>NW_027102435.1:0-600000 GCF_035609145.1 Eleutherodactylus coqui
AGCATTTTAAGTGTACTGGCCCTTTAAGAGGTGGACCTGGGAAGCTTACGGACCTTTAAAATTGGCAATACTTTAAGGTGACTGGCCTATGAAGAGGATGACCATGGAAGTGGACAGTCCTTAAAGATGCATTATTGTGTGTGGGTGGCCTTCTAAGAGACAACCCTGGGAATGGACAGACCTTGGGAAATGTCAATGTGGCTTATGAAGTGGAAAGCCACTTGAACATGTGACATATTTTGCGGACTGGCCCTTTAAGAGGCAGACCCTAGAAGTGGACAAACCGTTGAAGAGGTGACAAATTTAGGGAATTATGTCCTTTAAGAGGTTGACCAGGGTTGTGTACAAACCCTCAAAACAACAGCATTTTAAGTGTACTGGCCCTTTAAGAGGTGGACCTGGGAAGCTTACGGACCTTTAAAATTGGCAATACTTTAAGGTGACTGGCCTATGAAGAGGATGACCATGGAAGTGGACAGTCCTTAAAGATGCATTATTGTGTGTGGGTGGCCTTCTAAGAGACAACCCTGGGAATGGACAGACCTTTGGAAATGTCAATGTGGCTTATGAAGTGGAAAGCCACTTGAACATGTGACATGTTTTGCGGACTGGCCCTTTAAGAGGCAGACCCTAGAAGTGGACAAACCCTTGAAGAGGTGACAAATTTAGGGAATTATGTCCTTTAAGAGGTTGACCAGGGTTGTGTACAAACCCTCGAAACAACAGCATTTTAAGTGTACTGGCCCTTTAAGAGGTGGACCTGGGAAGCTTACAGACCTTTAAAATTGGCAATACTTTAAGGTGACTGGCCTATGAAGAGGATGACCATGGAAGTGGACAGTCCTTAAAGATGCATTATTGTGTGTGGGTTGCCTTCTAAGAGACAACCCTGGGAATGGACAGACCTTGGGAAATGTCAATGTGGCTTTTGAAGTGGAAAGCCACTTGAACATGTGACATGTTTTGCAGACTGGCCCTTTAAGAGGCAGACCCTAGAAGTGGACAAACCCTTGAAGAGGTGACAAATTTAGGGAATTATGTCCTTTAAGAGGTTGAGCAGGGTTGTGTACAAACCCTTGAAACAACAGTATTTTAAGTGTACTGGCCCTTTAAGAGGTGGACCTGGGAAGCTTACAGACCTTTAAAATTGGCAATACTTTAAGGTGACTGGCCTATGAAGAGGATGACCATGGAAGTGGACAGTCCTTAAAGATGCATTATTGTGTGTGGGTGGCCTTCTAAGAGACAACCCTGGGAATGGACAGACCTTTGGAAATGTCAATGTGGCTTATGAAGTGGAAAGCCACTTGAACATGTGACATGTTTTGCGGACTGGCCCTTTAAGAGGCAGACCCTAGAAGTGGACAAACCCTTGAAGAGGTGACAAATTTAGGGAATTATGTCCTTTAAGAGGTTGACCAGGGTTGTGTACAAACCCTCGAAACAACAGCATTTTAAGTGTACTGGCCCTTTAAGAGGTGGACCTGGGAAGCTTACGGACCTTTAAAATTGGCAATACTTTAAGGTGACTGGCCTATGAAGAGGATGACCATGGAAGTGGACAGTCCTTAAAGATGCATTATTGTGTGTGGGTGGCCTTCTAAGAGACAACCCTGGGAATGGACAGACCTTGGGAAATGTCAATGTGGCTTATGAAGTGGAAATCCACTTGAACATGTGACATGTTTTGATGACTGGCCCTTTAAGAGGCAGACCCTAGATATGGACAAACCCTTGAAGAGGTGACAAATTTAGGGAATTATGTCCTTTATGAGGTTGACCAGGGTTGTGTACAAACCCTTGAAACAACAGTATTTTAAGTGTACTGGCCCTTTAAGAGGTGGACCTGGGAAGCTTACAGACCTTTAAAATTGGCAATACTTTAAGGTGACTGGCCTATGAAGAGGATGACCATGGAAGTGGACAGTCCTTAAAGATGCATTATTGTGTGTGGGTGGCCTTCTAAGAGACAACCCTGGGAATGGACAGACCTTTGGAAATGTCAATGTGGCTTATGAAGGGGAAAGCCACTTGAACATGTGACATGTTTTGCGGACTGGCCCTTTAAGAGGCAGACCCTAGAAGTGGACACACCCTTAAAGAGGTGACAAATTTAGGGAATTATGTCCTTTAAGAGGTTGACCAGGGTTGTGTACAAACCCTCGAAACAACAGCATTTTAAGTGTACTGGCCCTTTAAGAGGTGGACCTGGGAAGCTTACGGACCTTTAAAATTGGCAATACTTTAAGGTGACTGGCCTATGAAGAGGATGACCATGGAAGTGGACAGTCCTTAAAGATGCATTATTGTGTGTGGGTGGCCTTCTAAGAGACAACCCTGGGAATGGACAGACCTTGGGAAATGTCAATGTGGCTTATGAAGTGGAAAGCCACTTGAACATGTGACATATTTTGCGGACTGGCCCTTTAAGAGGCAGACCCTAGAAGTGGACAAACCGTTGAAGAGGTGACAAATTTAGGGAATTATGTCCTTTAAGAGGTTGACCAGGGTTGTGTACAAACCCTCAAAACAACAGCATTTTAAGTGTACTGGCCCTTTAAGAGGTGGACCTGGGAAGCTTACGGACCTTTAAAATTGGCAATACTTTAAGGTGACTGGCCTATGAAGAGGATGACCATGGAAGTGGACAGTCCTTAAAGATGCATTATTGTGTGTGGGTGGCCTTCTAAGAGACAACCCTGGGAATGGACAGACCTTTGGAAATGTCAATGTGGCTTATGAAGTGGAAAGCCACTTGAACATGTGACATGTTTTGCGGACTGGCCCTTTAAGAGGCAGACCCTAGAAGTGGACAAACCCTTGAAGAGGTGACAAATTTAGGGAATTATGTCCTTTAAGAGGTTGACCAGGGTTGTGTACAAACCCTCGAAACAACAGCATTTTAAGTGTACTGGCCCTTTAAGAGGTGGACCTGGGAAGCTTACAGACCTTTAAAATTGGCAATACTTTAAGGTGACTGGCCTATGAAGAGGATGACCATGGAAGTGGACAGTCCTTAAAGATGCATTATTGTGTGTGGGTGGCCTTCTAAGAGACAACCCTGGGAATGGACAGACCTTGGGAAATGTCAATGTGGCTTTTGAAGTGGAAAGCCACTTGAACATGTGACATGTTTTGCAGACTGGCCCTTTAAGAGGCAGACCCTAGAAGTGGACAAACCCTTGAAGAGGTGACAAATTTAGGGAATTATGTCCTTTAAGAGGTTGACCAGGGTTGTGTACAAACCCTCAAAACAACAGCATTTTAAGTGTACTGGCCCTTTAAGAGGTGGACCTGGGAAGCTTACGGACCTTTAAAATTGGCAATACTTTAAGGTGACTGGCGTATGAAGAGGATGACCATGGAAGTGGACAGTCCTTAAAGATGCATTATTGTGTGTGGGTGGCCTTCTAAGAGACAACCCTGGGAATGGACAGACCTTTGGAAATGTCAATGTGGCTTATGAAGTGGAAAGCCACTTGAACATGTGACATGTTTTGCGGACTGGCCCTTTAAGAGGCAGACCCTAGAAGTGGACAAACACTTGAAGAGGTGACAAATTTAGGGAATTATGTCCTTTAAGAGGTTTACCAGGGTTGTGTACAAACCCTCGAAACAACAGCATTTTAAGTGTACTGGCCCTTTAAGAGGTGGACCTGGGAAGCTTACGGACCTTTAAAATTGGCAATACTTTAAGGTGACTGGCCTATGAAGAGGATGACCATGGAAGTGGACAGTCCTTAAAGATGCATTATTGTGTGTGGGTGGCCTTCTAAGAGACAACCCTGGGAATGGACAGACCTTTGGAAATGTCAATGTGGCTTATGAAGTGGAAAGCCACTTGAACATGTGACATGTTTTGATGACTGGCCCTTTAAGAGGCAGACCCTAGAAGTGGACAAACCCTTGAAGAGGTGACAAATTTAGGGAATTATGTCCTTTAAGAGGTTGACCAGGGTTGTGTACAAACCCTCAAAACAACAGCATTTTAAGTGTACTGGCCCTTTAAGAGGTGGACCTGGGAAGCTTACAGACCTTTAAAATTGGCAATACTTTAAGGTGACTGGCCTATGAAGAGGATGACCATGGAAGTAGACAGTCCTTAAAGATGCATTATTGTGTGTGGGTGGCCTTCTAAGAGACAACCCTGGGAATGGACAGACCTTTGGAAATGTCAATGTGGCTTATGAAGTGGAAAGCCACTTGAACATGTGACATGTTTTGCGGACTGGCCCTTTAAGAGGCAGACCCTAGAAGTGGACAAACCCTTGAAGAGGTGACAAATTTAGGGAATTATGTCCTTTAAGAGGTTGACCAGGGTTGTGTACAAACCCTCGAAACAACAGCATTTTAAGTGTACTGGCCCTTTAAGAGGTGGACCTGGGAAGCTTACGGACCTTTAAAATTGGCAATACTTTAAGGTGACTGGCCTATGAAGAGGATGACCATGGAAGTGGACAGTCCTTAAAGATGCATTATTGTGTGTGGGTGGCCTTCTAAGAGACAACCCTGGGAATGGACAGACCTTTGGAAATGTCAATGTGGCTTATGAAGTGGAAATCCACTTGAACATGTGACATGTTTTGATGACTGGCCCTTTAAGAGGCAGACCCTAGATATGGACAAACCCTTGAAGAGGTGACAAATTTAGGGAATTATGTCCTTTAAGAGGTTGACCAGGGTTGTGTACAAACCCTTGAAACAACAGTATTTTAAGTGTACTGGCCCTTTAAGAGTTGGACCTGGGTAGCTTACAGACCTTTAAAATTGGCAATACTTTAAGGTGACTGGCCTATGAAGAGGATGACCATGGAAGTGGACAGTCCTTAAAGATGCATTATTGTGTGTGGGTGGCCTTCTAAGAGACAACCCTGGGAATGGACAGACCTTTGGAAATGTCAATGTGGCTTATGAAGTGGAAAGCCACTTGAACATGTGACATGTTTTGCGGACTGGCCCTTTAAGAGGCAGACCCTAGAAGTGGACAAACCCTTGAAGAGGTGACAAATTTAGGGAATTATGTCCTTTAAGAGGTTGACCAGGGTTGTGTACAAACCCTCGAAAAAACAGCATTTTAAGTGTACTGGCCCTTTAAGAGGTGGACCTGGGAAGCTTACGGACCTTTAAAATTGGCAATACTTTAAGGTGACTGGCCTATGAAGAGGATGACCATGGAAGTGGACAGTCCTTAAAGATGCATTATTGTGTGTGGGTGGCCTTCTAAGAGACACCCCTGGGAATGGACAGACCTTTGGAAATGTCAATGTGGCTTATGAAGTGGAAATCCACTTGAACATGTGACATGTTTTGATGACTGGCCCTTTAAGAGGCAGACCCTAGATATGGACAAACCCTTGAAGAGGTGACAAATTTAGGGAATTATGTCCTTTAAGAGGTTGACCAGGGTTGTGTACAAACCCTTGAAACAACAGTATTTTAAGTGTACTGGCCCTTTAAGAGGTGGACCTGGGAAGCTTACAGACCTTTAAAATTGGCAATACTTTAAGGTGACTGGCCTATGAAGAGGATGACCATGGAAGTGGACAGTCCTTAAAGATGCATTATTGTGTGTGGGTGGCCTTCTAAGAGACAACCCTGGGAATGGACAGACCTTTGGAAATGTCAATGTGGCTTATGAAGTGGAAAGCCACTTGAACATGTGACATGTTTTGCGGACTGGCCCTTTAAGAGGCAGACCCTAGAAGTGGACACACCCTTGAAGAGGTGACAAATTTAGGGAATTATGTCCTTTAAGAGGTTGACCAGGGTTGTGTACAAACCCTCAAAACAACAGCATTTTAAGTGTACTGGCCCTTTAAGAGGTGGACCTGGGAAGCTTACGGACCTTTAAAATTGGCAATACTTTAAGGTGACTGGCCTATGAAGAGGATGACCATGGAAGTGGACAGTCCTTAAAGATGCATTATTGTGTGTGGGTGGCCTTCTAAGAGACACCCCTGGGAATGGACAGACCTTTGGAAATGTCAATGTGGCTTATGAAGTGGAAATCCACTTGAACATGTGACATGTTTTGATGACTGGCCCTTTAAGAGGCAGACCCTAGATATGGACAAACCCTTGAAGAGGTGACAAATTTAGGGAATTATGTCCTTTAAGAGGTTGACCAGGGTTGTGTACAAACCCTTGAAACAACAGTATTTTAAGTGTACTGGCCCTTTAAGAGGTGGACCTGGGAAGCTTACAGACCTTTAAAATTGGCAATACTTTAAGGTGACTGGCCTATGAAGAGGATGACCATGGAAGTGGACAGTCCTTAAAGATGCATTATTGTGTGTGGGTGGCCTTCTAAGAGACAACCCTGGGAATGGACAGACCTTTGGAAATGTCAATGTGGCTTATGAAGTGGAAAGCCACTTGAACATGTGACATGTTTTGTGGACTGGCCCTTTAAGAGGCAGACCCTAGAAGTGGACAAACCCTTGAAGAGGTGACAAATTTAGGGAATTATGTCCTTTAAGAGGTTGACCAGGGTTGTGTACAAACCCTCGAAACAACAGCATTTTAAGTGTACTGGCCCTTTAAGAGGTGGACCTGGGAAGCTTACGGACCTTTAAAATTGGCAATACTTTAAGGTGACTGGCCTATGAAGAGGATGACCATGGAAGTGGACAGTCCTTAAAGATGCATTATTGTGTGTGGGTGGCCTTCTAAGAGACAACCCTGGGAATGGACAGACCTTGGGAAATGTCAATGTGGCTTATGAAGTGGAAATCCACTTGAACATGTGACATGTTTTGATGACTGGCCCTTTAAGAGGCAGACCCTAGATATGGACAAACCCTTGAAGAGGTGACAAATTTAGGGAATTATGTCCTTTAAGAGGTTGACCAGGGTTGTGTACAAACCCTTGAAACAACAGTATTTTAAGTGTACTGGCCCTTTAAGAGGTGGACCTGGGAAGCTTACAGACCTTTAAAATTGGCAATACTTTAAGGTGACTGGCCTATGAAGAGGATGACCATGGAAGTGGACAGTCCTTAAAGATGCATTATTGTGTGTGGGTGGCCTTCTAAGAGACAACCCTGGGAATGGACAGACCTTTGGAAATGTCAATGTGGCTTATGAAGTGGAAAGCCACTTGAACATGTGACATGTTTTGCGGACTGGCCCTTTAAGAGGCAGACCCTAGAAGTGGACAAACCCTTGAAGAGGTGACAAATTTAGGGAATTATGTCCTTTAAGAGGTTGACCAGGGTTGTGTACAAACCCTCGAAACAACAGCATTTTAAGTGTACTGGCCCTTTAAGAGGTGGACCTGGGAAGCTTACGGACCTTTAAAATTGGCAATACTTTAAGGTGACTGGCCTATGAAGAGGATGACCATGGAAGTGGACAGTCCTTAAAGATGCATTATTGTGTGTGGGTGGCCTTCTAAGAGACAACCCTGGGAATGGACAGACCTTGGGAAATGTCAATGTGGCTTATGAAGTGGAAAGCCACTTGAACATGTGACATGTTTTGCGGACTGGCCCTTTAAGAGGCAGACCCTAGAAGTGGACACACCCTTGAAGAGGTGACAAATTTAGGGAATTATGTCCTTTAAGAGGTTGACCAGGGTTGTGTACAAACCCTCAAAACAACAGCATTTTAAGTGTACTGGCCCTTTAAGAGGTGGACCTGGGAAGCTTACGGACCTTTAAAATTGGCAATACTTTAAGGTGACTGGCCTATGAAGAGGATGACCATGGAAGTGGACAGTCCTTAAAGATGCATTATTGTGTGTGGGTGGCCATCTAAGAGACAACCCTGGGAATGGACAGACCTTTGGAAATGTCAATGTGGCTTATGAAGTGGAAAGCCACTTGAACATGTGACATGTTTTGCGGACTGGCCCTTTAAGAGGCAGACCCTAGAAGTGGACAAACCCTTGAAGAGGTGACAAATTTAGGGAATTATGTCCTTTAAGAGGTTGACCAGGGTTGTGTACAAACCCTCGAAACAACAGCATTTTAAGTGTACTGGCCCTTTAAGAGGTGGACCTGGGAAGCTTACGGACCTTTAAAATTGGCAATACTTTAAGGTGACTGGCCTATGAAGAGGATGACCATGGAAGTGGACAGTCCTTAAAGATGCATTATTGTGTGTGGGTGGCCTTCTAAGAGACAACCCTGGGAATGGACAGACCTTTGGAAATGTCAATGTGGCTTATGAAGTGGAAAGCCACTTGAACATGTGACATGTTTTGCGGACTGGCCCTTTAAGAGGCAGACCCTAGAAGTGGACACACCCTTGAAGAGGTGACAAATTTAGGGAATTATGTCCTTTAAGAGGTTGACCAGGGTTGTGTACAAACCCTCAAAACAACAGCATTTTAAGTGTACTGGCCCTTTAAGAGGTGGACCTGGGAAGCTTACGGACCTTTAAAATTGGCAATACTTTAAGGTGACTGGCCTATGAAGAGGATGACCATGGAAGTGGACAGTCCTTAAAGATGCATTATTGTGTGTGGGTGGCCTTCTAAGAGACACCCCTGGGAATGGACAGACCTTTGGAAATGTCAATGTGGCTTATGAAGTGGAAATCCACTTGAACATGTGACATGTTTTGATGACTGGCCCTTTAAGAGGCAGACCCTAGATATGGACAAACCCTTGAAGAGGTGACAAATTTAGGGAATTATGTCCTTTAAGAGGTTGACCAGGGTTGTGTACAAACCCTTGAAACAACAGTATTTTAAGTGTACTGGCCCTTTAAGAGGTGGACCTGGGAAGCTTACAGACCTTTAAAATTGGCAATACTTTAAGGTGACTGGCCTATGAAGAGGATGACCATGGAAGTGGACAGTCCTTAAAGATGCATTATTGTGTGTGGGTGGCCTTCTAAGAGACAACCCTGGGAATGGACAGACCTTTGGAAATGTCAATGTGGCTTATGAAGTGGAAAGCCACTTGAACATGTGACATGTTTTGCGGACAGGCCCTTTAAGAGGCAGACCCTAGAAGTGGACACACCCTTGAAGAGGTGACAAATTTAGGGAATTATGTCCTTTAAGAGGTTGACCAGGGTTGTGTACAAACCCTCAAAACAACAGCATTTTAAGTGTACTGGCCCTTTAAGAGGTGGACCTGGGAAGCTTACGGACCTTTAAAATTGGCAATACTTTAAGGTGACTGGCCTATGAAGAGGATGACCATGGAAGTGGACAGTTCTTAAAGATGCATTATTGTGTGTGGGTGGCCTTCTAAGAGACACCCCTGGGAATGGACAGACCTTTGGAAATGTCAATGTGGCTTATGAAGTGGAAATCCACTTAAACATGTGACATGTTTTGATGACTGGCCCTTTAAGAGGCAGACCCTAGATATGGACAAACCCTTGAAGAGGTGACAAATTTAGGGAATTATGTCCTTTAAGAGGTTGACCAGGGTTGTGTACAAACCCTTGAAACAACAGTATTTTAAGTGTACTGGCCCTTTAAGAGGTGGACCTGGGAAGCTTACAGACCTTTAAAATTGGCAATACTTTAAGGTGACTGGCCTATGAAGAGGATGACCATGGAAGTGGACAGTCCTTAAAGATGCATTATTGTGTGTGGGTGGCCTTCTAAGAGACAACCCTGGGAATGGACAGACCTTTGGAAATGTCAATGTGGCTTATGAAGTGGAAAGCCACTTGAACTTGTGACATGTTTTGCGGACTGGCCCTTTAAGAGGCAGACCCTAGAAGTGGACAAACCCTTGAAGAGGTGACAAATTTAGGGAATTATGTCCTTTAAGAGGTTGACCAGGGTTGTGTACAAACCCTCGAAACAACAGCATTTTAAGTGTACTGGCCCTTTAAGAGGTGGACCTGGGAGGCTTACAGACCTTTAAAATTGGCAATACTTTAAGGTGACTGGCCTATGAAGAGGATGACCATGGACGTGGACAGTCCTTAAAGATGCATTATTGTGTGTGGGTGGCCTTCTAAGGGACAACCCTGGGAATGGACAGACCTTGGGAAATGTCAATGTGGCTTATGAAGTGGAAAGCCACTTGAACATGTGACATATTTTGCGGACTGGCCCTTTAAGAGGCAGACCCTAGAAGTGGACAAACCGTTGAAGAGGTGACAAATTTAGGGAATTATGTCCTTTAAGAGGTTGACCAGGGTTGTGTACAAACCCTCAAAACAACAGCATTTTAAGTGTACTGGCCCTTTAAGAGGTGGACCTGGGAAGCTTACGGACCTTTAAAATTGGCAATACTTTAAGGTGACTGGCCTATGAAGAGGATGACCATGGAAGTGGACAGTCCTTAAAGATGCATTATTGTGTGTGGGTGGCCTTCTAAGAGACAACCCTGGGAATGGACAGACCTTTGGAAATGTCAATGTGGCTTATGAAGTGGAAAGCCACTTGAACATGTGACATGTTTTGCGGACTGGCCCTTTAAGAGGCAGACCCTAGAAGTGGACACACCCTTGAAGAGGTGACAAATTTAGGGAATTATGTCCTTTAAGAGGTTGACCAGGGTTGTGTACAAACCCTCAAAACAACAGCATTTTAAGTGTACTGGCCCTTTAAGAGGTGGACCTGGGAAGCTTACGGACCTTTAAAATTGGCAATACTTTAAGGTGACTGGCCTATGAAGAGGATGACCATGGAAGTGGACAGTCCTTAAAGATGCATTATTGTGTGTGGGTGGCCTTCTAAGAGACACCCCTGGGAATGGACAGACCTTTGGAAATGTCAATGTGGCTTATGAAGTGGAAATCCACTTGAACATGTGACATGTTTTGATGACTGGCCCTTTAAGAGGCAGACCCTAGATATGGACAAACTCTTGAAGAGGTGACAAATTTAGGGAATTATGTCCTTCAAGAGGTTGACCAGGGTTGTGTACAAACCCTTGAAACAACAGTATTTTAAGTGTACTGGCCCTTTAAGAGGTGGACCTGGGAAGCTTACAGACCTTTAAAATTGGCAATACTTTAAGGTGACTGGCCTATGAAGAGGATGACCATGGAAGTGGACAGTCCTTAAAGATGCATTATTGTGTGTGGGTGGCCTTCTAAGAGACAACCCTGGGAATGGACAGACCTTTGGAAATGTCAATGTGGCTTATGAAGTGGAAAGCCACTTGAACATGTGACATGTTTTGCGGACTGGCCCTTTAAGAGGCAGACCCTAGAAGTGGACAAACCCTTGAAGAGGTGACAAATTTAGGGAATTATGTCCTTTAAGAGGTTGACCAGGGTTGTGTACAAACCCTCGAAACAACAGCATTTTAAGTGTACTGGCCCTTTAAGAGGTGGACCTGGGAAGCTTACGGACCTTTAAAATTGGCAATACTTTAAGGTGACTGGCCTATGAAGAGGATGACCATGGAAGTGGACAGTCCTTAAAGATGCATTATTGTGTGTGGGTGGCCTTCTAAGAGACACCCCTGGGAATGGACAGACCTTTGGAAATGTCAATGTGGCTTATGAAGTGGAAATCCACTTGAACATGTGACATGTTTTGATGACTGGCCCTTTAAGAGGCAGACCCTAGATATGGACAAACCCTTGAAGAGGTGACAAATTTAGGGAATTATGTCCTTTATGAGGTTGACCAGGGTTGTGTACAAACCCTTGAAACAACAGTATTTTAAGTGTACTGGCCCTTTAAGAGGTGGACCTGGGAAGCTTACAGACCTTTAAAATTGGCAATACTTTAAGGTGACTGGCCTATGAAGAGGATGACCATGGAAGTGGACAGTCCTTAAAGATGCATTATTGTGTGTGGGTGGCCTTCTAAGAGACAACCCTGGGAATGGACAGACCTTTGGAAATGTCAATGTGGCTTATGAAGTGGAAAGCCACTTGAACATGTGACATGTTTTGCGGACTGGCCCTTTAAGAGGCAGACCCTAGAAGTGGACACACCCTTGAAGAGGTGACAAATTTAGGGAATTATGTCCTTTAAGAGGTTGACCAGGGTTGTGTACAAACCCTCAAAACAACAGCATTTTAAGTGTACTGGCCCTTTAAGAGGTGGACCTGGGAAGCTTACGGACCTTTAAAATTGGCAATACTTTAAGGTGACTGGCCTATGAAGAGGATGACCATGGAAGTGGACAGTCCTTAAAGATGCATTATTGTGTGTGGGTGGCCTTCTAAGAGACACCCCTGGGAATGGACAGACCTTTGGAAATGTCAATGTGGCTTATGAAGTGGAAATCCACTTAAACATGTGACATGTTTTGATGACTGGCCCTTTAAGAGGCAGACCCTAGATATGGACAAACCCTTGAAGAGGTGACAAATTTAGGGAATTATGTCCTTTAAGAGGTTGACCAGGGTTGTGTACAAACCCTTGAAACAACAGTATTTTAAGTGTACTGGCCCTTTAAGAGGTGGACCTGGGAAGCTTACAGACCTTTAAAATTGGCAATACTTTAAGGTGACTGGCCTATGAAGAGGATGACCATGGAAGTGGACAGTCCTTAAAGATGCATTATTGTGTGTGGGTGGCCTTCTAAGAGACAACCCTGGGAATGGACAGACCTTTGGAAATGTCAATGTGGCTTATGAAGTGGAAAGCCACTTGAACATGTGACATGTTTTGCGGACTGGCCCTTTAAGAGGCAGACCCTAGAAGTGGACACACCCTTGAAGAGGTGACAAATTTAGGGAATTATGTCCTTTAAGAGGTTGACCAGGGTTGTGTACAAACCCTCAAAACAACAGCATTTTAAGTGTACTGGCCCTTTAAGAGGTGGACCTGGGAAGCTTACGGACCTTTAAAATTGGCAATACTTTAAGGTGACTGGCCTATGAAGAGGATGACCATGGAAGTGGACAGTCCTTAAAGATGCATTATTGTGTGTGGGTGGCCTTCTAAGAGACACCCCTGGGAATGGACAGACCTTTGGAAATGTCAATGTGGCTTATGAAGTGGAAATCCACTTAAACATGTGACATGTTTTGATGACTGGCCCTTTAAGAGGCAGACCCTAGATATGGACAAACCCTTGAAGAGGTGACAAATTTAGGGAATTATGTCCTTTAAGAGGTTGACCAGGGTTGTGTACAAACCCTTGAAACAACAGTATTTTAAGTGTACTGGCCCTTTAAGAGGTGGACCTGGGAAGCTTACAGACCTTTAAAATTGGCAATACTTTAAGGTGACTGGCCTATGAAGAGGATGACCATGGAAGTGGACAGTCCTTAAAGATGCATTATTGTGTGTGGGTGGCCTTCTAAGAGACAACCCTGGGAATGGACAGACCTTTGGAAATGTCAATGTGGCTTATGAAGTGGAAAGCCACTTGAACATGTGACATGTTTTGCGGACTGGCCCTTTAAGAGGCAGACCCTAGAAGTGGACAAACCCTTGAAGAGGTGACAAATTTAGGGAATTATGTCCTTTAAGAGGTTGACCAGGGTTGTGTACAAACCCTCGAAACAACAGCATTTTAAGTGTACTGGCCCTTTAAGAGGTGGACCTGGGAAGCTTACAGACCTTTAAAATTGGCAATACTTTAAGGTGACTGGCCTATGAAGAGGATGACCATGGAAGTGGACAGTCCTTAAAGATGCATTATTGTGTGTGGGTGGCCTTCTAAGAGACAACCCTGGGAATGGACAGACCTTGGGAAATGTCAATGTGGCTTATGAAGTGGAAATCCACTTGAACATGTGACATGTTTTGATGACTGGCCCTTTAAGAGGCAGACCCTAGATATGGACAAACCCTTGAAGAGGTGACAAATTTAGGGAATTATGTCCTTTAAGAGGTTGACCAGGGTTGTGTACAAACTCTTGAAACAACAGAATTTTAAGTGTACTGGCCCTTTAAGAGGTGGACCTGGGAAGCTTACAGACCTTTAAAATTGGCAATACTTTAAGGTGACTGGCCTATGAAGAGGATGACCATGGAAGTGGACAGTCCTTAAAGATGCATTATTGTGTGTGGGTGGCCTTCTAAGAGACAACCCTGGGAATGGACAGACCTTTGGAAATGTCAATGTGGCTTATGAAGTGGAAAGCCACTTGAACATGTGACATGTTTTGCGGACTGGCCCTTTAAGAGGCAGACCCTAGAAGTGGACAAACCCTTGAAGAGGTGACAAATTTAGGGAATTATGTCCTTTAAGAGGTTGACCAGGGTTGTGTACAAACCCTCGAAACAACAGCATTTTAAGTGTACTGGCCCTTTAAGAGGTGGACCTGGGAAGCTTACGGACCTTTAAAATTGGCAATACTTTAAGGTGACTGGCCTATGAAGAGGATGACCATGGAAGTGGACAGTCCTTAAAGATGCATTATTGTGTGTGGGTGGCCTTCTAAGAGACAACCCTGGGAATGGACAGACCTTTGGAAATGTCAATGTGGCTTATGAAGTGGAAAGCCACTTGAACATGTGACATGTTTTGCGGACTGGCCCTTTAAGAGGCAGACCCTAGAAGTGGACACACCCTTGAAGAGGTGACAAATTTAGGGAATTATGTCCTTTAAGAGGTTGACCAGGGTTGTGTACAAACCCTCAAAACAACAGCATTTTAAGTGTACTGGCCCTTTAAGAGGTGGACCTGGGAAGCTTACGGACCTTTAAAATTGGCAATACTTTAAGGTGACTGGCCTATGAAGAGGATGACCATGGAAGTGGACAGTCCTTAAAGATGCATTATTGTGTGTGGGTGGCCTTCTAAGAGACACCCCTGGGAATGGACAGACCTTTGGAAATGTCAATGTGGCTTATGAAGTGGAAATCCACTTGAACATGTGACATGTTTTGATGACTGGCCCTTTAAGAGGCAGACCCTAGATATGGACAAACCCTTGAAGAGGTGACAAATTTAGGGAATTATGTCCTTTAAGAGGTTGACCAGGGTTGTGTACAAACCCTTGAAACAACAGTATTTTAAGTGTACTGGCCCTTTAAGAGGTGGACCTGGGAAGCTTACAGACCTTTAAAATTGGCAATACTTTAAGGTGACTGGCCTATGAAGAGGATGACCATGGAAGTGGACAGTCCTTAAAGATGCATTATTGTGTGTGGGTGGCCTTCTAAGAGACAACCCTGGGAATGGACAGACCTTTGGAAATGTCAATGTGGCTTATGAAGTGGAAAGCCACTTGAACATGTGACATGTTTTGCGGACAGGCCCTTTAAGAGGCAGACCCTAGAAGTGGACACACCCTTGAAGAGGTGACAAATTTAGGGAATTATGTCCTTTAAGAGGTTGACCAGGGTTGTGTACAAACCCTCAAAACAACAGCATTTTAAGTGTACTGGCCCTTTAAGAGGTGGACCTGGGAAGCTTACGGACCTTTAAAATTGGCAATACTTTAAGGTGACTGGCCTATGAAGAGGATGACCATGGAAGTGGACAGTTCTTAAAGATGCATTATTGTGTGTGGGTGGCCTTCTAAGAGACACCCCTGGGAATGGACAGACCTTTGGAAATGTCAATGTGGCTTATGAAGTGGAAATCCACTTAAACATGTGACATGTTTTGATGACTGGCCCTTTAAGAGGCAGACCCTAGATATGGACAAACCCTTGAAGAGGTGACAAATTTAGGGAATTATGTCCTTTAAGAGGTTGACCAGGGTTGTGTACAAACCCTTGAAACAACAGTATTTTAAGTGTACTGGCCCTTTAAGAGGTGGACCTGGGAAGCTTACAGACCTTTAAAATTGGCAATACTTTAAGGTGACTGGCCTATGAAGAGGATGACCATGGAAGTGGACAGTCCTTAAAGATGCATTATTGTGTGTGGGTGGCCTTCTAAGAGACAACCCTGGGAATGGACAGACCTTTGGAAATGTCAATGTGGCTTATGAAGTGGAAAGCCACTTGAACTTGTGACATGTTTTGCGGACTGGCCCTTTAAGAGGCAGACCCTAGAAGTGGACAAACCCTTGAAGAGGTGACAAATTTAGGGAATTATGTCCTTTAAGAGGTTGACCAGGGTTGTGTACAAACCCTCGAAACAACAGCATTTTAAGTGTACTGGCCCTTTAAGAGGTGGACCTGGGAGGCTTACAGACCTTTAAAATTGGCAATACTTTAAGGTGACTGGCCTATGAAGAGGATGACCATGGAAGTGGACAGTCCTTAAAGATGCATTATTGTGTGTGGGTGGCCTTCTAAGGGACAACCCTGGGAATGGACAGACCTTGGGAAATGTCAATGTGGCTTATGAAGTGGAAAGCCACTTGAACATGTGACATATTTTGCGGACTGGCCCTTTAAGAGGCAGACCCTAGAAGTGGACAAACCGTTGAAGAGGTGACAAATTTAGGGAATTATGTCCTTTAAGAGGTTGACCAGGGTTGTGTACAAACCCTCAAAACAACAGCATTTTAAGTGTACTGGCCCTTTAAGAGGTGGACCTGGGAAGCTTACGGACCTTTAAAATTGGCAATACTTTAAGGTGACTGGCCTATGAAGAGGATGACCATGGAAGTGGACAGTCCTTAAAGATGCATTATTGTGTGTGGGTGGCCTTCTAAGAGACAACCCTGGGAATGGACAGACCTTTGGAAATGTCAATGTGGCTTATGAAGTGGAAATCCACTTGAACATGTGACATGTTTTGATGACTGGCCCTTTAAGAGGCAGACCCTAGAAGTGGACACACCCTTGAAGAGGTGACAAATTTAGGGAATTATGTCCTTTAAGAGGTTGACCAGGGTTGTGTACAAACCCTTGAAACAACAGTATTTTAAGTGTACTGGCCCTTTAAGAGGTGGACCTGGGAAGCTTACAGACCTTTAAAATTGGCAATACTTTAAGGTGACTGGCCTATGAAGAGGATGACCATGGAAGTGGACAGTCCTTAAAGATGCATTATTGTGTGTGGGTGGCCTTCTAAGAGACACCCCTGGGAATGGACAGACCTTTGGAAATGTCAATGTGGCTTATGAAGTGGAAATCCACTTAAACATGTGACATGTTTTGATGACTGGCCCTTTAAGAGGCAGACCCTAGATATGGACAAACCCTTGAAGAGGTGACAAATTTAGGGAATTATGTCCTTTAAGAGGTTGACCAGGGTTGTGTACAAACCCTTGAAACAACAGTATTTTAAGTGTACTGGCCCTTTAAGAGGTGGACCTGGGAAGCTTACAGACCTTTAAAATTGGCAATACTTTAAGGTGACTGGCCTATGAAGAGGATGACCATGGAAGTGGACAGTCCTTAAAGATGCATTATTGTGTGTGGGTGGCCTTCTAAGAGACAACCCTGGGAATGGACAGACCTTTGGAAATGTCAATGTGGCTTATGAAGTGGAAAGCCACTTGAACATGTGACATGTTTTGCGGACTGGCCCTTTAAGAGGCAGACCCTAGAAGTGGACACACCCTTGAAGAGGTGACAAATTTAGGGAATTATGTCCTTTAAGAGGTTGACCAGGGTTGTGTACAAACCCTCAAAACAACAGCATTTTAAGTGTACTGGCCCTTTAAGAGGTGGACCTGGGAAGCTTACAGACCTTTAAAATTGGCAATACTTTAAGGTGACTGGCCTATGAAGAGGATGACCATGGAAGTGGACAGTCCTTAAAGATGCATTATTGTGTGTGGGTGGCCTTCTAAGAGACAACCCTGGGAATGGACAGACCTTTGGAAATGTCAATGTGGCTTATGAAGTGGAAAGCCACTTGAACATGTGACATGTTTTGCGGACTGGCCCTTTAAGAGGCAGACCCTAGAAGTGGACAAACCCTTGAAGAGGTGACAAATTTAGGGAATTATGTCCTTTAAGAGGTTGACCAGGGTTGTGTACAAACCCTCGAAACAACAGCATTTTAAGTGTACTGGCCCTTTAAGAGGTGGACCTGGGAAGCTTACGGACCTTTAAAATTGGCAATACTTTAAGGTGACTGGCCTATGAAGAGGATGACCATGGAAGTGGACAGTCCTTAAAGATGCATTATTGTGTGTGGGTGGCCTTCTAAGAGACAACCCTGGGAATGGACAGACCTTGGGAAATGTCAATGTGGCTTATGAAGTGGAAATCCACTTGAACATGTGACATGTTTTGATGACTGGCCCTTTAAGAGGCAGACCCTAGATATGGACAAACCCTTGAAGAGGTGACAAATTTAGGGAATTATGTCCTTTAAGAGGTTGACCAGGGTTGTGTACAAACCCTTGAAACAACAGTATTTTAAGTGTACTGGCCCTTTAAGAGGTGGACCTGGGAAGCTTACAGACCTTTAAAATTGGCAATACTTTAAGGTGACTGGCCTATGAAGAGGATGACCATGGAAGTGGACAGTCCTTAAAGATGCATTATTGTGTGTGGGTGGCCTTCTAAGAGACAACCCTGGGAATGGACAGACCTTTGGAAATGTCAATGTGGCTTATGAAGTGGAAAGCCACTTGAACATGTGACATGTTTTGCGGACTGGCCCTTTAAGAGGCAGACCCTAGAAGTGGACAAACCCTTGAAGAGGTGACAAATTTAGGGAATTATGTCCTTTAAGAGGTTGACCAGGGTTGTGTACAAACCCTCGAAACAACAGCATTTTAAGTGTACTGGCCCTTTAAGAGGTGGACCTGGGAAGCTTACGGACCTTTAAAATTGGCAATACTTTAAGGTGACTGGCCTATGAAGAGGATGACCATGGAAGTGGACAGTCCTTAAAGATGCATTATTGTGTGTGGGTGGCCTTCTAAGAGACAACCCTGGGAATGGACAGACCTTGGGAAATGTCAATGTGGCTTATGAAGTGGAAAGCCACTTGAACATGTGACATGTTTTGCGGACTGGCCCTTTAAGAGGCAGACCCTAGAAGTGGACACACCCTTGAAGAGGTGACAAATTTAGGGAATTATGTCCTTTAAGAGGTTGACCAGGGTTGTGTACAAACCCTCAAAACAACAGCATTTTAAGTGTACTGGCCCTTTAAGAGGTGGACCTGGGAAGCTTACGGACCTTTAAAATTGGCAATACTTTAAGGTGACTGGCCTATGAAGAGGATGACCATGGAAGTGGACAGTCCTTAAAGATGCATTATTGTGTGTGGGTGGCCATCTAAGAGACAACCCTGGGAATGGACAGACCTTTGGAAATGTCAATGTGGCTTATGAAGTGGAAAGCCACTTGAACATGTGACATGTTTTGCGGACTGGCCCTTTAAGAGGCAGACCCTAGAAGTGGACAAACCCTTGAAGAGGTGACAAATTTAGGGAATTATGTCCTTTAAGAGGTTGACCAGGGTTGTGTACAAACCCTCGAAACAACAGCATTTTAAGTGTACTGGCCCTTTAAGAGGTGGACCTGGGAAGCTTACGGACCTTTAAAATTGGCAATACTTTAAGGTGACTGGCCTATGAAGAGGATGACCATGGAAGTGGACAGTCCTTAAAGATGCATTATTGTGTGTGGGTGGCCTTCTAAGAGACAACCCTGGGAATGGACAGACCTTTGGAAATGTCAATGTGGCTTATGAAGTGGAAAGCCACTTGAACATGTGACATGTTTTGCGGACTGGCCCTTTAAGAGGCAGACCCTAGAAGTGGACACACCCTTGAAGAGGTGACAAATTTAGGGAATTATGTCCTTTAAGAGGTTGACCAGGGTTGTGTACAAACCCTCAAAACAACAGCATTTTAAGTGTACTGGCCCTTTAAGAGGTGGACCTGGGAAGCTTACGGACCTTTAAAATTGGCAATACTTTAAGGTGACTGGCCTATGAAGAGGATGACCATGGAAGTGGACAGTCCTTAAAGATGCATTATTGTGTGTGGGTGGCCTTCTAAGAGACACCCCTGGGAATGGACAGACCTTTGGAAATGTCAATGTGGCTTATGAAGTGGAAATCCACTTGAACATGTGACATGTTTTGATGACTGGCCCTTTAAGAGGCAGACCCTAGATATGGACAAACCCTTGAAGAGGTGACAAATTTAGGGAATTATGTCCTTTAAGAGGTTGACCAGGGTTGTGTACAAACCCTTGAAACAACAGTATTTTAAGTGTACTGGCCCTTTAAGAGGTGGACCTGGGAAGCTTACAGACCTTTAAAATTGGCAATACTTTAAGGTGACTGGCCTATGAAGAGGATGACCATGGAAGTGGACAGTCCTTAAAGATGCATTATTGTGTGTGGGTGGCCTTCTAAGAGACAACCCTGGGAATGGACAGACCTTTGGAAATGTCAATGTGGCTTATGAAGTGGAAAGCCACTTGAACATGTGACATGTTTTGCGGACAGGCCCTTTAAGAGGCAGACCCTAGAAGTGGACACACCCTTGAAGAGGTGACAAATTTAGGGAATTATGTCCTTTAAGAGGTTGACCAGGGTTGTGTACAAACCCTCAAAACAACAGCATTTTAAGTGTACTGGCCCTTTAAGAGGTGGACCTGGGAAGCTTACGGACCTTTAAAATTGGCAATACTTTAAGGTGACTGGCCTATGAAGAGGATGACCATGGAAGTGGACAGTTCTTAAAGATGCATTATTGTGTGTGGGTGGCCTTCTAAGAGACACCCCTGGGAATGGACAGACCTTTGGAAATGTCAATGTGGCTTATGAAGTGGAAATCCACTTAAACATGTGACATGTTTTGATGACTGGCCCTTTAAGAGGCAGACCCTAGATATGGACAAACCCTTGAAGAGGTGACAAATTTAGGGAATTATGTCCTTTAAGAGGTTGACCAGGGTTGTGTACAAACCCTTGAAACAACAGTATTTTAAGTGTACTGGCCCTTTAAGAGGTGGACCTGGGAAGCTTACAGACCTTTAAAATTGGCAATACTTTAAGGTGACTGGCCTATGAAGAGGATGACCATGGAAGTGGACAGTCCTTAAAGATGCATTATTGTGTGTGGGTGGCCTTCTAAGAGACAACCCTGGGAATGGACAGACCTTTGGAAATGTCAATGTGGCTTATGAAGTGGAAAGCCACTTGAACTTGTGACATGTTTTGCGGACTGGCCCTTTAAGAGGCAGACCCTAGAAGTGGACAAACCCTTGAAGAGGTGACAAATTTAGGGAATTATGTCCTTTAAGAGGTTGACCAGGGTTGTGTACAAACCCTCGAAACAACAGCATTTTAAGTGTACTGGCCCTTTAAGAGGTGGACCTGGGAGGCTTACAGACCTTTAAAATTGGCAATACTTTAAGGTGACTGGCCTATGAAGAGGATGACCATGGACGTGGACAGTCCTTAAAGATGCATTATTGTGTGTGGGTGGCCTTCTAAGGGACAACCCTGGGAATGGACAGACCTTGGGAAATGTCAATGTGGCTTATGAAGTGGAAAGCCACTTGAACATGTGACATATTTTGCGGACTGGCCCTTTAAGAGGCAGACCCTAGAAGTGGACAAACCGTTGAAGAGGTGACAAATTTAGGGAATTATGTCCTTTAAGAGGTTGACCAGGGTTGTGTACAAACCCTCAAAACAACAGCATTTTAAGTGTACTGGCCCTTTAAGAGGTGGACCTGGGAAGCTTACGGACCTTTAAAATTGGCAATACTTTAAGGTGACTGGCCTATGAAGAGGATGACCATGGAAGTGGACAGTCCTTAAAGATGCATTATTGTGTGTGGGTGGCCTTCTAAGAGACAACCCTGGGAATGGACAGACCTTTGGAAATGTCAATGTGGCTTATGAAGTGGAAAGCCACTTGAACATGTGACATGTTTTGCGGACTGGCCCTTTAAGAGGCAGACCCTAGAAGTGGACACACCCTTGAAGAGGTGACAAATTTAGGGAATTATGTCCTTTAAGAGGTTGACCAGGGTTGTGTACAAACCCTCAAAACAACAGCATTTTAAGTGTACTGGCCCTTTAAGAGGTGGACCTGGGAAGCTTACGGACCTTTAAAATTGGCAATACTTTAAGGTGACTGGCCTATGAAGAGGATGACCATGGAAGTGGACAGTCCTTAAAGATGCATTATTGTGTGTGGGTGGCCTTCTAAGAGACACCCCTGGGAATGGACAGACCTTTGGAAATGTCAATGTGGCTTATGAAGTGGAAATCCACTTGAACATGTGACATGTTTTGATGACTGGCCCTTTAAGAGGCAGACCCTAGATATGGACAAACTCTTGAAGAGGTGACAAATTTAGGGAATTATGTCCTTCAAGAGGTTGACCAGGGTTGTGTACAAACCCTTGAAACAACAGTATTTTAAGTGTACTGGCCCTTTAAGAGGTGGACCTGGGAAGCTTACAGACCTTTAAAATTGGCAATACTTTAAGGTGACTGGCCTATGAAGAGGATGACCATGGAAGTGGACAGTCCTTAAAGATGCATTATTGTGTGTGGGTGGCCTTCTAAGAGACAACCCTGGGAATGGACAGACCTTTGGAAATGTCAATGTGGCTTATGAAGTGGAAAGCCACTTGAACATGTGACATGTTTTGCGGACTGGCCCTTTAAGAGGCAGACCCTAGAAGTGGACAAACCCTTGAAGAGGTGACAAATTTAGGGAATTATGTCCTTTAAGAGGTTGACCAGGGTTGTGTACAAACCCTCGAAACAACAGCATTTTAAGTGTACTGGCCCTTTAAGAGGTGGACCTGGGAAGCTTACGGACCTTTAAAATTGGCAATACTTTAAGGTGACTGGCCTATGAAGAGGATGACCATGGAAGTGGACAGTCCTTAAAGATGCATTATTGTGTGTGGGTGGCCTTCTAAGAGACACCCCTGGGAATGGACAGACCTTTGGAAATGTCAATGTGGCTTATGAAGTGGAAATCCACTTGAACATGTGACATGTTTTGATGACTGGCCCTTTAAGAGGCAGACCCTAGATATGGACAAACCCTTGAAGAGGTGACAAATTTAGGGAATTATGTCCTTTATGAGGTTGACCAGGGTTGTGTACAAACCCTTGAAACAACAGTATTTTAAGTGTACTGGCCCTTTAAGAGGTGGACCTGGGAAGCTTACAGACCTTTAAAATTGGCAATACTTTAAGGTGACTGGCCTATGAAGAGGATGACCATGGAAGTGGACAGTCCTTAAAGATGCATTATTGTGTGTGGGTGGCCTTCTAAGAGACAACCCTGGGAATGGACAGACCTTTGGAAATGTCAATGTGGCTTATGAAGTGGAAAGCCACTTGAACATGTGACATGTTTTGCGGACTGGCCCTTTAAGAGGCAGACCCTAGAAGTGGACACACCCTTGAAGAGGTGACAAATTTAGGGAATTATGTCCTTTAAGAGGTTGACCAGGGTTGTGTACAAACCCTCAAAACAACAGCATTTTAAGTGTACTGGCCCTTTAAGAGGTGGACCTGGGAAGCTTACGGACCTTTAAAATTGGCAATACTTTAAGGTGACTGGCCTATGAAGAGGATGACCATGGAAGTGGACAGTCCTTAAAGATGCATTATTGTGTGTGGGTGGCCTTCTAAGAGACACCCCTGGGAATGGACAGACCTTTGGAAATGTCAATGTGGCTTATGAAGTGGAAATCCACTTAAACATGTGACATGTTTTGATGACTGGCCCTTTAAGAGGCAGACCCTAGATATGGACAAACCCTTGAAGAGGTGACAAATTTAGGGAATTATGTCCTTTAAGAGGTTGACCAGGGTTGTGTACAAACCCTTGAAACAACAGTATTTTAAGTGTACTGGCCCTTTAAGAGGTGGACCTGGGAAGCTTACAGACCTTTAAAATTGGCAATACTTTAAGGTGACTGGCCTATGAAGAGGATGACCATGGAAGTGGACAGTCCTTAAAGATGCATTATTGTGTGTGGGTGGCCTTCTAAGAGACAACCCTGGGAATGGACAGACCTTTGGAAATGTCAATGTGGCTTATGAAGTGGAAAGCCACTTGAACATGTGACATGTTTTGCGGACTGGCCCTTTAAGAGGCAGACCCTAGAAGTGGACACACCCTTGAAGAGGTGACAAATTTAGGGAATTATGTCCTTTAAGAGGTTGACCAGGGTTGTGTACAAACCCTCAAAACAACAGCATTTTAAGTGTACTGGCCCTTTAAGAGGTGGACCTGGGAAGCTTACGGACCTTTAAAATTGGCAATACTTTAAGGTGACTGGCCTATGAAGAGGATGACCATGGAAGTGGACAGTCCTTAAAGATGCATTATTGTGTGTGGGTGGCCTTCTAAGAGACACCCCTGGGAATGGACAGACCTTTGGAAATGTCAATGTGGCTTATGAAGTGGAAATCCACTTAAACATGTGACATGTTTTGATGACTGGCCCTTTAAGAGGCAGACCCTAGATATGGACAAACCCTTGAAGAGGTGACAAATTTAGGGAATTATGTCCTTTAAGAGGTTGACCAGGGTTGTGTACAAACCCTTGAAACAACAGTATTTTAAGTGTACTGGCCCTTTAAGAGGTGGACCTGGGAAGCTTACAGACCTTTAAAATTGGCAATACTTTAAGGTGACTGGCCTATGAAGAGGATGACCATGGAAGTGGACAGTCCTTAAAGATGCATTATTGTGTGTGGGTGGCCTTCTAAGAGACAACCCTGGGAATGGACAGACCTTTGGAAATGTCAATGTGGCTTATGAAGTGGAAAGCCACTTGAACATGTGACATGTTTTGCGGACTGGCCCTTTAAGAGGCAGACCCTAGAAGTGGACAAACCCTTGAAGAGGTGACAAATTTAGGGAATTATGTCCTTTAAGAGGTTGACCAGGGTTGTGTACAAACCCTCGAAACAACAGCATTTTAAGTGTACTGGCCCTTTAAGAGGTGGACCTGGGAAGCTTACAGACCTTTAAAATTGGCAATACTTTAAGGTGACTGGCCTATGAAGAGGATGACCATGGAAGTGGACAGTCCTTAAAGATGCATTATTGTGTGTGGGTGGCCTTCTAAGAGACAACCCTGGGAATGGACAGACCTTGGGAAATGTCAATGTGGCTTATGAAGTGGAAATCCACTTGAACATGTGACATGTTTTGATGACTGGCCCTTTAAGAGGCAGACCCTAGATATGGACAAACCCTTGAAGAGGTGACAAATTTAGGGAATTATGTCCTTTAAGAGGTTGACCAGGGTTGTGTACAAACTCTTGAAACAACAGAATTTTAAGTGTACTGGCCCTTTAAGAGGTGGACCTGGGAAGCTTACAGACCTTTAAAATTGGCAATACTTTAAGGTGACTGGCCTATGAAGAGGATGACCATGGAAGTGGACAGTCCTTAAAGATGCATTATTGTGTGTGGGTGGCCTTCTAAGAGACAACCCTGGGAATGGACAGACCTTTGGAAATGTCAATGTGGCTTATGAAGTGGAAAGCCACTTGAACATGTGACATGTTTTGCGGACTGGCCCTTTAAGAGGCAGACCCTAGAAGTGGACAAACCCTTGAAGAGGTGACAAATTTAGGGAATTATGTCCTTTAAGAGGTTGACCAGGGTTGTGTACAAACCCTCGAAACAACAGCATTTTAAGTGTACTGGCCCTTTAAGAGGTGGACCTGGGAAGCTTACGGACCTTTAAAATTGGCAATACTTTAAGGTGACTGGCCTATGAAGAGGATGACCATGGAAGTGGACAGTCCTTAAAGATGCATTATTGTGTGTGGGTGGCCTTCTAAGAGACAACCCTGGGAATGGACAGACCTTTGGAAATGTCAATGTGGCTTATGAAGTGGAAAGCCACTTGAACATGTGACATGTTTTGCGGACTGGCCCTTTAAGAGGCAGACCCTAGAAGTGGACACACCCTTGAAGAGGTGACAAATTTAGGGAATTATGTCCTTTAAGAGGTTGACCAGGGTTGTGTACAAACCCTCAAAACAACAGCATTTTAAGTGTACTGGCCCTTTAAGAGGTGGACCTGGGAAGCTTACGGACCTTTAAAATTGGCAATACTTTAAGGTGACTGGCCTATGAAGAGGATGACCATGGAAGTGGACAGTCCTTAAAGATGCATTATTGTGTGTGGGTGGCCTTCTAAGAGACACCCCTGGGAATGGACAGACCTTTGGAAATGTCAATGTGGCTTATGAAGTGGAAATCCACTTGAACATGTGACATGTTTTGATGACTGGCCCTTTAAGAGGCAGACCCTAGATATGGACAAACCCTTGAAGAGGTGACAAATTTAGGGAATTATGTCCTTTAAGAGGTTGACCAGGGTTGTGTACAAACCCTTGAAACAACAGTATTTTAAGTGTACTGGCCCTTTAAGAGGTGGACCTGGGAAGCTTACAGACCTTTAAAATTGGCAATACTTTAAGGTGACTGGCCTATGAAGAGGATGACCATGGAAGTGGACAGTCCTTAAAGATGCATTATTGTGTGTGGGTGGCCTTCTAAGAGACAACCCTGGGAATGGACAGACCTTTGGAAATGTCAATGTGGCTTATGAAGTGGAAAGCCACTTGAACATGTGACATGTTTTGCGGACAGGCCCTTTAAGAGGCAGACCCTAGAAGTGGACACACCCTTGAAGAGGTGACAAATTTAGGGAATTATGTCCTTTAAGAGGTTGACCAGGGTTGTGTACAAACCCTCAAAACAACAGCATTTTAAGTGTACTGGCCCTTTAAGAGGTGGACCTGGGAAGCTTACGGACCTTTAAAATTGGCAATACTTTAAGGTGACTGGCCTATGAAGAGGATGACCATGGAAGTGGACAGTTCTTAAAGATGCATTATTGTGTGTGGGTGGCCTTCTAAGAGACACCCCTGGGAATGGACAGACCTTTGGAAATGTCAATGTGGCTTATGAAGTGGAAATCCACTTAAACATGTGACATGTTTTGATGACTGGCCCTTTAAGAGGCAGACCCTAGATATGGACAAACCCTTGAAGAGGTGACAAATTTAGGGAATTATGTCCTTTAAGAGGTTGACCAGGGTTGTGTACAAACCCTTGAAACAACAGTATTTTAAGTGTACTGGCCCTTTAAGAGGTGGACCTGGGAAGCTTACAGACCTTTAAAATTGGCAATACTTTAAGGTGACTGGCCTATGAAGAGGATGACCATGGAAGTGGACAGTCCTTAAAGATGCATTATTGTGTGTGGGTGGCCTTCTAAGAGACAACCCTGGGAATGGACAGACCTTTGGAAATGTCAATGTGGCTTATGAAGTGGAAAGCCACTTGAACTTGTGACATGTTTTGCGGACTGGCCCTTTAAGAGGCAGACCCTAGAAGTGGACAAACCCTTGAAGAGGTGACAAATTTAGGGAATTATGTCCTTTAAGAGGTTGACCAGGGTTGTGTACAAACCCTCGAAACAACAGCATTTTAAGTGTACTGGCCCTTTAAGAGGTGGACCTGGGAGGCTTACAGACCTTTAAAATTGGCAATACTTTAAGGTGACTGGCCTATGAAGAGGATGACCATGGAAGTGGACAGTCCTTAAAGATGCATTATTGTGTGTGGGTGGCCTTCTAAGGGACAACCCTGGGAATGGACAGACCTTGGGAAATGTCAATGTGGCTTATGAAGTGGAAAGCCACTTGAACATGTGACATATTTTGCGGACTGGCCCTTTAAGAGGCAGACCCTAGAAGTGGACAAACCGTTGAAGAGGTGACAAATTTAGGGAATTATGTCCTTTAAGAGGTTGACCAGGGTTGTGTACAAACCCTCAAAACAACAGCATTTTAAGTGTACTGGCCCTTTAAGAGGTGGACCTGGGAAGCTTACGGACCTTTAAAATTGGCAATACTTTAAGGTGACTGGCCTATGAAGAGGATGACCATGGAAGTGGACAGTCCTTAAAGATGCATTATTGTGTGTGGGTGGCCTTCTAAGAGACAACCCTGGGAATGGACAGACCTTTGGAAATGTCAATGTGGCTTATGAAGTGGAAATCCACTTGAACATGTGACATGTTTTGATGACTGGCCCTTTAAGAGGCAGACCCTAGAAGTGGACACACCCTTGAAGAGGTGACAAATTTAGGGAATTATGTCCTTTAAGAGGTTGACCAGGGTTGTGTACAAACCCTTGAAACAACAGTATTTTAAGTGTACTGGCCCTTTAAGAGGTGGACCTGGGAAGCTTACAGACCTTTAAAATTGGCAATACTTTAAGGTGACTGGCCTATGAAGAGGATGACCATGGAAGTGGACAGTCCTTAAAGATGCATTATTGTGTGTGGGTGGCCTTCTAAGAGACACCCCTGGGAATGGACAGACCTTTGGAAATGTCAATGTGGCTTATGAAGTGGAAATCCACTTAAACATGTGACATGTTTTGATGACTGGCCCTTTAAGAGGCAGACCCTAGATATGGACAAACCCTTGAAGAGGTGACAAATTTAGGGAATTATGTCCTTTAAGAGGTTGACCAGGGTTGTGTACAAACCCTTGAAACAACAGTATTTTAAGTGTACTGGCCCTTTAAGAGGTGGACCTGGGAAGCTTACAGACCTTTAAAATTGGCAATACTTTAAGGTGACTGGCCTATGAAGAGGATGACCATGGAAGTGGACAGTCCTTAAAGATGCATTATTGTGTGTGGGTGGCCTTCTAAGAGACAACCCTGGGAATGGACAGACCTTTGGAAATGTCAATGTGGCTTATGAAGTGGAAAGCCACTTGAACATGTGACATGTTTTGCGGACTGGCCCTTTAAGAGGCAGACCCTAGAAGTGGACACACCCTTGAAGAGGTGACAAATTTAGGGAATTATGTCCTTTAAGAGGTTGACCAGGGTTGTGTACAAACCCTCAAAACAACAGCATTTTAAGTGTACTGGCCCTTTAAGAGGTGGACCTGGGAAGCTTACAGACCTTTAAAATTGGCAATACTTTAAGGTGACTGGCCTATGAAGAGGATGACCATGGAAGTGGACAGTCCTTAAAGATGCATTATTGTGTGTGGGTGGCCTTCTAAGAGACAACCCTGGGAATGGACAGACCTTTGGAAATGTCAATGTGGCTTATGAAGTGGAAAGCCACTTGAACATGTGACATGTTTTGCGGACTGGCCCTTTAAGAGGCAGACCCTAGAAGTGGACAAACCCTTGAAGAGGTGACAAATTTAGGGAATTATGTCCTTTAAGAGGTTGACCAGGGTTGTGTACAAACCCTCAAAACAACAGCATTTTAAGTGTACTGGCCCTTTAAGAGGTGGACCTGGGAAGCTTACGGACCTTTAAAATTGGCAATACTTTAAGGTGACTGGCCTATGAAGAGGATGACCATGGAAGTGGACAGTCCTTAAAGATGCATTATTGTGTGTGGGTGGCCTTCTAAGAGACACCCCTGGGAATGGACAGACCTTTGGAAATGTCAATGTGGCTTATGAAGTGGAAATCCACTTGAACATGTGACATGTTTTGATGACTGGCCCTTTAAGAGGCAGACCCTAGATATGGACAAACTCTTGAAGAGGTGACAAATTTAGGGAATTATGTCCTTCAAGAGGTTGACCAGGGTTGTGTACAAACCCTTGAAACAACAGTATTTTAAGTGTACTGGCCCTTTAAGAGGTGGACCTGGGAAGCTTACAGACCTTTAAAATTGGCAATACTTTAAGGTGACTGGCCTATGAAGAGGATGACCATGGAAGTGGACAGTCCTTAAAGATGCATTATTGTGTGTGGGTGGCCTTCTAAGAGACAACCCTGGGAATGGACAGACCTTTGGAAATGTCAATGTGGCTTATGAAGTGGAAAGCCACTTGAACATGTGACATGTTTTGCGGACTGGCCCTTTAAGAGGCAGACCCTAGAAGTGGACAAACCCTTGAAGAGGTGACAAATTTAGGGAATTATGTCCTTTAAGAGGTTGACCAGGGTTGTGTACAAACCCTCGAAACAACAGCATTTTAAGTGTACTGGCCCTTTAAGAGGTGGACCTGGGAAGCTTACGGACCTTTAAAATTGGCAATACTTTAAGGTGACTGGCCTATGAAGAGGATGACCATGGAAGTGGACAGTCCTTAAAGATGCATTATTGTGTGTGGGTGGCCTTCTAAGAGACACCCCTGGGAATGGACAGACCTTTGGAAATGTCAATGTGGCTTATGAAGTGGAAATCCACTTGAACATGTGACATGTTTTGATGACTGGCCCTTTAAGAGGCAGACCCTAGATATGGACAAACCCTTGAAGAGGTGACAAATTTAGGGAATTATGTCCTTTATGAGGTTGACCAGGGTTGTGTACAAACCCTTGAAACAACAGTATTTTAAGTGTACTGGCCCTTTAAGAGGTGGACCTGGGAAGCTTACAGACCTTTAAAATTGGCAATACTTTAAGGTGACTGGCCTATGAAGAGGATGACCATGGAAGTGGACAGTCCTTAAAGATGCATTATTGTGTGTGGGTGGCCTTCTAAGAGACAACCCTGGGAATGGACAGACCTTTGGAAATGTCAATGTGGCTTATGAAGTGGAAAGCCACTTGAACATGTGACATGTTTTGCGGACTGGCCCTTTAAGAGGCAGACCCTAGAAGTGGACACACCCTTGAAGAGGTGACAAATTTAGGGAATTATGTCCTTTAAGAGGTTGACCAGGGTTGTGTACAAACCCTCAAAACAACAGCATTTTAAGTGTACTGGCCCTTTAAGAGGTGGACCTGGGAAGCTTACGGACCTTTAAAATTGGCAATACTTTAAGGTGACTGGCCTATGAAGAGGATGACCATGGAAGTGGACAGTCCTTAAAGATGCATTATTGTGTGTGGGTGGCCTTCTAAGAGACACCCCTGGGAATGGACAGACCTTTGGAAATGTCAATGTGGCTTATGAAGTGGAAATCCACTTAAACATGTGACATGTTTTGATGACTGGCCCTTTAAGAGGCAGACCCTAGATATGGACAAACCCTTGAAGAGGTGACAAATTTAGGGAATTATGTCCTTTAAGAGGTTGACCAGGGTTGTGTACAAACCCTTGAAACAACAGTATTTTAAGTGTACTGGCCCTTTAAGAGGTGGACCTGGGAAGCTTACAGACCTTTAAAATTGGCAATACTTTAAGGTGACTGGCCTATGAAGAGGATGACCATGGAAGTGGACAGTCCTTAAAGATGCATTATTGTGTGTGGGTGGCCTTCTAAGAGACAACCCTGGGAATGGACAGACCTTTGGAAATGTCAATGTGGCTTATGAAGTGGAAAGCCACTTGAACATGTGACATGTTTTGCGGACTGGCCCTTTAAGAGGCAGACCCTAGAAGTGGACACACCCTTGAAGAGGTGACAAATTTAGGGAATTATGTCCTTTAAGAGGTTGACCAGGGTTGTGTACAAACCCTCAAAACAACAGCATTTTAAGTGTACTGGCCCTTTAAGAGGTGGACCTGGGAAGCTTACGGACCTTTAAAATTGGCAATACTTTAAGGTGACTGGCCTATGAAGAGGATGACCATGGAAGTGGACAGTCCTTAAAGATGCATTATTGTGTGTGGGTGGCCTTCTAAGAGACACCCCTGGGAATGGACAGACCTTTGGAAATGTCAATGTGGCTTATGAAGTGGAAATCCACTTAAACATGTGACATGTTTTGATGACTGGCCCTTTAAGAGGCAGACCCTAGATATGGACAAACCCTTGAAGAGGTGACAAATTTAGGGAATTATGTCCTTTAAGAGGTTGACCAGGGTTGTGTACAAACCCTTGAAACAACAGTATTTTAAGTGTACTGGCCCTTTAAGAGGTGGACCTGGGAAGCTTACAGACCTTTAAAATTGGCAATACTTTAAGGTGACTGGCCTATGAAGAGGATGACCATGGAAGTGGACAGTCCTTAAAGATGCATTATTGTGTGTGGGTGGCCTTCTAAGAGACAACCCTGGGAATGGACAGACCTTTGGAAATGTCAATGTGGCTTATGAAGTGGAAAGCCACTTGAACATGTGACATGTTTTGCGGACTGGCCCTTTAAGAGGCAGACCCTAGAAGTGGACAAACCCTTGAAGAGGTGACAAATTTAGGGAATTATGTCCTTTAAGAGGTTGACCAGGGTTGTGTACAAACCCTTGAAACAACAGTATTTTAAGTGTACTGGCCCTTTAAGAGGTGGACCTGGGAAGCTTACAGACCTTTAAAATTGGCAATACTTTAAGGTGACTGGCCTATGAAGAGGATGACCATGGAAGTGGACAGTCCTTAAAGATGCATTATTGTGTGTGGGTGGCCTTCTAAGAGACAACCCTGGGAATGGACAGACCTTTGGAAATGTCAATGTGGCTTATGAAGTGGAAAGCCACTTGAACATGTGACATGTTTTGCGGACTGGCCCTTTAAGAGGCAGACCCTAGAAGTGGACACACCCTTGAAGAGGTGACAAATTTAGGGAATTATGTCCTTTAAGAGGTTGACCAGGGTTGTGTACAAACCCTCAAAACAACAGCATTTTAAGTGTACTGGCCCTTTAAGAGGTGGACCTGGGAAGCTTACGGACCTTTAAAATTGGCAATACTTTAAGGTGACTGGCCTATGAAGAGGATGACCATGGAAGTGGACAGTCCTTAAAGATGCATTATTGTGTGTGGGTGGCCTTCTAAGAGACACCCCTGGGAATGGACAGACCTTTGGAAATGTCAATGTGGCTTATGAAGTGGAAATCCACTTAAACATGTGACATGTTTTGATGACTGGCCCTTTAAGAGGCAGACCCTAGATATGGACAAACCCTTGAAGAGGTGACAAATTTAGGGAATTATGTCCTTTAAGAGGTTGACCAGGGTTGTGTACAAACCCTTGAAACAACAGTATTTTAAGTGTACTGGCCCTTTAAGAGGTGGACCTGGGAAGCTTACAGACCTTTAAAATTGGCAATACTTTAAGGTGACTGGCCTATGAAGAGGATGACCATGGAAGTGGACAGTCCTTAAAGATGCATTATTGTGTGTGGGTGGCCTTCTAAGAGACAACCCTGGGAATGGACAGACCTTTGGAAATGTCAATGTGGCTTATGAAGTGGAAAGCCACTTGAACATGTGACATGTTTTGCGGACTGGCCCTTTAAGAGGCAGACCCTAGAAGTGGACACACCCTTGAAGAGGTGACAAATTTAGGGAATTATGTCCTTTAAGAGGTTGACCAGGGTTGTGTACAAACCCTCAAAACAACAGCATTTTAAGTGTACTGGCCCTTTAAGAGGTGGACCTGGGAAGCTTACGGACCTTTAAAATTGGCAATACTTTAAGGTGACTGGCCTATGAAGAGGATGACCATGGAAGTGGACAGTCCTTAAAGATGCATTATTGTGTGTGGGTGGCCTTCTAAGAGACACCCCTGGGAATGGACAGACCTTTGGAAATGTCAATGTGGCTTATGAAGTGGAAATCCACTTAAACATGTGACATGTTTTGATGACTGGCCCTTTAAGAGGCAGACCCTAGATATGGACAAACCCTTGAAGAGGTGACAAATTTAGGGAATTATGTCCTTTAAGAGGTTGACCAGGGTTGTGTACAAACCCTTGAAACAACAGTATTTTAAGTGTACTGGCCCTTTAAGAGGTGGACCTGGGAAGCTTACAGACCTTTAAAATTGGCAATACTTTAAGGTGACTGGCCTATGAAGAGGATGACCATGGAAGTGGACAGTCCTTAAAGATGCATTATTGTGTGTGGGTGGCCTTCTAAGAGACAACCCTGGGAATGGACAGACCTTTGGAAATGTCAATGTGGCTTATGAAGTGGAAAGCCACTTGAACATGTGACATGTTTTGCGGACTGGCCCTTTAAGAGGCAGACCCTAGAAGTGGACAAACCCTTGAAGAGGTGACAAATTTAGGGAATTATGTCCTTTAAGAGGTTGACCAGGGTTGTGTACAAACCCTCGAAACAACAGCATTTTAAGTGTACTGGCCCTTTAAGAGGTGGACCTGGGAAGCTTACAGACCTTTAAAATTGGCAATACTTTAAGGTGACTGGCCTATGAAGAGGATGACCATGGAAGTGGACAGTCCTTAAAGATGCATTATTGTGTGTGGGTGGCCTTCTAAGAGACAACCCTGGGAATGGACAGACCTTGGGAAATGTCAATGTGGCTTATGAAGTGGAAATCCACTTGAACATGTGACATGTTTTGATGACTGGCCCTTTAAGAGGCAGACCCTAGATATGGACAAACCCTTGAAGAGGTGACAAATTTAGGGAATTATGTCCTTTAAGAGGTTGACCAGGGTTGTGTACAAACTCTTGAAACAACAGAATTTTAAGTGTACTGGCCCTTTAAGAGGTGGACCTGGGAAGCTTACAGACCTTTAAAATTGGCAATACTTTAAGGTGACTGGCCTATGAAGAGGATGACCATGGAAGTGGACAGTCCTTAAAGATGCATTATTGTGTGTGGGTGGCCTTCTAAGAGACAACCCTGGGAATGGACAGACCTTTGGAAATGTCAATGTGGCTTATGAAGTGGAAAGCCACTTGAACATGTGACATGTTTTGCGGACTGGCCCTTTAAGAGGCAGACCCTAGAAGTGGACAAACCCTTGAAGAGGTGACAAATTTAGGGAATTATGTCCTTTAAGAGGTTGACCAGGGTTGTGTACAAACCCTCGAAACAACAGCATTTTAAGTGTACTGGCCCTTTAAGAGGTGGACCTGGGAAGCTTACGGACCTTTAAAATTGGCAATACTTTAAGGTGACTGGCCTATGAAGAGGATGACCATGGAAGTGGACAGTCCTTAAAGATGCATTATTGTGTGTGGGTGGCCTTCTAAGAGACAACCCTGGGAATGGACAGACCTTTGGAAATGTCAATGTGGCTTATGAAGTGGAAAGCCACTTGAACATGTGACATGTTTTGCGGACTGGCCCTTTAAGAGGCAGACCCTAGAAGTGGACACACCCTTGAAGAGGTGACAAATTTAGGGAATTATGTCCTTTAAGAGGTTGACCAGGGTTGTGTACAAACCCTCAAAACAACAGCATTTTAAGTGTACTGGCCCTTTAAGAGGTGGACCTGGGAAGCTTACGGACCTTTAAAATTGGCAATACTTTAAGGTGACTGGCCTATGAAGAGGATGACCATGGAAGTGGACAGTCCTTAAAGATGCATTATTGTGTGTGGGTGGCCTTCTAAGAGACACCCCTGGGAATGGACAGACCTTTGGAAATGTCAATGTGGCTTATGAAGTGGAAATCCACTTGAACATGTGACATGTTTTGATGACTGGCCCTTTAAGAGGCAGACCCTAGATATGGACAAACCCTTGAAGAGGTGACAAATTTAGGGAATTATGTCCTTTAAGAGGTTGACCAGGGTTGTGTACAAACCCTTGAAACAACAGTATTTTAAGTGTACTGGCCCTTTAAGAGGTGGACCTGGGAAGCTTACAGACCTTTAAAATTGGCAATACTTTAAGGTGACTGGCCTATGAAGAGGATGACCATGGAAGTGGACAGTCCTTAAAGATGCATTATTGTGTGTGGGTGGCCTTCTAAGAGACAACCCTGGGAATGGACAGACCTTTGGAAATGTCAATGTGGCTTATGAAGTGGAAAGCCACTTGAACATGTGACATGTTTTGCGGACTGGCCCTTTAAGAGGCAGACCCTAGAAGTGGACACACCCTTGAAGAGGTGACAAATTTAGGGAATTATGTCCTTTAAGAGGTTGACCAGGGTTGTGTACAAACCCTCAAAACAACAGCATTTTAAGTGTACTGGCCCTTTAAGAGGTGGACCTGGGAAGCTTACAGACCTTTAAAATTGGCAATACTTTAAGGTGACTGGCCTATGAAGAGGATGACCATGGAAGTGGACAGTCCTTAAAGATGCATTATTGTGTGTGGGTGGCCTTCTAAGAGACAACCCTGGGAATGGACAGACCTTTGGAAATGTCAATGTGGCTTATGAAGTGGAAAGCCACTTGAACATGTGACATGTTTTGCGGACTGGCCCTTTAAGAGGCAGACCCTAGAAGTGGACAAACCCTTGAAGAGGTGACAAATTTAGGGAATTATGTCCTTTAAGAGGTTGACCAGGGTTGTGTACAAACCCTCAAAACAACAGCATTTTAAGTGTACTGGCCCTTTAAGAGGTGGACCTGGGAAGCTTACGGACCTTTAAAATTGGCAATACTTTAAGGTGACTGGCCTATGAAGAGGATGACCATGGAAGTGGACAGTCCTTAAAGATGCATTATTGTGTGTGGGTGGCCTTCTAAGAGACACCCCTGGGAATGGACAGACCTTTGGAAATGTCAATGTGGCTTATGAAGTGGAAATCCACTTGAACATGTGACATGTTTTGATGACTGGCCCTTTAAGAGGCAGACCCTAGATATGGACAAACTCTTGAAGAGGTGACAAATTTAGGGAATTATGTCCTTCAAGAGGTTGACCAGGGTTGTGTACAAACCCTTGAAACAACAGTATTTTAAGTGTACTGGCCCTTTAAGAGGTGGACCTGGGAAGCTTACAGACCTTTAAAATTGGCAATACTTTAAGGTGACTGGCCTATGAAGAGGATGACCATGGAAGTGGACAGTCCTTAAAGATGCATTATTGTGTGTGGGTGGCCTTCTAAGAGACAACCCTGGGAATGGACAGACCTTTGGAAATGTCAATGTGGCTTATGAAGTGGAAAGCCACTTGAACATGTGACATGTTTTGCGGACTGGCCCTTTAAGAGGCAGACCCTAGAAGTGGACAAACCCTTGAAGAGGTGACAAATTTAGGGAATTATGTCCTTTAAGAGGTTGACCAGGGTTGTGTACAAACCCTCGAAACAACAGCATTTTAAGTGTACTGGCCCTTTAAGAGGTGGACCTGGGAAGCTTACGGACCTTTAAAATTGGCAATACTTTAAGGTGACTGGCCTATGAAGAGGATGACCATGGAAGTGGACAGTCCTTAAAGATGCATTATTGTGTGTGGGTGGCCTTCTAAGAGACACCCCTGGGAATGGACAGACCTTTGGAAATGTCAATGTGGCTTATGAAGTGGAAATCCACTTGAACATGTGACATGTTTTGATGACTGGCCCTTTAAGAGGCAGACCCTAGATATGGACAAACCCTTGAAGAGGTGACAAATTTAGGGAATTATGTCCTTTATGAGGTTGACCAGGGTTGTGTACAAACCCTTGAAACAACAGTATTTTAAGTGTACTGGCCCTTTAAGAGGTGGACCTGGGAAGCTTACAGACCTTTAAAATTGGCAATACTTTAAGGTGACTGGCCTATGAAGAGGATGACCATGGAAGTGGACAGTCCTTAAAGATGCATTATTGTGTGTGGGTGGCCTTCTAAGAGACAACCCTGGGAATGGACAGACCTTTGGAAATGTCAATGTGGCTTATGAAGTGGAAAGCCACTTGAACATGTGACATGTTTTGCGGACTGGCCCTTTAAGAGGCAGACCCTAGAAGTGGACACACCCTTGAAGAGGTGACAAATTTAGGGAATTATGTCCTTTAAGAGGTTGACCAGGGTTGTGTACAAACCCTCAAAACAACAGCATTTTAAGTGTACTGGCCCTTTAAGAGGTGGACCTGGGAAGCTTACGGACCTTTAAAATTGGCAATACTTTAAGGTGACTGGCCTATGAAGAGGATGACCATGGAAGTGGACAGTCCTTAAAGATGCATTATTGTGTGTGGGTGGCCTTCTAAGAGACACCCCTGGGAATGGACAGACCTTTGGAAATGTCAATGTGGCTTATGAAGTGGAAATCCACTTAAACATGTGACATGTTTTGATGACTGGCCCTTTAAGAGGCAGACCCTAGATATGGACAAACCCTTGAAGAGGTGACAAATTTAGGGAATTATGTCCTTTAAGAGGTTGACCAGGGTTGTGTACAAACCCTTGAAACAACAGTATTTTAAGTGTACTGGCCCTTTAAGAGGTGGACCTGGGAAGCTTACAGACCTTTAAAATTGGCAATACTTTAAGGTGACTGGCCTATGAAGAGGATGACCATGGAAGTGGACAGTCCTTAAAGATGCATTATTGTGTGTGGGTGGCCTTCTAAGAGACAACCCTGGGAATGGACAGACCTTTGGAAATGTCAATGTGGCTTATGAAGTGGAAAGCCACTTGAACATGTGACATGTTTTGCGGACTGGCCCTTTAAGAGGCAGACCCTAGAAGTGGACACACCCTTGAAGAGGTGACAAATTTAGGGAATTATGTCCTTTAAGAGGTTGACCAGGGTTGTGTACAAACCCTCAAAACAACAGCATTTTAAGTGTACTGGCCCTTTAAGAGGTGGACCTGGGAAGCTTACGGACCTTTAAAATTGGCAATACTTTAAGGTGACTGGCCTATGAAGAGGATGACCATGGAAGTGGACAGTCCTTAAAGATGCATTATTGTGTGTGGGTGGCCTTCTAAGAGACACCCCTGGGAATGGACAGACCTTTGGAAATGTCAATGTGGCTTATGAAGTGGAAATCCACTTAAACATGTGACATGTTTTGATGACTGGCCCTTTAAGAGGCAGACCCTAGATATGGACAAACCCTTGAAGAGGTGACAAATTTAGGGAATTATGTCCTTTAAGAGGTTGACCAGGGTTGTGTACAAACCCTTGAAACAACAGTATTTTAAGTGTACTGGCCCTTTAAGAGGTGGACCTGGGAAGCTTACAGACCTTTAAAATTGGCAATACTTTAAGGTGACTGGCCTATGAAGAGGATGACCATGGAAGTGGACAGTCCTTAAAGATGCATTATTGTGTGTGGGTGGCCTTCTAAGAGACAACCCTGGGAATGGACAGACCTTTGGAAATGTCAATGTGGCTTATGAAGTGGAAAGCCACTTGAACATGTGACATGTTTTGCGGACTGGCCCTTTAAGAGGCAGACCCTAGAAGTGGACAAACCCTTGAAGAGGTGACAAATTTAGGGAATTATGTCCTTTAAGAGGTTGACCAGGGTTGTGTACAAACCCTCGAAACAACAGCATTTTAAGTGTACTGGCCCTTTAAGAGGTGGACCTGGGAAGCTTACAGACCTTTAAAATTGGCAATACTTTAAGGTGACTGGCCTATGAAGAGGATGACCATGGAAGTGGACAGTCCTTAAAGATGCATTATTGTGTGTGGGTGGCCTTCTAAGAGACAACCCTGGGAATGGACAGACCTTGGGAAATGTCAATGTGGCTTATGAAGTGGAAATCCACTTGAACATGTGACATGTTTTGATGACTGGCCCTTTAAGAGGCAGACCCTAGATATGGACAAACCCTTGAAGAGGTGACAAATTTAGGGAATTATGTCCTTTAAGAGGTTGACCAGGGTTGTGTACAAACTCTTGAAACAACAGAATTTTAAGTGTACTGGCCCTTTAAGAGGTGGACCTGGGAAGCTTACAGACCTTTAAAATTGGCAATACTTTAAGGTGACTGGCCTATGAAGAGGATGACCATGGAAGTGGACAGTCCTTAAAGATGCATTATTGTGTGTGGGTGGCCTTCTAAGAGACAACCCTGGGAATGGACAGACCTTTGGAAATGTCAATGTGGCTTATGAAGTGGAAAGCCACTTGAACATGTGACATGTTTTGCGGACTGGCCCTTTAAGAGGCAGACCCTAGAAGTGGACAAACCCTTGAAGAGGTGACAAATTTAGGGAATTATGTCCTTTAAGAGGTTGACCAGGGTTGTGTACAAACCCTCGAAACAACAGCATTTTAAGTGTACTGGCCCTTTAAGAGGTGGACCTGGGAAGCTTACGGACCTTTAAAATTGGCAATACTTTAAGGTGACTGGCCTATGAAGAGGATGACCATGGAAGTGGACAGTCCTTAAAGATGCATTATTGTGTGTGGGTGGCCTTCTAAGAGACAACCCTGGGAATGGACAGACCTTTGGAAATGTCAATGTGGCTTATGAAGTGGAAAGCCACTTGAACATGTGACATGTTTTGCGGACTGGCCCTTTAAGAGGCAGACCCTAGAAGTGGACACACCCTTGAAGAGGTGACAAATTTAGGGAATTATGTCCTTTAAGAGGTTGACCAGGGTTGTGTACAAACCCTCAAAACAACAGCATTTTAAGTGTACTGGCCCTTTAAGAGGTGGACCTGGGAAGCTTACGGACCTTTAAAATTGGCAATACTTTAAGGTGACTGGCCTATGAAGAGGATGACCATGGAAGTGGACAGTCCTTAAAGATGCATTATTGTGTGTGGGTGGCCTTCTAAGAGACACCCCTGGGAATGGACAGACCTTTGGAAATGTCAATGTGGCTTATGAAGTGGAAATCCACTTGAACATGTGACATGTTTTGATGACTGGCCCTTTAAGAGGCAGACCCTAGATATGGACAAACCCTTGAAGAGGTGACAAATTTAGGGAATTATGTCCTTTAAGAGGTTGACCAGGGTTGTGTACAAACCCTTGAAACAACAGTATTTTAAGTGTACTGGCCCTTTAAGAGGTGGACCTGGGAAGCTTACAGACCTTTAAAATTGGCAATACTTTAAGGTGACTGGCCTATGAAGAGGATGACCATGGAAGTGGACAGTCCTTAAAGATGCATTATTGTGTGTGGGTGGCCTTCTAAGAGACAACCCTGGGAATGGACAGACCTTTGGAAATGTCAATGTGGCTTATGAAGTGGAAAGCCACTTGAACATGTGACATGTTTTGCGGACAGGCCCTTTAAGAGGCAGACCCTAGAAGTGGACACACCCTTGAAGAGGTGACAAATTTAGGGAATTATGTCCTTTAAGAGGTTGACCAGGGTTGTGTACAAACCCTCAAAACAACAGCATTTTAAGTGTACTGGCCCTTTAAGAGGTGGACCTGGGAAGCTTACGGACCTTTAAAATTGGCAATACTTTAAGGTGACTGGCCTATGAAGAGGATGACCATGGAAGTGGACAGTTCTTAAAGATGCATTATTGTGTGTGGGTGGCCTTCTAAGAGACACCCCTGGGAATGGACAGACCTTTGGAAATGTCAATGTGGCTTATGAAGTGGAAATCCACTTAAACATGTGACATGTTTTGATGACTGGCCCTTTAAGAGGCAGACCCTAGATATGGACAAACCCTTGAAGAGGTGACAAATTTAGGGAATTATGTCCTTTAAGAGGTTGACCAGGGTTGTGTACAAACCCTTGAAACAACAGTATTTTAAGTGTACTGGCCCTTTAAGAGGTGGACCTGGGAAGCTTACAGACCTTTAAAATTGGCAATACTTTAAGGTGACTGGCCTATGAAGAGGATGACCATGGAAGTGGACAGTCCTTAAAGATGCATTATTGTGTGTGGGTGGCCTTCTAAGAGACAACCCTGGGAATGGACAGACCTTTGGAAATGTCAATGTGGCTTATGAAGTGGAAAGCCACTTGAACTTGTGACATGTTTTGCGGACTGGCCCTTTAAGAGGCAGACCCTAGAAGTGGACAAACCCTTGAAGAGGTGACAAATTTAGGGAATTATGTCCTTTAAGAGGTTGACCAGGGTTGTGTACAAACCCTCGAAACAACAGCATTTTAAGTGTACTGGCCCTTTAAGAGGTGGACCTGGGAGGCTTACAGACCTTTAAAATTGGCAATACTTTAAGGTGACTGGCCTATGAAGAGGATGACCATGGAAGTGGACAGTCCTTAAAGATGCATTATTGTGTGTGGGTGGCCTTCTAAGGGACAACCCTGGGAATGGACAGACCTTGGGAAATGTCAATGTGGCTTATGAAGTGGAAAGCCACTTGAACATGTGACATATTTTGCGGACTGGCCCTTTAAGAGGCAGACCCTAGAAGTGGACAAACCGTTGAAGAGGTGACAAATTTAGGGAATTATGTCCTTTAAGAGGTTGACCAGGGTTGTGTACAAACCCTCAAAACAACAGCATTTTAAGTGTACTGGCCCTTTAAGAGGTGGACCTGGGAAGCTTACGGACCTTTAAAATTGGCAATACTTTAAGGTGACTGGCCTATGAAGAGGATGACCATGGAAGTGGACAGTCCTTAAAGATGCATTATTGTGTGTGGGTGGCCTTCTAAGAGACAACCCTGGGAATGGACAGACCTTTGGAAATGTCAATGTGGCTTATGAAGTGGAAATCCACTTGAACATGTGACATGTTTTGATGACTGGCCCTTTAAGAGGCAGACCCTAGAAGTGGACACACCCTTGAAGAGGTGACAAATTTAGGGAATTATGTCCTTTAAGAGGTTGACCAGGGTTGTGTACAAACCCTTGAAACAACAGTATTTTAAGTGTACTGGCCCTTTAAGAGGTGGACCTGGGAAGCTTACAGACCTTTAAAATTGGCAATACTTTAAGGTGACTGGCCTATGAAGAGGATGACCATGGAAGTGGACAGTCCTTAAAGATGCATTATTGTGTGTGGGTGGCCTTCTAAGAGACACCCCTGGGAATGGACAGACCTTTGGAAATGTCAATGTGGCTTATGAAGTGGAAATCCACTTAAACATGTGACATGTTTTGATGACTGGCCCTTTAAGAGGCAGACCCTAGATATGGACAAACCCTTGAAGAGGTGACAAATTTAGGGAATTATGTCCTTTAAGAGGTTGACCAGGGTTGTGTACAAACCCTTGAAACAACAGTATTTTAAGTGTACTGGCCCTTTAAGAGGTGGACCTGGGAAGCTTACAGACCTTTAAAATTGGCAATACTTTAAGGTGACTGGCCTATGAAGAGGATGACCATGGAAGTGGACAGTCCTTAAAGATGCATTATTGTGTGTGGGTGGCCTTCTAAGAGACAACCCTGGGAATGGACAGACCTTTGGAAATGTCAATGTGGCTTATGAAGTGGAAAGCCACTTGAACATGTGACATGTTTTGCGGACTGGCCCTTTAAGAGGCAGACCCTAGAAGTGGACACACCCTTGAAGAGGTGACAAATTTAGGGAATTATGTCCTTTAAGAGGTTGACCAGGGTTGTGTACAAACCCTCAAAACAACAGCATTTTAAGTGTACTGGCCCTTTAAGAGGTGGACCTGGGAAGCTTACGGACCTTTAAAATTGGCAATACTTTAAGGTGACTGGCCTATGAAGAGGATGACCATGGAAGTGGACAGTCCTTAAAGATGCATTATTGTGTGTGGGTGGCCTTCTAAGAGACACCCCTGGGAATGGACAGACCTTTGGAAATGTCAATGTGGCTTATGAAGTGGAAATCCACTTAAACATGTGACATGTTTTGATGACTGGCCCTTTAAGAGGCAGACCCTAGATATGGACAAACCCTTGAAGAGGTGACAAATTTAGGGAATTATGTCCTTTAAGAGGTTGACCAGGGTTGTGTACAAACCCTTGAAACAACAGTATTTTAAGTGTACTGGCCCTTTAAGAGGTGGACCTGGGAAGCTTACAGACCTTTAAAATTGGCAATACTTTAAGGTGACTGGCCTATGAAGAGGATGACCATGGAAGTGGACAGTCCTTAAAGATGCATTATTGTGTGTGGGTGGCCTTCTAAGAGACAACCCTGGGAATGGACAGACCTTTGGAAATATCAATGTGGCTTATGAAGTGGAAAGCCACTTGAACATGTGACATGTTTTGCGGACTGGCCCTTTAAGAGGCAGACCCTAGAAGTGGACAAACCCTTGAAGAGGTGACAAATTTAGGGAATTATGTCCTTTAAGAGGTTGACCAGGGTTGTGTACAAACCCTCGAAACAACAGCATTTTAAGTGTACTGGCCCTTTAAGAGGTGGACCTGGGAAGCTTACAGACCTTTAAAATTGGCAATACTTTAAGGTGACTGGCCTATGAAGAGGATGACCATGGAAGTGGACAGTCCTTAAAGATGCATTATTGTGTGTGGGTGGCCTTCTAAGAGACAACCCTGGGAATGGACAGACCTTGGGAAATGTCAATGTGGCTTATGAAGTGGAAATCCACTTGAACATGTGACATGTTTTGATGACTGGCCCTTTAAGAGGCAGACCCTAGATATGGACAAACCCTTGAAGAGGTGACAAATTTAGGGAATTATGTCCTTTAAGAGGTTGACCAGGGTTGTGTACAAACTCTTGAAACAACAGAATTTTAAGTGTACTGGCCCTTTAAGAGGTGGACCTGGGAAGCTTACAGACCTTTAAAATTGGCAATACTTTAAGGTGACTGGCCTATGAAGAGGATGACCATGGAAGTGGACAGTCCTTAAAGATGCATTATTGTGTGTGGGTGGCCTTCTAAGAGACAACCCTGGGAATGGACAGACCTTTGGAAATGTCAATGTGGCTTATGAAGTGGAAAGCCACTTGAACATGTGACATGTTTTGCGGACTGGCCCTTTAAGAGGCAGACCCTAGAAGTGGACACACCCTTGAAGAGGTGACAAATTTAGGGAATTATGTCCTTTAAGAGGTTGACCAGGGTTGTGTACAAACCCTCAAAACAACAGCATTTTAAGTGTACTGGCCCTTTAAGAGGTGGACCTGGGAAGCTTACGGACCTTTAAAATTGGCAATACTTTAAGGTGACTGGCCTATGAAGAGGATGACCATGGAAGTGGACAGTCCTTAAAGATGCATTATTGTGTGTGGGTGGCCTTCTAAGAGACACCCCTGGGAATGGACAGACCTTTGGAAATGTCAATGTGGCTTATGAAGTGGAAATCCACTTAAACATGTGACATGTTTTGATGACTGGCCCTTTAAGAGGCAGACCCTAGATATGGACAAACCCTTGAAGAGGTGACAAATTTAGGGAATTATGTCCTTTAAGAGGTTGACCAGGGTTGTGTACAAACCCTTGAAACAACAGTATTTTAAGTGTACTGGCCCTTTAAGAGGTGGACCTGGGAAGCTTACAGACCTTTAAAATTGGCAATACTTTAAGGTGACTGGCCTATGAAGAGGATGACCATGGAAGTGGACAGTCCTTAAAGATGCATTATTGTGTGTGGGTGGCCTTCTAAGAGACAACCCTGGGAATGGACAGACCTTTGGAAATGTCAATGTGGCTTATGAAGTGGAAAGCCACTTGAACATGTGACATGTTTTGCGGACAGGCCCTTTAAGAGGCAGACCCTAGAAGTGGACACACCCTTGAAGAGGTGACAAATTTAGGGAATTATGTCCTTTAAGAGGTTGACCAGGGTTGTGTACAAACCCTCAAAACAACAGCATTTTAAGTGTACTGGCCCTTTAAGAGGTGGACCTGGGAAGCTTACGGACCTTTAAAATTGGCAATACTTTAAGGTGACTGGCCTATGAAGAGGATGACCATGGAAGTGGACAGTTCTTAAAGATGCATTATTGTGTGTGGGTGGCCTTCTAAGAGACACCCCTGGGAATGGACAGACCTTTGGAAATGTCAATGTGGCTTATGAAGTGGAAATCCACTTAAACATGTGACATGTTTTGATGACTGGCCCTTTAAGAGGCAGACCCTAGATATGGACAAACCCTTGAAGAGGTGACAAATTTAGGGAATTATGTCCTTTAAGAGGTTGACCAGGGTTGTGTACAAACCCTTGAAACAACAGTATTTTAAGTGTACTGGCCCTTTAAGAGGTGGACCTGGGAAGCTTACAGACCTTTAAAATTGGCAATACTTTAAGGTGACTGGCCTATGAAGAGGATGACCATGGAAGTGGACAGTCCTTAAAGATGCATTATTGTGTGTGGGTGGCCTTCTAAGAGACAACCCTGGGAATGGACAGACCTTTGGAAATGTCAATGTGGCTTATGAAGTGGAAAGCCACTTGAACTTGTGACATGTTTTGCGGACTGGCCCTTTAAGAGGCAGACCCTAGAAGTGGACAAACCCTTGAAGAGGTGACAAATTTAGGGAATTATGTCCTTTAAGAGGTTGACCAGGGTTGTGTACAAACCCTCGAAACAACAGCATTTTAAGTGTACTGGCCCTTTAAGAGGTGGACCTGGGAGGCTTACAGACCTTTAAAATTGGCAATACTTTAAGGTGACTGGCCTATGAAGAGGATGACCATGGAAGTGGACAGTCCTTAAAGATGCATTATTGTGTGTGGGTGGCCTTCTAAGGGACAACCCTGGGAATGGACAGACCTTGGGAAATGTCAATGTGGCTTATGAAGTGGAAAGCCACTTGAACATGTGACATATTTTGCGGACTGGCCCTTTAAGAGGCAGACCCTAGAAGTGGACAAACCGTTGAAGAGGTGACAAATTTAGGGAATTATGTCCTTTAAGAGGTTGACCAGGGTTGTGTACAAACCCTCAAAACAACAGCATTTTAAGTGTACTGGCCCTTTAAGAGGTGGACCTGGGAAGCTTACGGACCTTTAAAATTGGCAATACTTTAAGGTGACTGGCCTATGAAGAGGATGACCATGGAAGTGGACAGTCCTTAAAGATGCATTATTGTGTGTGGGTGGCCTTCTAAGAGACAACCCTGGGAATGGACAGACCTTTGGAAATGTCAATGTGGCTTATGAAGTGGAAATCCACTTGAACATGTGACATGTTTTGATGACTGGCCCTTTAAGAGGCAAACCCTAGATATGGACAAACTCTTGAAGAGGTGACAAATTTAGGGAATTATGTCCTTTAAGAGGTTGACCAGGGTTGTGTACAAACCCTTGAAACAACAGTATTTTAAGTGTACTGGCCCTTTAAGAGGTGGACCTGGGAAGCTTACAGACCTTTAAAATTGGCAATACTTTAAGGTGACTGGCCTATGAAGAGGATGACCATGGAAGTGGACAGTCCTTAAAGATGCATTATTGTGTGTGGGTGGCCTTCTAAGAGACAACCCTGGGAATGGACAGACCTTTGGAAATGTCAATGTGGCTTATGAAGTGGAAAGCCACTTGAACATGTGACATGTTTTGCGGACTGGCCCTTTAAGAGGCAGACCCTAGAAGTGGACAAACCCTTGAAGAGGTGACAAATTTAGGGAATTATGTCCTTTAAGAGGTTGACCAGGGTTGTGTACAAACCCTCGAAACAACAGCATTTTAAGTGTACTGGCCCTTTAAGAGGTGGACCTGGGAAGCTTACGGACCTTTAAAATTGGCAATACTTTAAGGTGACTGGCCTATGAAGAGGATGACCATGGAAGTGGACAGTCCTTAAAGATGCATTATTGTGTGTGGGTGGCCTTCTAAGAGACACCCCTGGGAATGGACAGACCTTTGGAAATGTCAATGTGGCTTATGAAGTGGAAATCCACTTGAACATGTGACATGTTTTGATGACTGGCCCTTTAAGAGGCAGACCCTAGATATGGACAAACCCTTGAAGAGGTGACAAATTTAGGGAATTATGTCCTTTAAGAGGTTGACCAGGGTTGTGTACAAACCCTTGAAACAACAGTATTTTAAGTGTACTGGCCCTTTAAGAGGTGGACCTGGGAAGCTTACAGACCTTTAAAATTGGCAATACTTTAAGGTGACTGGCCTATGAAGAGGATGACCATGGAAGTGGACAGTCCTTAAAGATGCATTATTGTGTGTGGGTGGCCTTCTAAGAGACAACCCTGGGAATGGACAGACCTTTGGAAATGTCAATGTGGCTTATGAAGTGGAAAGCCACTTGAACATGTGACATGTTTTGCGGACTGGCCCTTTAAGAGGCAGACCCTAGAAGTGGACACACCCTTGAAGAGGTGACAAATTTAGGGAATTATGTCCTTTAAGAGGTTGACCAGGGTTGTGTACAAACCCTCAAAACAACAGCATTTTAAGTGTACTGGCCCTTTAAGAGGTGGACCTGGGAAGCTTACGGACCTTTAAAATTGGCAATACTTTAAGGTGACTGGCCTATGAAGAGGATGACCATGGAAGTGGACAGTCCTTAAAGATGCATTATTGTGTGTGGGTGGCCTTCTAAGAGACACCCCTGGGAATGGACAGACCTTTGGAAATGTCAATGTGGCTTATGAAGTGGAAATCCACTTAAACATGTGACATGTTTTGATGACTGGCCCTTTAAGAGGCAGACCCTAGATATGGACAAACCCTTGAAGAGGTGACAAATTTAGGGAATTATGTCCTTTAAGAGGTTGACCAGGGTTGTGTACAAACCCTTGAAACAACAGTATTTTAAGTGTACTGGCCCTTTAAGAGGTGGACCTGGGAAGCTTACAGACCTTTAAAATTGGCAATACTTTAAGGTGACTGGCCTATGAAGAGGATGACCATGGAAGTGGACAGTCCTTAAAGATGCATTATTGTGTGTGGGTGGCCTTCTAAGAGACAACCCTGGGAATGGACAGACCTTTGGAAATGTCAATGTGGCTTATGAAGTGGAAAGCCACTTGAACATGTGACATGTTTTGCGGACTGGCCCTTTAAGAGGCAGACCCTAGAAGTGGACACACCCTTGAAGAGGTGACAAATTTAGGGAATTATGTCCTTTAAGAGGTTGACCAGGGTTGTGTACAAACCCTCAAAACAACAGCATTTTAAGTGTACTGGCCCTTTAAGAGGTGGACCTGGGAAGCTTACGGACCTTTAAAATTGGCAATACTTTAAGGTGACTGGCCTATGAAGAGGATGACCATGGAAGTGGACAGTCCTTAAAGATGCATTATTGTGTGTGGGTGGCCTTCTAAGAGACACCCCTGGGAATGGACAGACCTTTGGAAATGTCAATGTGGCTTATGAAGTGGAAATCCACTTAAACATGTGACATGTTTTGATGACTGGCCCTTTAAGAGGCAGACCCTAGATATGGACAAACCCTTGAAGAGGTGACAAATTTAGGGAATTATGTCCTTTAAGAGGTTGACCAGGGTTGTGTACAAACCCTTGAAACAACAGTATTTTAAGTGTACTGGCCCTTTAAGAGGTGGACCTGGGAAGCTTACAGACCTTTAAAATTGGCAATACTTTAAGGTGACTGGCCTATGAAGAGGATGACCATGGAAGTGGACAGTCCTTAAAGATGCATTATTGTGTGTGGGTGGCCTTCTAAGAGACAACCCTGGGAATGGACAGACCTTTGGAAATGTCAATGTGGCTTATGAAGTGGAAAGCCACTTGAACATGTGACATGTTTTGCGGACTGGCCCTTTAAGAGGCAGACCCTAGAAGTGGACAAACCCTTGAAGAGGTGACAAATTTAGGGAATTATGTCCTTTAAGAGGTTGACCAGGGTTGTGTACAAACCCTCGAAACAACAGCATTTTAAGTGTACTGGCCCTTTAAGAGGTGGACCTGGGAAGCTTACAGACCTTTAAAATTGGCAATACTTTAAGGTGACTGGCCTATGAAGAGGATGACCATGGAAGTGGACAGTCCTTAAAGATGCATTATTGTGTGTGGGTGGCCTTCTAAGAGACAACCCTGGGAATGGACAGACCTTTGGAAATGTCAATGTGGCTTATGAAGTGGAAAGCCACTTGAACATGTGACATGTTTTGCGGACTGGCCCTTTAAGAGGCAGACCCTAGAAGTGGACACACCCTTGAAGAGGTGACAAATTTAGGGAATTATGTCCTTTAAGAGGTTGACCAGGGTTGTGTACAAACCCTCAAAACAACAGCATTTTAAGTGTACTGGCCCTTTAAGAGGTGGACCTGGGAAGCTTACGGACCTTTAAAATTGGCAATACTTTAAGGTGACTGGCCTATGAAGAGGATGACCATGGAAGTGGACAGTCCTTAAAGATGCATTATTGTGTGTGGGTGGCCTTCTAAGAGACACCCCTGGGAATGGACAGACCTTTGGAAATGTCAATGTGGCTTATGAAGTGGAAATCCACTTAAACATGTGACATGTTTTGATGACTGGCCCTTTAAGAGGCAGACCCTAGATATGGACAAACCCTTGAAGAGGTGACAAATTTAGGGAATTATGTCCTTTAAGAGGTTGACCAGGGTTGTGTACAAACCCTTGAAACAACAGTATTTTAAGTGTACTGGCCCTTTAAGAGGTGGACCTGGGAAGCTTACAGACCTTTAAAATTGGCAATACTTTAAGGTGACTGGCCTATGAAGAGGATGACCATGGAAGTGGACAGTCCTTAAAGATGCATTATTGTGTGTGGGTGGCCTTCTAAGAGACAACCCTGGGAATGGACAGACCTTTGGAAATGTCAATGTGGCTTATGAAGTGGAAAGCCACTTGAACATGTGACATGTTTTGCGGACTGGCCCTTTAAGAGGCAGACCCTAGAAGTGGACAAACCCTTGAAGAGGTGACAAATTTAGGGAATTATGTCCTTTAAGAGGTTGACCAGGGTTGTGTACAAACCCTCGAAACAACAGCATTTTAAGTGTACTGGCCCTTTAAGAGGTGGACCTGGGAAGCTTACAGACCTTTAAAATTGGCAATACTTTAAGGTGACTGGCCTATGAAGAGGATGACCATGGAAGTGGACAGTCCTTAAAGATGCATTATTGTGTGTGGGTGGCCTTCTAAGAGACAACCCTGGGAATGGACAGACCTTGGGAAATGTCAATGTGGCTTATGAAGTGGAAATCCACTTGAACATGTGACATGTTTTGATGACTGGCCCTTTAAGAGGCAGACCCTAGATATGGACAAACCCTTGAAGAGGTGACAAATTTAGGGAATTATGTCCTTTAAGAGGTTGACCAGGGTTGTGTACAAACTCTTGAAACAACAGAATTTTAAGTGTACTGGCCCTTTAAGAGGTGGACCTGGGAAGCTTACAGACCTTTAAAATTGGCAATACTTTAAGGTGACTGGCCTATGAAGAGGATGACCATGGAAGTGGACAGTCCTTAAAGATGCATTATTGTGTGTGGGTGGCCTTCTAAGAGACAACCCTGGGAATGGACAGACCTTTGGAAATGTCAATGTGGCTTATGAAGTGGAAAGCCACTTGAACATGTGACATGTTTTGCGGACTGGCCCTTTAAGAGGCAGACCCTAGAAGTGGACACACCCTTGAAGAGGTGACAAATTTAGGGAATTATGTCCTTTAAGAGGTTGACCAGGGTTGTGTACAAACCCTCAAAACAACAGCATTTTAAGTGTACTGGCCCTTTAAGAGGTGGACCTGGGAAGCTTACGGACCTTTAAAATTGGCAATACTTTAAGGTGACTGGCCTATGAAGAGGATGACCATGGAAGTGGACAGTCCTTAAAGATGCATTATTGTGTGTGGGTGGCCATCTAAGAGACAACCCTGGGAATGGACAGACCTTTGGAAATGTCAATGTGGCTTATGAAGTGGAAAGCCACTTGAACATGTGACATGTTTTGATGACTGGCCCTTTAAGAGGCAGACCCTAGAAGTGGACAAACCCTTGAAGAGGTGACAAATTTAGGGAATTATGTCCTTTAAGAGGTTGACCAGGGTTGTGTACAAACCCTCAAAACAACAGCATTTTAAGTGTACTGGCCCTTTAAGAGGTGGACCTGGGAAGCTTACGGACCTTTAAAATTGGCAATACTTTAAGGTGACTGGCCTATGAAGAGGATGACCATGGAAGTGGACAGTCCTTAAAGATGCATTATTGTGTGTGGGTGGCCTTCTAAGAGACACCCCTGGGAATGGACAGACCTTTGGAAATGTCAATGTGGCTTATGAAGTGGAAATCCACTTGAACATGTGACATGTTTTGACGACTGGCCCTTTAAGAGGCAGACCCTAGATATGGACAAACTCTTGAAGAGGTGACAAATTTAGGGAATTATGTCCTTTAAGAGGTTGACCAGGGTTGTGTACAAACCCTTGAAACAACAGTATTTTAAGTGTACTGGCCCTTTAAGAGGTGGACCTGGGAAGCTTACAGACCTTTAAAATTGGCAATACTTTAAGGTGACTGGCCTATGAAGAGGATGACCATGGAAGTGGACAGTCCTTAAAGATGCATTATTGTGTGTGGGTGGCCTTCTAAGAGACAACCCTGGGAATGGACAGACCTTTGGAAATGTCAATGTGGCTTATGAAGTGGAAAGCCACTTGAACATGTGACATGTTTTGCGGACTGGCCCTTTAAGAGGCAGACCCTAGAAGTGGACAAACCCTTGAAGAGGTGACAAATTTAGGGAATTATGTCCTTTAAGAGGTTGACCAGGGTTGTGTACAAACCCTCGAAACAACAGCATTTTAAGTGTACTGGCCCTTTAAGAGGTGGACCTGGGAAGCTTACAGACCTTTAAAATTGGCAATACTTTAAGGTGACTGGCCTATGAAGAGGATGACCATGGAAGTGGACAGTCCTTAAAGATGCATTATTGTGTGTGGGTGGCCTTCTAAGAGACAACCCTGGGAATGGACAGACCTTGGGAAATGTCAATGTGGCTTATGAAGTGGAAATCCACTTGAACATGTGACATGTTTTGATGACTGGCCCTTTAAGAGGCAGACCCTAGATATGGACAAACCCTTGAAGAGGTGACAAATTTAGGGAATTATGTCCTTTAAGAGGTTGACCAGGGTTGTGTACAAACCCTTGAAACAACAGAATTTTAAGTGTACTGGCCCTTTAAGAGGTGGACCTGGGAAGCTTACAGACCTTTAAAATTGGCAATACTTTAAGGTGACTGGCCTATGAAGAGGATGACCATGGAAGTGGACAGTCCTTAAAGATGCATTATTGTGTGTGGGTGGCCTTCTAAGAGACAACCCTGGGAATGGACAGACCTTTGGAAATGTCAATGTGGCTTATGAAGTGGAAAGCCACTTGAACATGTGACATGTTTTGCGGACTGGCCCTTTAAGAGGCAGACCCTAGAAGTGGACACACCCTTGAAGAGGTGACAAATTTAGGGAATTATGTCCTTTAAGAGGTTGACCAGGGTTGTGTACAAACCCTCAAAACAACAGCATTTTAAGTGTACTGGCCCTTTAAGAGGTGGACCTGGGAAGCTTACGGACCTTTAAAATTGGCAATACTTTAAGGTGACTGGCCTATGAAGAGGATGACCATGGAAGTGGACAGTCCTTAAAGATGCATTATTGTGTGTGGGTGGCCTTCTAAGAGACACCCCTGGGAATGGACAGACCTTTGGAAATGTCAATGTGGCTTATGAAGTGGAAATCCACTTAAACATGTGACATGTTTTGATGACTGGCCCTTTAAGAGGCAGACCCTAGATATGGACAAACCCTTGAAGAGGTGACAAATTTAGGGAATTATGTCCTTTAAGAGGTTGACCAGGGTTGTGTACAAACCCTTGAAACAACAGTATTTTAAGTGTACTGGCCCTTTAAGAGGTGGACCTGGGAAGCTTACAGACCTTTAAAATTGGCAATACTTTAAGGTGACTGGCCTATGAAGAGGATGACCATGGAAGTGGACAGTCCTTAAAGATGCATTATTGTGTGTGGGTGGCCTTCTAAGAGACAACCCTGGGAATGGACAGACCTTTGGAAATGTCAATGTGGCTTATGAAGTGGAAAGCCACTTGAACATGTGACATGTTTTGCGGACTGGCCCTTTAAGAGGCAGACCCTAGAAGTGGACACACCCTTGAAGAGGTGACAAATTTAGGGAATTATGTCCTTTAAGAGGTTGACCAGGGTTGTGTACAAACCCTCAAAACAACAGCATTTTAAGTGTACTGGCCCTTTAAGAGGTGGACCTGGGAAGCTTACGGACCTTTAAAATTGGCAATACTTTAAGGTGACTGGCCTATGAAGAGGATGACCATGGAAGTGGACAGTCCTTAAAGATGCATTATTGTGTGTGGGTGGCCTTCTAAGAGACACCCCTGGGAATGGACAGACCTTTGGAAATGTCAATGTGGCTTATGAAGTGGAAATCCACTTAAACATGTGACATGTTTTGATGACTGGCCCTTTAAGAGGCAGACCCTAGATATGGACAAACCCTTGAAGAGGTGACAAATTTAGGGAATTATGTCCTTTAAGAGGTTGACCAGGGTTGTGTACAAACCCTTGAAACAACAGTATTTTAAGTGTACTGGCCCTTTAAGAGGTGGACCTGGGAAGCTTACAGACCTTTAAAATTGGCAATACTTTAAGGTGACTGGCCTATGAAGAGGATGACCATGGAAGTGGACAGTCCTTAAAGATGCATTATTGTGTGTGGGTGGCCTTCTAAGAGACAACCCTGGGAATGGACAGACCTTTGGAAATGTCAATGTGGCTTATGAAGTGGAAAGCCACTTGAACATGTGACATGTTTTGCGGACTGGCCCTTTAAGAGGCAGACCCTAGAAGTGGACACACCCTTGAAGAGGTGACAAATTTAGGGAATTATGTCCTTTAAGAGGTTGACCAGGGTTGTGTACAAACCCTCAAAACAACAGCATTTTAAGTGTACTGGCCCTTTAAGAGGTGGACCTGGGAAGCTTACGGACCTTTAAAATTGGCAATACTTTAAGGTGACTGGCCTATGAAGAGGATGACCATGGAAGTGGACAGTCCTTAAAGATGCATTATTGTGTGTGGGTGGCCTTCTAAGAGACACCCCTGGGAATGGACAGACCTTTGGAAATGTCAATGTGGCTTATGAAGTGGAAATCCACTTAAACATGTGACATGTTTTGATGACTGGCCCTTTAAGAGGCAGACCCTAGATATGGACAAACCCTTGAAGAGGTGACAAATTTAGGGAATTATGTCCTTTAAGAGGTTGACCAGGGTTGTGTACAAACCCTTGAAACAACAGTATTTTAAGTGTACTGGCCCTTTAAGAGGTGGACCTGGGAAGCTTACAGACCTTTAAAATTGGCAATACTTTAAGGTGACTGGCCTATGAAGAGGATGACCATGGAAGTGGACAGTCCTTAAAGATGCATTATTGTGTGTGGGTGGCCTTCTAAGAGACAACCCTGGGAATGGACAGACCTTTGGAAATGTCAATGTGGCTTATGAAGTGGAAAGCCACTTGAACATGTGACATGTTTTGCGGACTGGCCCTTTAAGAGGCAGACCCTAGAAGTGGACAAACCCTTGAAGAGGTGACAAATTTAGGGAATTATGTCCTTTAAGAGGTTGACCAGGGTTGTGTACAAACCCTCGAAACAACAGCATTTTAAGTGTACTGGCCCTTTAAGAGGTGGACCTGGGAAGCTTACAGACCTTTAAAATTGGCAATACTTTAAGGTGACTGGCCTATGAAGAGGATGACCATGGAAGTGGACAGTCCTTAAAGATGCATTATTGTGTGTGGGTGGCCTTCTAAGAGACAACCCTGGGAATGGACAGACCTTGGGAAATGTCAATGTGGCTTATGAAGTGGAAATCCACTTGAACATGTGACATGTTTTGATGACTGGCCCTTTAAGAGGCAGACCCTAGATATGGACAAACCCTTGAAGAGGTGACAAATTTAGGGAATTATGTCCTTTAAGAGGTTGACCAGGGTTGTGTACAAACTCTTGAAACAACAGAATTTTAAGTGTACTGGCCCTTTAAGAGGTGGACCTGGGAAGCTTACAGACCTTTAAAATTGGCAATACTTTAAGGTGACTGGCCTATGAAGAGGATGACCATGGAAGTGGACAGTCCTTAAAGATGCATTATTGTGTGTGGGTGGCCTTCTAAGAGACAACCCTGGGAATGGACAGACCTTTGGAAATGTCAATGTGGCTTATGAAGTGGAAAGCCACTTGAACATGTGACATGTTTTGCGGACTGGCCCTTTAAGAGGCAGACCCTAGAAGTGGACACACCCTTGAAGAGGTGACAAATTTAGGGAATTATGTCCTTTAAGAGGTTGACCAGGGTTGTGTACAAACCCTCAAAACAACAGCATTTTAAGTGTACTGGCCCTTTAAGAGGTGGACCTGGGAAGCTTACGGACCTTTAAAATTGGCAATACTTTAAGGTGACTGGCCTATGAAGAGGATGACCATGGAAGTGGACAGTCCTTAAAGATGCATTATTGTGTGTGGGTGGCCATCTAAGAGACAACCCTGGGAATGGACAGACCTTTGGAAATGTCAATGTGGCTTATGAAGTGGAAAGCCACTTGAACATGTGACATGTTTTGATGACTGGCCCTTTAAGAGGCAGACCCTAGAAGTGGACAAACCCTTGAAGAGGTGACAAATTTAGGGAATTATGTCCTTTAAGAGGTTGACCAGGGTTGTGTACAAACCCTCAAAACAACAGCATTTTAAGTGTACTGGCCCTTTAAGAGGTGGACCTGGGAAGCTTACGGACCTTTAAAATTGGCAATACTTTAAGGTGACTGGCCTATGAAGAGGATGACCATGGAAGTGGACAGTCCTTAAAGATGCATTATTGTGTGTGGGTGGCCTTCTAAGAGACACCCCTGGGAATGGACAGACCTTTGGAAATGTCAATGTGGCTTATGAAGTGGAAATCCACTTGAACATGTGACATGTTTTGACGACTGGCCCTTTAAGAGGCAGACCCTAGATATGGACAAACTCTTGAAGAGGTGACAAATTTAGGGAATTATGTCCTTTAAGAGGTTGACCAGGGTTGTGTACAAACCCTTGAAACAACAGTATTTTAAGTGTACTGGCCCTTTAAGAGGTGGACCTGGGAAGCTTACAGACCTTTAAAATTGGCAATACTTTAAGGTGACTGGCCTATGAAGAGGATGACCATGGAAGTGGACAGTCCTTAAAGATGCATTATTGTGTGTGGGTGGCCTTCTAAGAGACAACCCTGGGAATGGACAGACCTTTGGAAATGTCAATGTGGCTTATGAAGTGGAAAGCCACTTGAACATGTGACATGTTTTGCGGACTGGCCCTTTAAGAGGCAGACCCTAGAAGTGGACAAACCCTTGAAGAGGTGACAAATTTAGGGAATTATGTCCTTTAAGAGGTTGACCAGGGTTGTGTACAAACCCTCGAAACAACAGCATTTTAAGTGTACTGGCCCTTTAAGAGGTGGACCTGGGAAGCTTACAGACCTTTAAAATTGGCAATACTTTAAGGTGACTGGCCTATGAAGAGGATGACCATGGAAGTGGACAGTCCTTAAAGATGCATTATTGTGTGTGGGTGGCCTTCTAAGAGACAACCCTGGGAATGGACAGACCTTGGGAAATGTCAATGTGGCTTATGAAGTGGAAATCCACTTGAACATGTGACATGTTTTGATGACTGGCCCTTTAAGAGGCAGACCCTAGATATGGACAAACCCTTGAAGAGGTGACAAATTTAGGGAATTATGTCCTTTAAGAGGTTGACCAGGGTTGTGTACAAACCCTTGAAACAACAGAATTTTAAGTGTACTGGCCCTTTAAGAGGTGGACCTGGGAAGCTTACAGACCTTTAAAATTGGCAATACTTTAAGGTGACTGGCCTATGAAGAGGATGACCATGGAAGTGGACAGTCCTTAAAGATGCATTATTGTGTGTGGGTGGCCTTCTAAGAGACAACCCTGGGAATGGACAGACCTTTGGAAAATGTCAATGTGGCTTATGAAGTGGAAAGCCACTTGAACATGTGACATGTTTTGCGGACTGGCCCTTTAAGAGGCAGACCCTAGAAGTGGACACACCCTTGAAGAGGTGACAAATTTAGGGAATTATGTCCTTTAAGAGGTTGACCAGGGTTGTGTACAAACCCTCAAAACAACAGCATTTTAAGTGTACTGGCCCTTTAAGAGGTGGACCTGGGAAGCTTACGGACCTTTAAAATTGGCAATACTTTAAGGTGACTGGCCTATGAAGAGGATGACCATGGAAGTGGACAGTCCTTAAAGATGCATTATTGTGTGTGGGTGGCCTTCTAAGAGACACCCCTGGGAATGGACAGACCTTTGGAAATGTCAATGTGGCTTATGAAGTGGAAATCCACTTAAACATGTGACATGTTTTGATGACTGGCCCTTTAAGAGGCAGACCCTAGATATGGACAAACCCTTGAAGAGGTGACAAATTTAGGGAATTATGTCCTTTAAGAGGTTGACCAGGGTTGTGTACAAACCCTTGAAACAACAGTATTTTAAGTGTACTGGCCCTTTAAGAGGTGGACCTGGGAAGCTTACAGACCTTTAAAATTGGCAATACTTTAAGGTGACTGGCCTATGAAGAGGATGACCATGGAAGTGGACAGTCCTTAAAGATGCATTATTGTGTGTGGGTGGCCTTCTAAGAGACAACCCTGGGAATGGACAGACCTTTGGAAATGTCAATGTGGCTTATGAAGTGGAAAGCCACTTGAACATGTGACATGTTTTGCGGACTGGCCCTTTAAGAGGCAGACCCTAGAAGTGGACACACCCTTGAAGAGGTGACAAATTTAGGGAATTATGTCCTTTAAGAGGTTGACCAGGGTTGTGTACAAACCCTCAAAACAACAGCATTTTAAGTGTACTGGCCCTTTAAGAGGTGGACCTGGGAAGCTTACGGACCTTTAAAATTGGCAATACTTTAAGGTGACTGGCCTATGAAGAGGATGACCATGGAAGTGGACAGTCCTTAAAGATGCATTATTGTGTGTGGGTGGCCTTCTAAGAGACACCCCTGGGAATGGACAGACCTTTGGAAATGTCAATGTGGCTTATGAAGTGGAAATCCACTTAAACATGTGACATGTTTTGATGACTGGCCCTTTAAGAGGCAGACCCTAGATATGGACAAACCCTTGAAGAGGTGACAAATTTAGGGAATTATGTCCTTTAAGAGGTTGACCAGGGTTGTGTACAAACCCTTGAAACAACAGTATTTTAAGTGTACTGGCCCTTTAAGAGGTGGACCTGGGAAGCTTACAGACCTTTAAAATTGGCAATACTTTAAGGTGACTGGCCTATGAAGAGGATGACCATGGAAGTGGACAGTCCTTAAAGATGCATTATTGTGTGTGGGTGGCCTTCTAAGAGACAACCCTGGGAATGGACAGACCTTTGGAAATGTCAATGTGGCTTATGAAGTGGAAAGCCACTTGAACATGTGACATGTTTTGCGGACTGGCCCTTTAAGAGGCAGACCCTAGAAGTGGACAAACCCTTGAAGAGGTGACAAATTTAGGGAATTATGTCCTTTAAGAGGTTGACCAGGGTTGTGTACAAACCCTCGAAACAACAGCATTTTAAGTGTACTGGCCCTTTAAGAGGTGGACCTGGGAAGCTTACAGACCTTTAAAATTGGCAATACTTTAAGGTGACTGGCCTATGAAGAGGATGACCATGGAAGTGGACAGTCCTTAAAGATGCATTATTGTGTGTGGGTGGCCTTCTAAGAGACAACCCTGGGAATGGACAGACCTTGGGAAATGTCAATGTGGCTTATGAAGTGGAAATCCACTTGAACATGTGACATGTTTTGATGACTGGCCCTTTAAGAGGCAGACCCTAGATATGGACAAACCCTTGAAGAGGTGACAAATTTAGGGAATTATGTCCTTTAAGAGGTTGACCAGGGTTGTGTACAAACTCTTGAAACAACAGAATTTTAAGTGTACTGGCCCTTTAAGAGGTGGACCTGGGAAGCTTACAGACCTTTAAAATTGGCAATACTTTAAGGTGACTGGCCTATGAAGAGGATGACCATGGAAGTGGACAGTCCTTAAAGATGCATTATTGTGTGTGGGTGGCCTTCTAAGAGACAACCCTGGGAATGGACAGACCTTTGGAAATGTCAATGTGGCTTATGAAGTGGAAAGCCACTTGAACATGTGACATGTTTTGCGGACTGGCCCTTTAAGAGGCAGACCCTAGAAGTGGACACACCCTTGAAGAGGTGACAAATTTAGGGAATTATGTCCTTTAAGAGGTTGACCAGGGTTGTGTACAAACCCTCAAAACAACAGCATTTTAAGTGTACTGGCCCTTTAAGAGGTGGACCTGGGAAGCTTACGGACCTTTAAAATTGGCAATACTTTAAGGTGACTGGCCTATGAAGAGGATGACCATGGAAGTGGACAGTCCTTAAAGATGCATTATTGTGTGTGGGTGGCCATCTAAGAGACAACCCTGGGAATGGACAGACCTTTGGAAATGTCAATGTGGCTTATGAAGTGGAAAGCCACTTGAACATGTGACATGTTTTGATGACTGGCCCTTTAAGAGGCAGACCCTAGAAGTGGACAAACCCTTGAAGAGGTGACAAATTTAGGGAATTATGTCCTTTAAGAGGTTGACCAGGGTTGTGTACAAACCCTCAAAACAACAGCATTTTAAGTGTACTGGCCCTTTAAGAGGTGGACCTGGGAAGCTTACGGACCTTTAAAATTGGCAATACTTTAAGGTGACTGGCCTATGAAGAGGATGACCATGGAAGTGGACAGTCCTTAAAGATGCATTATTGTGTGTGGGTGGCCTTCTAAGAGACAACCCTGGGAATGGACAGACCTTTGGAAATGTCAATGTGGCTTATGAAGTGGAAAGCCACTGGAACATGTGACATGTTTTGCGGACTGGCCCTTTAAGAGGCAGACCCTAGAAGTGGACACACCCTTGAAGAGGTGACAAATTTAGGGAATTATGTCCTTTAAGAGGTTGACCAGGGTTGTGTACAAACCCTCAAAACAACAGCATTTTAAGTGTACTGGCCCTTTAAGAGGTGGACCTGGGAAGCTTACGGACCTTTAAAATTGGCAATACTTTAAGGTGACTGGCCTATGAAGAGGATGACCATGGAAGTGGACAGTCCTTAAAGATGCATTATTGTGTGTGGGTGGCCATCTAAGAGACAACCCTGGGAATGGACAGACCTTTGGAAATGTCAATGTGGCTTATGAAGTGGAAAGCCACTTGAACATGTGACATGTTTTGATGACTGGCCCTTTAAGAGGCAGACCCTAGAAGTGGACAAACCCTTGAAGAGGTGACAAATTTAGGGAATTATGTCCTTTAAGAGGTTGACCAGGGTTGTGTACAAACCCTCAAAACAACAGCATTTTAAGTGTACTGGCCCTTTAAGAGGTGGACCTGGGAAGCTTACGGACCTTTAAAATTGGCAATACTTTAAGGTGACTGGCCTATGAAGAGGATGACCATGGAAGTGGACAGTCCTTAAAGATGCATTATTGTGTGTGGGTGGCCTTCTAAGAGACACCCCTGGGAATGGACAGACCTTTGGAAATGTCAATGTGGCTTATGAAGTGGAAATCCACTTGAACATGTGACATGTTTTGATGACTGGCCCTTTAAGAGGCAGACCCTAGATATGGACAAACTCTTGAAGAGGTGACAAATTTAGGGAATTATGTCCTTTAAGAGGTTGACCAGGGTTGTGTACAAACCCTTGAAACAACAGTATTTTAAGTGTACTGGCCCTTTAAGAGGTGGACCTGGGAAGCTTACAGACCTTTAAAATTGGCAATACTTTAAGGTGACTGGCCTATGAAGAGGATGACCATGGAAGTGGACAGTCCTTAAAGATGCATTATTGTGTGTGGGTGGCCTTCTAAAAGACAACCCTGGGAATGGACAGACCTTTGGAAATGTCAATGTGGCTTATGAAGTGGAAAGCCACTTGAACATGTGACATGTTTTGCGGACTGGCCCTTTAAGAGGCAGACCCTAGAAGTGGACAAACCCTTGAAGAGGTGACAAATTTAGGGAATTATGTCCTTTAAGAGGTTGACCAGGGTTGTGTACAAACCCTCGAAACAACAGCATTTTAAGTGTACTGGCCCTTTAAGAGGTGGACCTGGGAAGCTTACAGACCTTTAAAATTGGCAATACTTTAAGGTGACTGGCCTATGAAGAGGATGACCATGGAAGTGGACAGTCCTTAAAGATGCATTATTGTGTGTGGGTGGCCTTCTAAGAGACAACCCTGGGAATGGACAGACCTTGGGAAATGTCAATGTGGCTTATGAAGTGGAAATCCACTTGAACATGTGACATGTTTTGATGACTGGCCCTTTAAGAGGCAGACCCTAGATATGGACAAACCCTTGAAGAGGTGACAAATTTAGGGAATTATGTCCTTTAAGAGGTTGACCAGGGTTGTGTACAAACCCTTGAAACAACAGAATTTTAAGTGTACTGGCCCTTTAAGAGGTGGACCTGGGAAGCTTACAGACCTTTAAAATTGGCAATACTTTAAGGTGACTGGCCTATGAAGAGGATGACCATGGAAGTGGACAGTCCTTAAAGATGCATTATTGTGTGTGGGTGGCCTTCTAAGAGACAACCCTGGGAATGGACAGACCTTTGGAAATGTCAATGTGGCTTATGAAGTGGAAAGCCACTTGAACATGTGACATGTTTTGCGGACTGGCCCTTTAAGAGGCAGACCCTAGAAGTGGACACACCCTTGAAGAGGTGACAAATTTAGGGAATTATGTCCTTTAAGAGGTTGACCAGGGTTGTGTACAAACCCTCAAAACAACAGCATTTTAAGTGTACTGGCCCTTTAAGAGGTGGACCTGGGAAGCTTACGGACCTTTAAAATTGGCAATACTTTAAGGTGACTGGCCTATGAAGAGGATGACCATGGAAGTGGACAGTCCTTAAAGATGCATTATTGTGTGTGGGTGGCCTTCTAAGAGACACCCCTGGGAATGGACAGACCTTTGGAAATGTCAATGTGGCTTATGAAGTGGAAATCCACTTAAACATGTGACATGTTTTGATGACTGGCCCTTTAAGAGGCAGACCCTAGATATGGACAAACCCTTGAAGAGGTGACAAATTTAGGGAATTATGTCCTTTAAGAGGTTGACCAGGGTTGTGTACAAACCCTTGAAACAACAGTATTTTAAGTGTACTGGCCCTTTAAGAGGTGGACCTGGGAAGCTTACAGACCTTTAAAATTGGCAATACTTTAAGGTGACTGGCCTATGAAGAGGATGACCATGGAAGTGGACAGTCCTTAAAGATGCATTATTGTGTGTGGGTGGCCTTCTAAGAGACAACCCTGGGAATGGACAGACCTTTGGAAATGTCAATGTGGCTTATGAAGTGGAAAGCCACTTGAACATGTGACATGTTTTGCGGACTGGCCCTTTAAGAGGCAGACCCTAGAAGTGGACACACCCTTGAAGAGGTGACAAATTTAGGGAATTATGTCCTTTAAGAGGTTGACCAGGGTTGTGTACAAACCCTCAAAACAACAGCATTTTAAGTGTACTGGCCCTTTAAGAGGTGGACCTGGGAAGCTTACGGACCTTTAAAATTGGCAATACTTTAAGGTGACTGGCCTATGAAGAGGATGACCATGGAAGTGGACAGTCCTTAAAGATGCATTATTGTGTGTGGGTGGCCTTCTAAGAGACACCCCTGGGAATGGACAGACCTTTGGAAATGTCAATGTGGCTTATGAAGTGGAAATCCACTTAAACATGTGACATGTTTTGATGACTGGCCCTTTAAGAGGCAGACCCTAGATATGGACAAACCCTTGAAGAGGTGACAAATTTAGGGAATTATGTCCTTTAAGAGGTTGACCAGGGTTGTGTACAAACCCTTGAAACAACAGTATTTTAAGTGTACTGGCCCTTTAAGAGGTGGACCTGGGAAGCTTACAGACCTTTAAAATTGGCAATACTTTAAGGTGACTGGCCTATGAAGAGGATGACCATGGAAGTGGACAGTCCTTAAAGATGCATTATTGTGTGTGGGTGGCCTTCTAAGAGACAACCCTGGGAATGGACAGACCTTTGGAAATGTCAATGTGGCTTATGAAGTGGAAAGCCACTTGAACATGTGACATGTTTTGCGGACTGGCCCTTTAAGAGGCAGACCCTAGAAGTGGACACACCCTTGAAGAGGTGACAAATTTAGGGAATTATGTCATTTAAGAGGTTGACCAGGGTTGTGTACAAACCCTCAAAACAACAGCATTTTAAGTGTACTGGCCCTTTAAGAGGTGGACCTGGGAAGCTTACGGACCTTTAAAATTGGCAATACTTTAAGGTGACTGGCCTATGAAGAGGATGACCATGGAAGTGGACAGTCCTTAAAGATGCATTATTGTGTGTGGGTGGCCTTCTAAGAGACACCCCTGGGAATGGACAGACCTTTGGAAATGTCAATGTGGCTTATGAAGTGGAAATCCACTTAAACATGTGACATGTTTTGATGACTGGCCCTTTAAGAGGCAGACCCTAGATATGGACAAACCCTTGAAGAGGTGACAAATTTAGGGAATTATGTCCTTTAAGAGGTTGACCAGGGTTGTGTACAAACCCTTGAAACAACAGTATTTTAAGTGTACTGGCCCTTTAAGAGGTGGACCTGGGAAGCTTACAGACCTTTAAAATTGGCAATACTTTAAGGTGACTGGCCTATGAAGAGGATGACCATGGAAGTGGACAGTCCTTAAAGATGCATTATTGTGTGTGGGTGGCCTTCTAAGAGACAACCCTGGGAATGGACAGACCTTTGGAAATGTCAATGTGGCTTATGAAGTGGAAAGCCACTTGAACATGTGACATGTTTTGCGGACTGGCCCTTTAAGAGGCAGACCCTAGAAGTGGACAAACCCTTGAAGAGGTGACAAATTTAGGGAATTATGTCCTTTAAGAGGTTGACCAGGGTTGTGTACAAACCCTCGAAACAACAGCATTTTAAGTGTACTGGCCCTTTAAGAGGTGGACCTGGGAAGCTTACAGACCTTTAAAATTGGCAATACTTTAAGGTGACTGGCCTATGAAGAGGATGACCATGGAAGTGGACAGTCCTTAAAGATGCATTATTGTGTGTGGGTGGCCTTCTAAGAGACAACCCTGGGAATGGACAGACCTTGGGAAATGTCAATGTGGCTTATGAAGTGGAAATCCACTTGAACATGTGACATGTTTTGATGACTGGCCCTTTAAGAGGCAGACCCTAGATATGGACAAACCCTTGAAGAGGTGACAAATTTAGGGAATTATGTCCTTTAAGAGGTTGACCAGGGTTGTGTACAAACTCTTGAAACAACAGAATTTTAAGTGTACTGGCCCTTTAAGAGGTGGACCTGGGAAGCTTACAGACCTTTAAAATTGGCAATACTTTAAGGTGACTGGCCTATGAAGAGGATGACCATGGAAGTGGACAGTCCTTAAAGATGCATTATTGTGTGTGGGTGGCCTTCTAAGAGACAACCCTGGGAATGGACAGACCTTTGGAAATGTCAATGTGGCTTATGAAGTGGAAAGCCACTTGAACATGTGACATGTTTTGCGGACTGGCCCTTTAAGAGGCAGACCCTAGAAGTGGACACACCCTTGAAGAGGTGACAAATTTAGGGAATTATGTCCTTTAAGAGGTTGACCAGGGTTGTGTACAAACCCTCAAAACAACAGCATTTTAAGTGTACTGGCCCTTTAAGAGGTGGACCTGGGAAGCTTACGGACCTTTAAAATTGGCAATACTTTAAGGTGACTGGCCTATGAAGAGGATGACCATGGAAGTGGACAGTCCTTAAAGATGCATTATTGTGTGTGGGTGGCCATCTAAGAGACAACCCTGGGAATGGACAGACCTTTGGAAATGTCAATGTGGCTTATGAAGTGGAAAGCCACTTGAACATGTGACATGTTTTGATGACTGGCCCTTTAAGAGGCAGACCCTAGAAGTGGACAAACCCTTGAAGAGGTGACAAATTTAGGGAATTATGTCCTTTAAGAGGTTGACCAGGGTTGTGTACAAACCCTCAAAACAACAGCATTTTAAGTGTACTGGCCCTTTAAGAGGTGGACCTGGGAAGCTTACGGACCTTTAAAATTGGCAATACTTTAAGGTGACTGGCCTATGAAGAGGATGACCATGGAAGTGGACAGTCCTTAAAGATGCATTATTGTGTGTGGGTGGCCTTCTAAGAGACACCCCTGGGAATGGACAGACCTTTGGAAATGTCAATGTGGCTTATGAAGTGGAAATCCACTTGAACATGTGACATGTTTTGACGACTGGCCCTTTAAGAGGCAGACCCTAGATATGGACAAACTCTTGAAGAGGTGACAAATTTAGGGAATTATGTCCTTTAAGAGGTTGACCAGGGTTGTGTACAAACCCTTGAAACAACAGTATTTTAAGTGTACTGGCCCTTTAAGAGGTGGACCTGGGAAGCTTACAGACCTTTAAAATTGGCAATACTTTAAGGTGACTGGCCTATGAAGAGGATGACCATGGAAGTGGACAGTCCTTAAAGATGCATTATTGTGTGTGGGTGGCCTTCTAAGAGACAACCCTGGGAATGGACAGACCTTTGGAAATGTCAATGTGGCTTATGAAGTGGAAAGCCACTTGAACATGTGACATGTTTTGCGGACTGGCCCTTTAAGAGGCAGACCCTAGAAGTGGACAAACCCTTGAAGAGGTGACAAATTTAGGGAATTATGTCCTTTAAGAGGTTGACCAGGGTTGTGTACAAACCCTCGAAACAACAGCATTTTAAGTGTACTGGCCCTTTAAGAGGTGGACCTGGGAAGCTTACAGACCTTTAAAATTGGCAATACTTTAAGGTGACTGGCCTATGAAGAGGATGACCATGGAAGTGGACAGTCCTTAAAGATGCATTATTGTGTGTGGGTGGCCTTCTAAGAGACAACCCTGGGAATGGACAGACCTTGGGAAATGTCAATGTGGCTTATGAAATGGAAATCCACTTGAACATGTGACATGTTTTGATGACTGGCCCTTTAAGAGGCAGACCCTAGATATGGACAAACCCTTGAAGAGGTGACAAATTTAGGGAATTATGTCCTTTAAGAGGTTGACCAGGGTTGTGTACAAACCCTCGAAACAACAGCATTTTAAGTGTACTGGCCCTTTAAGAGGTGGACCTGGGAAGCTTACAGACCTTTAAAATTGGCAATACTTTAAGGTGACTGGCCTATGAAGAGGATGACCATGGAAGTGGACAGTCCTTAAAGATGCATTATTGTGTGTGGGTGGCCTTCTAAGAGACAACCCTGGGAATGGACAGACCTTGGGAAATGTCAATGTGGCTTATGAAGTGGAAATCCACTTGAACATGTGACATGTTTTGATGACTGGCCCTTTAAGAGGCAGACCCTAGATATGGACAAACCCTTGAAGAGGTGACAAATTTAGGGAATTATGTCCTTTAAGAGGTTGACCAGGGTTGTGTACAAACTCTTGAAACAACAGAATTTTAAGTGTACTGGCCCTTTAAGAGGTGGACCTGGGAAGCTTACAGACCTTTAAAATTGGCAATACTTTAAGGTGACTGGCCTATGAAGAGGATGACCATGGAAGTGGACAGTCCTTAAAGATGCATTATTGTGTGTGGGTGGCCTTCTAAGAGACAACCCTGGGAATGGACAGACCTTTGGAAATGTCAATGTGGCTTATGAAGTGGAAAGCCACTTGAACATGTGACATGTTTTGCGGACTGGCCCTTTAAGAGGCAGACCCTAGAAGTGGACACACCCTTGAAGAGGTGACAAATTTAGGGAATTATGTCCTTTAAGAGGTTGACCAGGGTTGTGTACAAACCCTCAAAACAACAGCATTTTAAGTGTACTGGCCCTTTAAGAGGTGGACCTGGGAAGCTTACGGACCTTTAAAATTGGCAATACTTTAAGGTGACTGGCCTATGAAGAGGATGACCATGGAAGTGGACAGTCCTTAAAGATGCATTATTGTGTGTGGGTGGCCATCTAAGAGACAACCCTGGGAATGGACAGACCTTTGGAAATGTCAATGTGGCTTATGAAGTGGAAAGCCACTTGAACATGTGACATGTTTTGATGACTGGCCCTTTAAGAGGCAGACCCTAGAAGTGGACAAACCCTTGAAGAGGTGACAAATTTAGGGAATTATGTCCTTTAAGAGGTTGACCAGGGTTGTGTACAAACCCTCAAAACAACAGCATTTTAAGTGTACTGGCCCTTTAAGAGGTGGACCTGGGAAGCTTACGGACCTTTAAAATTGGCAATACTTTAAGGTGACTGGCCTATGAAGAGGATGACCATGGAAGTGGACAGTCCTTAAAGATGCATTATTGTGTGTGGGTGGCCTTCTAAGAGACACCCCTGGGAATGGACAGACCTTTGGAAATGTCAATGTGGCTTATGAAGTGGAAATCCACTTGAACATGTGACATGTTTTGACGACTGGCCCTTTAAGAGGCAGACCCTAGATATGGACAAACTCTTGAAGAGGTGACAAATTTAGGGAATTATGTCCTTTAAGAGGTTGACCAGGGTTGTGTACAAACCCTTGAAACAACAGTATTTTAAGTGTACTGGCCCTTTAAGAGGTGGACCTGGGAAGCTTACAGACCTTTAAAATTGGCAATACTTTAAGGTGACTGGCCTATGAAGAGGATGACCATGGAAGTGGACAGTCCTTAAAGATGCATTATTGTGTGTGGGTGGCCTTCTAAGAGACAACCCTGGGAATGGACAGACCTTTGGAAATGTCAATGTGGCTTATGAAGTGGAAAGCCACTTGAACATGTGACATGTTTTGCGGACTGGCCCTTTAAGAGGCAGACCCTAGAAGTGGACAAACCCTTGAAGAGGTGACAAATTTAGGGAATTATGTCCTTTAAGAGGTTGACCAGGGTTGTGTACAAACCCTCGAAACAACAGCATTTTAAGTGTACTGGCCCTTTAAGAGGTGGACCTGGGAAGCTTACAGACCTTTAAAATTGGCAATACTTTAAGGTGACTGGCCTATGAAGAGGATGACCATGGAAGTGGACAGTCCTTAAAGATGCATTATTGTGTGTGGGTGGCCTTCTAAGAGACAACCCTGGGAATGGACAGACCTTGGGAAATGTCAATGTGGCTTATGAAATGGAAATCCACTTGAACATGTGACATGTTTTGATGACTGGCCCTTTAAGAGGCAGACCCTAGATATGGACAAACCCTTGAAGAGGTGACAAATTTAGGGAATTATGTCCTTTAAGAGGTTGACCAGGGTTGTGTACAAACCCTTGAAACAACAGAATTTTAAGTGTACTGGCCCTTTAAGAGGTGGACCTGGGAAGCTTACAGACCTTTAAAATTGGCAATACTTTAAGGTGACTGGCCTATGAAGAGGATGACCATGGAAGTGGACAGTCCTTAAAGATGCATTATTGTGTGTGGGTGGCCTTCTAAGAGACAACCCTGGGAATGGACAGACCTTTGGAAATGTCAATGTGGCTTATGAAGTGGAAAGCCACTTGAACATGTGACATGTTTTGCGGACTGGCCCTTTAAGAGGCAGACCCTAGAAGTGGACACACCCTTGAAGAGGTGACAAATTTAGGGAATTATGTCCTTTAAGAGGTTGACCAGGGTTGTGTACAAACCCTCAAAACAACAGCATTTTAAGTGTACTGGCCCTTTAAGAGGTGGACCTGGGAAGCTTACGGACCTTTAAAATTGGCAATACTTTAAGGTGACTGGCCTATGAAGAGGATGACCATGGAAGTGGACAGTCCTTAAAGATGCATTATTGTGTGTGGGTGGCCTTCTAAGAGACACCCCTGGGAATGGACAGACCTTTGGAAATGTCAATGTGGCTTATGAAGTGGAAATCCACTTAAACATGTGACATGTTTTGATGACTGGCCCTTTAAGAGGCAGACCCTAGATATGGACAAACCCTTGAAGAGGTGACAAATTTAGGGAATTATGTCCTTTAAGAGGTTGACCAGGGTTGTGTACAAACCCTTGAAACAACAGTATTTTAAGTGTACTGGCCCTTTAAGAGGTGGACCTGGGAAGCTTTACAGACCTTTAAAATTGGCAATACTTTAAGGTGACTGGCCTATGAAGAGGATGACCATGGAAGTGGACAGTCCTTAAAGATGCATTATTGTGTGTGGGTGGCCTTCTAAGAGACAACCCTGGGAATGGACAGACCTTTGGAAATGTCAATGTGGCTTATGAAGTGGAAAGCCACTTGAACATGTGACATGTTTTGCGGACTGGCCCTTTAAGAGGCAGACCCTAGAAGTGGACACACCCTTGAAGAGGTGACAAATTTAGGGAATTATGTCCTTTAAGAGGTTGACCAGGGTTGTGTACAAACCCTCAAAACAACAGCATTTTAAGTGTACTGGCCCTTTAAGAGGTGGACCTGGGAAGCTTACGGACCTTTAAAATTGGCAATACTTTAAGGTGACTGGCCTATGAAGAGGATGACCATGGAAGTGGACAGTCCTTAAAGATGCATTATTGTGTGTGGGTGGCCTTCTAAGAGACACCCCTGGGAATGGACAGACCTTTGGAAATGTCAATGTGGCTTATGAAGTGGAAATCCACTTAAACATGTGACATGTTTTGATGACTGGCCCTTTAAGAGGCAGACCCTAGATATGGACAAACCCTTGAAGAGGTGACAAATTTAGGGAATTATGTCCTTTAAGAGGTTGACCAGGGTTGTGTACAAACCCTTGAAACAACAGTATTTTAAGTGTACTGGCCCTTTAAGAGGTGGACCTGGGAAGCTTACAGACCTTTAAAATTGGCAATACTTTAAGGTGACTGGCCTATGAAGAGGATGACCATGGAAGTGGACAGTCCTTAAAGATGCATTATTGTGTGTGGGTGGCCTTCTAAGAGACAACCCTGGGAATGGACAGACCTTTGGAAATGTCAATGTGGCTTATGAAGTGGAAAGCCACTTGAACATGTGACATGTTTTGCGGACTGGCCCTTTAAGAGGCAGACCCTAGAAGTGGACACACCCTTGAAGAGGTGACAAATTTAGGGAATTATGTCCTTTAAGAGGTTGACCAGGGTTGTGTACAAACCCTCAAAACAACAGCATTTTAAGTGTACTGGCCCTTTAAGAGGTGGACCTGGGAAGCTTACGGACCTTTAAAATTGGCAATACTTTAAGGTGACTGGCCTATGAAGAGGATGACCATGGAAGTGGACAGTCCTTAAAGATGCATTATTGTGTGTGGGTGGCCTTCTAAGAGACACCCCTGGGAATGGACAGACCTTTGGAAATGTCAATGTGGCTTATGAAGTGGAAATCCACTTAAACATGTGACATGTTTTGATGACTGGCCCTTTAAGAGGCAGACCCTAGATATGGACAAACCCTTGAAGAGGTGACAAATTTAGGGAATTATGTCCTTTAAGAGGTTGACCAGGGTTGTGTACAAACCCTTGAAACAACAGTATTTTAAGTGTACTGGCCCTTTAAGAGGTGGACCTGGGAAGCTTACAGACCTTTAAAATTGGCAATACTTTAAGGTGACTGGCCTATGAAGAGGATGACCATGGAAGTGGACAGTCCTTAAAGATGCATTATTGTGTGTGGGTGGCCTTCTAAGAGACAACCCTGGGAATGGACAGACCTTTGGAAATGTCAATGTGGCTTATGAAGTGGAAAGCCACTTGAACATGTGACATGTTTTGCGGACTGGCCCTTTAAGAGGCAGACCCTAGAAGTGGACAAACCCTTGAAGAGGTGACAAATTTAGGGAATTATGTCCTTTAAGAGGTTGACCAGGGTTGTGTACAAACCCTCGAAACAACAGCATTTTAAGTGTACTGGCCCTTTAAGAGGTGGACCTGGGAAGCTTACAGACCTTTAAAATTGGCAATACTTTAAGGTGACTGGCCTATGAAGAGGATGACCATGGAAGTGGACAGTCCTTAAAGATGCATTATTGTGTGTGGGTGGCCTTCTAAGAGACAACCCTGGGAATGGACAGACCTTGGGAAATGTCAATGTGGCTTATGAAGTGGAAATCCACTTGAACATGTGACATGTTTTGATGACTGGCCCTTTAAGAGGCAGACCCTAGATATGGACAAACCCTTGAAGAGGTGACAAATTTAGGGAATTATGTCCTTTAAGAGGTTGACCAGGGTTGTGTACAAACTCTTGAAACAACAGAATTTTAAGTGTACTGGCCCTTTAAGAGGTGGACCTGGGAAGCTTACAGACCTTTAAAATTGGCAATACTTTAAGGTGACTGGCCTATGAAGAGGATGACCATGGAAGTGGACAGTCCTTAAAGATGCATTATTGTGTGTGGGTGGCCTTCTAAGAGACAACCCTGGGAATGGACAGACCTTTGGAAATGTCAATGTGGCTTATGAAGTGGAAAGCCACTTGAACATGTGACATGTTTTGCGGACTGGCCCTTTAAGAGGCAGACCCTAGAAGTGGACACACCCTTGAAGAGGTGACAAATTTAGGGAATTATGTCCTTTAAGAGGTTGACCAGGGTTGTGTACAAACCCTCAAAACAACAGCATTTTAAGTGTACTGGCCCTTTAAGAGGTGGACCTGGGAAGCTTACGGACCTTTAAAATTGGCAATACTTTAAGGTGACTGGCCTATGAAGAGGATGACCATGGAAGTGGACAGTCCTTAAAGATGCATTATTGTGTGTGGGTGGCCATCTAAGAGACAACCCTGGGAATGGACAGACCTTTGGAAATGTCAATGTGGCTTATGAAGTGGAAAGCCACTTGAACATGTGACATGTTTTGATGACTGGCCCTTTAAGAGGCAGACCCTAGAAGTGGACAAACCCTTGAAGAGGTGACAAATTTAGGGAATTATGTCCTTTAAGAGGTTGACCAGGGTTGTGTACAAACCCTCAAAACAACAGCATTTTAAGTGTACTGGCCCTTTAAGAGGTGGACCTGGGAAGCTTACGGACCTTTAAAATTGGCAATACTTTAAGGTGACTGGCCTATGAAGAGGATGACCATGGAAGTGGACAGTCCTTAAAGATGCATTATTGTGTGTGGGTGGCCTTCTAAGAGACACCCCTGGGAATGGACAGACCTTTGGAAATGTCAATGTGGCTTATGAAGTGGAAATCCACTTGAACATGTGACATGTTTTGACGACTGGCCCTTTAAGAGGCAGACCCTAGATATGGACAAACTCTTGAAGAGGTGACAAATTTAGGGAATTATGTCCTTTAAGAGGTTGACCAGGGTTGTGTACAAACCCTTGAAACAACAGTATTTTAAGTGTACTGGCCCTTTAAGAGGTGGACCTGGGAAGCTTACAGACCTTTAAAATTGGCAATACTTTAAGGTGACTGGCCTATGAAGAGGATGACCATGGAAGTGGACAGTCCTTAAAGATGCATTATTGTGTGTGGGTGGCCTTCTAAGAGACAACCCTGGGAATGGACAGACCTTTGGAAATGTCAATGTGGCTTATGAAGTGGAAAGCCACTTGAACATGTGACATGTTTTGCGGACTGGCCCTTTAAGAGGCAGACCCTAGAAGTGGACAAACCCTTGAAGAGGTGACAAATTTAGGGAATTATGTCCTTTAAGAGGTTGACCAGGGTTGTGTACAAACCCTCGAAACAACAGCATTTTAAGTGTACTGGCCCTTTAAGAGGTGGACCTGGGAAGCTTACAGACCTTTAAAATTGGCAATACTTTAAGGTGACTGGCCTATGAAGAGGATGACCATGGAAGTGGACAGTCCTTAAAGATGCATTATTGTGTGTGGGTGGCCTTCTAAGAGACAACCCTGGGAATGGACAGACCTTGGGAAATGTCAATGTGGCTTATGAAGTGGAAATCCACTTGAACATGTGACATGTTTTGATGACTGGCCCTTTAAGAGGCAGACCCTAGATATGGACAAACCCTTGAAGAGGTGACAAATTTAGGGAATTATGTCCTTTAAGAGGTTGACCAGGGTTGTGTACAAACCCTTGAAACAACAGAATTTTAAGTGTACTGGCCCTTTAAGAGGTGGACCTGGGAAGCTTACAGACCTTTAAAATTGGCAATACTTTAAGGTGACTGGCCTATGAAGAGGATGACCATGGAAGTGGACAGTCCTTAAAGATGCATTATTGTGTGTGGGTGGCCTTCTAAGAGACAACCCTGGGAATGGACAGACCTTTGGAAAATGTCAATGTGGCTTATGAAGTGGAAAGCCACTTGAACATGTGACATGTTTTGCGGACTGGCCCTTTAAGAGGCAGACCCTAGAAGTGGACACACCCTTGAAGAGGTGACAAATTTAGGGAATTATGTCCTTTAAGAGGTTGACCAGGGTTGTGTACAAACCCTCAAAACAACAGCATTTTAAGTGTACTGGCCCTTTAAGAGGTGGACCTGGGAAGCTTACGGACCTTTAAAATTGGCAATACTTTAAGGTGACTGGCCTATGAAGAGGATGACCATGGAAGTGGACAGTCCTTAAAGATGCATTATTGTGTGTGGGTGGCCTTCTAAGAGACACCCCTGGGAATGGACAGACCTTTGGAAATGTCAATGTGGCTTATGAAGTGGAAATCCACTTAAACATGTGACATGTTTTGATGACTGGCCCTTTAAGAGGCAGACCCTAGATATGGACAAACCCTTGAAGAGGTGACAAATTTAGGGAATTATGTCCTTTAAGAGGTTGACCAGGGTTGTGTACAAACCCTTGAAACAACAGTATTTTAAGTGTACTGGCCCTTTAAGAGGTGGACCTGGGAAGCTTACAGACCTTTAAAATTGGCAATACTTTAAGGTGACTGGCCTATGAAGAGGATGACCATGGAAGTGGACAGTCCTTAAAGATGCATTATTGTGTGTGGGTGGCCTTCTAAGAGACAACCCTGGGAATGGACAGACCTTTGGAAATGTCAATGTGGCTTATGAAGTGGAAAGCCACTTGAACATGTGACATGTTTTGCGGACTGGCCCTTTAAGAGGCAGACCCTAGAAGTGGACACACCCTTGAAGAGGTGACAAATTTAGGGAATTATGTCCTTTAAGAGGTTGACCAGGGTTGTGTACAAACCCTCAAAACAACAGCATTTTAAGTGTACTGGCCCTTTAAGAGGTGGACCTGGGAAGCTTACGGACCTTTAAAATTGGCAATACTTTAAGGTGACTGGCCTATGAAGAGGATGACCATGGAAGTGGACAGTCCTTAAAGATGCATTATTGTGTGTGGGTGGCCTTCTAAGAGACACCCCTGGGAATGGACAGACCTTTGGAAATGTCAATGTGGCTTATGAAGTGGAAATCCACTTAAACATGTGACATGTTTTGATGACTGGCCCTTTAAGAGGCAGACCCTAGATATGGACAAACCCTTGAAGAGGTGACAAATTTAGGGAATTATGTCCTTTAAGAGGTTGACCAGGGTTGTGTACAAACCCTTGAAACAACAGTATTTTAAGTGTACTGGCCCTTTAAGAGGTGGACCTGGGAAGCTTACAGACCTTTAAAATTGGCAATACTTTAAGGTGACTGGCCTATGAAGAGGATGACCATGGAAGTGGACAGTCCTTAAAGATGCATTATTGTGTGTGGGTGGCCTTCTAAGAGACAACCCTGGGAATGGACAGACCTTTGGAAATGTCAATGTGGCTTATGAAGTGGAAAGCCACTTGAACATGTGACATGTTTTGCGGACTGGCCCTTTAAGAGGCAGACCCTAGAAGTGGACAAACCCTTGAAGAGGTGACAAATTTAGGGAATTATGTCCTTTAAGAGGTTGACCAGGGTTGTGTACAAACCCTCGAAACAACAGCATTTTAAGTGTACTGGCCCTTTAAGAGGTGGACCTGGGAAGCTTACAGACCTTTAAAATTGGCAATACTTTAAGGTGACTGGCCTATAAAGAGGATGACCATGGAAGTGGACAGTCCTTAAAGATGCATTATTGTGTGTGGGTGGCCTTCTAAGAGACAACCCTGGGAATGGACAGACCTTGGGAAATGTCAATGTGGCTTATGAAGTGGAAATCCACTTGAACATGTGACATGTTTTGATGACTGGCCCTTTAAGAGGCAGACCCTAGATATGGACAAACCCTTGAAGAGGTGACAAATTTAGGGAATTATGTCCTTTAAGAGGTTGACCAGGGTTGTGTACAAACTCTTGAAACAACAGAATTTTAAGTGTACTGGCCCTTTAAGAGGTGGACCTGGGAAGCTTACAGACCTTTAAAATTGGCAATACTTTAAGGTGACTGGCCTATGAAGAGGATGACCATGGAAGTGGACAGTCCTTAAAGATGCATTATTGTGTGTGGGTGGCCTTCTAAGAGACAACCCTGGGAATGGACAGACCTTTGGAAATGTCAATGTGGCTTATGAAGTGGAAAGCCACTTGAACATGTGACATGTTTTGCGGACTGGCCCTTTAAGAGGCAGACCCTAGAAGTGGACACACCCTTGAAGAGGTGACAAATTTAGGGAATTATGTCCTTTAAGAGGTTGACCAGGGTTGTGTACAAACCCTCAAAACAACAGCATTTTAAGTGTACTGGCCCTTTAAGAGGTGGACCTGGGAAGCTTACGGACCTTTAAAATTGGCAATACTTTAAGGTGACTGGCCTATGAAGAGGATGACCATGGAAGTGGACAGTCCTTAAAGATGCATTATTGTGTGTGGGTGGCCATCTAAGAGACAACCCTGGGAATGGACAGACCTTTGGAAATGTCAATGTGGCTTATGAAGTGGAAAGCCACTTGAACATGTGACATGTTTTGATGACTGGCCCTTTAAGAGGCAGACCCTAGAAGTGGACAAACCCTTGAAGAGGTGACAAATTTAGGGAATTATGTCCTTTAAGAGGTTGACCAGGGTTGTGTACAAACCCTCAAAACAACAGCATTTTAAGTGTACTGGCCCTTTAAGAGGTGGACCTGGGAAGCTTACGGACCTTTAAAATTGGCAATACTTTAAGGTGACTGGCCTATGAAGAGGATGACCATGGAAGTGGACAGTCCTTAAAGATGCATTATTGTGTGTGGGTGGCCTTCTAAGAGACAACCCTGGGAATGGACAGACCTTTGGAAATGTCAATGTGGCTTATGAAGTGGAAAGCCACTGGAACATGTGACATGTTTTGCGGACTGGCCCTTTAAGAGGCAGACCCTAGAAGTGGACACACCCTTGAAGAGGTGACAAATTTAGGGAATTATGTCCTTTAAGAGGTTGACCAGGGTTGTGTACAAACCCTCAAAACAACAGCATTTTAAGTGTACTGGCCCTTTAAGAGGTGGACCTGGGAAGCTTACGGACCTTTAAAATTGGCAATACTTTAAGGTGACTGGCCTATGAAGAGGATGACCATGGAAGTGGACAGTCCTTAAAGATGCATTATTGTGTGTGGGTGGCCATCTAAGAGACAACCCTGGGAATGGACAGACCTTTGGAAATGTCAATGTGGCTTATGAAGTGGAAATCCACTTGAACATGTGACATGTTTTGACGACTGGCCCTTTAAGAGGCAGACCCTAGATATGGACAAACTCTTGAAGAGGTGACAAATTTAGGGAATTATGTCCTTTAAGAGGTTGACCAGGGTTGTGTACAAACCCTTGAAACAACAGTATTTTAAGTGTACTGGCCCTTTAAGAGGTGGACCTGGGAAGCTTACAGACCTTTAAAATTGGCAATACTTTAAGGTGACTGGCCTATGAAGAGGATGACCATGGAAGTGGACAGTCCTTAAAGATGCATTATTGTGTGTGGGTGGCCTTCTAAGAGACAACCCTGGGAATGGACAGACCTTTGGAAATGTCAATGTGGCTTATGAAGTGGAAAGCCACTTGAACATGTGACATGTTTTGCGGACTGGCCCTTTAAGAGGCAGACCCTAGAAGTGGACAAACCCTTGAAGAGGTGACAAATTTAGGGAATTATGTCCTTTAAGAGGTTGACCAGGGTTGTGTACAAACCCTCGAAACAACAGCATTTTAAGTGTACTGGCCCTTTAAGAGGTGGACCTGGGAAGCTTACAGACCTTTAAAATTGGCAATACTTTAAGGTGACTGGCCTATGAAGAGGATGACCATGGAAGTGGACAGTCCTTAAAGATGCATTATTGTGTGTGGGTGGCCTTCTAAGAGACAACCCTGGGAATGGACAGACCTTGGGAAATGTCAATGTGGCTTATGAAGTGGAAATCCACTTGAACATGTGACATGTTTTGATGACTGGCCCTTTAAGAGGCAGACCCTAGATATGGACAAACCCTTGAAGAGGTGACAAATTTAGGGAATTATGTCCTTTAAGAGGTTGACCAGGGTTGTGTACAAACCCTTGAAACAACAGAATTTTAAGTGTACTGGCCCTTTAAGAGGTGGACCTGGGAAGCTTACAGACCTTTAAAATTGGCAATACTTTAAGGTGACTGGCCTATGAAGAGGATGACCATGGAAGTGGACAGTCCTTAAAGATGCATTATTGTGTGTGGGTGGCCTTCTAAGAGACAACCCTGGGAATGGACAGACCTTTGGAAATGTCAATGTGGCTTATGAAGTGGAAAGCCACTTGAACATGTGACATGTTTTGCGGACTGGCCCTTTAAGAGGCAGACCCTAGAAGTGGACACACCCTTGAAGAGGTGACAAATTTAGGGAATTATGTCCTTTAAGAGGTTGACCAGGGTTGTGTACAAACCCTCAAAACAACAGCATTTTAAGTGTACTGGCCCTTTAAGAGGTGGACCTGGGAAGCTTACGGACCTTTAAAATTGGCAATACTTTAAGGTGACTGGCCTATGAAGAGGATGACCATGGAAGTGGACAGTCCTTAAAGATGCATTATTGTGTGTGGGTGGCCTTCTAAGAGACACCCCTGGGAATGGACAGACCTTTGGAAATGTCAATGTGGCTTATGAAGTGGAAATCCACTTAAACATGTGACATGTTTTGATGACTGGCCCTTTAAGAGGCAGACCCTAGATATGGACAAACCCTTGAAGAGGTGACAAATTTAGGGAATTATGTCCTTTAAGAGGTTGACCAGGGTTGTGTACAAACCCTTGAAACAACAGTATTTTAAGTGTACTGGCCCTTTAAGAGGTGGACCTGGGAAGCTTACAGACCTTTAAAATTGGCAATACTTTAAGGTGACTGGCCTATGAAGAGGATGACCATGGAAGTGGACAGTCCTTAAAGATGCATTATTGTGTGTGGGTGGCCTTCTAAGAGACAACCCTGGGAATGGACAGACCTTTGGAAATGTCAATGTGGCTTATGAAGTGGAAAGCCACTTGAACATGTGACATGTTTTGCGGACTGGCCCTTTAAGAGGCAGAACCTAGAAGTGGACACACCCTTGAAGAGGTGACAAATTTAGGGAATTATGTCCTTTAAGAGGTTGACCAGGGTTGTGTACAAACCCTCAAAACAACAGCATTTTAAGTGTACTGGCCCTTTAAGAGGTGGACCTGGGAAGCTTACAGACCTTTAAAATTGGCAATACTTTAAGGTGACTGGCCTATGAAGAGGATGACCATGGAAGTGGACAGTCCTTAAAGATGCATTATTGTGTGTGGGTGGCCTTCTAAGAGACAACCCTGGGAATGGACAGACCTTGGGAAATGTCAATGTGGCTTATGAAGTGGAAATCCACTTGAACATGTGACATGTTTTGATGACTGGCCCTTTAAGAGGCAGACCCTAGATATGGACAAACCCTTGAAGAGGTGACAAATTTAGGGAATTATGTCCTTTAAGAGGTTGACCAGGGTTGTGTACAAACTCTTGAAACAACAGAATTTTAAGTGTACTGGCCCTTTAAGAGGTGGACCTGGGAAGCTTACAGACCTTTAAAATTGGCAATACTTTAAGGTGACTGGCCTATGAAGAGGATGACCATGGAAGTGGACAGTCCTTAAAGATGCATTATTGTGTGTGGGTGGCCTTCTAAGAGACAACCCTGGGAATGGACAGACCTTTGGAAATGTCAATGTGGCTTATGAAGTGGAAAGCCACTTGAACATGTGACATGTTTTGCGGACTGGCCCTTTAAGAGGCAGACCCTAGAAGTGGACACACCCTTGAAGAGGTGACAAATTTAGGGAATTATGTCCTTTAAGAGGTTGACCAGGGTTGTGTACAAACCCTCAAAACAACAGCATTTTAAGTGTACTGGCCCTTTAAGAGGTGGACCTGGGAAGCTTACGGACCTTTAAAATTGGCAATACTTTAAGGTGACTGGCCTATGAAGAGGATGACCATGGAAGTGGACAGTCCTTAAAGATGCATTATTGTGTGTGGGTGGCCATCTAAGAGACAACCCTGGGAATGGACAGACCTTTGGAAATGTCAATGTGGCTTATGAAGTGGAAAGCCACTTGAACATGTGACATGTTTTGATGACTGGCCCTTTAAGAGGCAGACCCTAGAAGTGGACAAACCCTTGAAGAGGTGACAAATTTAGGGAATTATGTCCTTTAAGAGGTTGACCAGGGTTGTGTACAAACCCTCAAAACAACAGCATTTTAAGTGTACTGGCCCTTTAAGAGGTGGACCTGGGAAGCTTACGGACCTTTAAAATTGGCAATACTTTAAGGTGACTGGCCTATGAAGAGGATGACCATGGAAGTGGACAGTCCTTAAAGATGCATTATTGTGTGTGGGTGGCCTTCTAAGAGACACCCCTGGGAATGGACAGACCTTTGGAAATGTCAATGTGGCTTATGAAGTGGAAATCCACTTGAACATGTGACATGTTTTGACGACTGGCCCTTTAAGAGGCAGACCCTAGATATGGACAAACTCTTGAAGAGGTGACAAATTTAGGGAATTATGTCCTTTAAGAGGTTGACCAGGGTTGTGTACAAACCCTTGAAACAACAGTATTTTAAGTGTACTGGCCCTTTAAGAGGTGGACCTGGGAAGCTTACAGACCTTTAAAATTGGCAATACTTTAAGGTGACTGGCCTATGAAGAGGATGACCATGGAAGTGGACAGTCCTTAAAGATGCATTATTGTGTGTGGGTGGCCTTCTAAGAGACAACCCTGGGAATGGACAGACCTTTGGAAATGTCAATGTGGCTTATGAAGTGGAAAGCCACTTGAACATGTGACATGTTTTGCGGACTGGCCCTTTAAGAGGCAGACCCTAGAAGTGGACAAACCCTTGAAGAGGTGACAAATTTAGGGAATTATGTCCTTTAAGAGGTTGACCAGGGTTGTGTACAAACCCTCGAAACAACAGCATTTTAAGTGTACTGGCCCTTTAAGAGGTGGACCTGGGAAGCTTACAGACCTTTAAAATTGGCAATACTTTAAGGTGACTGGCCTATGAAGAGGATGACCATGGAAGTGGACAGTCCTTAAAGATGCATTATTGTGTGTGGGTGGCCTTCTAAGAGACAACCCTGGGAATGGACAGACCTTGGGAAATGTCAATGTGGCTTATGAAGTGGAAATCCACTTGAACATGTGACATGTTTTGATGACTGGCCCTTTAAGAGGCAGACCCTAGATATGGACAAACCCTTGAAGAGGTGACAAATTTAGGGAATTATGTCCTTTAAGAGGTTGACCAGGGTTGTGTACAAACCCTTGAAACAACAGAATTTTAAGTGTACTGGCCCTTTAAGAGGTGGACCTGGGAAGCTTACAGACCTTTAAAATTGGCAATACTTTAAGGTGACTGGCCTATGAAGAGGATGACCATGGAAGTGGACAGTCCTTAAAGATGCATTATTGTGTGTGGGTGGCCTTCTAAGAGACAACCCTGGGAATGGACAGACCTTTGGAAATGTCAATGTGGCTTATGAAGTGGAAAGCCACTTGAACATGTGACATGTTTTGCGGACTGGCCCTTTAAGAGGCAGACCCTAGAAGTGGACACACCCTTGAAGAGGTGACAAATTTAGGGAATTATGTCCTTTAAGAGGTTGACCAGGGTTGTGTACAAACCCTCAAAACAACAGCATTTTAAGTGTACTGGCCCTTTAAGAGGTGGACCTGGGAAGCTTACGGACCTTTAAAATTGGCAATACTTTAAGGTGACTGGCCTATGAAGAGGATGACCATGGAAGTGGACAGTCCTTAAAGATGCATTATTGTGTGTGGGTGGCCTTCTAAGAGACACCCCTGGGAATGGACAGACCTTTGGAAATGTCAATGTGGCTTATGAAGTGGAAATCCACTTAAACATGTGACATGTTTTGATGACTGGCCCTTTAAGAGGCAGACCCTAGATATGGACAAACCCTTGAAGAGGTGACAAATTTAGGGAATTATGTCCTTTAAGAGGTTGACCAGGGTTGTGTACAAACCCTTGAAACAACAGTATTTTAAGTGTACTGGCCCTTTAAGAGGTGGACCTGGGAAGCTTACAGACCTTTAAAATTGGCAATACTTTAAGGTGACTGGCCTATGAAGAGGATGACCATGGAAGTGGACAGTCCTTAAAGATGCATTATTGTGTGTGGGTGGCCTTCTAAGAGACAACCCTGGGAATGGACAGACCTTTGGAAATGTCAATGTGGCTTATGAAGTGGAAAGCCACTTGAACATGTGACATGTTTTGCGGACTGGCCCTTTAAGAGGCAGACCCTAGAAGTGGACACACCCTTGAAGAGGTGACAAATTTAGGGAATTATGTCCTTTAAGAGGTTGACCAGGGTTGTGTACAAACCCTCAAAACAACAGCATTTTAAGTGTACTGGCCCTTTAAGAGGTGGACCTGGGAAGCTTACGGACCTTTAAAATTGGCAATACTTTAAGGTGACTGGCCTATGAAGAGGATGACCATGGAAGTGGACAGTCCTTAAAGATGCATTATTGTGTGTGGGTGGCCTTCTAAGAGACACCCCTGGGAATGGACAGACCTTTGGAAATGTCAATGTGGCTTATGAAGTGGAAATCCACTTAAACATGTGACATGTTTTGATGACTGGCCCTTTAAGAGGCAGACCCTAGATATGGACAAACCCTTGAAGAGGTGACAAATTTAGGGAATTATGTCCTTTAAGAGGTTGACCAGGGTTGTGTACAAACCCTTGAAACAACAGTATTTTAAGTGTACTGGCCCTTTAAGAGGTGGACCTGGGAAGCTTACAGACCTTTAAAATTGGCAATACTTTAAGGTGACTGGCCTATGAAGAGGATGACCATGGAAGTGGACAGTCCTTAAAGATGCATTATTGTGTGTGGGTGGCCTTCTAAGAGACAACCCTGGGAATGGACAGACCTTTGGAAATGTCAATGTGGCTTATGAAGTGGAAAGCCACTTGAACATGTGACATGTTTTGCGGACTGGCCCTTTAAGAGGCAGACCCTAGAAGTGGACAAACCCTTGAAGAGGTGACAAATTTAGGGAATTATGTCCTTTAAGAGGTTGACCAGGGTTGTGTACAAACCCTCGAAACAACAGCATTTTAAGTGTACTGGCCCTTTAAGAGGTGGACCTGGGAAGCTTACAGACCTTTAAAATTGGCAATACTTTAAGGTGACTGGCCTATGAAGAGGATGACCATGGAAGTGGACAGTCCTTAAAGATGCATTATTGTGTGTGGGTGGCCTTCTAAGAGACAACCCTGGGAATGGACAGACCTTGGGAAATGTCAATGTGGCTTATGAAGTGGAAATCCACTTGAACATGTGACATGTTTTGATGACTGGCCCTTTAAGAGGCAGACCCTAGATATGGACAAACCCTTGAAGAGGTGACAAATTTAGGGAATTATGTCCTTTAAGAGGTTGACCAGGGTTGTGTACAAACTCTTGAAACAACAGAATTTTAAGTGTACTGGCCCTTTAAGAGGTGGACCTGGGAAGCTTACAGACCTTTAAAATTGGCAATACTTTAAGGTGACTGGCCTATGAAGAGGATGACCATGGAAGTGGACAGTCCTTAAAGATGCATTATTGTGTGTGGGTGGCCTTCTAAGAGACAACCCTGGGAATGGACAGACCTTTGGAAATGTCAATGTGGCTTATGAAGTGGAAAGCCACTTGAACATGTGACATGTTTTGCGGACTGGCCCTTTAAGAGGCAGACCCTAGAAGTGGACACACCCTTGAAGAGGTGACAAATTTAGGGAATTATGTCCTTTAAGAGGTTGACCAGGGTTGTGTACAAACCCTCAAAACAACAGCATTTTAAGTGTACTGGCCCTTTAAGAGGTGGACCTGGGAAGCTTACGGACCTTTAAAATTGGCAATACTTTAAGGTGACTGGCCTATGAAGAGGATGACCATGGAAGTGGACAGTCCTTAAAGATGCATTATTGTGTGTGGGTGGCCATCTAAGAGACAACCCTGGGAATGGACAGACCTTTGGAAATGTCAATGTGGCTTATGAAGTGGAAAGCCACTTGAACATGTGACATGTTTTGATGACTGGCCCTTTAAGAGGCAGACCCTAGAAGTGGACAAACCCTTAAAGAGGTGACAAATTTAGGGAATTATGTCCTTTAAGAGGTTGACCAGGGTTGTGTACAAACCCTCAAAACAACAGCATTTTAAGTGTACTGGCCCTTTAAGAGGTGGACCTGGGAAGCTTACGGACCTTTAAAATTGGCAATACTTTAAGGTGACTGGCCTATGAAGAGGATGACCATGGAAGTGGACAGTCCTTAAAGATGCATTATTGTGTGTGGGTGGCCTTCTAAGAGACAACCCTGGGAATGGACAGACCTTTGGAAATGTCAATGTGGCTTATGAAGTGGAAAGCCACTGGAACATGTGACATGTTTTGCGGACTGGCCCTTTAAGAGGCAGACCCTAGAAGTGGACACACCCTTGAAGAGGTGACAAATTTAGGGAATTATGTCCTTTAAGAGGTTGACCAGGGTTGTGTACAAACCCTCAAAACAACAGCATTTTAAGTGTACTGGCCCTTTAAGAGGTGGACCTGGGAAGCTTACGGACCTTTAAAATTGGCAATACTTTAAGGTGACTGGCCTATGAAGAGGATGACCATGGAAGTGGACAGTCCTTAAAGATGCATTATTGTGTGTGGGTGGCCATCTAAGAGACAACCCTGGGAATGGACAGACCTTTGGAAATGTCAATGTGGCTTATGAAGTGGAAAGCCACTTGAACATGTGACATGTTTTGATGACTGGCCCTTTAAGAGGCAGACCCTAGAAGTGGACAAACCCTTGAAGAGGTGACAAATTTAGGGAATTATGTCCTTTAAGAGGTTGACCAGGGTTGTGTACAAACCCTCAAAACAACAGCATTTTAAGTGTACTGGCCCTTTAAGAGGTGGACCTGGGAAGCTTACGGACCTTTAAAATTGGCAATACTTTAAGGTGACTGGCCTATGAAGAGGATGACCATGGAAGTGGACAGTCCTTAAAGATGCATTATTGTGTGTGGGTGGCCTTCTAAGAGACACCCCTGGGAATGGACAGACCTTTGGAAATGTCAATGTGGCTTATGAAGTGGAAATCCACTTGAACATGTGACATGTTTTGACGACTGGCCCTTTAAGAGGCAGACCCTAGATATGGACAAACTCTTGAAGAGGTGACAAATTTAGGGAATTATGTCCTTTAAGAGGTTGACCAGGGTTGTGTACAAACCCTTGAAACAACAGTATTTTAAGTGTACTGGCCCTTTAAGAGGTGGACCTGGGAAGCTTACAGACCTTTAAAATTGGCAATACTTTAAGGTGACTGGCCTATGAAGAGGATGACCATGGAAGTGGACAGTCCTTAAAGATGCATTATTGTGTGTGGGTGGCCTTCTAAGAGACAACCCTGGGAATGGACAGACCTTTGGAAATGTCAATGTGGCTTATGAAGTGGAAAGCCACTTGAACATGTGACATGTTTTGCGGACTGGCCCTTTAAGAGGCAGACCCTAGAAGTGGACAAACCCTTGAAGAGGTGACAAATTTAGGGAATTATGTCCTTTAAGAGGTTGACCAGGGTTGTGTACAAACCCTCGAAACAACAGCATTTTAAGTGTACTGGCCCTTTAAGAGGTGGACCTGGGAAGCTTACAGACCTTTAAAATTGGCAATACTTTAAGGTGACTGGCCTATGAAGAGGATGACCATGGAAGTGGACAGTCCTTAAAGATGCATTATTGTGTGTGGGTGGCCTTCTAAGAGACAACCCTGGGAATGGACAGACCTTGGGAAATGTCAATGTGGCTTATGAAGTGGAAATCCACTTGAACATGTGACATGTTTTGATGACTGGCCCTTTAAGAGGCAGACCCTAGATATGGACAAACCCTTGAAGAGGTGACAAATTTAGGGAATTATGTCCTTTAAGAGGTTGACCAGGGTTGTGTACAAACCCTTGAAACAACAGAATTTTAAGTGTACTGGCCCTTTAAGAGGTGGACCTGGGAAGCTTACAGACCTTTAAAATTGGCAATACTTTAAGGTGACTGGCCTATGAAGAGGATGACCATGGAAGTGGACAGTCCTTAAAGATGCATTATTGTGTGTGGGTGGCCTTCTAAGAGACAACCCTGGGAATGGACAGACCTTTGGAAATGTCAATGTGGCTTATGAAGTGGAAAGCCACTTGAACATGTGACATGTTTTGCGGACTGGCCCTTTAAGAGGCAGACCCTAGAAGTGGACACACCCTTGAAGAGGTGACAAATTTAGGGAATTATGTCCTTTAAGAGGTTGACCAGGGTTGTGTACAAACCCTCAAAACAACAGCATTTTAAGTGTACTGGCCCTTTAAGAGGTGGACCTGGGAAGCTTACGGACCTTTAAAATTGGCAATACTTTAAGGTGACTGGCCTATGAAGAGGATGACCATGGAAGTGGACAGTCCTTAAAGATGCATTATTGTGTGTGGGTGGCCTTCTAAGAGACACCCCTGGGAATGGACAGACCTTTGGAAATGTCAATGTGGCTTATGAAGTGGAAATCCACTTAAACATGTGACATGTTTTGATGACTGGCCCTTTAAGAGGCAGACCCTAGATATGGACAAACCCTTGAAGAGGTGACAAATTTAGGGAATTATGTCCTTTAAGAGGTTGACCAGGGTTGTGTACAAACCCTTGAAACAACAGTATTTTAAGTGTACTGGCCCTTTAAGAGGTGGACCTGGGAAGCTTACAGACCTTTAAAATTGGCAATACTTTAAGGTGACTGGCCTATGAAGAGGATGACCATGGAAGTGGACAGTCCTTAAAGATGCATTATTGTGTGTGGGTGGCCTTCTAAGAGACAACCCTGGGAATGGACAGACCTTTGGAAATGTCAATGTGGCTTATGAAGTGGAAAGCCACTTGAACATGTGACATGTTTTGCGGACTGGCCCTTTAAGAGGCAGACCCTAGAAGTGGACACACCCTTGAAGAGGTGACAAATTTAGGGAATTATGTCCTTTAAGAGGTTGACCAGGGTTGTGTACAAACCCTCAAAACAACAGCATTTTAAGTGTACTGGCCCTTTAAGAGGTGGACCTGGGAAGCTTACGGACCTTTAAAATTGGCAATACTTTAAGGTGACTGGCCTATGAAGAGGATGACCATGGAAGTGGACAGTCCTTAAAGATGCATTATTGTGTGTGGGTGGCCTTCTAAGAGACACCCCTGGGAATGGACAGACCTTTGGAAATGTCAATGTGGCTTATGAAGTGGAAATCCACTTAAACATGTGACATGTTTTGATGACTGGCCCTTTAAGAGGCAGACCCTAGATATGGACAAACCCTTGAAGAGGTGACAAATTTAGGGAATTATGTCCTTTAAGAGGTTGACCAGGGTTGTGTACAAACCCTTGAAACAACAGTATTTTAAGTGTACTGGCCCTTTAAGAGGTGGACCTGGGAAGCTTACAGACCTTTAAAATTGGCAATACTTTAAGGTGACTGGCCTATGAAGAGGATGACCATGGAAGTGGACAGTCCTTAAAGATGCATTATTGTGTGTGGGTGGCCTTCTAAGAGACAACCCTGGGAATGGACAGACCTTTGGAAATGTCAATGTGGCTTATGAAGTGGAAAGCCACTTGAACATGTGACATGTTTTGCGGACTGGCCCTTTAAGAGGCAGACCCTAGAAGTGGACAAACCCTTGAAGAGGTGACAAATTTAGGGAATTATGTCCTTTAAGAGGTTGACCAGGGTTGTGTACAAACCCTCGAAACAACAGCATTTTAAGTGTACTGGCCCTTTAAGAGGTGGACCTGGGAAGCTTACAGACCTTTAAAATTGGCAATACTTTAAGGTGACTGGCCTATGAAGAGGATGACCATGGAAGTGGACAGTCCTTAAAGATGCATTATTGTGTGTGGGTGGCCTTCTAAGAGACAACCCTGGGAATGGACAGACCTTGGGAAATGTCAATGTGGCTTATGAAGTGGAAATCCACTTGAACATGTGACATGTTTTGATGACTGGCCCTTTAAGAGGCAGACCCTAGATATGGACAAACCCTTGAAGAGGTGACAAATTTAGGGAATTATGTCCTTTAAGAGGTTGACCAGGGTTGTGTACAAACTCTTGAAACAACAGAATTTTAAGTGTACTGGCCCTTTAAGAGGTGGACCTGGGAAGCTTACAGACCTTTAAAATTGGCAATACTTTAAGGTGACTGGCCTATGAAGAGGATGACCATGGAAGTGGACAGTCCTTAAAGATGCATTATTGTGTGTGGGTGGCCTTCTAAGAGACAACCCTGGGAATGGACAGACCTTTGGAAATGTCAATGTGGCTTATGAAGTGGAAAGCCACTTGAACATGTGACATGTTTTGCGGACTGGCCCTTTAAGAGGCAGACCCTAGAAGTGGACACACCCTTGAAGAGGTGACAAATTTAGGGAATTATGTCCTTTAAGAGGTTGACCAGGGTTGTGTACAAACCCTCAAAACAACAGCATTTTAAGTGTACTGGCCCTTTAAGAGGTGGACCTGGGAAGCTTACGGACCTTTAAAATTGGCAATACTTTAAGGTGACTGGCCTATGAAGAGGATGACCATGGAAGTGGACAGTCCTTAAAGATGCATTATTGTGTGTGGGTGGCCATCTAAGAGACAACCCTGGGAATGGACAGACCTTTGGAAATGTCAATGTGGCTTATGAAGTGGAAAGCCACTTGAACATGTGACATGTTTTGATGACTGGCCCTTTAAGAGGCAGACCCTAGAAGTGGACAAACCCTTGAAGAGGTGACAAATTTAGGGAATTATGTCCTTTAAGAGGTTGACCAGGGTTGTGTACAAACCCTCAAAACAACAGCATTTTAAGTGTACTGGCCCTTTAAGAGGTGGACCTGGGAAGCTTACGGACCTTTAAAATTGGCAATACTTTAAGGTGACTGGCCTATGAAGAGGATGACCATGGAAGTGGACAGTCCTTAAAGATGCATTATTGTGTGTGGGTGGCCTTCTAAGAGACAACCCTGGGAATGGACAGACCTTTGGAAATGTCAATGTGGCTTATGAAGTGGAAAGCCACTGGAACATGTGACATGTTTTGCGGACTGGCCCTTTAAGAGGCAGACCCTAGAAGTGGACACACCCTTGAAGAGGTGACAAATTTAGGGAATTATGTCCTTTAAGAGGTTGACCAGGGTTGTGTACAAACCCTCAAAACAACAGCATTTTAAGTGTACTGGCCCTTTAAGAGGTGGACCTGGGAAGCTTACGGACCTTTAAAATTGGCAATACTTTAAGGTGACTGGCCTATGAAGAGGATGACCATGGAAGTGGACAGTCCTTAAAGATGCATTATTGTGTGTGGGTGGCCATCTAAGAGACAACCCTGGGAATGGACAGACCTTTGGAAATGTCAATGTGGCTTATGAAGTGGAAAGCCACTTGAACATGTGACATGTTTTGATGACTGGCCCTTTAAGAGGCAGACCCTAGAAGTGGACAAACCCTTGAAGAGGTGACAAATTTAGGGAATTATGTCCTTTAAGAGGTTGACCAGGGTTGTGTACAAACCCTCAAAACAACAGCATTTTAAGTGTACTGGCCCTTTAAGAGGTGGACCTGGGAAGCTTACGGACCTTTAAAATTGGCAATACTTTAAGGTGACTGGCCTATGAAGAGGATGACCATGGAAGTGGACAGTCCTTAAAGATGCATTATTGTGTGTGGGTGGCCTTCTAAGAGACACCCCTGGGAATGGACAGACCTTTGGAAATGTCAATGTGGCTTATGAAGTGGAAATCCACTTGAACATGTGACATGTTTTGATGACTGGCCCTTTAAGAGGCAGACCCTAGATATGGACAAACTCTTGAAGAGGTGACAAATTTAGGGAATTATGTCCTTTAAGAGGTTGACCAGGGTTGTGTACAAACCCTTGAAACAACAGTATTTTAAGTGTACTGGCCCTTTAAGAGGTGGACCTGGGAAGCTTACAGACCTTTAAAATTGGCAATACTTTAAGGTGACTGGCCTATGAAGAGGATGACCATGGAAGTGGACAGTCCTTAAAGATGCATTATTGTGTGTGGGTGGCCTTCTAAAAGACAACCCTGGGAATGGACAGACCTTTGGAAATGTCAATGTGGCTTATGAAGTGGAAAGCCACTTGAACATGTGACATGTTTTGCGGACTGGCCCTTTAAGAGGCAGACCCTAGAAGTGGACACACCCTTGAAGAGGTGACAAATTTAGGGAATTATGTCCTTTAAGAGGTTGACCAGGGTTGTGTACAAACCCTCAAAACAACAGCATTTTAAGTGTACTGGCACTTTAAGAGGTGGACCTGGGAAGCTTACGGACCTTTAAAATTGGCAATACTTTAAGGTGACTGGCCTATGAAGAGGATGACCATGGAAGTGGACAGTCCTTAAAGATGCATTATTGTGTGTGGGTGGCCATCTAAGAGACAACCCTGGGAATGGACAGACCTTTGGAAATGTCAATGTGGCTTATGAAGTGGAAAGCCACTTGAACATGTGACATGTTTTGATGACTGGCCCTTTAAGAGGCAGACCCTAGAAGTGGACAAACCCTTGAAGAGGTGACAAATTTAGGGAATTATGTCCTTTAAGAGGTTGACCAGGGTTGTGTACAAACCCTCAAAACAACAGCATTTTAAGTGTACTGGCCCTTTAAGAGGTGGACCTGGGAAGCTTACGGACCTTTAAAATTGGCAATACTTTAAGGTGACTGGCCTATGAAGAGGATGACCATGGAAGTGGACAGTCCTTAAAGATGCATTATTGTGTGTGGGTGGCCTTCTAAGAGACACCCCTGGGAATGGACAGACCTTTGGAAATGTCAATGTGGCTTATGAAGTGGAAATCCACTTGAACATGTGACATGTTTTGATGACTGGCCCTTTAAGAGGCAGACCCTAGATATGGACAAACTCTTGAAGAGGTGACAAATTTAGGGAATTATGTCCTTTAAGAGGTTGACCAGGGTTGTGTACAAACCCTCGAAACAACAGTATTTTAAGTGTACTGGCCCTTTAAGAGGTGGACCTGGGAAGCTTACAGACCTTTAAAATTGGCAATACTTTAAGGTGACTGGCCTATGAAGAGGATGACCATGGAAGTGGACAGTCCTTAAAGATGCATTATTGTGTGTGGGTGGCCTTCTAAAAGACAACCCTGGGAATGGACAGACCTTTGGAAATGTCAATGTGGCTTATGAAGTGGAAAGCCACTTGAACATGTGACATGTTTTGCGGACTGGCCCTTTAAGAGGCAGACCCTAGAAGTGGACACACCCTTGAAGAGGTGACAAATTTAGGGAATTATGTCCTTTAAGAGGTTGACCAGGGTTGTGTACAAACCCTCAAAACAACAGCATTTTAAGTGTACTGGCCCTTTAAGAGGTGGACCTGGGAAGCTTACGGACCTTTAAAATTGGCAATACTTTAAGGTGACTGGCCTATGAAGAGGATGACCATGGAAGTGGACAGTCCTTAAAGATGCATTATTGTGTGTGGGTGGCCTTCTAAGAGACACCCCTGGGAATGGACAGACCTTTGGAAATGTCAATGTGGCTTATGAAGTGGAAATCCACTTGAACATGTGACATGTTTTGATGACTGGCCCTTTAAGAGGCAGACCCTAGATATGGACAAACCCTTGAAGAGGTGACAAATTTAGGGAATTATGTCCTTTAAGAGGTTGACCAGGGTTGTGTACAAACCCTTGCAAACAACAGTATTTTAAGTGTACTGGCCCTTTAAGAGGTGGACCTGGGAAGCTTACAGACCTTTAAAATTGGCAATACTTTAAGGTGACTGGCCTATGAAGAGGATGACCATGGAAGTGGACAGTCCTTAAAGATGCATTATTGTGTGTGGGTGGCCTTCTAAGAGACAACCCTGGGAATGGACAGACCTTTGGAAATGTCAATGTGGCTTATGAAGTGGAAAGCCACTTGAACATGTGACATGTTTTGCGGACTGGCCCTTTAAGAGGCAGACCCTAGAAGTGGACAAACCCTTGAAGAGGTGACAAATTTAGGGAATTATGTCCTTTAAGAGGTTGACCAGGGTTGTGTACAAACCCTCGAAACAACAGCATTTTAAGTGTACTGGCCCTTTAAGAGGTGGACCTGGGAACCTTACGGACCTTTAAAATTGGCAATACTTTAAGGTGACTGGCCTATGAAGAGGATGACCATGGAAGTGGACAGTCCTTAAAGATGCATTATTGTGTGTGGGTGGCCTTCTAAGAGACAACCCTGGGAATGGACAGACCTTGGGAAATGTCAATGTGGCTTATGAAGTGGAAATCCACTTGAACATGTGACATGTTTTGATGACTGGCCCTTTAAGAGGCAGACCCTAGATATGGACAAACCCTTGAAGAGGTGACAAATTTAGGGAATTATGTCCTTTAAGAGGTTGACCAGGGTTGTGTACAAACCCTTGAAACAACAGTATTTTAAGTGTACTGGCCCTTTAAGAGGTGGACCTGGGAAGCTTACAGACCTTTAAAATTGGCAATACTTTAAGGTGACTGGCCTATGAAGAGGATGACCATGGAAGTGGACAGTCCTTAAAGATGCATTATTGTGTGTGGGTGGCCTTCTAAGAGACAACCCTGGGAATGGACAGACCTTTGGAAATGTCAATGTGGCTTATGAAGTGGAAAGCCACTTGAACATGTGACATGTTTTGCGGACTGGCCCTTTAAGAGGCAGACCCTAGAAGTGGACACACCCTTGAAGAGGTGACAAATTTAGGGAATTATGTCCTTTAAGAGGTTGACCAGGGTTGTGTACAAACCCTCAAAACAACAGCATTTTAAGTGTACTGGCCCTTTAAGAGGTGGACCTGGGAAGCTTACGGACCTTTAAAATTGGCAATACTTTAAGGTGACTGGCCTATGAAGAGGATGACCATGGAAGTGGACAGTCCTTAAAGATGCATTATTGTGTGTGGGTGGCCTTCTAAGAGACAACCCTGGGAATGGACAGACCTTTGGAAATGTCAATGTGGCTTATGAAGTGGAAAGCCACTTGAACATGTGACATGTTTTGCGGACTGGCCCTTTAAGAGGCAGACCCTAGAAGTGGACAAACCCTTGAAGAGGTGACAAATTTAGGGAATTATGTCCTTTAAGAGGTTGACCAGGGTTGTGTACAAACCCTCGAAACAACAGCATTTTAAGTGTACTGGCCATTTAAGAGGTGGACCTGGGAAGCTTACGGACCTTTAAAATTGGCAATACTTTAAGGTGACTGGCCTATGAAGAGGATGACCATGGAAGTGGACAGTCCTTAAAGATGCATTATTGTGTGTGGGTGGCCTTCTAAGAGACAACCCTGGGAATGGACAGACCTTTGGAAATGTCAATGTGGCTTATGAAGTGGAAATCCACTTGAACATGTGACATGTTTTGATGACTGGCCCTTTAAGAGGCAGACCCTAGATATGGACAAACCCTTGAAGAGGTGACAAATTTAGGGAATTATGTCCTTTAAGAGGTTGACCAGGGTTGTGTACAAACCCTTGAAACAACAGAATTTTAAGTGTACTGGCCCTTTAAGAGGTGGACCTGGGAAGCTTACAGACCTTTAAAATTGGCAATACTTTAAGGTGACTGGCCTATGAAGAGGATGACCATGGAAGTGGACAGTCCTTAAAGATGCATTATTGTGTGTGGGTGGCCATCTAAGAGACAACCCTGGGAATGGACAGACCTTTGGAAATGTCAATGTGGCTTATGAAGTGGAAAGCCACTTGAACATGTGACATGTTTTGATGACTGGCCCTTTAAGAGGCAGACCCTAGAAGTGGACAAACCCTTGAAGAGGTGACAAATTTAGGGAATTATGTCCTTTAAGAGGTTGACCAGGGTTGTGTACAAACCCTCAAAACAACAGCATTTTAAGTGTACTGGCCCTTTAAGAGGTGGACCTGGGAAGCTTACAGACCTTTAAAATTGGCAATACTTTAAGGTGACTGGCCTATGAAGAGGATGACCATGGAAGTGGACAGTCCTTAAAGATGCATTATTGTGTGTGGGTGGCCTTCTAAGAGACAACCCTGGGAATGGACAGACCTTTGGAAATGTCAATGTGGCTTATGAAGTGGAAAGCCACTTGAACATGTGACATGTTTTGCGGACTGGCCCTTTAAGAGGCAGACCCTAGAAGTGGACACACCCTTGAAGAGGTGACAAATTTAGGGAATTATGTCCTTTAAGAGGTTGACCAGGGTTGTGTACAAACCCTCAAAACAACAGCATTTTAAGTGTACTGGCCCTTTAAGAGGTGGACCTGGGAAGCTTACGGACCTTTAAAATTGGCAATACTTTAAGGTGACTGGCCTATGAAGAGGATGACCATGGAAGTGGACAGTCCTTAAGGATGCATTATTGTGTGTGGGTGGCCATCTAAGAGACAACCCTGGGAATGGACAGACCTTTGGAAATGTCAATGTGGCTTATGAAGTGGAAAGCCACTTGAACATGTGACATGTTTTGATGACTGGCCCTTTAAGAGGCAGACCCTAGAAGTGGACAAACCCTTGAAGAGGTGACAAATTTAGGGAATTATGTCCTTTAAGAGGTTGACCAGGGTTGTGTACAAACCCTCAAAACAACAGCATTTTAAGTGTACTGGCCCTTTAAGAGGTGGACCTGGGAAGCTTACGGACCTTTAAAATTGGCAATACTTTAAGGTGACTGGCCTATGAAGAGGATGACCATGGAAGTGGACAGTCCTTAAAGATGCATTATTGTGTGTGGGTGGCCTTCTAAGAGACAACCCTGGGAATGGACAGACCTTTGGAAATGTCAATGTGGCTTATGAAGTGGAAAGCCACTGGAACATGTGACATGTTTTGCGGACTGGCCCTTTAAGAGGCAGACCCTAGAAGTGGACACACCCTTGAAGAGGTGACAAATTTAGGGAATTATGTCCTTTAAGAGGTTGACCAGGGTTGTGTACAAACCCTCAAAACAACAGCATTTTAAGTGTACTGGCCCTTTAAGAGGTGGACCTGGGAAGCTTACGGACCTTTAAAATTGGCAATACTTTAAGGTGACTGGCCTATGAAGAGGATGACCATGGAAGTGGACAGTCCTTAAAGATGCATTATTGTGTGTGGGTGGCCATCTAAGAGACAACCCTGGGAATGGACAGACCTTTGGAAATGTCAATGTGGCTTATGAAGTGGAAAGCCACTTGAACATGTGACATGTTTTGATGACTGGCCCTTTAAGAGGCAGACCCTAGAAGTGGACAAACCCTTGAAGAGGTGACAAATTTAGGGAATTATGTCCTTTAAGAGGTTGACCAGGGTTGTGTACAAACCCTCAAAACAACAGCATTTTAAGTGTACTGGCCCTTTAAGAGGTGGACCTGGGAAGCTTACGGACCTTTAAAATTGGCAATACTTTAAGGTGACTGGCCTATGAAGAGGATGACCATGGAAGTGGACAGTCCTTAAAGATGCATTATTGTGTGTGGGTGGCCTTCTAAGAGACACCCCTGGGAATGGACAGACCTTTGGAAATGTCAATGTGGCTTATGAAGTGGAAATCCACTTGAACATGTGACATGTTTTGACGACTGGCCCTTTAAGAGGCAGACCCTAGATATGGACAAACTCTTGAAGAGGTGACAAATTTAGGGAATTATGTCCTTTAAGAGGTTGACCAGGGTTGTGTACAAACCCTTGAAACAACAGTATTTTAAGTGTACTGGCCCTTTAAGAGGTGGACCTGGGAAGCTTACAGACCTTTAAAATTGGCAATACTTTAAGGTGACTGGCCTATGAAGAGGATGACCATGGAAGTGGACAGTCCTTAAAGATGCATTATTGTGTGTGGGTGGCCTTCTAAGAGACAACCCTGGGAATGGACAGACCTTTGGAAATGTCAATGTGGCTTATGAAGTGGAAAGCCACTTGAACATGTGACATGTTTTGCGGACTGGCCCTTTAAGAGGCAGACCCTAGAAGTGGACAAACCCTTGAAGAGGTGACAAATTTAGGGAATTATGTCCTTTAAGAGGTTGACCAGGGTTGTGTACAAACCCTCGAAACAACAGCATTTTAAGTGTACTGGCCCTTTAAGAGGTGGACCTGGGAAGCTTACAGACCTTTAAAATTGGCAATACTTTAAGGTGACTGGCCTATGAAGAGGATGACCATGGAAGTGGACAGTCCTTAAAGATGCATTATTGTGTGTGGGTGGCCTTCTAAGAGACAACCCTGGGAATGGACAGACCTTGGGAAATGTCAATGTGGCTTATGAAGTGGAAATCCACTTGAACATGTGACATGTTTTGATGACTGGCCCTTTAAGAGGCAGACCCTAGATATGGACAAACCCTTGAAGAGGTGACAAATTTAGGGAATTATGTCCTTTAAGAGGTTGACCAGGGTTGTGTACAAACCCTTGAAACAACAGAATTTTAAGTGTACTGGCCCTTTAAGAGGTGGACCTGGGAAGCTTACAGACCTTTAAAATTGGCAATACTTTAAGGTGACTGGCCTATGAAGAGGATGACCATGGAAGTGGACAGTCCTTAAAGATGCATTATTGTGTGTGGGTGGCCTTCTAAGAGACAACCCTGGGAATGGACAGACCTTTGGAAATGTCAATGTGGCTTATGAAGTGGAAAGCCACTTGAACATGTGACATGTTTTGCGGACTGGCCCTTTAAGAGGCAGACCCTAGAAGTGGACACACCCTTGAAGAGGTGACAAATTTAGGGAATTATGTCCTTTAAGAGGTTGACCAGGGTTGTGTACAAACCCTCAAAACAACAGCATTTTAAGTGTACTGGCCCTTTAAGAGGTGGACCTGGGAAGCTTACGGACCTTTAAAATTGGCAATACTTTAAGGTGACTGGCCTATGAAGAGGATGACCATGGAAGTGGACAGTCCTTAAAGATGCATTATTGTGTGTGGGTGGCCTTCTAAGAGACACCCCTGGGAATGGACAGACCTTTGGAAATGTCAATGTGGCTTATGAAGTGGAAATCCACTTAAACATGTGACATGTTTTGATGACTGGCCCTTTAAGAGGCAGACCCTAGATATGGACAAACCCTTGAAGAGGTGACAAATTTAGGGAATTATGTCCTTTAAGAGGTTGACCAGGGTTGTGTACAAACCCTTGAAACAACAGTATTTTAAGTGTACTGGCCCTTTAAGAGGTGGACCTGGGAAGCTTACAGACCTTTAAAATTGGCAATACTTTAAGGTGACTGGCCTATGAAGAGGATGACCATGGAAGTGGACAGTCCTTAAAGATGCATTATTGTGTGTGGGTGGCCTTCTAAGAGACAACCCTGGGAATGGACAGACCTTTGGAAATGTCAATGTGGCTTATGAAGTGGAAAGCCACTTGAACATGTGACATGTTTTGCGGACTGGCCCTTTAAGAGGCAGACCCTAGAAGTGGACACACCCTTGAAGAGGTGACAAATTTAGGGAATTATGTCCTTTAAGAGGTTGACCAGGGTTGTGTACAAACCCTCAAAACAACAGCATTTTAAGTGTACTGGCCCTTTAAGAGGTGGACCTGGGAAGCTTACGGACCTTTAAAATTGGCAATACTTTAAGGTGACTGGCCTATGAAGAGGATGACCATGGAAGTGGACAGTCCTTAAAGATGCATTATTGTGTGTGGGTGGCCTTCTAAGAGACACCCCTGGGAATGGACAGACCTTTGGAAATGTCAATGTGGCTTATGAAGTGGAAATCCACTTAAACATGTGACATGTTTTGATGACTGGCCCTTTAAGAGGCAGACCCTAGATATGGACAAACCCTTGAAGAGGTGACAAATTTAGGGAATTATGTCCTTTAAGAGGTTGACCAGGGTTGTGTACAAACCCTTGAAACAACAGTATTTTAAGTGTACTGGCCCTTTAAGAGGTGGACCTGGGAAGCTTACAGACCTTTAAAATTGGCAATACTTTAAGGTGACTGGCCTATGAAGAGGATGACCATGGAAGTGGACAGTCCTTAAAGATGCATTATTGTGTGTGGGTGGCCTTCTAAGAGACAACCCTGGGAATGGACAGACCTTTGGAAATGTCAATGTGGCTTATGAAGTGGAAAGCCACTTGAACATGTGACATGTTTTGCGGACTGGCCCTTTAAGAGGCAGACCCTAGAAGTGGACAAACCCTTGAAGAGGTGACAAATTTAGGGAATTATGTCCTTTAAGAGGTTGACCAGGGTTGTGTACAAACCCTCGAAACAACAGCATTTTAAGTGTACTGGCCCTTTAAGAGGTGGACCTGGGAAGCTTACAGACCTTTAAAATTGGCAATACTTTAAGGTGACTGGCCTATGAAGAGGATGACCATGGAAGTGGACAGTCCTTAAAGATGCATTATTGTGTGTGGGTGGCCTTCTAAGAGACAACCCTGGGAATGGACAGACCTTGGGAAATGTCAATGTGGCTTATGAAGTGGAAATCCACTTGAACATGTGACATGTTTTGATGACTGGCCCTTTAAGAGGCAGACCCTAGATATGGACAAACCCTTGAAGAGGTGACAAATTTAGGGAATTATGTCCTTTAAGAGGTTGACCAGGGTTGTGTACAAACCCTTGAAACAACAGAATTTTAAGTGTACTGGCCCTTTAAGAGGTGGACCTGGGAAGCTTACAGACCTTTAAAATTGGCAATACTTTAAGGTGACTGGCCTATGAAGAGGATGACCATGGAAGTGGACAGTCCTTAAAGATGCATTATTGTGTGTGGGTGGCCTTCTAAGAGACAACCCTGGGAATGGACAGACCTTTGGAAATGTCAATGTGGCTTATGAAGTGGAAAGCCACTTGAACATGTGACATGTTTTGCGGACTGGCCCTTTAAGAGGCAGACCCTAGAAGTGGACACACCCTTGAAGAGGTGACAAATTTAGGGAATTATGTCCTTTAAGAGGTTGACCAGGGTTGTGTACAAACCCTCAAAACAACAGCATTTTAAGTGTACTGGCCCTTTAAGAGGTGGACCTGGGAAGCTTACGGACCTTTAAAATTGGCAATACTTTAAGGTGACTGGCCTATGAAGAGGATGACCATGGAAGTGGACAGTCCTTAAAGATGCATTATTGTGTGTGGGTGGCCTTCTAAGAGACACCCCTGGGAATGGACAGACCTTTGGAAATGTCAATGTGGCTTATGAAGTGGAAATCCACTTAAACATGTGACATGTTTTGATGACTGGCCCTTTAAGAGGCAGACCCTAGATATGGACAAACCCTTGAAGAGGTGACAAATTTAGGGAATTATGTCCTTTAAGAGGTTGACCAGGGTTGTGTACAAACCCTTGAAACAACAGTATTTTAAGTGTACTGGCCCTTTAAGAGGTGGACCTGGGAAGCTTACAGACCTTTAAAATTGGCAATACTTTAAGGTGACTGGCCTATGAAGAGGATGACCATGGAAGTGGACAGTCCTTAAAGATGCATTATTGTGTGTGGGTGGCCTTCTAAGAGACAACCCTGGGAATGGACAGACCTTTGGAAATGTCAATGTGGCTTATGAAGTGGAAAGCCACTTGAACATGTGACATGTTTTGCGGACTGGCCCTTTAAGAGGCAGACCCTAGAAGTGGACACACCCTTGAAGAGGTGACAAATTTAGGGAATTATGTCCTTTAAGAGGTTGACCAGGGTTGTGTACAAACCCTCAAAACAACAGCATTTTAAGTGTACTGGCCCTTTAAGAGGTGGACCTGGGAAGCTTACGGACCTTTAAAATTGGCAATACTTTAAGGTGACTGGCCTATGAAGAGGATGACCATGGAAGTGGACAGTCCTTAAAGATGCATTATTGTGTGTGGGTGGCCTTCTAAGAGACACCCCTGGGAATGGACAGACCTTTGGAAATGTCAATGTGGCTTATGAAGTGGAAATCCACTTAAACATGTGACATGTTTTGATGACTGGCCCTTTAAGAGGCAGACCCTAGATATGGACAAACCCTTGAAGAGGTGACAAATTTAGGGAATTATGTCCTTTAAGAGGTTGACCAGGGTTGTGTACAAACCCTTGAAACAACAGTATTTTAAGTGTACTGGCCCTTTAAGAGGTGGACCTGGGAAGCTTACAGACCTTTAAAATTGGCAATACTTTAAGGTGACTGGCCTATGAAGAGGATGACCATGGAAGTGGACAGTCCTTAAAGATGCATTATTGTGTGTGGGTGGCCTTCTAAGAGACAACCCTGGGAATGGACAGACCTTTGGAAATGTCAATGTGGCTTATGAAGTGGAAAGCCACTTGAACATGTGACATGTTTTGCGGACTGGCCCTTTAAGAGGCAGACCCTAGAAGTGGACAAACCCTTGAAGAGGTGACAAATTTAGGGAATTATGTCCTTTAAGAGGTTGACCAGGGTTGTGTACAAACCCTCGAAACAACAGCATTTTAAGTGTACTGGCCCTTTAAGAGGTGGACCTGGGAAGCTTACAGACCTTTAAAATTGGCAATACTTTAAGGTGACTGGCCTATGAAGAGGATGACCATGGAAGTGGACAGTCCTTAAAGATGCATTATTGTGTGTGGGTGGCCTTCTAAGAGACAACCCTGGGAATGGACAGACCTTGGGAAATGTCAATGTGGCTTATGAAGTGGAAATCCACTTGAACATGTGACATGTTTTGATGACTGGCCCTTTAAGAGGCAGACCCTAGATATGGACAAACCCTTGAAGAGGTGACAAATTTAGGGAATTATGTCCTTTAAGAGGTTGACCAGGGTTGTGTACAAACTCTTGAAACAACAGAATTTTAAGTGTACTGGCCCTTTAAGAGGTGGACCTGGGAAGCTTACAGACCTTTAAAATTGGCAATACTTTAAGGTGACTGGCCTATGAAGAGGATGACCATGGAAGTGGACAGTCCTTAAAGATGCATTATTGTGTGTGGGTGGCCTTCTAAGAGACAACCCTGGGAATGGACAGACCTTTGGAAATGTCAATGTGGCTTATGAAGTGGAAAGCCACTTGAACATGTGACATGTTTTGCGGACTGGCCCTTTAAGAGGCAGACCCTAGAAGTGGACACACCCTTGAAGAGGTGACAAATTTAGGGAATTATGTCCTTTAAGAGGTTGACCAGGGTTGTGTACAAACCCTCAAAACAACAGCATTTTAAGTGTACTGGCCCTTTAAGAGGTGGACCTGGGAAGCTTACGGACCTTTAAAATTGGCAATACTTTAAGGTGACTGGCCTATGAAGAGGATGACCATGGAAGTGGACAGTCCTTAAAGATGCATTATTGTGTGTGGGTGGCCATCTAAGAGACAACCCTGGGAATGGACAGACCTTTGGAAATGTCAATGTGGCTTATGAAGTGGAAAGCCACTTGAACATGTGACATGTTTTGATGACTGGCCCTTTAAGAGGCAGACCCTAGAAGTGGACAAACCCTTGAAGAGGTGACAAATTTAGGGAATTATGTCCTTTAAGAGGTTGACCAGGGTTGTGTACAAACCCTCAAAACAACAGCATTTTAAGTGTACTGGCCCTTTAAGAGGTGGACCTGGGAAGCTTACGGACCTTTAAAATTGGCAATACTTTAAGGTGACTGGCCTATGAAGAGGATGACCATGGAAGTGGACAGTCCTTAAAGATGCATTATTGTGTGTGGGTGGCCTTCTAAGAGACAACCCTGGGAATGGACAGACCTTTGGAAATGTCAATGTGGCTTATGAAGTGGAAAGCCACTGGAACATGTGACATGTTTTGCGGACTGGCCCTTTAAGAGGCAGACCCTAGAAGTGGACACACCCTTGAAGAGGTGACAAATTTAGGGAATTATGTCCTTTAAGAGGTTGACCAGGGTTGTGTACAAACCCTCAAAACAACAGCATTTTAAGTGTACTGGCCCTTTAAGAGGTGGACCTGGGAAGCTTACGGACCTTTAAAATTGGCAATACTTTAAGGTGACTGGCCTATGAAGAGGATGACCATGGAAGTGGACAGTCCTTAAAGATGCATTATTGTGTGTGGGTGGCCATCTAAGAGACAACCCTGGGAATGGACAGACCTTTGGAAATGTCAATGTGGCTTATGAAGTGGAAAGCCACTTGAACATGTGACATGTTTTGATGACTGGCCCTTTAAGAGGCAGACCCTAGAAGTGGACAAACCCTTGAAGAGGTGACAAATTTAGGGAATTATGTCCTTTAAGAGGTTGACCAGGGTTGTGTACAAACCCTCAAAACAACAGCATTTTAAGTGTACTGGCCCTTTAAGAGGTGGACCTGGGAAGCTTACGGACCTTTAAAATTGGCAATACTTTAAGGTGACTGGCCTATGAAGAGGATGACCATGGAAGTGGACAGTCCTTAAAGATGCATTATTGTGTGTGGGTGGCCTTCTAAGAGACACCCCTGGGAATGGACAGACCTTTGGAAATGTCAATGTGGCTTATGAAGTGGAAATCCACTTGAACATGTGACATGTTTTGATGACTGGCCCTTTAAGAGGCAGACCCTAGATATGGACAAACTCTTGAAGAGGTGACAAATTTAGGGAATTATGTCCTTTAAGAGGTTGACCAGGGTTGTGTACAAACCCTTGAAACAACAGTATTTTAAGTGTACTGGCCCTTTAAGAGGTGGACCTGGGAAGCTTACAGACCTTTAAAATTGGCAATACTTTAAGGTGACTGGCCTATGAAGAGGATGACCATGGAAGTGGACAGTCCTTAAAGATGCATTATTGTGTGTGGGTGGCCTTCTAAAAGACAACCCTGGGAATGGACAGACCTTTGGAAATGTCAATGTGGCTTATGAAGTGGAAAGCCACTTGAACATGTGACATGTTTTGCGGACTGGCCCTTTAAGAGGCAGACCCTAGAAGTGGACACACCCTTGAAGAGGTGACAAATTTAGGGAATTATGTCCTTTAAGAGGTTGACCAGGGTTGTGTACAAACCCTCAAAACAACAGCATTTTAAGTGTACTGGCACTTTAAGAGGTGGACCTGGGAAGCTTACGGACCTTTAAAATTGGCAATACTTTAAGGTGACTGGCCTATGAAGAGGATGACCATGGAAGTGGACAGTCCTTAAAGATGCATTATTGTGTGTGGGTGGCCATCTAAGAGACAACCCTGGGAATGGACAGACCTTTGGAAATGTCAATGTGGCTTATGAAGTGGAAAGCCACTTGAACATGTGACATGTTTTGATGACTGGCCCTTTAAGAGGCAGACCCTAGAAGTGGACAAACCCTTGAAGAGGTGACAAATTTAGGGAATTATGTCCTTTAAGAGGTTGACCAGGGTTGTGTACAAACCCTCAAAACAACAGCATTTTAAGTGTACTGGCCCTTTAAGAGGTGGACCTGGGAAGCTTACGGACCTTTAAAATTGGCAATACTTTAAGGTGACTGGCCTATGAAGAGGATGACCATGGAAGTGGACAGTCCTTAAAGATGCATTATTGTGTGTGGGTGGCCTTCTAAGAGACACCCCTGGGAATGGACAGACCTTTGGAAATGTCAATGTGGCTTATGAAGTGGAAATCCACTTGAACATGTGACATGTTTTGATGACTGGCCCTTTAAGAGGCAGACCCTAGATATGGACAAACTCTTGAAGAGGTGACAAATTTAGGGAATTATGTCCTTTAAGAGGTTGACCAGGGTTGTGTACAAACCCTCGAAACAACAGTATTTTAAGTGTACTGGCCCTTTAAGAGGTGGACCTGGGAAGCTTACAGACCTTTAAAATTGGCAATACTTTAAGGTGACTGGCCTATGAAGAGGATGACCATGGAAGTGGACAGTCCTTAAAGATGCATTATTGTGTGTGGGTGGCCTTCTAAAAGACAACCCTGGGAATGGACAGACCTTTGGAAATGTCAATGTGGCTTATGAAGTGGAAAGCCACTTGAACATGTGACATGTTTTGCGGACTGGCCCTTTAAGAGGCAGACCCTAGAAGTGGACACACCCTTGAAGAGGTGACAAATTTAGGGAATTATGTCCTTTAAGAGGTTGACCAGGGTTGTGTACAAACCCTCAAAACAACAGCATTTTAAGTGTACTGGCCCTTTAAGAGGTGGACCTGGGAAGCTTACGGACCTTTAAAATTGGCAATACTTTAAGGTGACTGGCCTATGAAGAGGATGACCATGGAAGTGGACAGTCCTTAAAGATGCATTATTGTGTGTGGGTGGCCTTCTAAGAGACACCCCTGGGAATGGACAGACCTTTGGAAATGTCAATGTGGCTTATGAAGTGGAAATCCACTTGAACATGTGACATGTTTTGATGACTGGCCCTTTAAGAGGCAGACCCTAGATATGGACAAACCCTTGAAGAGGTGACAAATTTAGGGAATTATGTCCTTTAAGAGGTTGACCAGGGTTGTGTACAAACCCTTGCAAACAACAGTATTTTAAGTGTACTGGCCCTTTAAGAGGTGGACCTGGGAAGCTTACAGACCTTTAAAATTGGCAATACTTTAAGGTGACTGGCCTATGAAGAGGATGACCATGGAAGTGGACAGTCCTTAAAGATGCATTATTGTGTGTGGGTGGCCTTCTAAGAGACAACCCTGGGAATGGACAGACCTTTGGAAATGTCAATGTGGCTTATGAAGTGGAAAGCCACTTGAACATGTGACATGTTTTGCGGACTGGCCCTTTAAGAGGCAGACCCTAGAAGTGGACAAACCCTTGAAGAGGTGACAAATTTAGGGAATTATGTCCTTTAAGAGGTTGACCAGGGTTGTGTACAAACCCTCGAAACAACAGCATTTTAAGTGTACTGGCCCTTTAAGAGGTGGACCTGGGAACCTTACGGACCTTTAAAATTGGCAATACTTTAAGGTGACTGGCCTATGAAGAGGATGACCATGGAAGTGGACAGTCCTTAAAGATGCATTATTGTGTGTGGGTGGCCTTCTAAGAGACAACCCTGGGAATGGACAGACCTTGGGAAATGTCAATGTGGCTTATGAAGTGGAAATCCACTTGAACATGTGACATGTTTTGATGACTGGCCCTTTAAGAGGCAGACCCTAGATATGGACAAACCCTTGAAGAGGTGACAAATTTAGGGAATTATGTCCTTTAAGAGGTTGACCAGGGTTGTGTACAAACCCTTGAAACAACAGTATTTTAAGTGTACTGGCCCTTTAAGAGGTGGACCTGGGAAGCTTACAGACCTTTAAAATTGGCAATACTTTAAGGTGACTGGCCTATGAAGAGGATGACCATGGAAGTGGACAGTCCTTAAAGATGCATTATTGTGTGTGGGTGGCCTTCTAAGAGACAACCCTGGGAATGGACAGACCTTTGGAAATGTCAATGTGGCTTATGAAGTGGAAAGCCACTTGAACATGTGACATGTTTTGCGGACTGGCCCTTTAAGAGGCAGACCCTAGAAGTGGACACACCCTTGAAGAGGTGACAAATTTAGGGAATTATGTCCTTTAAGAGGTTGACCAGGGTTGTGTACAAACCCTCAAAACAACAGCATTTTAAGTGTACTGGCCCTTTAAGAGGTGGACCTGGGAAGCTTACGGACCTTTAAAATTGGCAATACTTTAAGGTGACTGGCCTATGAAGAGGATGACCATGGAAGTGGACAGTCCTTAAAGATGCATTATTGTGTGTGGGTGGCCTTCTAAGAGACAACCCTGGGAATGGACAGACCTTTGGAAATGTCAATGTGGCTTATGAAGTGGAAAGCCACTTGAACATGTGACATGTTTTGCGGACTGGCCCTTTAAGAGGCAGACCCTAGAAGTGGACAAACCCTTGAAGAGGTGACAAATTTAGGGAATTATGTCCTTTAAGAGGTTGACCAGGGTTGTGTACAAACCCTCGAAACAACAGCATTTTAAGTGTACTGGCCATTTAAGAGGTGGACCTGGGAAGCTTACGGACCTTTAAAATTGGCAATACTTTAAGGTGACTGGCCTATGAAGAGGATGACCATGGAAGTGGACAGTCCTTAAAGATGCATTATTGTGTGTGGGTGGCCTTCTAAGAGACAACCCTGGGAATGGACAGACCTTTGGAAATGTCAATGTGGCTTATGAAGTGGAAATCCACTTGAACATGTGACATGTTTTGATGACTGGCCCTTTAAGAGGCAGACCCTAGATATGGACAAACCCTTGAAGAGGTGACAAATTTAGGGAATTATGTCCTTTAAGAGGTTGACCAGGGTTGTGTACAAACCCTTGAAACAACAGAATTTTAAGTGTACTGGCCCTTTAAGAGGTGGACCTGGGAAGCTTACAGACCTTTAAAATTGGCAATACTTTAAGGTGACTGGCCTATGAAGAGGATGACCATGGAAGTGGACAGTCCTTAAAGATGCATTATTGTGTGTGGGTGGCCATCTAAGAGACAACCCTGGGAATGGACAGACCTTTGGAAATGTCAATGTGGCTTATGAAGTGGAAAGCCACTTGAACATGTGACATGTTTTGATGACTGGCCCTTTAAGAGGCAGACCCTAGAAGTGGACAAACCCTTGAAGAGGTGACAAATTTAGGGAATTATGTCCTTTAAGAGGTTGACCAGGGTTGTGTACAAACCCTCAAAACAACAGCATTTTAAGTGTACTGGCCCTTTAAGAGGTGGACCTGGGAAGCTTACAGACCTTTAAAATTGGCAATACTTTAAGGTGACTGGCCTATGAAGAGGATGACCATGGAAGTGGACAGTCCTTAAAGATGCATTATTGTGTGTGGGTGGCCTTCTAAGAGACAACCCTGGGAATGGACAGACCTTGGGAAATGTCAATGTGGCTTATGAAGTGGAAATCCACTTGAACATGTGACATGTTTTGATGACTGGCCCTTTAAGAGGCAGACCCTAGATATGGACAAACCCTTGAAGAGGTGACAAATTTAGGGAATTATGTCCTTTAAGAGGTTGACCAGGGTTGTGTACAAACCCTTGAAACAACAGAATTTTAAGTGTACTGGCCCTTTAAGAGGTGGACCTGGGAAGCTTACAGACCTTTAAAATTGGCAATACTTTAAGGTGACTGGCCTATGAAGAGGATGACCATGGAAGTGGACAGTCCTTAAAGATGCATTATTGTGTGTGGGTGGCCTTCTAAGAGACAACCCTGGGAATGGACAGACCTTTGGAAATGTCAATGTGGCTTATGAAGTGGAAAGCCACTTGAACATGTGACATGTTTTGCGGACTGGCCCTTTAAGAGGCAGACCCTAGAAGTGGACACACCCTTGAAGAGGTGACAAATTTAGGGAATTATGTCCTTTAAGAGGTTGACCAGGGTTGTGTACAAACCCTCAAAACAACAGCATTTTAAGTGTACTGGCCCTTTAAGAGGTGGACCTGGGAAGCTTACGGACCTTTAAAATTGGCAATACTTTAAGGTGACTGGCCTATGAAGAGGATGACCATGGAAGTGGACAGTCCTTAAAGATGCATTATTGTGTGTGGGTGGCCATCTAAGAGACAACCCTGGGAATGGACAGACCTTTGGAAATGTCAATGTGGCTTATGAAGTGGAAAGCCACTTGAACATGTGACATGTTTTGCGGACTGGCCCTTTAAGAGGCAGACCCTAGAAGTGGACACACCCTTGAAGAGGTGACAAATTTAGGGAATTATGTCCTTTAAGAGGTTGACCAGGGTTGTGTACAAACCCTCAAAACAACAGCATTTTAAGTGTACTGGCCCTTTAAGAGGTGGACCTGGGAAGCTTACGGACCTTTAAAATTGGCAATACTTTAAGGTGACTGGCCTATGAAGAGGATGACCATGGAAGTGGACAGTCCTTAAAGATGCATTATTGTGTGTGGGTGGCCTTCTAAGAGACAACCCTGGGAATGGACAGACCTTTGGAAATGTCAATGTGGCTTATGAAGTGGAAATCCACTTAAACATGTGACATGTTTTGCGGACTGGCCCTTTAAGAGGCAGACCCTAGATATGGACAAACCCTTGAAGAGGTGACAAATTTAGGGAATTATGTCCTTTAAGAGGTTGACCAGGGTTGTGTACAAACCCTCGAAACAACAGCATTTTAAGTGTACTGGCCCTTTAAGAGGTGGACCTGGGAAGCTTACAGACCTTTAAAATTGGCAATACTTTAAGGTGACTGGCCTATGAAGAGGATGACCATGGAAGTGGACAGTCCTTAAAGATGCATTATTGTGTGTGGGTGGCCTTCTAAGAGACAACCCTGGGAATGGACAGACCTTGGGAAATGTCAATGTGGCTTATGAAGTGGAAATCCACTTGAACATGTGACATGTTTTGATGACTGGCCCTTTAAGAGGCAGACCCTAGATATGGACAAACCCTTGAAGAGGTGACAAATTTAGGGAATTATGTCCTTTAAGAGGTTGACCAGGGTTGTGTACAAACCCTTGAAACAACAGAATTTTAAGTGTACTGGCCCTTTAAGAGGTGGACCTGGGAAGCTTACAGACCTTTAAAATTGGCAATACTTTAAGGTGACTGGCCTATGAAGAGGATGACCATGGAAGTGGACAGTCCTTAAAGATGCATTATTGTGTGTGGGTGGCCATCTAAGAGACAACCCTGGGAATGGACAGACCTTTGGAAATGTCAATGTGGCTTATGAAGTGGAAAGCCACTTGAACATGTGACATGTTTTGATGACTGGCCCTTTAAGAGGCAGACCCTAGAAGTGGACAAACCCTTGAAGAGGTGACAAATTTAGGGAATTATGTCCTTTAAGAGGTTGACCAGGGTTGTGTACAAACCCTCAAAACAACAGCATTTTAAGTGTACTGGCCCTTTAAGAGGTGGACCTGGGAAGCTTACGGACCTTTAAAATTGGCAATACTTTAAGGTGACTGGCCTATGAAGAGGATGACCATGGAAGTGGACAGTCCTTAAAGATGCATTATTGTGTGTGGGTGGCCTTCTAAGAGACACCCCTGGGAATGGACAGACCTTTGGAAATGTCAATGTGGCTTATGAAGTGGAAATCCACTTGAACATGTGACATGTTTTGATGACTGGCCCTTTAAGAGGCAGACCCTAGATATGGACAAACTCTTGAAGAGGTGACAAATTTAGGGAATTATGTCCTTTAAGAGGTTGACCAGGGTTGTGTACAAACCCTTGAAACAACAGTATTTTAAGTGTACTGGCCCTTTAAGAGGTGGACCTGGGAAGCTTACAGACCTTTAAAATTGGCAATACTTTAAGGTGACTGGCCTATGAAGAGGATGACCATGGAAGTGGACAGTCCTTAAAGATGCATTATTGTGTGTGGGTGGCCTTCTAAGAGACAACCCTGGGAATGGACAGACCTTTGGAAATGTCAATGTGGCTAATGAAGTGGAAAGCCACTTGAACATGTGACATGTTTTGCGGACTGGCCCTTTAAGAGGCAGACCCTAGAAGTGGACAAACCCTTGAAGAGGTGACAAATTTAGGGAATTATGTCCTTTAAGAGGTTGACCAGGGTTGTGTACAAACCCTTGAAACAACAGTATTTTAAGTGTACTGGCCCTTTAAGAGGTGGACCTGGGAAGCTTACAGACCTTTAAAATTGGCAATACTTTAAGGTGACTGGCCTATGAAGAGGATGACCATGGAAGTGGACAGTCCTTAAAGATGCATTATTGTGTGTGGGTGGCCTTCTAAGAGACAACCCTGGGAATGGACAGACCTTGGGAAATGTCAATGTGGCTTATGAAGTGGAAATCCACTTGAACATGTGACATGTTTTGATGACTGGCCCTTTAAGAGGCAGATCCTAGATATGGACAAACCCTTGAAGAGGTGACAAATTTAGGGAATTATGTCCTTTAAGAGGTTGACCAGGGTTGTGTACAAACCCTTGAAACAACAGAATTTTAAGTGTACTGGCCCTTTAAGAGGTGGACCTGGGAAGCTTACAGACCTTTAAAATTGGCAATACTTTAAGGTGACTGGCCTATGAAGAGGATGACCATGGAAGTGGACAGTCCTTAAAGATGCATTATTGTGTGTGGGTGGCCTTCTAAGAGACAACCCTGGGAATGGACAGACCTTTGGAAATGTCAATGTGGCTTATGAAGTGGAAAGCCACTTGAACATGTGACATGTTTTGCAGACTGGCCCTTTAAGAGGCAGACCCTAGAAGTGGACACACCCTTGAAGAGGTGACAAATTTAGGGAATTATGTCCTTTAAGAGGTTGACCAGGGTTGTGTACAAACCCTCAAAACAACAGCATTTTAAGTGTACTGGCCCTTTAAGAGGTGGACCTTGGAAGCTTACGGACCTTTAAAATTGGCAATACTTTAAGGTGACTGGCCTATGAAGAGGATGACCATGGAAGTGGACAGTCCTTAAAGATGCATTATTGTGTGTGGGTGGCCATCTAAGAGACAACCCTGGGAATGGACAGACCTTTGGAAATGTCAATGTGGCTTATGAAGTGGAAAGCCACTTGAACATGTGACATGTTTTGATGACTGGCCCTTTAAGAGGCAGACCCTAGAAGTGGACAAACCCTTGAAGAGGTGACAAATTTAGGGAATTATGTCCTTTAAGAGGTTGACCAGGGTTGTGTACAAACCCTCAAAACAACAGCATTTTAAGTGTACTGGCCCTTTAAGAGGTGGACCTGGGAAGCTTACGGACCTTTAAAATTGGCAATACTTTAAGGTGACTGGCCTATGAAGAGGATGACCATGGAAGTGGACAGTCCTTAAAGAAGCATTATTGTGTGTGGGTGGCCTTCTAAGAGACACCCCTGGGAATGGACAGACCTTTGGAAATGTCAATGTGGCTTATGAAGTGGAAATCCACTTAAACATGTGACATGTTTTGATGACTGGCCCTTTAAGAGGCAGACCCTAGATATGGACAAACCCTTGAAGAGGTGACAAATTTAGGGAATTATGTCCTTTAAGAGGTTGACCAGGGTTGTGTACAAACCCTTGAAACAACAGTATTTTAAGTGTACTGGCCCTTTAAGAGGTGGACCTGGGAAGCTTACAGACCTTTAAAATTGGCAATACTTTAAGGTGACTGGCCTATGAAGAGGATGACCATGGAAGTGGACAGTCCTTAAAGATGCATTATTGTGTGTGGGTGGCCTTCTAAGAGACAACCCTGGGAATGGACAGACCTTTGGAAATGTCAATGTGGCTTATGAAGTGGAAAGCCACTTGAACATGTGACATGTTTTGCGGACTGGCCCTTTAAGAGGCAGACCCTAGAAGTGGACAAACCCTTGAAGAGGTGACAAATTTAGGGAATTATGTCCTTTAAGAGGTTGACCAGGGTTGTGTACAAACCCTCGAAACAACAGCATTTTAAGTGTACTGGCCCTTTAAGAGGTGGACCTGGGAAGCTTACGGACCTTTAAAATTGGCAATACTTTAAGGTGACTGGCCTATGAAGAGGATGACCATGGAAGTGGACAGTCCTTAAAGATGCATTATTGTGTGTGGGTGGCCTTCTAAGAGACAACCCTGGGAATGGACAGACCTTGGGAAATGTCAATGTGGCTTATGAAGTGGAAATCCACTTGAACATGTGACATGTTTTGATGACTGGCCCTTTAAGAGGCAGACCCTAGATATGGACAAACCCTTGAAGAGGTGACAAATTTAGGGAATTATGTCCTTTAAGAGGTTGACCAGGGTTGTGTACAAACCCTTGAAACAACAGTATTTTAAGTGTACTGGCCCTTTAAGAGGTGGACCTGGGAAGCTTACAGACCTTTAAAATTGGCAATACTTTAAGGTGACTGGCCTATGAAGAGGATGACCATGGAAGTGGACAGTCCTTAAAGATGCATTATTGTGTGTGGGTGGCCTTCTAAGAGACAACCCTGGGAATGGACAGACCTTTGGAAATGTCAATGTGGCTTATGAAGTGGAAAGCCACTTGAACATGTGACATGTTTTGCGGACTGGCCCTTTAAGAGGCAGACCCTAGAAGTGGACACACCCTTGAAGAGGTGACAAATTTAGGGAATTATGTCCTTTAAGAGGTTGACCAGGGTTGTGTACAAACCCTCAAAACAACAGCATTTTAAGTGTACTGGCCCTTTAAGAGGTGGACCTGGGAAGCTTACGGACCTTTAAAATTGGCAATACTTTAAGGTGACTGGCCTATGAAGAGGATGACCATGGAAGTGGACAGTCCTTAAAGATGCATTATTGTGTGTGGGTGGCCTTCTAAGAGACAACCCTGGGAATGGACAGACCTTTGGAAATGTCAATGTGGCTTATGAAGTGGAAAGCCACTTGAACATGTGACATGTTTTGCGGACTGGCCCTTTAAGAGGCAGACCCTAGAAGTGGACAAACCCTTGAAGAGGTGACAAATTTAGGGAATTATGTCCTTTAAGAGGTTGACCAGGGTTGTGTACAAACCCTCGAAACAACAGCATTTTAAGTGTACTGGCCCTTTAAGAGGTGGACCTGGGAAGCTTACAGACCTTTAAAATTGGCAATACTTTAAGGTGACTGGCCTATGAAATGGATGACCATGGAAGTGGACAGTCCTTAAAGATGCATTATTGTGTGTGGGTGGCCTTCTAAGAGACAACCCTGGGAATGGACAGACCTTTGGAAATGTCAATGTGGCTTATGAAGTGGAAAGCCACTTGAACATGTGACATGTTTTGCGGACTGGCCCTTTAAGAGGCAGACCCTAGAAGTGGACAAACCCTTGAAGAGGTGACAAATTTAGGGAATTATGTCCTTTAAGAGGTTGACCAGGGTTGTGTACAAACCCTCAAAACAACAGCATTTTAAGTGTACTGGCCCTTTAAGAGGTGGACCTGGGAAGCTTACGGACCTTTAAAATTGGCAATACTTTAAGGTGACTGGCCTATGAAGAGGATGACCATGGAAGTGGACAGTCCTTAAAGATGCATTATTGTGTGTGGGTGGCCTTCTAAGAGACAACCCTGGGAATGGACAGACCTTTGGAAATGTCAATGTGGCTTATGAAGTGGAAATCCACTTGAACATGTGACATGTTTTGATGACTGGCCCTTTAAGAGGCAGACCCTAGATATGGACAAACCCTTGAAGAGGTGACAAATTTAGGGAATTATGTCCTTTAAGAGGTTGACCAGGGTTGTGTACAAACCCTTGAAACAACAGTATTTTAAGTGTACTGGCCCTTTAAGAGGTGTACCTGGGAAGCTTACAGACCTTTAAAATTGGCAATACTTTAAGGTGACTGGCCTATGAAGAGGATGACCATGGAAGTGGACAGTCCTTAAAGATGCATTATTGTGTGTGGGTGGCCTTCTAAGAGACAACCCTGGGAATGGACAGACTTTTGGAAATGTCAATGTGGCTTATGAAGTGGAAAGCCACTTGAACATGTGACATGTTTTGCGGACTGGCCCTTTAAGAGTCAGACCCTAGAAGTGGACAAACCCTTGAAGAGGTGACAAATTTAGGGAATTATGTCCTTTAAGAGGTTGACCAGGGTTGTGTACAAACCCTCGAAAAAACAGCATTTTAAGTGTACTGGCCCTTTAAGAGGTGGACCTGGGAAGCTTACGGACCTTTAAAATTGGCAATACTTTAAGGTGACTGGCCTATGAAGAGGATGACCATGGAAGTGGACAGTCCTTAAAGATGCATTATTGTGTGTGGGTGGCCATCTAAGAGACAACCCTGGGAATGGACAGACCTTTGGAAATGTCAATGTGGCTTATGAAGTGGAAAGCCACTTGAACATGTGACATGTTTTGCGGACTGGCCCTTTAAGAGGCAGACCCTAGAAGTGGACAAACCCTTGAAGAGGTGACAAATTTAGGGAATTATGTCCTTTAAGAGGTTGACCAGGGTTGTGTACAAACCCTCGAAACAACAGCATTTTAAGTGTACTGGCCCTTTAAGAGGTGGACCTGGGAAGCTTACGGACCTTTAAAATTGGCAATACTTTAAGGTGACTGGCCTATGAAGAGGATGACCATGGAAGTGGACAGTCCTTAAAGATGCATTATTGTGTGTGGGTGGCCTTCTAAGAGACAACCCTGGGAATGGACAGACCTTTGGAAATGTCAATGTGGCTTATGAAGTGGAAATCCACTTGAACATGTGACATGTTTTGATGACTGGCCCTTTAAGAGGCAGACCCTAGATATGGACAAACCCTTGAAGAGGTGACAAATTTAGGGAATTATGTCCTTTAAGAGGTTGACCAGGGTTGTGTACAAACCCTTGAAACAACAGAATTTTAAGTGTACTGGCCCTTTAAGAGGTGGACCTGGGAAGCTTACAGACCTTTAAAATTGGCAATACTTTAAGGTGACTGGCCTATGAAGAGGATGACCATGGAAGTGGACAGTCCTTAAAGATGCATTATTGTGTGTGGGTGGCCTTCTAAGAGACAACCCTGGGAATGGACAGACCTTTGGAAATGTCAATGTGGCTTATGAAGTGGAAAGCCACTGGAACATGTGACATGTTTTGCGGACTGGCCCTTTAAGAGGCAGACCCTAGAAGTGGACACACCCTTGAAGAGGTGACAAATTTAGGGAATTATGTCCTTTAAGAGGTTGACCAGGGTTGTGTACAAACCCTCAAAACAACAGCATTTTAAGTGTACTGGCCCTTTAAGAGGTGGACCTGGGAAGCTTACGGACCTTTAAAATTGGCAATACTTTAAGGTGACTGGCCTATGAAGAGGATGACCATGGAAGTGGACAGTCCTTAAAGATGCATTATTGTGTGTGGGTGGCCATCTAAGAGACAACCCTGGGAATGGACAGACCTTTGGAAATGTCAATGTGGCTTATGAAGTGGAAAGCCACTTGAACATGTGACATGTTTTGATGACTGGCCCTTTAAGAGGCAGACCCTAGAAGTGGACAAACCCTTGAAGAGGTGACAAATTTAGGGAATTATGTCCTTTAAGAGGTTGACCAGGGTTGTGTACAAACCCTCAAAACAACAGCATTTTAAGTGTACTGGCCCTTTAAGAGGTGGACCTGGGAAGCTTACGGACCTTTAAAATTGGCAATACTTTAAGGTGACTGGCCTATGAAGAGGATGACCATGGAAGTGGACAGTCCTTAAAGATGCATTATTGTGTGTGGGTGGCCTTCTAAGAGACACCCCTGGGAATGGACAGACCTTTGGAAATGTCAATGTGGCTTATGAAGTGGAAATCCACTTGAACATGTGACATGTTTTGATGACTGGCCCTTTAAGAGGCAGACCCTAGATATGGACAAACTCTTGAAGAGGTGACAAATTTAGGGAATTATGTCCTTTAAGAGGTTGACCAGGGTTGTGTACAAACCCTTGAAACAACAGTATTTTAAGTGTACTGGCCCTTTAAGAGGTGGACCTGGGAAGCTTACAGACCTTTAAAATTGGCAATACTTTAAGGTGACTGGCCTATGAAGAGGATGACCATGGAAGTGGACAGTCCTTAAAGATGCATTATTGTGTGTGGGTGGCCTTCTAAAAGACAACCCTGGGAATGGACAGACCTTTGGAAATGTCAATGTGGCTTATGAAGTGGAAAGCCACTTGAACATGTGACATGTTTTGCGGACTGGCCCTTTAAGAGGCAGACCCTAGAAGTGGACACACCCTTGAAGAGGTGACAAATTTAGGGAATTATGTCCTTTAAGAGTTTGACCAGGGTTGTGTACAAACCCTCAAAACAACAGCATTTTAAGTGTACTGGCCCTTTAAGAGGTGGACCTGGGAAGCTTACGGACCTTTAAAATTGGCAATACTTTAAGGTGACTGGCCTATGAAGAGGATGACCATGGAAGTGGACAGTCCTTAAAGATGCATTATTGTGTGTGGGTGGCCTTCTAAGAGACACCCCTGGGAATGGACAGACCTTTGGAAATGTCAATGTGGCTTATGAAGTGGAAATCCACTTAAACATGTGACATGTTTTGATGACTGGCCCTTTAAGAGGCAGACCCTAGATATGGACAAACCCTTGAAGAGGTGACAAATTTAGGGAATTATGTCCTTTAAGAGGTTGACCAGGGTTGTGTACAAACCCTTGCAAACAACAGTATTTTAAGTGTACTGGCCCTTTAAGAGGTGGACCTGGGAAGCTTACAGACCTTTAAAATTGGCAATACTTTAAGGTGACTGGCCTATGAAGAGGATGACCATGGAAGTGGACAGTCCTTAAAGATGCATTATTGTGTGTGGGTGGCCTTCTAAGAGACAACCCTGGGAATGGACAGACCTTTGGAAATGTCAATGTGGCTTATGAAGTGGAAAGCCACTTGAACATGTGACATGTTTTGCGGACTGGCCCTTTAAGAGGCAGACCCTAGAAGTGGACAAACCCTTGAAGAGGTGACAAATTTAGGGAATTATGTCCTTTAAGAGGTTGACCAGGGTTGTGTACAAACCCTCGAAACAACAGCATTTTAAGTGTACTGGCCCTTTAAGAGGTGGACCTGGGAACCTTACGGACCTTTAAAATTGGCAATACTTTAAGGTGACTGGCCTATGAAGAGGATGACCATGGAAGTGGACAGTCCTTAAAGATGCATTATTGTGTGTGGGTGGCCTTCTAAGAGACAACCCTGGGAATGGACAGACCTTGGGAAATGTCAATGTGGCTTATGAAGTGGAAATCCACTTGAACATGTGACATGTTTTGATGACTGGCCCTTTAAGAGGCAGACCCTAGATATGGACAAACCCTTGAAGAGGTGACAAATTTAGGGAATTATGTCCTTTAAGAGGTTGACCAGGGTTGTGTACAAACCCTTGAAACAACAGTATTTTAAGTGTACTGGCCCTTTAAGAGGTGGACCTGGGAAGCTTACAGACCTTTAAAATTGGCAATACTTTAAGGTGACTGGCCTATGAAGAGGATGACCATGGAAGTGGACAGTCCTTAAAGATGCATTATTGTGTGTGGGTGGCCTTCTAAGAGACAACCCTGGGAATGGACAGACCTTTGGAAATGTCAATGTGGCTTATGAAGTGGAAAGCCACTTGAACATGTGACATGTTTTGCGGACTGGCCCTTTAAGAGGCAGACCCTAGAAGTGGACAAACCCTTGAAGAGGTGACAAATTTAGGGAATTATGTCCTTTAAGAGGTTGACCAGGGTTGTGTACAAACCCTCGAAACAACAGCATTTTAAGTGTACTGGCCCTTTAAGAGGTGGACCTGGGAAGCTTACGGACCTTTAAAATTGGCAATACTTTAAGGTGACTGGCCTATGAAGAGGATGACCATGGAAGTGGACAGTCCTTAAAGATGCATTATTGTGTGTGGGTGGCCTTCTAAGAGACAACCCTGGGAATGGACAGACCTTGGGAAATGTCAATGTGGCTTATGAAGTGGAAATCCACTTGAACATGTGACATGTTTTGATGACTGGCCCTTTAAGAGGCAGACCCTAGATATGGACAAACCCTTGAAGAGGTGACAAATTTAGGGAATTATGTCCTTTAAGAGGTTGACCAGGGTTGTGTACAAACCCTTGAAACAACAGTATTTTAAGTGTACTGGCCCTTTAAGAGGTGGACCTGGGAAGCTTACAGACCTTTAAAATTGGCAATACTTTAAGGTGACTGGCCTATGAAGAGGATGACCATGGAAGTGGACAGTCCTTAAAGATGCATTATTGTGTGTGGGTGGCCTTATAAGAGACACCCCTGGGAATGGACAGACCTTTGGAAATGTCAATGTGGCTTATGAAGTGGAAATCCACTTAAACATGTGACATGTTTTGCGGACTGGCCCTTTAAGAGGCAGACCCTAGATATGGACAAACCCTTGAAGAGGTGACAAATTTAGAGAATTATGTCCTTTAAGAGGTTGACCAGGGTTGTGTACAAACCCTCGAAACAACAGCATTTTAAGTGTACTGGCCCTTTAAGAGGTGGACCTGGGAAGCTTACAGACCTTTAAAATTGGCAATACTTTAAGGTGACTGGCCTATGAAGAGGATGACCATGGAAGTGGACAGTCCTTAAAGATGCATTATTGTGTGTGGGTGGCCTTCTAAGAGACAACCCTGGGAATGGACAGACCTTGGGAAATGTCAATGTGGCTTATGAAGTGGAAATCCACTTGAACATGTGACATGTTTTGATGACTGGCCCTTTAAGAGGCAGACCCTAGATATGGACAAACCCTTGAAGAGGTGACAAATTTAGGGAATTATGTCCTTTAAGAGGTTGACCAGGGTTGTGTACAAACCCTTGAAACAACAGAATTTTAAGTGTACTGGCCCTTTAAGAGGTGGACCTGGGAAGCTTACAGACCTTTAAAATTGGCAATACTTTAAGGTGACTGGCCTATGAAGAGGATGACCATGGAAGTGGACAGTCCTTAAAGATGCATTATTGTGTGTGGGTGGCCTTCTAAGAGACAACCCTGGGAATGGACAGACCTTTGGAAATGTCAATGTGGCTTATGAAGTGGAAAGCCACTTGAACATGTGACATGTTTTGCGGACTGGCCCTTTAAGAGGCAGACCCTAGAAGTGGACACACCCTTGAAGAGGTGACAAATTTAGGGAATTATGTCCTTTAAGAGGTTGACCAGGGTTGTGTACAAACCCTCAAAACAACAGCATTTTAAGTGTACTGGCCCTTTAAGAGGTGGACCTGGGAAGCTTACGGACCTTTAAAATTGGCAATACTTTAAGGTGACTGGCCTATGAAGAGGATGACCATGGAAGTGGACAGTCCTTAAAGATGCATTATTGTGTGTGGGTGGCCATCTAAGAGACAACCCTGGGAATGGACAGACCTTTGGAAATGTCAATGTGGCTTATGAAGTGGAAAGCCACTTGAACATGTGACATGTTTTGATGACTGGCCCTTTAAGAGGCAGACCCTAGAAGTGGACAAACCCTTGAAGAGGTGACAAATTTAGGGAATTATGTCCTTTAAGAGGTTGACCAGGGTTGTGTACAAACCCTCAAAACAACAGCATTTTAAGTGTACTGGCCCTTTAAGAGGTGGACCTGGGAAGCTTACGGACCTTTAAAATTGGCAATACTTTAAGGTGACTGGCCTATGAAGAGGATGACCATGGAAGTGGACAGTCCTTAAAGATGCATTATTGTGTGTGGGTGGCCTTCTAAGAGACACCCCTGGGAATGGACAGACCTTTGGAAATGTCAATGTGGCTTATGAAGTGGAAATCCACTTGAACATGTGACATGTTTTGATGACTGGCCCTTTAAGAGGCAGACCCTAGATATGGACAAACTCTTGAAGAGGTGACAAATTTAGGGAATTATGTCCTTTAAGAGGTTGACCAGGGTTGTGTACAAACCCTTGAAACAACAGTATTTTAAGTGTACTGGCCCTTTAAGAGGTGGACCTGGGAAGCTTACAGACCTTTAAAATTGGCAATACTTTAAGGTGACTGGCCTATGAAGAGGATGACCATGGAAGTGGACAGTCCTTAAAGATGCATTATTGTGTGTGGGTGGCCTTCTAAGAGACAACCCTGGGAATGGACAGACCTTTGGAAATGTCAATGTGGCTAATGAAGTGGAAAGCCACTTGAACATGTGACATGTTTTGCGGACTGGCCCTTTAAGAGGCAGACCCTAGAAGTGGACAAACCCTTGAAGAGGTGACAAATTTAGGGAATTATGTCCTTTAAGAGGTTGACCAGGGTTGTGTACAAACCCTCGAAACAACAGCATTTTAAGTGTACTGGCCCTTTAAGAGGTGGACCTGGGAAGCTTACAGACCTTTAAAATTGGCAATACTTTAAGGTGACTGGCCTATGAAGAGGATGACCATGGAAGTGGACAGTCCTTAAAGATGCATTATTGTGTGTGGGTGGCCTTCTAAGAGACAACCCTGGGAATGGACAGACCTTGGGAAATGTCAATGTGGCTTATGAAGTGGAAATCCACTTGAACATGTGACATGTTTTGATGACTGGCCCTTTAAGAGGCAGATCCTAGATATGGACAAACCCTTGAAGAGGTGACAAATTTAGGGAATTATGTCCTTTAAGAGGTTGACCAGGGTTGTGTACAAACCCTTGAAACAACAGAATTTTAAGTGTACTGGCCCTTTAAGAGGTGGACCTGGGAAGCTTACAGACCTTTAAAATTGGCAATACTTTAAGGTGACTGGCCTATGAAGAGGATGACCATGGAAGTGGACAGTCCTTAAAGATGCATTATTGTGTGTGGGTGGCCTTCTAAGAGACAACCCTGGGAATGGACAGACCTTTGGAAATGTCAATGTGGCTTATGAAGTGGAAAGCCACTTGAACATGTGACATGTTTTGCGGACTGGCCCTTTAAGAGGCAGACCCTAGAAGTGGACACACCCTTGAAGAGGTGACAAATTTAGGGAATTATGTCCTTTAAGAGGTTGACCAGGGTTGTGTACAAACCCTCAAAACAACAGCATTTTAAGTGTACTGGCCCTTTAAGAGGTGGACCTGGGAAGCTTACGGACCTTTAAAATTGGCAATACTTTAAGGTGACTGGCCTATGAAGAGGATGACCATGGAAGTGGACAGTCCTTAAAGATGCATTATTGTGTGTGGGTGGCCATCTAAGAGACAACCCTGGGAATGGACAGACCTTTGGAAATGTCAATGTGGCTTATGAAGTGGAAAGCCACTTGAACATGTGACATGTTTTGATGACTGGCCCTTTAAGAGGCAGACCCTAGAAGTGGACAAACCCTTGAAGAGGTGACAAATTTAGGGAATTATGTCCTTTAAGAGGTTGACCAGGGTTGTGTACAAACCCTCAAAACAACAGCATTTTAAGTGTACTGGCCCTTTAAGAGGTGGACCTGGGAAGCTTACGGACCTTTAAAATTGGCAATACTTTAAGGTGACTGGCCTATGAAGAGGATGACCATGGAAGTGGACAGTCCTTAAAGAAGCATTATTGTGTGTGGGTGGCCTTCTAAGAGACACCCCTGGGAATGGACAGACCTTTGGAAATGTCAATGTGGCTTATGAAGTGGAAATCCACTTAAACATGTGACATGTTTTGATGACTGGCCCTTTAAGAGGCAGACCCTAGATATGGACAAACCCTTGAAGAGGTGACAAATTTAGGGAATTATGTCCTTTAAGAGGTTGACCAGGGTTGTGTACAAACCCTTGAAACAACAGTATTTTAAGTGTACTGGCCCTTTAAGAGGTGGACCTGGGAAGCTTACAGACCTTTAAAATTGGCAATACTTTAAGGTGACTGGCCTATGAAGAGGATGACCATGGAAGTGGACAGTCCTTAAAGATGCATTATTGTGTGTGGGTGGCCTTCTAAGAGACAACCCTGGGAATGGACAGACCTTTGGAAATGTCAATGTGGCTTATGAAGTGGAAAGCCACTTGAACATGTGACATGTTTTGCGGACTGGCCCTTTAAGAGGCAGACCCTAGAAGTGGACAAACCCTTGAAGAGGTGACAAATTTAGGGAATTATGTCCTTTAAGAGGTTGACCAGGGTTGTGTACAAACCCTCGAAACAACAGCATTTTAAGTGTACTGGCCCTTTAAGAGGTGGACCTGGGAAGCTTACGGACCTTTAAAATTGGCAATACTTTAAGGTGACTGGCCTATGAAGAGGATGACCATGGAAGTGGACAGTCCTTAAAGATGCATTATTGTGTGTGGGTGGCCTTCTAAGAGACAACCCTGGGAATGGACAGACCTTGGGAAATGTCAATGTGGCTTATGAAGTGGAAATCCACTTGAACATGTGACATGTTTTGATGACTGGCCCTTTAAGAGGCAGACCCTAGATATGGACAAACCCTTGAAGAGGTGACAAATTTAGGGAATTATGTCCTTTAAGAGGTTGACCAGGGTTGTGTACAAACCCTTGAAACAACAGTATTTTAAGTGTACTGGCCCTTTAAGAGGTGGACCTGGGAAGCTTACAGACCTTTAAAATTGGCAATACTTTAAGGTGACTGGCCTATGAAGAGGATGACCATGGAAGTGGACAGTCCGTAAAGATGCATTATTGTGTGTGGGTGGCCTTCTAAGAGACAACCCTGGGAATGGACAGACCTTTGGAAATGTCAATGTGGCTTATGAAGTGGAAAGCCACTTGAACATGTGACATGTTTTGCGGACTGGCCCTTTAAGAGGCAGACCCTAGAAGTGGACACACCCTTGAAGAGGTGACAAATTTAGGGAATTATGTCCTTTAAGAGGTTGACCAGGGTTGTGTACAAACCCTCAAAACAACAGCATTTTAAGTGTACTGGCCCTTTAAGAGGTGGACCTGGGAAGCTTACGGACCTTTAAAATTGGCAATACTTTAAGGTGACTGGCCTATGAAGAGGATGACCATGGAAGTGGACAGTCCTTAAAGATGCATTATTGTGTGTGGGTGGCCTTCTAAGAGACAACCCTGGGAATGGACAGACCTTTGGAAATGTCAATGTGGCTTATGAAGTGGAAAGCCACTTGAACATGTGACATGTTTTGCGGACTGGCCCTTTAAGAGGCAGACCCTAGAAGTGGACAAACCCTTGAAGAGGTGACAAATTTAGGGAATTATGTCCTTTAAGAGGTTGACCAGGGTTGTGTACAAACCCTCGAAACAACAGCATTTTAAGTGTACTGGCCCTTTAAGAGGTGGACCTGGGAAGCTTACAGACCTTTAAAATTGGCAATACTTTAAGGTGACTGGCCTATGAAATGGATGACCATGGAAGTGGACAGTCCTTAAAGATGCATTATTGTGTGTGGGTGGCCTTCTAAGAGACAACCCTGGGAATGGACAGACCTTTGGAAATGTCAATGTGGCTTATGAAGTGGAAAGCCACTTGAACATGTGACATGTTTTGCGGACTGGCCCTTTAAGAGGCAGACCCTAGAAGTGGACAAACCCTTGAAGAGGTGACAAATTTAGGGAATTATGTCCTTTAAGAGGTTGACCAGGGTTGTGTACAAACCCTCGAAACAACAGCATTTTAAGTGTACTGGCCCTTTAAGAGGTGGACCTGGGAAGCTTACGGACCTTTAAAATTGGCAATACTTTAAGGTGACTGGCCTATGAAGAGGATGACCATGGAAGTGGACAGTCCTTAAAGATGCATTATTGTGTGTGGGTGGCCTTCTAAGAGACAACCCTGGGAATGGACAGACCTTTGGAAATGTCAATGTGGCTTATGAAGTGGAAATCCACTTGAACATGTGACATGTTTTGATGACTGGCCCTTTAAGAGGCAGACCCTAGATATGGACAAACCCTTGAAGAGGTGACAAATTTAGGGAATTATGTCCTTTAAGAGGTTGACCAGGGTTGTGTACAAACCCTTGAAACAACAGTATTTTAAGTGTACTGGCCCTTTAAGAGGTGTACCTGGGAAGCTTACAGACCTTTAAAATTGGCAATACTTTAAGGTGACTGGCCTATGAAGAGGATGACCATGGAAGTGGACAGTCCTTAAAGATGCATTATTGTGTGTGGGTGGCCTTCTAAGAGACAACCCTGGGAATGGACAGACTTTTGGAAATGTCAATGTGGCTTATGAAGTGGAAAGCCACTTGAACATGTGACATGTTTTGCGGACTGGCCCTTTAAGAGGCAGACCCTAGAAGTGGACAAACCCTTGAAGAGGTGACAAATTTAGGGAATTATGTCCTTTAAGAGGTTGACCAGGGTTGTGTACAAACCCTCGAAAAAACAGCATTTTAAGTGTACTGGCCCTTTAAGAGGTGGACCTGGGAAGCTTACGGACCTTTAAAATTGGCAATACTTTAAGGTGACTGGCCTATGAAGAGGATGACCATGGAAGTGGACAGTCCTTAAAGATGCATTATTGTGTGTGGGTGGCCATCTAAGAGACAACCCTGGGAATGGACAGACCTTTGGAAATGTCAATGTGGCTTATGAAGTGGAAAGCCACTTGAACATGTGACATGTTTTGCGGACTGGCCCTTTAAGAGGCAGACCCTAGAAGTGGACAAACCCTTGAAGAGGTGACAAATTTAGGGAATTATGTCCTTTAAGAGGTTGACCAGGGTTGTGTACAAACCCTCGAAACAACAGCATTTTAAGTGTACTGGCCCTTTAAGAGGTGGACCTGGGAAGCTTACGGACCTTTAAAATTGGCAATACTTTAAGGTGACTGGCCTATGAAGAGGATGACCATGGAAGTGGACAGTCCTTAAAGATGCATTATTGTGTGTGGGTGGCCTTCTAAGAGACAACCCTGGGAATGGACAGACCTTGGGAAATGTCAATGTGGCTTATGAAGTGGAAATCCACTTGAACATGTGACATGTTTTGATGACTGGCCCTTTAAGAGGCAGACCCTAGATATGGACAAACCCTTGAAGAGGTGACAAATTTAGGGAATTATGTCCTTTAAGAGGTTGACCAGGGTTGTGTACAAACCCTCGAAACAACAGCATTTTAAGTGTACTGGCCCTTTAAGAGGTGGACCTGGGAAGCTTACAGACCTTTAAAATTGGCAATACTTTAAGGTGACTGGCCTATGAAGAGGATGACCATGGAAGTGGACAGTCCTTAAAGATGCATTATTGTGTGTGGGTGGCCTTCTAAGAGACAACCCTGGGAATGGACAGACCTTTGGAAATGTCAATGTGGCTTATGAAGTGGAAAGCCACTTGAACATGTGACATGTTTTGCGGACTGGCCCTTTAAGAGGCAGACCCTAGAAGTGGACACACCCTTGAAGAGGTGACAAATTTAGGGAATTATGTCCTTTAAGAGGTTGACCAGGGTTGTGTACAAACCCTCAAAACAACAGCATTTTAAGTGTACTGGCCCTTTAAGAGGTGGACCTGGGAAGCTTACGGACCTTTAAAATTGGCAATACTTTAAGGTGACTGGCCTATGAAGAGGATGACCATGGAAGTGGACAGTCCTTAAAGATGCATTATTGTGTGTGGGTGGCCTTCTAAGAGACAACCCTGGGAATGGACAGACCTTTGGAAATGTCAATGTGGCTTATGAAGTGGAAAGCCACTTGAACATGTGACATGTTTTGCGGACTGGCCCTTTAAGAGGCAGACCCTAGAAGTGGACAAACCCTTGAAGAGGTGACAAATTTAGGGAATTATGTCCTTTAAGAGGTTGACCAGGGTTGTGTACAAACCCTCGAAACAACAGCATTTTAAGTGTACTGGCCCTTTAAGAGGTGGACCTGGGAAGCTTACAGACCTTTAAAATTGGCAATACTTTAAGGTGACTGGCCTATGAAATGGATGACCATGGAAGTGGACAGTCCTTAAAGATGCATTATTGTGTGTGGGTGGCCTTCTAAGAGACAACCCTGGGAATGGACAGACCTTTGGAAATGTCAATGTGGCTTATGAAGTGGAAAGCCACTTGAACATGTGACATGTTTTGCGGACTGGCCCTTTAAGAGGCAGACCCTAGAAGTGGACAAACCCTTGAATAGGTGACAAATTTAGGGAATTATGTCCTTTAAGAGGTTGACCAGGGTTGTGTACTAACCCTCGAAACAACAGCATTTTAAGTGTACTGGCCCTTTAAGAGGTGGACCTGGGAAGCTTACGGACCTTTAAAATTGGCAATACTTTAAGGTGACTGGCCTATGAAGAGGATGACCATGGAAGTGGACAGTCCTTAAAGATGCATTATTGTGTGTGGGTGGCCTTCTAAGAGACAACCCTGGGAATGGACAGACCTTTGGAAATGTCAATGTGGCTTATGAAGTGGAAATCCACTTGAACATGTGACATGTTTTGATGACTGGCCCTTTAAGAGGCAGACCCTAGATATGGACAAACCCTTGAAGAGGTGACAAATTTAGGGAATTATGTCCTTTAAGAGGTTGACCAGGGTTGTGTACAAACCCTTGAAACAACAGTATTTTAAGTGTACTGGCCCTTTAAGAGGTGTACCTGGGAAGCTTACAGACCTTTAAAATTGGCAATACTTTAAGGTGACTGGCCTATGAAGAGGATGACCATGGAAGTGGACAGTCCTTAAAGATGCATTATTGTGTGTGGGTGGCCTTCTAAGAGACAACCCTGGGAATGGACAGACTTTTGGAAATGTCAATGTGGCTTATGAAGTGGAAAGCCACTTGAACATGTGACATGTTTTGCGGACTGGCCCTTTAAGAGGCAGACCCTAGAAGTGGACAAACCCTTGAAGAGGTGACAAATTTAGGGAATTATGTCCTTTAAGAGGTTGACCAGGGTTGTGTACAAACCCTCGAAAAAACAGCATTTTAAGTGTACTGGCCCTTTAAGAGGTGGACCTGGGAAGCTTACGGACCTTTAAAATTGGCAATACTTTAAGGTGACTGGCCTATGAAGAGGATGACCATGGAAGTGGACAGTCCTTAAAGATGCATTATTGTGTGTGGGTGGCCATCTAAGAGACAACCCTGGGAATGGACAGACCTTTGGAAATGTCAATGTGGCTTATGAAGTGGAAATCCACTTGAACATGTGACATGTTTTGATGACTGGCCCTTTAAGAGGCAGACCCTAGATATGGACAAACCCTTGAAGAGGTGACAAATTTAGGGAATTATGTCCTTTAAGAGGTTGACCAGGGTTGTGTACAAACCCTTGAAACAACAGTATTTTAAGTGTACTGGCCCTTTAAGAGGTGTACCTGGGAAGCTTACAGACCTTTAAAATTGGCAATACTTTAAGGTGACTGGCCTATGAAGAGGATGACCATGGAAGTGGACAGTCCTTAAAGATGCATTATTGTGTGTGGGTGGCCTTCTAAGAGACAACCCTGGGAATGGACAGACTTTTGGAAATGTCAATGTGGCTTATGAAGTGGAAAGCCACTTGAACATGTGACATGTTTTGCGGACTGGCCCTTTAAGAGGCAGACCCTAGAAGTGGACAAACCCTTGAAGAGGTGACAAATTTAGGGAATTATGTCCTTTAAGAGGTTGACCAGGGTTGTGTACAAACCCTCGAAAAAACAGCATTTTAAGTGTACTGGCCCTTTAAGAGGTGGACCTGGGAAGCTTACGGACCTTTAAAATTGGCAATACTTTAAGGTGACTGGCCTATGAAGAGGATGACCATGGAAGTGGACAGTCCTTAAAGATGCATTATTGTGTGTGGGTGGCCTTCTAAGAGACAACCCTGGGAATGGACAGACCTTTGGAAATGTCAATGTGGCTTATGAAGTGGAAAGCCACTTGAACATGTGACATGTTTTGCGGACTGGCCCTTTAAGAGGCAGACCCTAGAAGTGGACACACCCTTGAAGAGGTGACAAATTTAGGGAATTATGTCCTTTAAGAGGTTGACCAGGGTTGTGTACAAACCCTCAAAACAACAGCATTTTAAGTGTACTGGCCCTTTAAGAGGTGGACCTGGGAAGCTTACGGACCTTTAAAATTGGCAATACTTTAAGGTGACTGGCCTATGAAGAGGATGACCATGGAAGTGGACAGTCCTTAAAGATGCATTATTGTGTGTGGGTGGCCATCTAAGAGACAACCCTGGGAATGGACAGACCTTTGGAAATGTCAATGTGGCTTATGAAGTGGAAAGCCACTTGAACATGTGACATGTTTTGATGACTGGCCCTTTAAGAGGCAGACCCTAGAAGTGGACAAACCCTTGAAGAGGTGACAAATTTAGGGAATTATGTCCTTTAAGAGGTTGACCAGGGTTGTGTACAAACCCTCAAAACAACAGCATTTTAAGTGTACTGGCCCTTTAAGAGGTGGACCTGGGAAGCTTACGGACCTTTAAAATTGGCAATACTTTAAGGTGACTGGCCTATGAAGAGGATGACCATGGAAGTGGACAGTCCTTAAAGATGCATTATTGTGTGTGGGTGGCCTTCTAAGAGACAACCCTGGGAATGGACAGACCTTTGGAAATGTCAATGTGGCTTATGAAGTGGAAAGCCACTTGAACATGTGACATGTTTTGCGGACTGGCCCTTTAAGAGGCAGACCCTAGAAGTGGACAAACCCTTGAAGAGGTGACAAATTTAGGGAATTATGTCCTTTAAGAGGTTGACCAGGGTTGTGTACAAACCCTCGAAACAACAGCATTTTAAGTGTACTGGCCCGTTAAGAGGTGGACCTGGGAAGCTTACAGACCTTTAAAATTGGCAATACTTTAAGGTGACTGGCCTATGAAGAGGATGACCATGGAAGTGGACAGTCCTTAAAGATGCATTATTGTGTGTGGGTGGCCTTCTAAGAGACAACCCTGGGAATGGACAGACCTTTGGAAATGTCAATGTGGCTTATGAAGTGGAAAGCCACTTGAACATGTGACATGTTTTGCGGACTGGCCCTTTAAGAGGCAGACCCTAGAAGTGGACACACCCTTGAAGAGGTGACAAATTTAGGGAATTATGTCCTTTAAGAGGTTGACCAGGGTTGTGTACAAACCCTCAAAACAACAGCATTTTAAGTGTACTGGCCCTTTAAGAGGTGGACCTGGGAAGCTTACGGACCTTTAAAATTGGCAATACTTTAAGGTGACTGGCCTATGAAGAGGATGACCATGGAAGTGGACAGTCCTTAAAGATGCATTATTGTGTGTGGGTGGCCTTCTAAGAGACAACCCTGGGAATGGACAGACCTTTGGAAATGTCAATGTGGCTTATGAAGTGGAAAGCCACTTGAACATGTGACATGTTTTGCGGACTGGCCCTTTAAGAGGCAGACCCTAGAAGTGGACAAACCCTTGAAGAGGTGACAAATTTAGGGAATTATGTCCTTTAAGAGGTTGACCAGGGTTGTGTACAAACCCTCGAAACAACAGCATTTTAAGTGTACTGGCCCTTTAAGAGGTGGACCTGGGAAGCTTACAGACCTTTAAAATTGGCAATACTTTAAGGTGACTGGCCTATGAAATGGATGACCATGGAAGTGGACAGTCCTTAAAGATGCATTATTGTGTGTGGGTGGCCTTCTAAGAGACAACCCTGGGAATGGACAGACCTTTGGAAATGTCAATGTGGCTTATGAAGTGGAAAGCCACTTGAACATGTGACATGTTTTGCGGACTGGCCCTTTAAGAGGCAGACCCTAGAAGTGGACAAACCCTTGAATAGGTGACAAATTTAGGGAATTATGTCCTTTAAGAGGTTGACCAGGGTTGTGTACTAACCCTCGAAACAACAGCATTTTAAGTGTACTGGCCCTTTAAGAGGTGGACCTGGGAAGCTTACGGACCTTTAAAATTGGCAATACTTTAAGGTGACTGGCCTATGAAGAGGATGACCATGGAAGTGGACAGTCCTTAAAGATGCATTATTGTGTGTGGGTGGCCTTCTAAGAGACAACCCTGGGAATGGACAGACCTTTGGAAATGTCAATGTGGCTTATGAAGTGGAAATCCACTTGAACATGTGACATGTTTTGATGACTGGCCCTTTAAGAGGCAGACCCTAGATATGGACAAACCCTTGAAGAGGTGACAAATTTAGGGAATTATGTCCTTTAAGAGGTTGACCAGGGTTGTGTACAAACCCTTGAAACAACAGTATTTTAAGTGTACTGGCCCTTTAAGAGGTGTACCTGGGAAGCTTACAGACCTTTAAAATTGGCAATACTTTAAGGTGACTGGCCTATGAAGAGGATGACCATGGAAGTGGACAGTCCTTAAAGATGCATTATTGTGTGTGGGTGGCCTTCTAAGAGACAACCCTGGGAATGGACAGACTTTTGGAAATGTCAATGTGGCTTATGAAGTGGAAAGCCACTTGAACATGTGACATGTTTTGCGGACTGGCCCTTTAAGAGGCAGACCCTAGAAGTGGACAAACCCTTGAAGAGGTGACAAATTTAGGGAATTATGTCCTTTAAGAGGTTGACCAGGGTTGTGTACAAACCCTCGAAAAAACAGCATTTTAAGTGTACTGGCCCTTTAAGAGGTGGACCTGGGAAGCTTACGGACCTTTAAAATTGGCAATACTTTAAGGTGACTGGCCTATGAAGAGGATGACCATGGAAGTGGACAGTCCTTAAAGATGCATTATTGTGTGTGGGTGGCCATCTAAGAGACAACCCTGGGAATGGACAGACCTTTGGAAATGTCAATGTGGCTTATGAAGTGGAAATCCACTTGAACATGTGACATGTTTTGATGACTGGCCCTTTAAGAGGCAGACCCTAGATATGGACAAACCCTTGAAGAGGTGACAAATTTAGGGAATTATGTCCTTTAAGAGGTTGACCAGGGTTGTGTACAAACCCTTGAAACAACAGTATTTTAAGTGTACTGGCCCTTTAAGAGGTGTACCTGGGAAGCTTACAGACCTTTAAAATTGGCAATACTTTAAGGTGACTGGCCTATGAAGAGGATGACCATGGAAGTGGACAGTCCTTAAAGATGCATTATTGTGTGTGGGTGGCCTTCTAAGAGACAACCCTGGGAATGGACAGACTTTTGGAAATGTCAATGTGGCTTATGAAGTGGAAAGCCACTTGAACATGTGACATGTTTTGCGGACTGGCCCTTTAAGAGGCAGACCCTAGAAGTGGACAAACCCTTGAAGAGGTGACAAATTTAGGGAATTATGTCCTTTAAGAGGTTGACCAGGGTTGTGTACAAACCCTCGAAAAAACAGCATTTTAAGTGTACTGGCCCTTTAAGAGGTGGACCTGGGAAGCTTACGGACCTTTAAAATTGGCAATACTTTAAGGTGACTGGCCTATGAAGAGGATGACCATGGAAGTGGACAGTCCTTAAAGATGCATTATTGTGTGTGGGTGGCCTTCTAAGAGACAACCCTGGGAATGGACAGACCTTTGGAAATGTCAATGTGGCTTATGAAGTGGAAAGCCACTTGAACATGTGACATGTTTTGCGGACTGGCCCTTTAAGAGGCAGACCCTAGAAGTGGACACACCCTTGAAGAGGTGACAAATTTAGGGAATTATGTCCTTTAAGAGGTTGACCAGGGTTGTGTACAAACCCTCAAAACAACAGCATTTTAAGTGTACTGGCCCTTTAAGAGGTGGACCTGGGAAGCTTACGGACCTTTAAAATTGGCAATACTTTAAGGTGACTGGCCTATGAAGAGGATGACCATGGAAGTGGACAGTCCTTAAAGATGCATTATTGTGTGTGGGTGGCCATCTAAGAGACAACCCTGGGAATGGACAGACCTTTGGAAATGTCAATGTGGCTTATGAAGTGGAAAGCCACTTGAACATGTGACATGTTTTGATGACTGGCCCTTTAAGAGGCAGACCCTAGAAGTGGACAAACCCTTGAAGAGGTGACAAATTTAGGGAATTATGTCCTTTAAGAGGTTGACCAGGGTTGTGTACAAACCCTCAAAACAACAGCATTTTAAGTGTACTGGCCCTTTAAGAGGTGGACCTGGGAAGCTTACGGACCTTTAAAATTGGCAATACTTTAAGGTGACTGGCCTATGAAGAGGATGACCATGGAAGTGGACAGTCCTTAAAGATGCATTATTGTGTGTGGGTGGCCTTCTAAGAGACAACCCTGGGAATGGACAGACCTTTGGAAATGTCAATGTGGCTTATGAAGTGGAAATCCACTTGAACATGTGACATGTTTTGATGACTGGCCCTTTAAGAGGCAGACCCTAGATATGGACAAACCCTTGAAGAGGTGACAAATTTAGGGAATTATGTCCTTTAAGAGGTTGACCAGGGTTGTGTACAAACCCTTGAAACAACAGTATTTTAAGTGTACTGGCCCTTTAAGAGGTGTACCTGGGAAGCTTACAGACCTTTAAAATTGGCAATACTTTAAGGTGACTGGCCTATGAAGAGGATGACCATGGAAGTGGACAGTCCTTAAAGATGCATTATTGTGTGTGGGTGGCCTTCTAAGAGACAACCCTGGGAATGGACAGACTTTTGGAAATGTCAATGTGGCTTATGAAGTGGAAAGCCACTTGAACATGTGACATGTTTTGCGGACTGGCCCTTTAAGAGGCAGACCCTAGAAGTGGACAAACCCTTGAAGAGGTGACAAATTTAGGGAATTATGTCCTTTAAGAGGTTGACCAGGGTTGTGTACAAACCCTCGAAAAAACAGCATTTTAAGTGTACTGGCCCTTTAAGAGGTGGACCTGGGAAGCTTACGGACCTTTAAAATTGGCAATACTTTAAGGTGACTGGCCTATGAAGAGGATGACCATGGAAGTGGACAGTCCTTAAAGATGCATTATTGTGTGTGGGTGGCCATCTAAGAGACAACCCTGGGAATGGACAGACCTTTGGAAATGTCAATGTGGCTTATGAAGTGGAAATCCACTTGAACATGTGACATGTTTTGATGACTGGCCCTTTAAGAGGCAGACCCTAGATATGGACAAACCCTTGAAGAGGTGACAAATTTAGGGAATTATGTCCTTTAAGAGGTTGACCAGGGTTGTGTACAAACCCTTGAAACAACAGTATTTTAAGTGTACTGGCCCTTTAAGAGGTGTACCTGGGAAGCTTACAGACCTTTAAAATTGGCAATACTTTAAGGTGACTGGCCTATGAAGAGGATGACCATGGAAGTGGACAGTCCTTAAAGATGCATTATTGTGTGTGGGTGGCCTTCTAAGAGACAACCCTGGGAATGGACAGACTTTTGGAAATGTCAATGTGGCTTATGAAGTGGAAAGCCACTTGAACATGTGACATGTTTTGCGGACTGGCCCTTTAAGAGGCAGACCCTAGAAGTGGACAAACCCTTGAAGAGGTGACAAATTTAGGGAATTATGTCCTTTAAGAGGTTGACCAGGGTTGTGTACAAACCCTCGAAAAAACAGCATTTTAAGTGTACTGGCCCTTTAAGAGGTGGACCTGGGAAGCTTACGGACCTTTAAAATTGGCAATACTTTAAGGTGACTGGCCTATGAAGAGGATGACCATGGAAGTGGACAGTCCTTAAAGATGCATTATTGTGTGTGGGTGGCCTTCTAAGAGACAACCCTGGGAATGGACAGACCTTTGGAAATGTCAATGTGGCTTATGAAGTGGAAAGCCACTTGAACATGTGACATGTTTTGCGGACTGGCCCTTTAAGAGGCAGACCCTAGAAGTGGACACACCCTTGAAGAGGTGACAAATTTAGGGAATTATGTCCTTTAAGAGGTTGACCAGGGTTGTGTACAAACCCTCAAAACAACAGCATTTTAAGTGTACTGGCCCTTTAAGAGGTGGACCTGGGAAGCTTACGGACCTTTAAAATTGGCAATACTTTAAGGTGACTGGCCTATGAAGAGGATGACCATGGAAGTGGACAGTCCTTAAAGATGCATTATTGTGTGTGGGTGGCCATCTAAGAGACAACCCTGGGAATGGACAGACCTTTGGAAATGTCAATGTGGCTTATGAAGTGGAAAGCCACTTGAACATGTGACATGTTTTGATGACTGGCCCTTTAAGAGGCAGACCCTAGAAGTGGACAAACCCTTGAAGAGGTGACAAATTTAGGGAATTATGTCCTTTAAGAGGTTGACCAGGGTTGTGTACAAACCCTCAAAACAACAGCATTTTAAGTGTACTGGCCCTTTAAGAGGTGGACCTGGGAAGCTTACGGACCTTTAAAATTGGCAATACTTTAAGGTGACTGGCCTATGAAGAGGATGACCATGGAAGTGGACAGTCCTTAAAGATGCATTATTGTGTGTGGGTGGCCTTCTAAGAGACAACCCTGGGAATGGACAGACCTTTGGAAATGTCAATGTGGCTTATGAAGTGGAAAGCCACTTGAACATGTGACATGTTTTGCGGACTGGCCCTTTAAGAGGCAGACCCTAGAAGTGGACAAACCCTTGAAGAGGTGACAAATTTAGGGAATTATGTCCTTTAAGAGGTTGACCAGGGTTGTGTACAAACCCTCGAAACAACAGCATTTTAAGTGTACTGGCCCGTTAAGAGGTGGACCTGGGAAGCTTACAGACCTTTAAAATTGGCAATACTTTAAGGTGACTGGCCTATGAAGAGGATGACCATGGAAGTGGACAGTCCTTAAAGATGCATTATTGTGTGTGGGTGGCCTTCTAAGAGACAACCCTGGGAATGGACAGACCTTTGGAAATGTCAATGTGGCTTATGAAGTGGAAAGCCACTTGAACATGTGACATGTTTTGCGGACTGGCCCTTTAAGAGGCAGACCCTAGAAGTGGACACACCCTTGAAGAGGTGACAAATTTAGGGAATTATGTCCTTTAAGAGGTTGACCAGGGTTGTGTACAAACCCTCAAAACAACAGCATTTTAAGTGTACTGGCCCTTTAAGAGGTGGACCTGGGAAGCTTACGGACCTTTAAAATTGGCAATACTTTAAGGTGACTGGCCTATGAAGAGGATGACCATGGAAGTGGACAGTCCTTAAAGATGCATTATTGTGTGTGGGTGGCCTTCTAAGAGACAACCCTGGGAATGGACAGACCTTTGGAAATGTCAATGTGGCTTATGAAGTGGAAAGCCACTTGAACATGTGACATGTTTTGCGGACTGGCCCTTTAAGAGGCAGACCCTAGAAGTGGACAAACCCTTGAAGAGGTGACAAATTTAGGGAATTATGTCCTTTAAGAGGTTGACCAGGGTTGTGTACAAACCCTCGAAACAACAGCATTTTAAGTGTACTGGCCCTTTAAGAGGTGGACCTGGGAAGCTTACAGACCTTTAAAATTGGCAATACTTTAAGGTGACTGGCCTATGAAATGGATGACCATGGAAGTGGACAGTCCTTAAAGATGCATTATTGTGTGTGGGTGGCCTTCTAAGAGACAACCCTGGGAATGGACAGACCTTTGGAAATGTCAATGTGGCTTATGAAGTGGAAAGCCACTTGAACATGTGACATGTTTTGCGGACTGGCCCTTTAAGAGGCAGACCCTAGAAGTGGACAAACCCTTGAATAGGTGACAAATTTAGGGAATTATGTCCTTTAAGAGGTTGACCAGGGTTGTGTACTAACCCTCGAAACAACAGCATTTTAAGTGTACTGGCCCTTTAAGAGGTGGACCTGGGAAGCTTACGGACCTTTAAAATTGGCAATACTTTAAGGTGACTGGCCTATGAAGAGGATGACCATGGAAGTGGACAGTCCTTAAAGATGCATTATTGTGTGTGGGTGGCCTTCTAAGAGACAACCCTGGGAATGGACAGACCTTTGGAAATGTCAATGTGGCTTATGAAGTGGAAATCCACTTGAACATGTGACATGTTTTGATGACTGGCCCTTTAAGAGGCAGACCCTAGATATGGACAAACCCTTGAAGAGGTGACAAATTTAGGGAATTATGTCCTTTAAGAGGTTGACCAGGGTTGTGTACAAACCCTTGAAACAACAGTATTTTAAGTGTACTGGCCCTTTAAGAGGTGTACCTGGGAAGCTTACAGACCTTTAAAATTGGCAATACTTTAAGGTGACTGGCCTATGAAGAGGATGACCATGGAAGTGGACAGTCCTTAAAGATGCATTATTGTGTGTGGGTGGCCTTCTAAGAGACAACCCTGGGAATGGACAGACTTTTGGAAATGTCAATGTGGCTTATGAAGTGGAAAGCCACTTGAACATGTGACATGTTTTGCGGACTGGCCCTTTAAGAGGCAGACCCTAGAAGTGGACAAACCCTTGAAGAGGTGACAAATTTAGGGAATTATGTCCTTTAAGAGGTTGACCAGGGTTGTGTACAAACCCTCGAAAAAACAGCATTTTAAGTGTACTGGCCCTTTAAGAGGTGGACCTGGGAAGCTTACGGACCTTTAAAATTGGCAATACTTTAAGGTGACTGGCCTATGAAGAGGATGACCATGGAAGTGGACAGTCCTTAAAGATGCATTATTGTGTGTGGGTGGCCATCTAAGAGACAACCCTGGGAATGGACAGACCTTTGGAAATGTCAATGTGGCTTATGAAGTGGAAATCCACTTGAACATGTGACATGTTTTGATGACTGGCCCTTTAAGAGGCAGACCCTAGATATGGACAAACCCTTGAAGAGGTGACAAATTTAGGGAATTATGTCCTTTAAGAGGTTGACCAGGGTTGTGTACAAACCCTTGAAACAACAGTATTTTAAGTGTACTGGCCCTTTAAGAGGTGTACCTGGGAAGCTTACAGACCTTTAAAATTGGCAATACTTTAAGGTGACTGGCCTATGAAGAGGATGACCATGGAAGTGGACAGTCCTTAAAGATGCATTATTGTGTGTGGGTGGCCTTCTAAGAGACAACCCTGGGAATGGACAGACTTTTGGAAATGTCAATGTGGCTTATGAAGTGGAAAGCCACTTGAACATGTGACATGTTTTGCGGACTGGCCCTTTAAGAGGCAGACCCTAGAAGTGGACAAACCCTTGAAGAGGTGACAAATTTAGGGAATTATGTCCTTTAAGAGGTTGACCAGGGTTGTGTACAAACCCTCGAAAAAACAGCATTTTAAGTGTACTGGCCCTTTAAGAGGTGGACCTGGGAAGCTTACGGACCTTTAAAATTGGCAATACTTTAAGGTGACTGGCCTATGAAGAGGATGACCATGGAAGTGGACAGTCCTTAAAGATGCATTATTGTGTGTGGGTGGCCTTCTAAGAGACAACCCTGGGAATGGACAGACCTTTGGAAATGTCAATGTGGCTTATGAAGTGGAAAGCCACTTGAACATGTGACATGTTTTGCGGACTGGCCCTTTAAGAGGCAGACCCTAGAAGTGGACACACCCTTGAAGAGGTGACAAATTTAGGGAATTATGTCCTTTAAGAGGTTGACCAGGGTTGTGTACAAACCCTCAAAACAACAGCATTTTAAGTGTACTGGCCCTTTAAGAGGTGGACCTGGGAAGCTTACGGACCTTTAAAATTGGCAATACTTTAAGGTGACTGGCCTATGAAGAGGATGACCATGGAAGTGGACAGTCCTTAAAGATGCATTATTGTGTGTGGGTGGCCATCTAAGAGACAACCCTGGGAATGGACAGACCTTTGGAAATGTCAATGTGGCTTATGAAGTGGAAAGCCACTTGAACATGTGACATGTTTTGATGACTGGCCCTTTAAGAGGCAGACCCTAGAAGTGGACAAACCCTTGAAGAGGTGACAAATTTAGGGAATTATGTCCTTTAAGAGGTTGACCAGGGTTGTGTACAAACCCTCAAAACAACAGCATTTTAAGTGTACTGGCCCTTTAAGAGGTGGACCTGGGAAGCTTACGGACCTTTAAAATTGGCAATACTTTAAGGTGACTGGCCTATGAAGAGGATGACCATGGAAGTGGACAGTCCTTAAAGATGCATTATTGTGTGTGGGTGGCCTTCTAAGAGACAACCCTGGGAATGGACAGACCTTTGGAAATGTCAATGTGGCTTATGAAGTGGAAAGCCACTTGAACATGTGACATGTTTTGCGGACTGGCCCTTTAAGAGGCAGACCCTAGAAGTGGACAAACCCTTGAAGAGGTGACAAATTTAGGGAATTATGTCCTTTAAGAGGTTGACCAGGGTTGTGTACAAACCCTCGAAACAACAGCATTTTAAGTGTACTGGCCCGTTAAGAGGTGGACCTGGGAAGCTTACAGACCTTTAAAATTGGCAATACTTTAAGGTGACTGGCCTATGAAGAGGATGGCCATGGAAGTGGACAGTCCTTAAAGATGCATTATTGTGTGTGGGTGGCCTTCTAAGAGACAACCCTGGGAATGGACAGACCTTTGGAAATGTCAATGTGGCTTATGAAGTGGAAAGCCACTTGAACATGTGACATGTTTTGCGGACTGGCCCTTTAAGAGGCAGACCCTAGAAGTGGACACACCCTTGAAGAGGTGACAAATTTAGGGAATTATGTCCTTTAAGAGGTTGACCAGGGTTGTGTACAAACCCTCGAAACAACAGCATTTTAAGTGTACTGGCCCTTTAAGAGGTGGACCTGGGAAGCTTACGGACCTTTAAAATTGGCAATACTTTAAGGTGACTGGCCTATGAAGAGGATGACCATGGAAGTGGACAGTCCTTAAAGATGCATTATTGTGTGTGGGTGGCCTTCTAAGAGACACCCCTGGGAATGGACAGACCTTTGGAAATGTCAATGTGGCTTATGAAGTGGAAATCCACTTGAACATGTGACATGTTTTGATGACTGGCCCTTTAAGAGGCAGACCCTAGATATGGACAAACCCTTGAAGAGGTGACAAATTTAGGGAATTATGTCCTTTAAGAGGTTGACCAGGGTTGTGTACAAACCCTTGAAACAACAGTATTTTAAGTGTACTGGCCCTTTAAGAGGTGGAACTGGGAAGCTTACAGACCTTTAAAATTGGCAATACTTTAAGGTGACTGGCCTATGAAGAGGATGACCATGGAAGTGGACAGTCCTTAAAGATGCATTATTGTGTGTGGGTGGCCTTCTAAGAGACAACCCTGGGAATGGACAGACCTTTGGAAATGTCAATGTGGCTTATGAAGTGGAAAGCCACTTGAACATGTGACATGTTTTGCGGACTGGCCCTTTAAGAGGCAGACCCTAGAAGTGGACAAACCCTTGAAGAGGTGACAAATTTAGGGAATTATGTCCTTTAAGAGGTTGACCAGGGTTGTGTACAAACCCTCGAAACAACAGCATTTTAAGTGTACTGGCCCTTTAAGAGGTGGACCTGGGAAGCTTACGGACCTTTAAAATTGGCAATACTTTAAGGTGACTGGCCTATGAAGAGGATGACCATGGAAGTGGACAGTCCTTAAAGATGCATTATTGTGTGTGGGTGGCCTTCTAAGAGACAACCCTGGGAATGGACAGACCTTGGGAAATGTCAATGTGGCTTATGAAGTGGAAAGCCACTTGAACATGTGACATGTTTTGCGGACTGGCCCTTTAAGAGGCAGACCCTAGAAGTGGACACACCCTTGAAGAGGTGACAAATTTAGGGAATTATGTCCTTTAAGAGGTTGACCAGGGTTGTGTACAAACCCTCAAAACAACAGCATTTTAAGTGTACTGGCCCTTTAAGAGGTGGACCTGGGAAGCTTACGGACCTTTAAAATTGGCAATACTTTAAGGTGACTGGCCTATGAAGAGGATGACCATGGAAGTGGACAGTCCTTAAAGATGCATTATTGTGTGTGGGTGGCCATCTAAGAGACAACCCTGGGAATGGACAGACCTTTGGAAATGTCAATGTGGCTTATGAAGTGGAAAGCCACTTGAACATGTGACATGTTTTGCGGACTGGCCCTTTAAGAGGCAGACCCTAGAAGTGGACAAACCCTTGAAGAGGTGACAAATTTAGGGAATTATGTCCTTTAAGAGGTTGACCAGGGTTGTGTACAAACCCTCGAAACAACAGCATTTTAAGTGTACTGGCCCTTTAAGAGGTGGACCTGGGAAGCTTACGGACCTTTAAAATTGGCAATACTTTAAGGTGACTGGCCTATGAAGAGGATGACCATGGAAGTGGACAGTCCTTAAAGATGCATTATTGTGTGTGGGTGGCCTTCTAAGAGACAACCCTGGGAATGGACAGACCTTTGGAAATGTCAATGTGGCTTATGAAGTGGAAAGCCACTTGAACATGTGACATGTTTTGCGGACTGGCCCTTTAAGAGGCAGACCCTAGAAGTGGACAAACCCTTGAAGAGGTGACAAATTTAGGGAATTATGTCCTTTAAGAGGTTGACCAGGGTTGTGTACAAACCCTCGAAAAAACAGCATTTTAAGTGTACTGGCCCTTTAAGAGGTGGACCTGGGAAGCTTACGGACCTTTAAAATTGGCAATACTTTAAGGTGACTGGCCTATGAAGAGGATGACCATGGAAGTGGACAGTCCTTAAAGATGCATTATTGTGTGTGGGTGGCCTTCTAAGAGACAACCCTGGGAATGGACAGACCTTTGGAAATGTCAATGTGGCTTATGAAGTGGAAAGCCACTTGAACATGTGACATGTTTTGCGGACTGGCCCTTTAAGAGGCAGACCCTAGAAGTGGACACACCCTTGAAGAGGTGACAAATTTAGGGAATTATGTCCTTTAAGAGGTTGACCAGGGTTGTGTACAAACCCTCGAAACAACAGCATTTTAAGTGTACTGGCCCTTTAAGAGGTGGACCTGGGAAGCTTACGGACCTTTAAAATTGGCAATACTTTAAGGTGACTGGCCTATGAAGAGGATGACCATGGAAGTGGACAGTCCTTAAAGATGCATTATTGTGTGTGGGTGGCCTTCTAAGAGACACCCCTGGGAATGGACAGACCTTTGGAAATGTCAATGTGGCTTATGAAGTGGAAATCCACTTGAACATGTGACATGTTTTGATGACTGGCCCTTTAAGAGGCAGACCCTAGATATGGACAAACCCTTGAAGAGGTGACAAATTTAGGGAATTATGTCCTTTAAGAGGTTGACCAGGGTTGTGTACAAACCCTTGAAACAACAGTATTTTAAGTGTACTGGCCCTTTAAGAGGTGGACCTGGGAAGCTTACAGACCTTTAAAATTGGCAATACTTTAAGGTGACTGGCCTATGAAGAGGATGACCATGGAAGTGGACAGTCCTTAAAGATGCATTATTGTGTGTGGGTGGCCTTCTAAGAGACAACCCTGGGAATGGACAGACCTTTGGAAATGTCAATGTGGCTTATGAAGTGGAAAGCCACTTGAACATGTGACATGTTTTGCGGACTGGCCCTTTAAGAGGCAGACCCTAGAAGTGGACAAACCCTTGAAGAGGTGACAAATTTAGGGAATTATGTCCTTTAAGAGGTTGACCAGGGTTGTGTACAAACCCTCGAAACAACAGCATTTTAAGTGTACTGGCCCTTTAAGAGGTGGACCTGGGAAGCTTACGGACCTTTAAAATTGGCAATACTTTAAGGTGACTGGCCTATGAAGAGGATGACCATGGAAGTGGACAGTCCTTAAAGATGCATTATTGTGTGTGGGTGGCCTTCTAAGAGACAACCCTGGGAATGGACAGACCTTGGGAAATGTCAATGTGGCTTATGAAGTGGAAAGCCACTTGAACATGTGACATGTTTTGCGGACTGGCCCTTTAAGAGGCAGACCCTAGAAGTGGACACACCCTTGAAGAGGTGACAAATTTAGGGAATTATGTCCTTTAAGAGGTTGACCAGGGTTGTGTACAAACCCTCAAAACAACAGCATTTTAAGTGTACTGGCCCTTTAAGAGGTGGACCTGGGAAGCTTACGGACCTTTAAAATTGGCAATACTTTAAGGTGACTGGCCTATGAAGAGGATGACCATGGAAGTGGACAGTCCTTAAAGATGCATTATTGTGTGTGGGTGGCCATCTAAGAGACAACCCTGGGAATGGACAGACCTTTGGAAATGTCAATGTGGCTTATGAAGTGGAAAGCCACTTGAACATGTGACATGTTTTGCGGACTGGCCCTTTAAGAGGCAGACCCTAGAAGTGGACAAACCCTTGAAGAGGTGACAAATTTAGGGAATTATGTCCTTTAAGAGGTTGACCAGGGTTGTGTACAAACCCTCGAAACAACAGCATTTTAAGTGTACTGGCCCTTTAAGAGGTGGACCTGGGAAGCTTACGGACCTTTAAAATTGGCAATACTTTAAGGTGACTGGCCTATGAAGAGGATGACCATGGAAGTGGACAGTCCTTAAAGATGCATTATTGTGTGTGGGTGGCCTTCTAAGAGACAACCCTGGGAATGGACAGACCTTTGGAAATGTCAATGTGGCTTATGAAGTGGAAAGCCACTTGAACATGTGACATGTTTTGCGTACTGGCCCTTTAAGAGGCAGACCCTAGAAGTGGACAAACCCTTGAAGAGGTGACAAATTTAGGGAATTATGTCCTTTAAGAGGTTGACCAGGGTTGTGTACAAACCCTCGAAAAAACAGCATTTTAAGTGTACTGGCCCTTTAAGAGGTGGACCTGGGAAGCTTACGGACCTTTAAAATTGGCAATACTTTAAGGTGACTGGCCTATGAAGAGGATGACCATGGAAGTGGACAGTCCTTAAAGATGCATTATTGTGTGTGGGTGGCCTTCTAAGAGACAACCCTGGGAATGGACAGACCTTTGGAAATGTCAATGTGGCTTATGAAGTGGAAAGCCACTTGAACATGTGACATGTTTTGCGGACTGGCCCTTTAAGAGGCAGACCCTAGAAGTGGACACACCCTTGAAGAGGTGACAAATTTAGGGAATTATGTCCTTTAAGAGGTTGACCAGGGTTGTGTACAAACCCTCAAAACAACAGCATTTTAAGTGTACTGGCCCTTTAAGAGGTGGACCTGGGAAGCTTACGGACCTTTAAAATTGGCAATACTTTAAGGTGACTGGCCTATGAAGAGGATGACCATGGAAGTGGACAGTCCTTAAAGATGCATTATTGTGTGTGGGTGGCCATCTAAGAGACAACCCTGGGAATGGACAGACCTTTGGAAATGTCAATGTGGCTTATGAAGTGGAAAGCCACTTGAACATGTGACATGTTTTGATGACTGGCCCTTTAAGAGGCAGACCCTAGAAGTGGTCAAACCCTTGAAGAGGTGACAAATTTAGGGAATTATGTCCTTTAAGAGGTTGACCAGGGTTGTGTACAAACCCTCAAAACAACAGCATTTTAAGTGTACTGGCCCTTTAAGAGGTGGACCTGGGAAGCTTACGGACCTTTAAAATTGGCAATACTTTAAGGTGACTGGCCTATGAAGAGGATGACCATGGAAGTGGACAGTCCTTAAAGATGCATTATTGTGTGTGGGTGGCCTTCTAAGAGACACCCATGGGAATGGACAGACCTTTGGAAATGTCAATGTGGCTTATGAAGTGGAAATCCACTTGAACATGTGACATGTTTTGATGACTGGCCCTTTAAGAGGCAGACCCTAGATATGGACAAACCCTTGAAGAGGTGACAAATTTAGGGAATTATGTCCTTTAAGAGGTTGACCAGGGTTGTGTACAAACCCTTGAAACAACAGTATTTTAAGTGTACTGGCCCTTTAAGATGTGGACCTGGGAAGCTTACAGACCTTTAAAATTGGCAATACTTTAAGGTGACTGGCCTATGAAGAGGATGACCATGGAAGTGGACAGTCCTTAAAGATGCATTATTGTGTGTGGGTGGCCTTCTAAGAGACAACCCTGGGAATGGACAGACCTTTGGAAATGTCAATGTGGCTTATGAAGTGGAAAGCCACTTGAACATGTGACATGTTTTGCGGACTGGCCCTTTAAGAGGCAGACCCTAGAAGTGGACACACCCTTGAAGAGGTGACAAATTTAGGGAATTATGTCCTTTAAGAGGTTGACCAGGGTTGTGTACAAACCCTCAAAACAACAGCATTTTAAGTGTACTGGCCCTTTAAGAGGTGGACCTGGGAAGCTTACGGACCTTTAAAATTGGCAATACTTTAAGGTGACTGGCCTATGAAGAGGATGACCATGGAAGTGGACAGTCCTTAAAGATGCATTATTGTGTGTGGGTGGCCTTCTAAGAGACACCCCTGGGAATGGACAGACCTTTGGAAATGTCAATGTGGCTTATGAAGTGGAAATCCACTTAAACATGTGACATGTTTTGATGACTGGCCCTTTAAGAGGCAGACCCTAGATATGGACAAACCCTTGAAGAGGTGACAAATTTAGGGAATTATGTCCTTTAAGAGGTTGAGCAGGGTTGTGTACAAACCCTTGAAACAACAGTATTTTAAGTGTACTGGCCCTTTAAGAGGTGGACCTGGGAAGCTTACAGACCTTTAAAATTGGCAATACTTTAAGGTGACTGGCCTATGAAGAGGATGACCATGGAAGTGGACAGTCCTTAAAGATGCATTATTGTGTGTGGGTGGCCTTCTAAGAGACAACCCTGGGAATGGACAGACCTTTGGAAATGTCAATGTGGCTTATGAAGTGGAAAGCCACTTGAACATGTGACATGTTTTGCGGACTGGCCCTTTAAGAGGCAGACCCTAGAAGTGGACAAACCCTTGAAGAGGTGACAAATTTAGGGAATTATGTCCTTTAAGAGGTTGACCAGGGTTGTGTACAAACCCTCGAAACAACAGCATTTTAAGTGTACTGGCCCTTTAAGAGGTGGACCTGGGAAGCTTACAGACCTTTAAAATTGGCAATACTTTAAGGTGACTGGCCTATGAAGAGGATGACCATGGAAGTGGACAGTCCTTAAAGATGCATTATTGTGTGTGGGTGGCCTTCTAAGAGACAACCCTGGGAATGGACAGACCTTGGGAAATGTCAATGTGGCTTATGAAGTGGAAATCCACTTGAACATGTGACATGTTTTGATGACTGGCCCTTTAAGAGGCAGACGCTAGATATGGACAAACCCTTGAAGAGGTGACAAATTTAGGGAATTATGTCCTTTAAGAGGTTGACCAGGGTTGTGTACAAACCCTTGAAACAACAGAATTTTAAGTGTACTGGCCCTTTAAGAGGTGGACCTGGGAAGCTTACAGACCTTTAAAATTGGCAATACTTTAAGGTGACTGGCCTATGAAGAGGATGACCATGGAAGTGGACAGTCCTTAAAGATGCATTATTGTGTGTGGGTGGCCTTCTAAGAGACAACCCTGGGAATGGACAGACCTTTGGAAATGTCAATGTGGCTTATGAAGTGGAAAGCCACTTGAACATGTGACATGTTTTGCGGACTGGCCCTTTAAGAGGCAGACCCTAGAAGTGGACACACCCTTGAAGAGGTGACAAATTTAGGGAATTATGTCCTTTAAGAGGTTGACCAGGGTTGTGTACAAACCCTCAAAACAACAGCATTTTAAGTGTACTGGCCCTTTAAGAGGTGGACCTGGGAAGCTTACGGACCTTTAAAATTGGCAATACTTTAAGGTGACTGGCCTATGAAGAGGATGACCATGGAAGTGGACAGTCCTTAAAGATGCATTATTGTGTGTGGGTGGCCTTCTAAGAGACACCCCTGGGAATGGACAGACCTTTGGAAATGTCAATGTGGCTTATGAAGTGGAAATCCACTTGAACATGTGACATGTTTTGATGACTGGCCCTTTAAGAGGCAGACCCTAGATATGGACAAACCCTTGAAGAGGTGACAAATTTAGGGAATTATGTCCTTTAAGAGGTTGACCAGGGTTGTGTACAAACCCTTGAAACAACAGTATTTTAAGTGTACTGGCCCTTTAAGAGGTGGACCTGGGAAGCTTACAGACCTTTAAAATTGGCAATACTTTAAGGTGACTGGCCTATGAAGAGGATGACCATGGAAGTGGACAGTCCTTAAAGATGCATTATTGTGTGTGGGTGGCCTTCTAAGAGACAACCCTGGGAATGGACAGACCTTTGGAAATGTCAATGTGGCTTATGAAGTGGAAAGCCACTTGAACATGTGACATGTTTTGCGGACTGGCCCTTTAAGAGGCAGACCCTAGAAGTGGACACACCCTTGAAGAGGTGACAAATTTAGGGAATTATGTCCTTTAAGAGGTTGACCAGGGTTGTGTACAAACCCTCGAAACAACAGCATTTTAAGTGTACTGGCCCTTTAAGAGGTGGACCTGGGAAGCTTACGGACCTTTAAAATTGGCAATACTTTAAGGTGACTGGCCTATGAAGAGGATGACCATGGAAGTGGACAGTCCTTAAAGATGCATTATTGTGTGTGGGTGGCCTTCTAAGAGACACCCCTGGGAATGGACAGACCTTTGGAAATGTCAATGTGGCTTATGAAGTGGAAATCCACTTGAACATGTGACATGTTTTGATGACTGGCCCTTTAAGAGGCAGACCCTAGATATGGACAAACCCTTGAAGAGGTGACAAATTTAGGGAATTATGTCCTTTAAGAGGTTGACCAGGGTTGTGTACAAACCCTTGAAACAACAGTATTTTAAGTGTACTGGCCCTTTAAGAGGTGGACCTGGGAAGCTTACAGACCTTTAAAATTGGCAATACTTTAAGGTGACTGGCCTATGAAGAGGATGACCATGGAAGTGGACAGTCCTTAAAGATGCATTATTGTGTGTGGGTGGCCTTCTAAGAGACAACCCTGGGAATGGACAGACCTTTGGAAATGTCAATGTGGCTTATGAAGTGGAAAGCCACTTGAACATGTGACATGTTTTGCGGACTGGCCCTTTAAGAGGCAGACCCTAGAAGTGGACAAACCCTTGAAGAGGTGACAAATTTAGGGAATTATGTCCTTTAAGAGGTTGACCAGGGTTGTGTACAAACCCTCGAAACAACAGCATTTTAAGTGTACTGGCCCTTTAAGAGGTGGACCTGGGAAGCTTACGGACCTTTAAAATTGGCAATACTTTAAGGTGACTGGCCTATGAAGAGGATGACCATGGAAGTGGACAGTCCTTAAAGATGCATTATTGTGTGTGGGTGGCCTTCTAAGAGACAACCCTGGGAATGGACAGACCTTGGGAAATGTCAATGTGGCTTATGAAGTGGAAAGCCACTTGAACATGTGACATGTTTTGCGGACTGGCCCTTTAAGAGGCAGACCCTAGAAGTGGACACACCCTTGAAGAGGTGACAAATTTAGGGAATTATGTCCTTTAAGAGGTTGACCAGGGTTGTGTACAAACCCTCAAAACAACAGCATTTTAAGTGTACTGGCCCTTTAAGAGGTGGACCTGGGAAGCTTACGGACCTTTAAAATTGGCAATACTTTAAGGTGACTGGCCTATGAAGAGGATGACCATGGAAGTGGACAGTCCTTAAAGATGCATTATTGTGTGTGGGTGGCCATCTAAGAGACAACCCTGGGAATGGACAGACCTTTGGAAATGTCAATGTGGCTTATGAAGTGGAAAGCCACTTGAACATGTGACATGTTTTGCGGACTGGCCCTTTAAGAGGCAGACCCTAGAAGTGGACAAACCCTTGAAGAGGTGACAAATTTAGGGAATTATGTCCTTTAAGAGGTTGACCAGGGTTGTGTACAAACCCTCGAAACAACAGCATTTTAAGTGTACTGGCCCTTTAAGAGGTGGACCTGGGAAGCTTACGGACCTTTAAAATTGGCAATACTTTAAGGTGACTGGCCTATGAAGAGGATGACCATGGAAGTGGACAGTCCTTAAAGATGCATTATTGTGTGTGGGTGGCCTTCTAAGAGACAACCCTGGGAATGGACAGACCTTTGGAAATGTCAATGTGGCTTATGAAGTGGAAAGCCACTTGAACATGTGACATGTTTTGCGTACTGGCCCTTTAAGAGGCAGACCCTAGAAGTGGACAAACCCTTGAAGAGGTGACAAATTTAGGGAATTATGTCCTTTAAGAGGTTGACCAGGGTTGTGTACAAACCCTCGAAAAAACAGCATTTTAAGTGTACTGGCCCTTTAAGAGGTGGACCTGGGAAGCTTACGGACCTTTAAAATTGGCAATACTTTAAGGTGACTGGCCTATGAAGAGGATGACCATGGAAGTGGACAGTCCTTAAAGATGCATTATTGTGTGTGGGTGGCCTTCTAAGAGACAACCCTGGGAATGGACAGACCTTTGGAAATGTCAATGTGGCTTATGAAGTGGAAAGCCACTTGAACATGTGACATGTTTTGCGGACTGGCCCTTTAAGAGGCAGACCCTAGAAGTGGACACACCCTTGAAGAGGTGACAAATTTAGGGAATTATGTCCTTTAAGAGGTTGACCAGGGTTGTGTACAAACCCTCAAAACAACAGCATTTTAAGTGTACTGGCCCTTTAAGAGGTGGACCTGGGAAGCTTACGGACCTTTAAAATTGGCAATACTTTAAGGTGACTGGCCTATGAAGAGGATGACCATGGAAGTGGACAGTCCTTAAAGATGCATTATTGTGTGTGGGTGGCCATCTAAGAGACAACCCTGGGAATGGACAGACCTTTGGAAATGTCAATGTGGCTTATGAAGTGGAAAGCCACTTGAACATGTGACATGTTTTGATGACTGGCCCTTTAAGAGGCAGACCCTAGAAGTGGTCAAACCCTTGAAGAGGTGACAAATTTAGGGAATTATGTCCTTTAAGAGGTTGACCAGGGTTGTGTACAAACCCTCAAAACAACAGCATTTTAAGTGTACTGGCCCTTTAAGAGGTGGACCTGGGAAGCTTACGGACCTTTAAAATTGGCAATACTTTAAGGTGACTGGCCTATGAAGAGGATGACCATGGAAGTGGACAGTCCTTAAAGATGCATTATTGTGTGTGGGTGGCCTTCTAAGAGACACCCATGGGAATGGACAGACCTTTGGAAATGTCAATGTGGCTTATGAAGTGGAAATCCACTTGAACATGTGACATGTTTTGATGACTGGCCCTTTAAGAGGCAGACCCTAGATATGGACAAACCCTTGAAGAGGTGACAAATTTAGGGAATTATGTCCTTTAAGAGGTTGACCAGGGTTGTGTACAAACCCTTGAAACAACAGTATTTTAAGTGTACTGGCCCTTTAAGATGTGGACCTGGGAAGCTTACAGACCTTTAAAATTGGCAATACTTTAAGGTGACTGGCCTATGAAGAGGATGACCATGGAAGTGGACAGTCCTTAAAGATGCATTATTGTGTGTGGGTGGCCTTCTAAGAGACAACCCTGGGAATGGACAGACCTTTGGAAATGTCAATGTGGCTTATGAAGTGGAAAGCCACTTGAACATGTGACATGTTTTGCGGACTGGCCCTTTAAGAGGCAGACCCTAGAAGTGGACACACCCTTGAAGAGGTGACAAATTTAGGGAATTATGTCCTTTAAGAGGTTGACCAGGGTTGTGTACAAACCCTCAAAACAACAGCATTTTAAGTGTACTGGCCCTTTAAGAGGTGGACCTGGGAAGCTTACGGACCTTTAAAATTGGCAATACTTTAAGGTGACTGGCCTATGAAGAGGATGACCATGGAAGTGGACAGTCCTTAAAGATGCATTATTGTGTGTGGGTGGCCTTCTAAGAGACACCCCTGGGAATGGACAGACCTTTGGAAATGTCAATGTGGCTTATGAAGTGGAAATCCACTTAAACATGTGACATGTTTTGATGACTGGCCCTTTAAGAGGCAGACCCTAGATATGGACAAACCCTTGAAGAGGTGACAAATTTAGGGAATTATGTCCTTTAAGAGGTTGAGCAGGGTTGTGTACAAACCCTTGAAACAACAGTATTTTAAGTGTACTGGCCCTTTAAGAGGTGGACCTGGGAAGCTTACAGACCTTTAAAATTGGCAATACTTTAAGGTGACTGGCCTATGAAGAGGATGACCATGGAAGTGGACAGTCCTTAAAGATGCATTATTGTGTGTGGGTGGCCTTCTAAGAGACAACCCTGGGAATGGACAGACCTTTGGAAATGTCAATGTGGCTTATGAAGTGGAAAGCCACTTGAACATGTGACATGTTTTGCGGACTGGCCCTTTAAGAGGCAGACCCTAGAAGTGGACAAACCCTTGAAGAGGTGACAAATTCAGGGAATTATGTCCTTTAAGAGGTTGACCAGGGTTGTGTACAAACCCTCGAAACAACAGCATTTTAAGTGTACTGGCCCTTTAAGAGGTGGACCTGGGAAGCTTACAGACCTTTAAAATTGGCAATACTTTAAGGTGACTGGCCTATGAAGAGGATGACCATGGAAGTGGACAGTCCTTAAAGATGCATTATTGTGTGTGGGTGGCCTTCTAAGAGACAACCCTGGGAATGGACAGACCTTGGGAAATGTCAATGTGGCTTATGAAGTGGAAATCCACTTGAACATGTGACATGTTTTGATGACTGGCCCTTTAAGAGGCAGACGCTAGATATGGACAAACCCTTGAAGAGGTGACAAATTTAGGGAATTATGTCCTTTAAGAGGTTGACCAGGGTTGTGTACAAACCCTTGAAACAACAGAATTTTAAGTGTACTGGCCCTTTAAGAGGTGGACCTGGGAAGCTTACAGACCTTTAAAATTGGCAATACTTTAAGGTGACTGGCCTATGAAGAGGATGACCATGGAAGTGGACAGTCCTTAAAGATGCATTATTGTGTGTGGGTGGCCTTCTAAGAGACAACCCTGGGAATGGACAGACCTTTGGAAATGTCAATGTGGCTTATGAAGTGGAAAGCCACTTGAACATGTGACATGTTTTGCGGACTGGCCCTTTAAGAGGCAGACCCTAGAAGTGGACACACCCTTGAAGAGGTGACAAATTTAGGGAATTATGTCCTTTAAGAGGTTGACCAGGGTTGTGTACAAACCCTCAAAACAACAGCATTTTAAGTGTACTGGCCCTTTAAGAGGTGGACCTGGGAAGCTTACGGACCTTTAAAATTGGCAATACTTTAAGGTGACTGGCCTATGAAGAGGATGACCATGGAAGTGGACAGTCCTTAAAGATGCATTATTGTGTGTGGGTGGCCTTCTCAGAGACACCCCTGGGAATGGACAGACCTTTGGAAATGTCAATGTGGCTTATGAAGTGGAAATCCACTTGAACATGTGACATGTTTTGATGACTGGCCCTTTAAGAGGCAGACCCTAGATATGGACAAACCCTTGAAGAGGTGACAAATTTAGGGAATTATGTCCTTTAAGAGGTTGACCAGGGTTGTGTACAAACCCTTGAAACAACAGTATTTTAAGTGTACTGGCCCTTTAAGAGGTGGACCTGGGAAGCTTACAGACCTTTAAAATTGGCAATACTTTAAGGTGACTGGCCTATGAAGAGGATGACCATGGAAGTGGACAGTCCTTAAAGATGCATTATTGTGTGTGGGTGGCCTTCTAAGAGACAACCCTGGGAATGGACAGACCTTTGGAAATGTCAATGTGGCTTATGAAGTGGAAAGCCACTTGAACATGTGACATGTTTTGCGGACTGGCCCTTTAAGAGGCAGACCCTAGAAGTGGACACACCCTTGAAGAGGTGACAAATTTAGGGAATTATGTCCTTTAAGAGGTTGACCAGGGTTGTGTACAAACCCTCAAAACAACAGCATTTTAAGTGTACTGGCCCTTTAAGAGGTGGACCTGGGAAGCTTACGGACCTTTAAAATTGGCAATACTTTAAGGTGACTGGCCTATGAAGAGGATGACCATGGAAGTGGACAGTCCTTAAAGATGCATTATTGTGTGTGGGTGGCCATCTAAGAGACAACCCTGGGAATGGACAGACCTTTGGAAATGTCAATGTGGCTTATGAAGTGGAAAGCCACTTGAACATGTGACATGTTTTGATGACTGGCCCTTTAAGAGGCAGACCCTAGAAGTGGACAAACCCTTGAAGAGGTGACAAATTTAGGGAATTATGTCCTTTAAGAGGTTGACCAGGGTTGTGTACAAACCCTCAAAACAACAGCATTTTAAGTGTACTGGCCCTTTAAGAGGTGGACCTGGGAAGCTTACGGACCTTTAAAATTGGCAATACTTTAAGGTGACTGGCCTATGAAGAGGATGACCATGGAAGTGGACAGTCCTTAAAGATGCATTATTGTGTGTGGGTGGCCTTCTAAGAGACACCCCTGGGAATGGACAGACCTTCGGAAATGTCAATGTGGCTTATGAAGTGGAAATCCACTTGAACATGTGACATGTTTTGATGACTGGCCCTTTAAGAGGCAGACCCTAGATATGGACAAACTCTTGAAGAGGTGACAAATTTAGGGAATTATGTCCTTTAAGAGGTTGACCAGGGTTGTGTACAAACCCTTGAAACAACAGTATTTTAAGTGTACTGGCCCTTTAAGAGGTGGACCTGGGAAGCTTACAGACCTTTAAAATTGGCAATACTTTAAGGTGACTGGCCTATGAAGAGGATGACCATGGAAGTGGACAGTCCTTAAAGATGCATTATTGTGTGTGGGTGGCCTTCTAAGAGACAACCCTGGGAATGGACAGACCTTTGGAAATGTCAATGTGGCTTATGAAGTGGAAAGCCACTTGAACATGTGACATGTTTTGCGGACTGGCCCTTTAAGAGGCAGACCCTAGAAGTGGACACACCCTTGAAGAGGTGACAAATTTAGGGAATTATGTCCTTTAAGAGGTTGACCAGGGTTGTGTACAAACCCTCAAAACAACAGCATTTTAAGTGTACTGGCCCTTTAAGAGGTGGACCTGGGAAGCTTACGGACCTTTAAAATTGGCAATACTTTAAGGTGACTGGCCTATGAAGAGGATGACCATGGAAGTGGACAGTCCTTAAAGATGCATTATTGTGTGTGGGTGGCCTTCTAAGAGACACCCCTGGGAATGGACAGACCTTTGGAAATGTCAATGTGGCTTATGAAGTGGAAATCCACTTAAACATGTGACATGTTTTGATGACTGGCCCTTTAAGAGGCAGACCCTAGAAGCGGACAAACCCTTGAAGAGGTGACAAATTTAGCGAATTATGTCCTTTAAGAGGTTGACCAGGGTTGTGTACAAACCCTCGAAACAACAGCATTTTAAGTGTACTGGCCCTTTAAGAGGTGGACCTGGGAAGCTTACGGACCTTTAAAATTGGCAATACTTTAAGGTGACTGGCCTATGAAGAGGATGACCATGGAAGTGGACAGTCCTTAAAGATGCATTATTGTGTGTGGGTGGCCTTCTAAGAGACAACCCTGGGAATGGACAGACCTTGGGAAATGTCAATGTGGCTTATGAAGTGGAAATCCACTTGAACATGTGACATGTTTTGATGACTGGCCCTTTAAGAGGCAGACCCTAGATATGGACAAACCCTTGAAGAGGTGACAAATTTAGGGAATTATGTCCTTTAAGAGGTTGACCAGGGTTGTGTACAAACCCTTGAAACAACAGTATTTTAAGTGTACTGGCCCTTTAAGAGGTGGACCTGGGAAGCTTACAGACCTTTAAAATTGGCAATACTTTAAGGTGACTGGCCTATGAAGAGGATGACCATGGAAGTGGACAGTCCTTAAAGATGCATTATTGTGTGTGGGTGGCCTTCTAAGAGACAACCCTGGGAATGGACAGACCTTTGGAAATGTCAATGTGGCTTATGAAGTGGAAAGCCACTTGAACATGTGACATGTTTTGCGGACTGGCCCTTTAAGAGGCAGACCCTAGTAGTGGACACACCCTTGAAGAGGTGACAAATTCAGGGAATTATGTCCTTTAAGAGGTTGACCAGGGTTGTGTACAAACCCTCAAAACAACAGCATTTTAAGTGTACTGGCCCTTTAAGAGGTGGACCTGGGAAGCTTACGGACCTTTAAAATTGGCAATACTTTAAGGTGACTGGCCTATGAAGAGGATGACCATGGAAGTGGACAGTCCTTAAAGATGCATTATTGTGTGTGGGTGGCCTTCTAAGAGACAACCCTGGGAATGGACAGACCTTTGGAAATGTCAATGTGGCTTATGAAGTGGAAAGCCACTTGAACATGTGACATGTTTTGCGGACTGGCCCTTTAAGAGGCAGACCCTAGAAGTGGACAAACCCTTGAAGAGGTGACAAATTTAGGGAATTATGTCCTTTAAGAGGTTGACCAGGGTTGTGTACAAACCCTCGAAACAACAGCATTTTAAGTGTACTGGCCCTTTAAGAGGTGGACCTGGGAAGCTTACAGACCTTTAAAATTGGCAATACTTTAAGGTGACTGGCCTATGAAGAGGATGACCATGGAAGTGGACAGTCCTTAAAGATGCATTATTGTGTGTGGGTGGCCTTCTAAGAGACAACCCTGGGAATGGACAGACCTTTGGAAATGTCAATGTGGCTTATGAAGTGGAAAGCCACTTGAACATGTGACATGTTTTGCGGACTGGCCCTTTAAGAGGCAGACCCTAGAAGTGGACAAACCCTTGAAGAGGTGACAAATTTAGGGAATTATGTCCTTTAAGAGGTTGACCAGGGTTGTGTACAAACCCTCGAAACAACAGCATTTTAAGTGTACTGGCCCTTTAAGAGGTGGACCTGGGAAGCTTACGGACCTTTAAAATTGGCAATACTTTAAGGTGACTGGCCTATGAAGAGGATGACCATGGAAGTGGACAGTCCTTAAAGATGCATTATTGTGTGTGGGTGGCCTTCTAAGAGACAACCCTGGGAATGGACAGACCTTGGGAAATGTCAATGTGGCTTATGAAGTGGAAATCCACTTGAACATGTGACATGTTTTGATGACTGGCCCTTTAAGAGGCAGACCCTAGATATGGACAAACCCTTGAAGAGGTGACAAATTTAGGGAATTATGTCCTTTAAGAGGTTGACCAGGGTTGTGTACAAACCCTTGAAACAACAGTATTTTAAGTGTACTGGCCCTTTAAGAGGTGGACCTGGGAAGCTTACAGACCTTTAAAATTGGCAATACTTTAAGGTGACTGGCCTATGAAGAGGATGACCATGGAAGTGGACAGTCCTTAAAGATGCATTATTGTGTGTGGGTGGCCTTCTAAGAGACAACCCTGGGAATGGACAGACCTTTGGAAATGTCAATGTGGCTTATGAAGTGGAAAGCCACTTGAACATGTGACATGTTTTGCGGACTGGCCCTTTAAGAGGCAGACCCTAGAAGTGGACACACCCTTGAAGAGGTGACAAATTTAGGGAATTATGTCCTTTAAGAGGTTGACCAGGGTTGTGTACAAACCCTCAAAACAACAGCATTTTAAGTGTACTGGCCCTTTAAGAGGTGGACCTGGGAAGCTTACGGACCTTTAAAATTGGCAATACTTTAAGGTGACTGGCCTATGAAGAGGATGACCATGGAAGTGGACAGTCCTTAAAGATGCATTATTGTGTGTGGGTGGCCTTCTAAGAGACAACCCTGGGAATGGACAGACCTTTGGAAATGTCAATGTGGCTTATGAAGTGGAAAGCCACTTGAACATGTGACATGTTTTGCGGACTGGCCCTTTAAGAGGCAGACCCTAGAAGTGGACAAACCCTTGAAGAGGTGACAAATTTAGGGAATTATGTCCTTTAAGAGGTTGACCAGGGTTGTGTACAAACCCTCGAAACAACAGCATTTTAAGTGTACTGGCCCTTTAAGAGGTGGACCTGGGAAGCTTACAGACCTTTAAAATTGGCAATACTTTAAGGTGACTGGCCTATGAAATGGATGACCATGGAAGTGGACAGTCCTTAAAGATGCATTATTGTGTGTGGGTGGCCTTCTAAGAGACAACCCTGGGAATGGACAGACCTTTGGAAATGTCAATGTGGCTTATGAAGTGGAAAGCCACTTGAACATGTGACATGTTTTGCGGACTGGCCCTTTAAGAGGCAGACCCTAGAAGTGGACAAACCCTTGAAGAGGTGACAAATTTAGGGAATTATGTCCTTTAAGAGGTTGACCAGGGTTGTGTACAAACCCTCGAAACAACAGCATTTTAAGTGTACTGGCCCTTTAAGAGGTGGACCTGGGAAGCTTACAGACCTTTAAAATTGGCAATACTTTAAGGTGACTGGCCTATGAAATGGATGACCATGGAAGTGGACAGTCCTTAAAGATGCATTATTGTGTGTGGGTGGCCTTCTAAGAGACACCCATGGGAATGGACAGACCTTTGGAAATGTCAATGTGGCTTATGAAGTGGAAATCCACTTGAACATGTGACATGTTTTGCGGACTGGCCCTTTAAGAGGCAGACCCTAGAAGTGGACACACCCTTGAAGAGGTGACAAATTTAGGGAATTATGTCCTTTAAGAGGTTGACCAGGGTTGTGTACAAACCCTCAAAACAACAGCATTTTAAGTGTACTGGCCCTTTAAGAGGTGGACCTGGGAAGCTTACGGACCTTTAAAATTGGCAATACTTTAAGGTGACTGGCCTATGAAGAGGATGACCATGGAAGTGGACAGTCCTTAAAGATGCATTATTGTGTGTGGGTGGCCTTCTAAGAGACACCCCTGGGAATGGACAGACCTTTGGAAATGTCAATGTGGCTTATGAAGTGGAAATCCACTTAAACATGTGACATGTTTTGATGACTGGCCCTTTAAGAGGCAGACCCTAGATATGGACAAACCCTTGAAGAGGTGACAAATTTAGGGAATTATGTCCTTTAAGAGGTTGAGCAGGGTTGTGTACAAACCCTTGAAACAACAGTATTTTAAGTGTACTGGCCCTTTAAGAGGTGGACCTGGGAAGCTTACAGACCTTTAAAATTGGCAATACTTTAAGGTGACTGGCCTATGAAGAGGATGACCATGGAAGTGGACAGTCCTTAAAGATGCATTATTGTGTGTGGGTGGCCTTCTAAGAGACAACCCTGGGAATGGACAGACCTTTGGAAATGTCAATGTGGCTTATGAAGTGGAAAGCCACTTGAACATGTGACATGTTTTGCGGACTGGCCCTTTAAGAGGCAGACCCTAGAAGTGGACAAACCCTTGAAGAGGTGACAAATTTAGGGAATTATGTCCTTTAAGAGGTTGACCAGGGTTGTGTACAAACCCTCGAAACAACAGCATTTTAAGTGTACTGGCCCTTTAAGAGGTGGACCTGGGAAGCTTACAGACCTTTAAAATTGGCAATACTTTAAGGTGACTGGCCTATGAAGAGGATGACCATGGAAGTGGACAGTCCTTAAAGATGCATTATTGTGTGTGGGTGGCCTTCTAAGAGACAACCCTGGGAATGGACAGACCTTGGGAAATGTCAATGTGGCTTATGAAGTGGAAATCCACTTGAACATGTGACATGTTTTGATGACTGGCCCTTTAAGAGGCAGACGCTAGATATGGACAAACCCTTGAAGAGGTGACAAATTTAGGGAATTATGTCCTTTAAGAGGTGGACCAGGGTTGTGTACAAACCCTTGAAACAACAGAATTTTAAGTGTACTGGCCCTTTAAGAGGTGGACCTGGGAAGCTTACAGACCTTTAAAATTGGCAATACTTTAAGGTGACTGGCCTATGAAGAGGATGACCATGGAAGTGGACAGTCCTTAAAGATGCATTATTGTGTGTGGGTGGCCTTCTAAGAGACAACCCTGGGAATGGACAGACCTTTGGAAATGTCAATGTGGCTTATGAAGTGGAAAGCCACTTGAACATGTGACATGTTTTGCGGACTGGCCCTTTAAGAGGCAGACCCTAGAAGTGGACAAACCCTTGAAGAGGTGACAAATTTAGGGAATTATGTCCTTTAAGAGGTTGACCAGGGTTGTGTACAAACCCTCAAAACAACAGCATTTTAAGTGTACTGGCCCTTTAAGAGGTGGACCTGGGAAGCTTACGGACCTTTAAAATTGGCAATACTTTAAGGTGACTGGCCTATGAAGAGGATGACCATGGAAGTGGACAGTCCTTAAAGATGCATTATTGTGTGTGGGTGGCCTTTTAAGAGACAACCCTGGGAATGGACAGACCTTGGGAAATGTCAATGTGGCTTATGAAGTGGAAATCCACTTGAACATGTGACATGTTTTGATGACTGGCCCTTTAAGAGGCAGACCCTAGATATGGACAAACCCTTGAAGAGGTGACAAATTTAGGGAATTATGTCCTTTAAGAGGTTGACCAGGGTTGTGTACAAACCCTTGAAACAACAGTATTTTAAGTGTACTGGCCCTTTAAGAGGTGGACCTGGGAAGCTTACAGACCTTTAAAATTGGCAATACTTTAAGGTGACTGGCCTATGAAGAGGATGACCATGGAAGTGGACAGTCCTTAAAGATGCATTATTGTGTGTGGGTGGCCTTCTAAGAGACAACCCTGGGAATGGACAGACCTTTGGAAATGTCAATGTGGCTTATGAAGTGGAAAGCCACTTGAACATGTGACATGTTTTGCGGACTGGCCCTTTAAGAGGCAGACCCTAGTAGTGGACACACCCTTGAAGAGGTGACAAATTTAGGGAATTATGTCCTTTAAGAGGTTGACCAGGGTTGTGTACAAACCCTCAAAACAACAGCATTTTAAGTGTACTGGCCCTTTAAGAGGTGGACCTGGGAAGCTTACGGACCTTTAAAATTGGCAATACTTTAAGGTGACTGGCCTATGAAGAGGATGACCATGAAAGTGGACAGTCCTTAAAGATGCATTATTGTGTGTGGGTGGCCTTCTAAGAGACAACCCTGGGAATGGACAGACCTTTGGAAATGTCAATGTGGCTTATGAAGTGGAAAGCCACTTGAACATGTGACATGTTTTGCGGACTGGCCCTTTAAGAGGCAGACCCTAGAAGTGGACAAACCCTTGAAGAGGTGACAAATTTAGGGAATTATGTCCTTTAAGAGGTTGACCAGGGTTGTGTACAAACCCTCGAAACAACAGCATTTTAAGTGTACTGGCCCTTTAAGAGGTGGACCTGGGAAGCTTACAGACCTTTAAAATTGGCAATACTTTAAGGTGACTGGCCTATGAAGAGGATGACCATGGAAGTGGACAGTCCTTAAAGATGCATTATTGTGTGTGGGTGGCCTTCTAAGAGACAACCCTGGGAATGGACAGACCTTTGGAAATGTCAATGTGGCTTATGAAGTGGAAAGCCACTTGAACATGTGACATGTTTTGCGGACTGGCCCTTTAAGAGGCAGACCCTAGAAGTGGACAAACCCTTGAAGAGGTGACAAATTTAGGGAATTATGTCCTTTAAGAGGTTGACCAGGGTTGTGTACAAACCCTCGAAACAACAGCATTTTAAGTGTACTGGCCCTTTAAGAGGTGGACCTGGGAAGCTTACGGACCTTTAAAATTGGCAATACTTTAAGGTGACTGGCCTATGAAGAGGATGACCATGGAAGTGGACAGTCCTTAAAGATGCATTATTGTGTGTGGGTGGCCTTCTAAGAGACAACCCTGGGAATGGACAGACCTTGGGAAATGTCAATGTGGCTTATGAAGTGGAAATCCACTTGAACATGTGACATGTTTTGATGACTGGCCCTTTAAGAGGCAGACCCTAGATATGGACAAACCCTTGAAGAGGTGACAAATTTAGGGAATTATGTCCTTTAAGAGGTTGACCAGGGTTGTGTACAAACCCTTGAAACAACAGTATTTTAAGTGTACTGGCCCTTTAAGAGGTGGACCTGGGAAGCTTACAGACCTTTAAAATTGGCAATACTTTAAGGTGACTGGCCTATGAAGAGGATGACCATGGAAGTGGACAGTCCTTAAAGATGCATTATTGTGTGTGGGTGGCCTTCTAAGAGACAACCCTGGGAATGGACAGACCTTTGGAAATGTCAATGTGGCTTATGAAGTGGAAAGCCACTTGAACATGTGACATGTTTTGCGGACTGGCCCTTTAAGAGGCAGACCCTAGAAGTGGACAAACCCTTGAAGAGGTGACAAATTTAGGGAATTATGTCCTATAAGAGGTTGACCAGGGTTGTGTACAAACCCTCGAAACAACAGCATTTTAAGTGTACTGGCCCTTTAAGAGGTGGACCTGGGAAGCTTACGGACCTTTAAAATTGGCAATACTTTAAGGTGACTGGCCTATGAAGAGGATGACCATGGAAGTGGACAGTCCTTAAAGATGCATTATTGTGTGTGGGTGGCCTTCTAAGAGACAACCCTGGGAATGGACAGACCTTTGGAAATGTCAATGTGGCTTATGAAGTGGAAAGCCACTTGAACATGTGACATGTTTTGCGGACTGGCCCTTTAAGAGGCAGACCCTAGAAGTGGACAAACCCTTGAAGAGGTGACAAATTTAGGGAATTATGTCCTTTAAGAGGTTGACCAGGGTTGTGTACAAACCCTCGAAACAACAGCATTTTAAGTGTACTGGCCCTTTAAGAGGTGGACCTGGGAAGCTTACGGACCTTTAAAATTGGCAATACTTTAAGGTGACTGGCCTATGAAGAGGATGACCATGGAAGTGGACAGTCCTTAAAGATGCATTATTGTGTGTGGGTGGCCTTCTAAGAGACAACCCTGGGAATGGACAGACCTTTGGAAATGTCAATGTGGCTTATGAAGTGGAAAGCCACTTGAACATGTGACATGTTTTGCGGACTGGCCCTTTAAGAGGCAGACCCTAGAAGTGGACAAACCCTTGAAGAGGTGACAAATTTAGGGAATTATGTCCTTTAAGAGGTTGACCAGGGTTGTGTACAAACCCTCGAAACAACAGCATTTTAAGTGTACTGGCCCTTTAAGAGGTGGACCTGGGAAGCTTACGGACCTTTAAAATTGGCAATACTTTAAGGTGACTGGCCTATGAAGAGGATGACCATGGAAGTGGACAGTCCTTAAAGATGCATTATTGTGTGTGGGTGGCCTTCTAAGAGACAACCCTGGGAATGGACAGACCTTTGGAAATGTCAATGTGGCTTATGAAGTGGAAAGCCACTTGAACATGTGACATGTTTTGCGGACTGGCCCTTTAAGAGGCAGACCCTAGAAGTGGACAAACCCTTGAAGAGGTGACAAATTTAGGGAATTATGTCCTTTAAGAGGTTGACCAGGGTTGTGTACAAACCCTTGAAACAACAGTATTTTAAGTGTACTGGCCCTTTAAGAGGTGGACCTGGGAAGCTTACAGACCTTTAAAATTGGCAATACTTTAAGGTGACTGGCCTATGAAGAGGATGACCATGGAAGTGGACAGTCCTTAAAGATGCATTATTGTGTGTGGGTGGCCTTCTAAGAGACAACCCTGGGAATGGACAGACCTTTGGAAATGTCAATGTGGCTTATGAAGTGGAAAGCCACTTGAACATGTGACATGTTTTGCGGACTGGCCCTTTAAGAGGCAGACCCTAGAAGTGGACAAACCCTTGAAGAGGTGACAAATTTAGGGAATTATGTCCTTTAAGAGGTTGACCAGGGTTGTGTACAAACCCTCGAAACAACAGCATTTTAAGTGTACTGGCCCTTTAAGAGGTGGACCTGGGAAGCTTACAGACCTTTAAAATTGGCAATACTTTAAGGTAACTGGCCTATGAAATGGATGACCATGGAAGTGGACAGTCCTTAAAGATGCATTATTGTGTGTGGGTGGCCTTCTAAGAGACAACCCTGGGAATGGACAGACCTTTGGAAATGTCAATGTGGCTTATGAAGTGGAAAGCCACTTGAACATGTGACATGTTTTGCGGACTGGCCCTTTAAGAGGCAGACCCTAGAAGTGGACAAACCCTTGAAGAGGTGACAAATTTAGGGAATTATGTCCTTTAAGAGGTTGACCAGGGTTGTGTACAAACCCTCGAAACAACAGCATTTTAAGTGTACTGGCCCTTTAAGAGGTGGACCTGGGAAGCTTACAGACCTTTAAAATTGGCAATACTTTAAGGTGACTGGCCTATGAAATGGATGACCATGGAAGTGGACAGTCCTTAAAGATGCATTATTGTGTGTGGGTGGCCTTCTAAGAGACACCCATGGGAATGGACAGACCTTTGGAAATGTCAATGTGGCTTATGAAGTGGAAATCCACTTGAACATGTGACATGTTTTGCGGACTGGCCCTTTAAGAGGCAGACCCTAGAAGTGGACACACCCTTGAAGAGGTGACAAATTTAGGGAATTATGTCCTTTAAGAGGTTGACCAGGGTTGTGTACAAACCCTCAAAACAACAGCATTTTAAGTGTACTGGCCCTTTAAGAGGTGGACCTGGGAAGCTTACGGACCTTTAAAATTGGCAATACTTTAAGGTGACTGGCCTATGAAGAGGATGACCATGGAAGTGGACAGTCCTTAAAGATGCATTATTGTGTGTGGGTGGCCTTCTAAGAGACACCCCTGGGAATGGACAGACCTTTGGAAATGTCAATGTGGCTTATGAAGTGGAAATCCACTTAAACATGTGACATGTTTTGATGACTGGCCCTTTAAGAGGCAGACCCTAGATATGGACAAACCCTTGAAGAGGTGACAAATTTAGGGAATTATGTCCTTTAAGAGGTTGAGCAGGGTTGTGTACAAACCCTTGAAACAACAGTATTTTAAGTGTACTGGCCCTTTAAGAGGTGGACCTGGGAAGCTTACAGACCTTTAAAATTGGCAATACTTTAAGGTGACTGGCCTATGAAGAGGATGACCATGGAAGTGGACAGTCCTTAAAGATGCATTATTGTGTGTGGGTGGCCTTCTAAGAGACAACCCTGGGAATGGACAGACCTTTGGAAATGTCAATGTGGCTTATGAAGTGGAAAGCCACTTGAACATGTGACATGTTTTGCGGACTGGCCCTTTAAGAGGCAGACCCTAGAAGTGGACAAACCCTTGAAGAGGTGACAAATTTAGGGAATTATGTCCTTTAAGAGGTTGACCAGGGTTGTGTACAAACCCTCGAAACAACAGCATTTTAAGTGTACTGGCCCTTTAAGAGGTGGACCTGGGAAGCTTACAGACCTTTAAAATTGGCAATACTTTAAGGTGACTGGCCTATGAAGAGGATGACCATGGAAGTGGACAGTCCTTAAAGATGCATTATTGTGTGTGGGTGGCCATCTAAGAGACAACCCTGGGAATGGACAGACCTTGGGAAATGTCAATGTGGCTTATGAAGTGGAAATCCACTTGAACATGTGACATGTTTTGATGACTGGCCCTTTAAGAGGCAGACGCTAGATATGGACAAACCCTTGAAGAGGTGACAAATTTAGGGAATTATGTCCTTTAAGAGGTGGACCAGGGTTGTGTACAAACCCTTGAAACAACAGAATTTTAAGTGTACTGGCCCTTTAAGAGGTGGACCTGGGAAGCTTACAGACCTTTAAAATTGGCAATACTTTAAGGTGACTGGCCTATGAAGAGGATGACCATGGAAGTGGACAGTCCTTAAAGATGCATTATTGTGTGTGGGTGGCCTTCTAAGAGACAACCCTGGGAATGGACAGACCTTTGGAAATGTCAATGTGGCTTATGAAGTGGAAAGCCACTTGAACATGTGACATGTTTTGCGGACTGGCCCTTTAAGAGGCAGACCCTAGAAGTGGACACACCCTTGAAGAGGTGACAAATTTAGGGAATTATGTCCTTTAAGAGGTTGACCAGGGTTGTGTACAAACCCTCAAAACAACAGCATTTTAAGTGTACTGGCCCTTTAAGAGGTGGACCTGGGAAGCTTACGGACCTTTAAAATTGGCAATACTTTAAGGTGACTGGCCCTATGAAGAGGATGACCATGGAAGTGGACAGTCCTTAAAGATGCATTATTGTGTGTGGGTGGCCTTCTAAGAGACAACCCTGGGAATGGACAGACCTTGGGAAATGTCAATGTGGCTTATGAAGTGGAAATCCACTTGAACATGTGACATGTTTTGATGACTGGCCCTTTAAGAGGCAGACCCTAGATATGGACAAACCCTTGAAGAGGTGACAAATTTAGGGAATTATGTCCTTTAAGAGGTTGACCAGGGTTGTGTACAAACCCTTGAAACAACAGTATTTTAAGTGTACTGGCCCTTTAAGAGGTGGACCTGGGAAGCTTACAGACCTTTAAAATTGGCAATACTTTAAGGTGACTGGCCTATGAAGAGGATGACCATGGAAGTGGACAGTCCTTAAAGATGCATTATTGTGTGTGGGTGGCCTTCTAAGAGACAACCCTGGGAATGGACAGACCTTTGGAAATGTCAATGTGGCTTATGAAGTGGAAAGCCACTTGAACATGTGACATGTTTTGCGGACTGGCCCTTTAAGAGGCAGACCCTAGAAGTGGACAAACCCTTGAAGAGGTGACAAATTTAGGGAATTATGTCCTTTAAGAGGTTGACCAGGGTTGTGTACAAACCCTCGAAACAACAGCATTTTAAGTGTACTGGCCCTTTAAGAGGTGGACCTGGGAAGCTTACGGACCTTTAAAATTGGCAATACTTTAAGGTGACTGGCCTATGAAGAGGATGACCATGGAAGTGGACAGTCCTTAAAGATGCATTATTGTGTGTGGGTGGCCTTCTAAGAGACAACCCTGGGAATGGACAGACCTTGGGAAATGTCAATGTGGCTTATGAAGTGGAAATCCACTTGAACATGTGACATGTTTTGATGACTGGCCCTTTAAGAGGCAGACCCTAGATATGGACAAACCCTTGAAGAGGTGACAAATTTAGGGAATTATGTCCTTTAAGAGGTTGACCAGGGTTGTGTACAAACCCTTGAAACAACAGTATTTTAAGTGTACTGGCCCTTTAAGAGGTGGACCTGGGAAGCTTACAGACCTTTAAAATTGGCAATACTTTAAGGTGACTGGCCTATGAAGAGGATGACCATGGAAGTGGACAGTCCTTAAAGATGCATTATTGTGTGTGGGTGGCCTTCTAAGAGACAACCCTGGGAATGGACAGACCTTTGGAAATGTCAATGTGGCTTATGAAGTGGAAAGCCACTTGAACATGTGACATGTTTTGCGGACTGGCCCTTTAAGAGGCAGACCCTAGAAGTGGACAAACCCTTGAAGAGGTGACAAATTTAGGGAATTATGTCCTTTAAGAGGTTGACCAGGGTTGTGTACAAACCCTCGAAACAACAGCATTTTAAGTGTACTGGCCCTTTAAGAGGTGGACCTGGGAAGCTTACGGACCTTTAAAATTGGCAATACTTTAAGGTGACTGGCCCTATGAAGAGGATGACCATGGAAGTGGACAGTCCTTAAAGATGCATTATTGTGTGTGGGTGGCCTTCTAAGAGACAACCCTGGGAATGGACAGACCTTGGGAAATGTCAATGTGGCTTATGAAGTGGAAATCCACTTGAACATGTGACATGTTTTGATGACTGGCCCTTTAAGAGGCAGACCCTAGATATGGACAAACCCTTGAAGAGGTGACAAATTTAGGGAATTATGTCCTTTAAGAGGTTGACCAGGGTTGTGTACAAACCCTTGAAACAACAGTATTTTAAGTGTACTGGCCCTTTAAGAGGTGGACCTGGGAAGCTTACAGACCTTTAAAATTGGCAATACTTTAAGGTGACTGGCCTATGAAGAGGATGACCATGGAAGTGGACAGTCCTTAAAGATGCATTATTGTGTGTGGGTGGCCTTCTAAGAGACAACCCTGGGAATGGACAGACCTTTGGAAATGTCAATGTGGCTTATGAAGTGGAAAGCCACTTGAACATGTGACATGTTTTGCGGACTGGCCCTTTAAGAGGCAGACCCTAGAAGTGGACAAACCCTTGAAGAGGTGACAAATTTAGGGAATTATGTCCTTTAAGAGGTTGACCAGGGTTGTGTACAAACCCTCGAAACAACAGCATTTTAAGTGTACTGGCCCTTTAAGAGGTGGACCTGGGAAGCTTACGGACCTTTAAAATTGGCAATACTTTAAGGTGACTGGCCTATGAAGAGGATGACCATGGAAGTGGACAGTCCTTAAAGATGCATTATTGTGTGTGGGTGGCCTTCTAAGAGACAACCCTGGGAATGGACAGACCTTGGGAAATGTCAATGTGGCTTATGAAGTGGAAATCCACTTGAACATGTGACATGTTTTGATGACTGGCCCTTTAAGAGGCAGACCCTAGATATGGACAAACCCTTGAAGAGGTGACAAATTTAGGGAATTATGTCCTTTAAGAGGTTGACCAGGGTTGTGTACAAACCCTTGAAACAACAGTATTTTAAGTGTACTGGCCCTTTAAGAGGTGGACCTGGGAAGCTTACAGACCTTTAAAATTGGCAATACTTTAAGGTGACTGGCCTATGAAGAGGATGACCATGGAAGTGGACAGTCCTTAAAGATGCATTATTGTGTGTGGGTGGCCTTCTAAGAGACAACCCTGGGAATGGACAGACCTTTGGAAATGTCAATGTGGCTTATGAAGTGGAAAGCCACTTGAACATGTGACATGTTTTGCGGACTGGCCCTTTAAGAGGCAGACCCTAGAAGTGGACAAACCCTTGAAGAGGTGACAAATTTAGGGAATTATGTCCTTTAAGAGGTTGACCAGGGTTGTGTACAAACCCTCGAAACAACAGCATTTTAAGTGTACTGGCCCTTTAAGAGGTGGACCTGGGAAGCTTACGGACCTTTAAAATTGGCAATACTTTAAGGTGACTGGCCTATGAAGAGGATGACCATGGAAGTGGACAGTCCTTAAAGATGCATTATTGTGTGTGGGTGGCCTTCTAAGAGACAACCCTGGGAATGGACAGACCTTTGGAAATGTCAATGTGGCTTATGAAGTGGAAAGCCACTTGAACATGTGACATGTTTTGCGGACTGGCCCTTTAAGAGGCAGACCCTAGAAGTGGACAAACCCTTGAAGAGGTGACAAATTTAGGGAATTATGTCCTTTAAGAGGTTGACCAGGGTTGTGTACAAACCCTCGAAACAACAGCATTTTAAGTGTACTGGCCCTTTAAGAGGTGGACCTGGGAAGCTTACGGACCTTTAAAATTGGCAATACTTTAAGGTGACTGGCCTATGAAGAGGATGACCATGGAAGTGGACAGTCCTTAAAGATGCATTATTGTGTGTGGGTGGCCTTCTAAGAGACAACCCTGGGAATGGACAGACCTTGGGAAATGTCAATGTGGCTTATGAAGTGGAAATCCACTTGAACATGTGACATGTTTTGATGACTGGCCCTTTAAGAGGCAGACCCTAGATATGGACAAACCCTTGAAGAGGTGACAAATTTAGGGAATTATGTCCTTTAAGAGGTTGACCAGGGTTGTGTACAAACCCTTGAAACAACAGTATTTTAAGTGTACTGGCCCTTTAAGAGGTGGACCTGGGAAGCTTACAGACCTTTAAAATTGGCAATACTTTAAGGTGACTGGCCTATGAAGAGGATGACCATGGAAGTGGACAGTCCTTAAAGATGCATTATTGTGTGTGGGTGGCCTTCTAAGAGACAACCCTGGGAATGGACAGACCTTTGGAAATGTCAATGTGGCTTATGAAGTGGAAAGCCACTTGAACATGTGACATGTTTTGCGGACTGGCCCTTTAAGAGGCAGACCCTAGAAGTGGACACACCCTTGAAGAGGTGACAAATTTAGGGAATTATGTCCTTTAAGAGGTTGACCAGGGTTGTGTACAAACCCTCAAAACAACAGCATTTTAAGTGTACTGGCCCTTTAAGAGGTGGACCTGGGAAGCTTACGGACCTTTAAAATTGGCAATACTTTAAGGTGACTGGCCTATGAAGAGGATGACCATGGAAGTGGACAGTCCTTAAAGATGCATTATTGTGTGTGGGTGGCCTTCTAAGAGACAACCCTGGGAATGGACAGACCTTTGGAAATGTCAATGTGGCTTATGAAGTGGAAAGCCACTTGAACATGTGACATGTTTTGCGGACTGGCCCTTTAAGAGGCAGACCCTAGAAGTGGACAAACCCTTGAAGAGGTGACAAATTTAGGGAATTATGTCCTTTAAGAGGTTGACCAGGGTTGTGTACAAACCCTCGAAACAACAGCATTTTAAGTGTACTGGCCCTTTAAGAGGTGGACCTGGGAAGCTTACAGACCTTTAAAATTGGCAATACTTTAAGGTGACTGGCCTATGAAATGGATGACCATGGAAGTGGACAGTCCTTAAAGATGCATTATTGTGTGTGGGTGGCCTTCTAAGAGACAACCCTGGGAATGGACAGACCTTTGGAAATGTCAATGTGGCTTATGAAGTGGAAAGCCACTTGAACATGTGACATGTTTTGCGGACTGGCCCTTTAAGAGGCAGACCCTAGAAGTGGACAAACCCTTGAAGAGGTGACAAATTTAGGGAATTATGTCCTTTAAGAGGTTGACCAGGGTTGTGTACAAACCCTCGAAACAACAGCATTTTAAGTGTACTGGCCCTTTAAGAGGTGGACCTGGGAAGCTTACAGACCTTTAAAATTGGCAATACTTTAAGGTGACTGGCCTATGAAATGGATGACCATGGAAGTGGACAGTCCTTAAAGATGCATTATTGTGTGTGGGTGGCCTTCTAAGAGACACCCATGGGAATGGACAGACCTTTGGAAATGTCAATGTGGCTTATGAAGTGGAAATCCACTTGAACATGTGACATGTTTTGCGGACTGGCCCTTTAAGAGGCAGACCCTAGAAGTGGACACACCCTTGAAGAGGTGACAAATTTAGGGAATTATGTCCTTTAAGAGGTTGACCAGGGTTGTGTACAAACCCTCAAAACAACAGCATTTTAAGTGTACTGGCCCTTTAAGAGGTGGACCTGGGAAGCTTACGGACCTTTAAAATTGGCAATACTTTAAGGTGACTGGCCTATGAAGAGGATGACCATGGAAGTGGACAGTCCTTAAAGATGCATTATTGTGTGTGGGTGGCCTTCTAAGAGACACCCCTGGGAATGGACAGACCTTTGGAAATGTCAATGTGGCTTATGAAGTGGAAATCCACTTAAACATGTGACATGTTTTGATGACTGGCCCTTTAAGAGGCAGACCCTAGATATGGACAAACCCTTGAAGAGGTGACAAATTTAGGGAATTATGTCCTTTAAGAGGTTGAGCAGGGTTGTGTACAAACCCTTGAAACAACAGTATTTTAAGTGTACTGGCCCTTTAAGAGGTGGACCTGGGAAGCTTACAGACCTTTAAAATTGGCAATACTTTAAGGTGACTGGCCTATGAAGAGGATGACCATGGAAGTGGACAGTCCTTAAAGATGCATTATTGTGTGTGGGTGGCCTTCTAAGAGACAACCCTGGGAATGGACAGACCTTTGGAAATGTCAATGTGGCTTATGAAGTGGAAAGCCACTTGAACATGTGACATGTTTTGCGGACTGGCCCTTTAAGAGGCAGACCCTAGAAGTGGACAAACCCTTGAAGAGGTGACAAATTTAGGGAATTATGTCCTTTAAGAGGTTGACCAGGGTTGTGTACAAACCCTCGAAACAACAGCATTTTAAGTGTACTGGCCCTTTAAGAGGTGGACCTGGGAAGCTTACAGACCTTTAAAATTGGCAATACTTTAAGGTGACTGGCCTATGAAGAGGATGACCATGGAAGTGGACAGTCCTTAAAGATGCATTATTGTGTGTGGGTGGCCTTCTAAGAGACAACCCTGGGAATGGACAGACCTTGGGAAATGTCAATGTGGCTTATGAAGTGGAAATCCACTTGAACATGTGACATGTTTTGATGACTGGCCCTTTAAGAGGCAGACGCTAGATATGGACAAACCCTTGAAGAGGTGACAAATTTAGGGAATTATGTCCTTTAAGAGGTGGACCAGGGTTGTGTACAAACCCTTGAAACAACAGAATTTTAAGTGTACTGGCCCTTTAAGAGGTGGACCTGGGAAGCTTACAGACCTTTAAAATTGGCAATACTTTAAGGTGACTGGCCTATGAAGAGGATGACCATGGAAGTGGACAGTCCTTAAAGATGCATTATTGTGTGTGGGTGGCCTTCTAAGAGACAACCCTGGGAATGGACAGACCTTTGGAAATGTCAATGTGGCTTATGAAGTGGAAAGCCACTTGAACATGTGACATGTTTTGCGGACTGGCCCTTTAAGAGGCAGACCCTAGAAGTGGACAAACCCTTGAAGAGGTGACAAATTTAGGGAATTATGTCCTTTAAGAGGTTGACCAGGGTTGTGTACAAACCCTCAAAACAACAGCATTTTAAGTGTACTGGCCCTTTAAGAGGTGGACCTGGGAAGCTTACGGACCTTTAAAATTGGCAATACTTTAAGGTGACTGGCCTATGAAGAGGATGACCATGGAAGTGGACAGTCCTTAAAGATGCATTATTGTGTGTGGGTGGCCTTTTAAGAGACAACCCTGGGAATGGACAGACCTTGGGAAATGTCAATGTGGCTTATGAAGTGGAAATCCACTTGAACATGTGACATGTTTTGATGACTGGCCCTTTAAGAGGCAGACCCTAGATATGGACAAACCCTTGAAGAGGTGACAAATTTAGGGAATTATGTCCTTTAAGAGGTTGACCAGGGTTGTGTACAAACCCTTGAAACAACAGTATTTTAAGTGTACTGGCCCTTTAAGAGGTGGACCTGGGAAGCTTACAGACCTTTAAAATTGGCAATACTTTAAGGTGACTGGCCTATGAAGAGGATGACCATGGAAGTGGACAGTCCTTAAAGATGCATTATTGTGTGTGGGTGGCCTTCTAAGAGACAACCCTGGGAATGGACAGACCTTTGGAAATGTCAATGTGGCTTATGAAGTGGAAAGCCACTTGAACATGTGACATGTTTTGCGGACTGGCCCTTTAAGAGGCAGACCCTAGTAGTGGACACACCCTTGAAGAGGTGACAAATTTAGGGAATTATGTCCTTTAAGAGGTTGACCAGGGTTGTGTACAAACCCTCAAAACAACAGCATTTTAAGTGTACTGGCCCTTTAAGAGGTGGACCTGGGAAGCTTACGGACCTTTAAAATTGGCAATACTTTAAGGTGACTGGCCTATGAAGAGGATGACCATGAAAGTGGACAGTCCTTAAAGATGCATTATTGTGTGTGGGTGGCCTTCTAAGAGACAACCCTGGGAATGGACAGACCTTTGGAAATGTCAATGTGGCTTATGAAGTGGAAAGCCACTTGAACATGTGACATGTTTTGCGGACTGGCCCTTTAAGAGGCAGACCCTAGAAGTGGACAAACCCTTGAAGAGGTGACAAATTTAGGGAATTATGTCCTTTAAGAGGTTGACCAGGGTTGTGTACAAACCCTCGAAACAACAGCATTTTAAGTGTACTGGCCCTTTAAGAGGTGGACCTGGGAAGCTTACAGACCTTTAAAATTGGCAATACTTTAAGGTGACTGGCCTATGAAGAGGATGACCATGGAAGTGGACAGTCCTTAAAGATGCATTATTGTGTGTGGGTGGCCTTCTAAGAGACAACCCTGGGAATGGACAGACCTTTGGAAATGTCAATGTGGCTTATGAAGTGGAAAGCCACTTGAACATGTGACATGTTTTGCGGACTGGCCCTTTAAGAGGCAGACCCTAGAAGTGGACAAACCCTTGAAGAGGTGACAAATTTAGGGAATTATGTCCTTTAAGAGGTTGACCAGGGTTGTGTACAAACCCTCGAAACAACAGCATTTTAAGTGTACTGGCCCTTTAAGAGGTGGACCTGGGAAGCTTACGGACCTTTAAAATTGGCAATACTTTAAGGTGACTGGCCTATGAAGAGGATGACCATGGAAGTGGACAGTCCTTAAAGATGCATTATTGTGTGTGGGTGGCCTTCTAAGAGACAACCCTGGGAATGGACAGACCTTGGGAAATGTCAATGTGGCTTATGAAGTGGAAATCCACTTGAACATGTGACATGTTTTGATGACTGGCCCTTTAAGAGGCAGACCCTAGATATGGACAAACCCTTGAAGAGGTGACAAATTTAGGGAATTATGTCCTTTAAGAGGTTGACCAGGGTTGTGTACAAACCCTTGAAACAACAGTATTTTAAGTGTACTGGCCCTTTAAGAGGTGGACCTGGGAAGCTTACAGACCTTTAAAATTGGCAATACTTTAAGGTGACTGGCCTATGAAGAGGATGACCATGGAAGTGGACAGTCCTTAAAGATGCATTATTGTGTGTGGGTGGCCTTCTAAGAGACAACCCTGGGAATGGACAGACCTTTGGAAATGTCAATGTGGCTTATGAAGTGGAAAGCCACTTGAACATGTGACATGTTTTGCGGACTGGCCCTTTAAGAGGCAGACCCTAGAAGTGGACAAACCCTTGAAGAGGTGACAAATTTAGGGAATTATGTCCTTTAAGAGGTTGACCAGGGTTGTGTACAAACCCTCGAAACAACAGCATTTTAAGTGTACTGGCCCTTTAAGAGGTGGACCTGGGAAGCTTACGGACCTTTAAAATTGGCAATACTTTAAGGTGACTGGCCTATGAAGAGGATGACCATGGAAGTGGACAGTCCTTAAAGATGCATTATTGTGTGTGGGTGGCCTTCTAAGAGACAACCCTGGGAATGGACAGACCTTTGGAAATGTCAATGTGGCTTATGAAGTGGAAAGCCACTTGAACATGTGACATGTTTTGCGGACTGGCCCTTTAAGAGGCAGACCCTAGAAGTGGACAAACCCTTGAAGAGGTGACAAATTTAGGGAATTATGTCCTTTAAGAGGTTGACCAGGGTTGTGTACAAACCCTCGAAACAACAGCATTTTAAGTGTACTGGCCCTTTAAGAGGTGGACCTGGGAAGCTTACGGACCTTTAAAATTGGCAATACTTTAAGGTGACTGGCCTATGAAGAGGATGACCATGGAAGTGGACAGTCCTTAAAGATGCATTATTGTGTGTGGGTGGCCTTCTAAGAGACAACCCTGGGAATGGACAGACCTTTGGAAATGTCAATGTGGCTTATGAAGTGGAAAGCCACTTGAACATGTGACATGTTTTGCGGACTGGCCCTTTAAGAGGCAGACCCTAGAAGTGGACAAACCCTTGAAGAGGTGACAAATTTAGGGAATTATGTCCTTTAAGAGGTTGACCAGGGTTGTGTACAAACCCTCGAAACAACAGCATTTTAAGTGTACTGGCCCTTTAAGAGGTGGACCTGGGAAGCTTACGGACCTTTAAAATTGGCAATACTTTAAGGTGACTGGCCTATGAAGAGGATGACCATGGAAGTGGACAGTCCTTAAAGATGCATTATTGTGTGTGGGTGGCCTTCTAAGAGACAACCCTGGGAATGGACAGACCTTTGGAAATGTCAATGTGGCTTATGAAGTGGAAAGCCACTTGAACATGTGACATGTTTTGCGGACTGGCCCTTTAAGAGGCAGACCCTAGAAGTGGACAAACCCTTGAAGAGGTGACAAATTTAGGGAATTATGTCCTTTAAGAGGTTGACCAGGGTTGTGTACAAACCCTTGAAACAACAGTATTTTAAGTGTACTGGCCCTTTAAGAGGTGGACCTGGGAAGCTTACAGACCTTTAAAATTGGCAATACTTTAAGGTGACTGGCCTATGAAGAGGATGACCATGGAAGTGGACAGTCCTTAAAGATGCATTATTGTGTGTGGGTGGCCTTCTAAGAGACAACCCTGGGAATGGACAGACCTTTGGAAATGTCAATGTGGCTTATGAAGTGGAAAGCCACTTGAACATGTGACATGTTTTGCGGACTGGCCCTTTAAGAGGCAGACCCTAGAAGTGGACAAACCCTTGAAGAGGTGACAAATTTAGGGAATTATGTCCTTTAAGAGGTTGACCAGGGTTGTGTACAAACCCTCGAAACAACAGCATTTTAAGTGTACTGGCCCTTTAAGAGGTGGACCTGGGAAGCTTACAGACCTTTAAAATTGGCAATACTTTAAGGTAACTGGCCTATGAAATGGATGACCATGGAAGTGGACAGTCCTTAAAGATGCATTATTGTGTGTGGGTGGCCTTCTAAGAGACAACCCTGGGAATGGACAGACCTTTGGAAATGTCAATGTGGCTTATGAAGTGGAAAGCCACTTGAACATGTGACATGTTTTGCGGACTGGCCCTTTAAGAGGCAGACCCTAGAAGTGGACAAACCCTTGAAGAGGTGACAAATTTAGGGAATTATGTCCTTTAAGAGGTTGACCAGGGTTGTGTACAAACCCTCGAAACAACAGCATTTTAAGTGTACTGGCCCTTTAAGAGGTGGACCTGGGAAGCTTACAGACCTTTAAAATTGGCAATACTTTAAGGTGACTGGCCTATGAAATGGATGACCATGGAAGTGGACAGTCCTTAAAGATGCATTATTGTGTGTGGGTGGCCTTCTAAGAGACACCCATGGGAATGGACAGACCTTTGGAAATGTCAATGTGGCTTATGAAGTGGAAATCCACTTGAACATGTGACATGTTTTGCGGACTGGCCCTTTAAGAGGCAGACCCTAGAAGTGGACACACCCTTGAAGAGGTGACAAATTTAGGGAATTATGTCCTTTAAGAGGTTGACCAGGGTTGTGTACAAACCCTCAAAACAACAGCATTTTAAGTGTACTGGCCCTTTAAGAGGTGGACCTGGGAAGCTTACGGACCTTTAAAATTGGCAATACTTTAAGGTGACTGGCCTATGAAGAGGATGACCATGGAAGTGGACAGTCCTTAAAGATGCATTATTGTGTGTGGGTGGCCTTCTAAGAGACACCCCTGGGAATGGACAGACCTTTGGAAATGTCAATGTGGCTTATGAAGTGGAAATCCACTTAAACATGTGACATGTTTTGATGACTGGCCCTTTAAGAGGCAGACCCTAGATATGGACAAACCCTTGAAGAGGTGACAAATTTAGGGAATTATGTCCTTTAAGAGGTTGAGCAGGGTTGTGTACAAACCCTTGAAACAACAGTATTTTAAGTGTACTGGCCCTTTAAGAGGTGGACCTGGGAAGCTTACAGACCTTTAAAATTGGCAATACTTTAAGGTGACTGGCCTATGAAGAGGATGACCATGGAAGTGGACAGTCCTTAAAGATGCATTATTGTGTGTGGGTGGCCTTCTAAGAGACAACCCTGGGAATGGACAGACCTTTGGAAATGTCAATGTGGCTTATGAAGTGGAAAGCCACTTGAACATGTGACATGTTTTGCGGACTGGCCCTTTAAGAGGCAGACCCTAGAAGTGGACAAACCCTTGAAGAGGTGACAAATTTAGGGAATTATGTCCTTTAAGAGGTTGACCAGGGTTGTGTACAAACCCTCGAAACAACAGCATTTTAAGTGTACTGGCCCTTTAAGAGGTGGACCTGGGAAGCTTACAGACCTTTAAAATTGGCAATACTTTAAGGTGACTGGCCTATGAAGAGGATGACCATGGAAGTGGACAGTCCTTAAAGATGCATTATTGTGTGTGGGTGGCCATCTAAGAGACAACCCTGGGAATGGACAGACCTTGGGAAATGTCAATGTGGCTTATGAAGTGGAAATCCACTTGAACATGTGACATGTTTTGATGACTGGCCCTTTAAGAGGCAGACGCTAGATATGGACAAACCCTTGAAGAGGTGACAAATTTAGGGAATTATGTCCTTTAAGAGGTGGACCAGGGTTGTGTACAAACCCTTGAAACAACAGAATTTTAAGTGTACTGGCCCTTTAAGAGGTGGACCTGGGAAGCTTACAGACCTTTAAAATTGGCAATACTTTAAGGTGACTGGCCTATGAAGAGGATGACCATGGAAGTGGACAGTCCTTAAAGATGCATTATTGTGTGTGGGTGGCCTTCTAAGAGACAACCCTGGGAATGGACAGACCTTTGGAAATGTCAATGTGGCTTATGAAGTGGAAAGCCACTTGAACATGTGACATGTTTTGCGGACTGGCCCTTTAAGAGGCAGACCCTAGAAGTGGACACACCCTTGAAGAGGTGACAAATTTAGGGAATTATGTCCTTTAAGAGGTTGACCAGGGTTGTGTACAAACCCTCAAAACAACAGCATTTTAAGTGTACTGGCCCTTTAAGAGGTGGACCTGGGAAGCTTACGGACCTTTAAAATTGGCAATACTTTAAGGTGACTGGCCCTATGAAGAGGATGACCATGGAAGTGGACAGTCCTTAAAGATGCATTATTGTGTGTGGGTGGCCTTCTAAGAGACAACCCTGGGAATGGACAGACCTTGGGAAATGTCAATGTGGCTTATGAAGTGGAAATCCACTTGAACATGTGACATGTTTTGATGACTGGCCCTTTAAGAGGCAGACCCTAGATATGGACAAACCCTTGAAGAGGTGACAAATTTAGGGAATTATGTCCTTTAAGAGGTTGACCAGGGTTGTGTACAAACCCTTGAAACAACAGTATTTTAAGTGTACTGGCCCTTTAAGAGGTGGACCTGGGAAGCTTACAGACCTTTAAAATTGGCAATACTTTAAGGTGACTGGCCTATGAAGAGGATGACCATGGAAGTGGACAGTCCTTAAAGATGCATTATTGTGTGTGGGTGGCCTTCTAAGAGACAACCCTGGGAATGGACAGACCTTTGGAAATGTCAATGTGGCTTATGAAGTGGAAAGCCACTTGAACATGTGACATGTTTTGCGGACTGGCCCTTTAAGAGGCAGACCCTAGAAGTGGACAAACCCTTGAAGAGGTGACAAATTTAGGGAATTATGTCCTTTAAGAGGTTGACCAGGGTTGTGTACAAACCCTCGAAACAACAGCATTTTAAGTGTACTGGCCCTTTAAGAGGTGGACCTGGGAAGCTTACGGACCTTTAAAATTGGCAATACTTTAAGGTGACTGGCCTATGAAGAGGATGACCATGGAAGTGGACAGTCCTTAAAGATGCATTATTGTGTGTGGGTGGCCTTCTAAGAGACAACCCTGGGAATGGACAGACCTTTGGAAATGTCAATGTGGCTTATGAAGTGGAAAGCCACTTGAACATGTGACATGTTTTGCGGACTGGCCCTTTAAGAGGCAGACCCTAGAAGTGGACAAACCCTTGAAGAGGTGACAAATTTAGGGAATTATGTCCTTTAAGAGGTTGACCAGGGTTGTGTACAAACCCTCGAAACAACAGCATTTTAAGTGTACTGGCCCTTTAAGAGGTGGACCTGGGAAGCTTACGGACCTTTAAAATTGGCAATACTTTAAGGTGACTGGCCTATGAAGAGGATGACCATGGAAGTGGACAGTCCTTAAAGATGCATTATTGTGTGTGGGTGGCCTTCTAAGAGACAACCCTGGGAATGGACAGACCTTTGGAAATGTCAATGTGGCTTATGAAGTGGAAAGCCACTTGAACATGTGACATGTTTTGCGGACTGGCCCTTTAAGAGGCAGACCCTAGAAGTGGACAAACCCTTGAAGAGGTGACAAATTTAGGGAATTATGTCCTTTAAGAGGTTGACCAGGGTTGTGTACAAACCCTCGAAACAACAGCATTTTAAGTGTACTGGCCCTTTAAGAGGTGGACCTGGGAAGCTTACAGACCTTTAAAATTGGCAATACTTTAAGGTAACTGGCCTATGAAATGGATGACCATGGAAGTGGACAGTCCTTAAAGATGCATTATTGTGTGTGGGTGGCCTTCTAAGAGACAACCCTGGGAATGGACAGACCTTTGGAAATGTCAATGTGGCTTATGAAGTGGAAAGCCACTTGAACATGTGACATGTTTTGCGGACTGGCCCTTTAAGAGGCAGACCCTAGAAGTGGACAAACCCTTGAAGAGGTGACAAATTTAGGGAATTATGTCCTTTAAGAGGTTGACCAGGGTTGTGTACAAACCCTCGAAACAACAGCATTTTAAGTGTACTGGCCCTTTAAGAGGTGGACCTGGGAAGCTTACAGACCTTTAAAATTGGCAATACTTTAAGGTGACTGGCCTATGAAATGGATGACCATGGAAGTGGACAGTCCTTAAAGATGCATTATTGTGTGTGGGTGGCCTTCTAAGAGACACCCATGGGAATGGACAGACCTTTGGAAATGTCAATGTGGCTTATGAAGTGGAAATCCACTTGAACATGTGACATGTTTTGCGGACTGGCCCTTTAAGAGGCAGACCCTAGAAGTGGACACACCCTTGAAGAGGTGACAAATTTAGGGAATTATGTCCTTTAAGAGGTTGACCAGGGTTGTGTACAAACCCTCAAAACAACAGCATTTTAAGTGTACTGGCCCTTTAAGAGGTGGACCTGGGAAGCTTACGGACCTTTAAAATTGGCAATACTTTAAGGTGACTGGCCTATGAAGAGGATGACCATGGAAGTGGACAGTCCTTAAAGATGCATTATTGTGTGTGGGTGGCCTTCTAAGAGACACCCCTGGGAATGGACAGACCTTTGGAAATGTCAATGTGGCTTATGAAGTGGAAATCCACTTAAACATGTGACATGTTTTGATGACTGGCCCTTTAAGAGGCAGACCCTAGATATGGACAAACCCTTGAAGAGGTGACAAATTTAGGGAATTATGTCCTTTAAGAGGTTGAGCAGGGTTGTGTACAAACCCTTGAAACAACAGTATTTTAAGTGTACTGGCCCTTTAAGAGGTGGACCTGGGAAGCTTACAGACCTTTAAAATTGGCAATACTTTAAGGTGACTGGCCTATGAAGAGGATGACCATGGAAGTGGACAGTCCTTAAAGATGCATTATTGTGTGTGGGTGGCCTTCTAAGAGACAACCCTGGGAATGGACAGACCTTTGGAAATGTCAATGTGGCTTATGAAGTGGAAAGCCACTTGAACATGTGACATGTTTTGCGGACTGGCCCTTTAAGAGGCAGACCCTAGAAGTGGACACACCCTTGAAGAGGTGACAAATTTAGGGAATTATGTCCTTTAAGAGGTTGACCAGGGTTGTGTACAAACCCTCAAAACAACAGCATTTTAAGTGTACTGGCCCTTTAAGAGGTGGACCTGGGAAGCTTACGGACCTTTAAAATTGGCAATACTTTAAGGTGACTGGCCCTATGAAGAGGATGACCATGGAAGTGGACAGTCCTTAAAGATGCATTATTGTGTGTGGGTGGCCTTCTAAGAGACAACCCTGGGAATGGACAGACCTTGGGAAATGTCAATGTGGCTTATGAAGTGGAAATCCACTTGAACATGTGACATGTTTTGATGACTGGCCCTTTAAGAGGCAGACCCTAGATATGGACAAACCCTTGAAGAGGTGACAAATTTAGGGAATTATGTCCTTTAAGAGGTTGACCAGGGTTGTGTACAAACCCTTGAAACAACAGTATTTTAAGTGTACTGGCCCTTTAAGAGGTGGACCTGGGAAGCTTACAGACCTTTAAAATTGGCAATACTTTAAGGTGACTGGCCTATGAAGAGGATGACCATGGAAGTGGACAGTCCTTAAAGATGCATTATTGTGTGTGGGTGGCCTTCTAAGAGACAACCCTGGGAATGGACAGACCTTTGGAAATGTCAATGTGGCTTATGAAGTGGAAAGCCACTTGAACATGTGACATGTTTTGCGGACTGGCCCTTTAAGAGGCAGACCCTAGAAGTGGACAAACCCTTGAAGAGGTGACAAATTTAGGGAATTATGTCCTTTAAGAGGTTGACCAGGGTTGTGTACAAACCCTCGAAACAACAGCATTTTAAGTGTACTGGCCCTTTAAGAGGTGGACCTGGGAAGCTTACAGACCTTTAAAATTGGCAATACTTTAAGGTGACTGGCCTATGAAGAGGATGACCATGGAAGTGGACAGTCCTTAAAGATGCATTATTGTGTGTGGGTGGCCTTCTAAGAGACAACCCTGGGAATGGACAGACCTTTGGAAATGTCAATGTGGCTTATGAAGTGGAAAGCCACTTGAACATGTGACATGTTTTGCGGACTGGCCCTTTAAGAGGCAGACCCTAGAAGTGGACAAACCCTTGAAGAGGTGACAAATTTAGGGAATTATGTCCTTTAAGAGGTTGACCAGGGTTGTGTACAAACCCTCGAAACAACAGCATTTTAAGTGTACTGGCCCTTTAAGAGGTGGACCTGGGAAGCTTACGGACCTTTAAAATTGGCAATACTTTAAGGTGACTGGCCTATGAAGAGGATGACCATGGAAGTGGACAGTCCTTAAAGATGCATTATTGTGTGTGGGTGGCCTTCTAAGAGACAACCCTGGGAATGGACAGACCTTGGGAAATGTCAATGTGGCTTATGAAGTGGAAATCCACTTGAACATGTGACATGTTTTGATGACTGGCCCTTTAAGAGGCAGACCCTAGATATGGACAAACCCTTGAAGAGGTGACAAATTTAGGGAATTATGTCCTTTAAGAGGTTGACCAGGGTTGTGTACAAACCCTTGAAACAACAGCATTTTAAGTGTACTGGCCCTTTAAGAGGTGGACCTGGGAAGCTTACAGACCTTTAAAATTGGCAATACTTTAAGGTGACTGGCCTATGAAGAGGATGACCATGGAAGTGGACAGTCCTTAAAGATGCATTATTGTGTGTGGGTGGCCTTCTAAGAGACAACCCTGGGAATGGACAGACCTTTGGAAATGTCAATGTGGCTTATGAAGTGGAAAGCCACTTGAACATGTGACATGTTTTGCGGACTGGCCCTTTAAGAGGCAGACCCTAGAAGTGGACAAACCCTTGAAGAGGTGACAAATTTAGGGAATTATGTCCTTTAAGAGGTTGACCAGGGTTGTGTACAAACCCTCGAAAAAACAGCATTTTAAGTGTACTGGCCCTTTAAGAGGTGGACCTGGGAAGCTTACAGACCTTTAAAATTGGCAATACTTTAAGGTGACTGGCCTATGAAGAGGATGACCATGGAAGTGGACAGTCCTTAAAGATGCATTATTGTGTGTGGGTGGCCTTCTAAGAGACAACCCTGGGAATGGACAGACCTTTGGAAATGTCAATGTGGCTTATGAAGTGGAAAGCCACTTGAACATGTGACATGTTTTGCGGACTGGCCCTTTAAGAGGCAGACCCTAGAAGTGGACAAACCCTTGAAGAGGTGACAAATTTAGGGAATTATGTCCTTTAAGAGGTTGACCAGGGTTGTGTACAAACCCTCGAAACAACAGCATTTTAAGTGTACTGGCCCTTTAAGAGGTGGACCTGGGAAGCTTACGGACCTTTAAAATTGGCAATACTTTAAGGTGACTGGCCTATGAAGAGGATGACCATGGAAGTGGACAGTCCTTAAAGATGCATTATTGTGTGTGGGTGGCCTTCTAAGAGACAACCCTGGGAATGGACAGACCTTGGGAAATGTCAATGTGGCTTATGAAGTGGAAATCCACTTGAACATGTGACATGTTTTGATGACTGGCCCTTTAAGAGGCAGACCCTAGATATGGACAAACCCTTGAAGAGGTGACAAATTTAGGGAATTATGTCCTTTAAGAGGTTGACCAGGGTTGTGTACAAACCCTTGAAACAACAGCATTTTAAGTGTACTGGCCCTTTAAGAGGTGGACCTGGGAAGCTTACAGACCTTTAAAATTGGCAATACTTTAAGGTGACTGGCCTATGAAGAGGATGACCATGGAAGTGGACAGTCCTTAAAGATGCATTATTGTGTGTGGGTGGCCTTCTAAGAGACAACCCTGGGAATGGACAGACCTTTGGAAATGTCAATGTGGCTTATGAAGTGGAAAGCCACTTGAACATGTGACATGTTTTGCGGACTGGCCCTTTAAGAGGCAGACCCTAGAAGTGGACAAACCCTTGAAGAGGTGACAAATTTAGGGAATTATGTCCTTTAAGAGGTTGACCAGGGTTGTGTACAAACCCTCGAAAAAACAGCATTTTAAGTGTACTGGCCCTTTAAGAGGTGGACCTGGGAAGCTTACGGACCTTTAAAATTGGCAATACTTTAAGGTGACTGGCCTATGAAGAGGATGACCATGGAAGTGGACAGTCCTTAAAGATGCATTATTGTGTGTGGGTGGCCTTCTAAGAGACAACCCTGGGAATGGACAGACCTTTGGAAATGTCAATGTGGCTTATGAAGTGGAAAGCCACTTGAACATGTGACATGTTTTGCGGACTGGCCCTTTAAGAGGCAGACCCTAGAAGTGGACACACCCTTGAAGAGGTGACAAATTTAGGGAATTATGTCCTTTAAGAGGTTGACCAGGGTTGTGTACAAACCCTCAAAACAACAGCATTTTAAGTGTACTGGCCCTTTAAGAGGTGGACCTGGGAAGCTTACGGACCTTTAAAATTGGCAATACTTTAAGGTGACTGGCCTATGAAGAGGATGACCATGGAAGTGGACAGTCCTTAAAGATGCATTATTGTGTGTGGGTGGCCATCTAAGAGACAACCCTGGGAATGGACAGACCTTTGGAAATGTCAATGTGGCTTATGAAGTGGAAAGCCACTTGAACATGTGACATGTTTTGATGACTGGCCCTTTAAGAGGCAGACCCTAGAAGTGGACAAACCCTTGAAGAGGTGACAAATTTAGGGAATTATGTCCTTTAAGAGGTTGACCAGGGTTGTGTACAAACCCTCAAAACAACAGCATTTTAAGTGTACTGGCCCTTTAAGAGGTGGGCCTGGGAAGCTTACGGACCTTTAAAATTGGCAATACTTTAAGGTGACTGGCCTATGAAGAGGATGACCATGGAAGTGGACAGTACTTAAAGATGCATTATTGTGTGTGGGTGGCCTTCTAAGAGACAACCCTGGGAATGGACAGACCTTTGGAAATGTCAATGTGGCTTATGAAGTGGAAAGCCACTTGAACATGTGACATGTTTTGCGGACAGGCCCTTTAAGAGGCAGACCCTAGAAGTGGACAAACCCTTGAAGAGGTGACAAATTTAGGGAATTATGTCCTTTAAGAGGTTGACCAGGGTTGTGTACAAACCCTCGAAACAACAGCATTTTAAGTGTACTGGCCCTTTAAGAGGTGGACCTGGGAAGCTTACAGACCTTTAAAATTGGCAATACTTTAAGGTGACTGGCCTATGAAGAGGATGACCATGGAAGTGGACAGTCCTTAAAGATGCATTATTGTGTGTGGGTGGCCTTCTAAGAGACAACCCTGGGAATGGACAGACCTTTGGAAATGTCAATGTGGCTTATGAAGTGGAAAGCCACTTGAACATGTGACATGTTTTGCGGACTGGCCCTTTAAGAGGCAGACCCTAGAAGTGGACAAACCCTTGAAGAGGTGACAAATTTAGGGAATTATGTCCTTTAAGAGGTTGACCAGGGTTGTGTACAAACCCTCAAAACAACAGCATTTTAAGTGTACTGGCCCTTTAAGAGGTGGACCTGGGAAGCTTACGGACCTTTAAAATTGGCAATACTTTAAGGTGACTGGCCTATGAAGAGGATGACCATGGAAGTGGACAGTCCTTAAAGATGCATTATTGTGTGTGGGTGGCCTTCTAAGAGACAACCCTGGGAATGGACAGACCTTTGGAAATGTCAATGTGGCTTATGAAGTGGAAAGCCACTTGAACATGTGACATGTTTTGCGGACTGGCCCTTTAAGAGGCAGACCCTAGAAGTGGACAAACCCTTGAAGAGGTGACAAATTTAGGGAATTATGTCCTTTAAGAGGTTGACCAGGGTTGTGTACAAACCCTCGAAACAACAGCATTTTAAGTGTACTGGCCCTTTAAGAGGTGGACCTGGGAAGCTTACAGACCTTTAAAATTGGCAATACTTTAAGGTGACTGGCCTATGAAGAGGATGACCATGGAAGTGGACAGTCCTTAAAGATGCATTATTGTGTGTGGGTGGCCTTCTAAGAGACAACCCTGGGAATGGACAGACCTTTGGAAATGTAAATGTGGCTTATGAAGTGGAAATCCACTTCAACATGTGACATGTTTTGATGACTGGCCCTTTAAGAGGCAGACCCTAGATATGGACAAACCCTTGAAGAGGTGACAAATTTAGGGAATTATGTCCTTTAAGAGGTTGACCAGGGTTGTGTACAAACCCTTGAAACAACAGTATTTTAAGTGTACTGGCCCTTTAAGAGGTGGACCTGGGAAGCTTACGGACCTTTAAAATTGGCAATACTTTAAGGTGACTGGCCTATGAAGAGGATGACCATGGAAGTGGACAGTCCTTAAAGATGCATTATTGTGTGTGGGTGGCCTTCTAAGAGACAACCCTGGGAATGGACAGACCTTTGGAAATGTCAATGTGGCTTATGAAGTGGAAATCCACTTGAACATGTGACATGTTTTGATGACTGGCCCTTTAAGAGGCAGACCCTAGAAGTGGACAAACCCTTGAAGAGGTGACAAATTTAGGGAATTATGTCCTTTAAGAGGTTGACCAGGGTTGTGTACAAACCCTCGAAACAACAGCATTTTAAGTGTACTGGCCCTTTAAGAGGTGGACCTGGGAAGCTTACGGACCTTTAAAATTGGCAATACTTTAAGGTGACTGGCCTATGAAGAGGATGACCATGGAAGTGGACAGTCCTTAAAGATGCATTATTGTGTGTGGGTGGCCTTCTAAGAGACAACCCTGGGAATGGACAGACCTTGGGAAATGTCAATGTGGCTTATGAAGTGGAAAGCCACTTGAACATGTGACATGTTTTGCGGACTGGCCCTTTAAGAGGCAGGCCCTAGAAGTGGACACACCCTTGAAGAGGTGACAAATTTAGGGAATTATGTCCTTTAAGAGGTTGACCAGGGTTGTGTACAAACCCTCGAAACAACAGCATTTTAAGTGTACTGGCCCTTTAAGAGGTGGACCTGGGAAGCTTACGGACCTTTAAAATTGGCAATACTTTAAGGTGACTGGCCTATGAAGAGGATGACCATGGAAGTGGACAGTCCTTAAAGATGCATTATTGTGTGTGGGTGGCCATCTAAGAGACAACCCTGGGAATGGACAGACCTTTGGAAATGTCAATGTGGCTTATGAAGTGGAAAGCCACTTGAACATGTGACATGTTTTGCGGACTGGCCCTTTAAGAGGCAGACCCTAGAAGTGGACAAACCCTTGAAGAGGTGACAAATTTAGGGAATTATGTCCTTTAAGAGGTTGACCAGGGTTGTGTACAAACCCTCGAAACAACAGCATTTTAAGTGTACTGGCCCTTTAAGAGGTTGACCTGGGAAGCTTACGGACCTTTAAAATTGGCAATACTTTAAGGTGACTGGCCTATGAAGAGGATGACCATGGAAGTGGACAATCCTTAAAGATGCATTATTGTGTGTGGGTGGCCTTCTAAGAGACAACCCTGGGAATGGACAGACCTTTGGAAATGTCAATGTGGCTTATGAAGTGGAAATCCACTTGAACATGTGACATGTTTTGATGACTGGCCCTTTAAGAGGCAGACCCTAGAAGTGGACAAACCCTTGAAGAGGTGACAAATTTAGGGAATTATGTCCTTTAAGAGGTTGACCAGGGTTGTGTACAAACCCTCGAAACAACAGCATTTTAAGTGTACTGGCCCTTTAAGAGGTGGACCTGGGAAGCTTACGGACCTTTAAAATTGGCAATACTTTAAGGTGACTGGCCTATGAAGAGGATGACCATGGAAGTGGACAGTCCTTAAAGATGCATTATTGTGTGTGGGTGGCCTTCTAAGAGACAACCCTGGGAATGGACAGACCTTTGGAAATGTCAATGTGGCTTATGAAGTGGAAAGCCACTTGAACATGTGACATGTTTTGCGGACTGGCCCTTTAAGAGGCAGACCCTAGAAGTGGACACACCCTTGAAGAGGTGACAAATTTAGGGAATTATGTCCTTTAAGAGGTTGACCAGGGTTGTGTACAAACCCTCAAAACAACAGCATTTTAAGTGTACTGGCCCTTTAAGAGGTGGACCTGGGAAGCTTACGGACCTTTAAAATTGGCAATACTTTAAGGTGACTGGCCTATGAAGAGGATGACCATGGAAGTGGACAGTCCTTAAAGATGCATTATTGTGTGTGGGTGGCCATCTAAGAGACAACCCTGGGAATGGACAGACCTTTGGAAATGTCAATGTGGCTTATGAAGTGGAAAGCCACTTGAACATGTGACATGTTTTGATGACTGGCCCTTTAAGAGGCAGACCCTAGAAGTGGACAAACCCTTGAAGAGGTGACAAATTTAGGGAATTATGTCCTTTAAGAGGTTGACCAGGGTTGTGTACAAACCCTCGAAACAACAGCATTTTAAGTGTACTGGCCCTTTAAGAGGTGGACCTGGGAAGCTTACAGACCTTTAAAATTGGCAATACTTTAAGGTGACTGGCCTATGAAGAGGATGACCATGGAAGTGGACAGTCCTTAAAGATGCATTATTGTGTGTGGGTGGCCTTCTAAGAGACAACCCTGGGAATGGACAGACCTTTGGAAATGTCAATGTGGCTTATGAAGTGGAAATCCACTTGAACATGTGACATGTTTTGATGACTGGCCCTTTAAGAGGCAGACCCTAGATATGGACAAACCCTTGAAGAGGTGACAAATTTAGGGAATTATGTCCTTTAAGAGGTTGACCAGGGTTGTGTACAAACCCTCAAAACAACAGCATTTTAAGTGTACTGGCCCTTTAAGAGGTGGACCTGGGAAGCTTACGGACCTTTAAAATTGGCAATACTTTAAGGTGACTGGCCTATGAAGAGGATGACCATGGAAGTGGACAGTCCTTAAAGATGCATTATTGTGTGTGGGTGGCCTTCTAAGAGACAACCCTGGGAATGGACAGACCTTTGGAAATGTCAATGTGGCTTATGAAGTGGAATTCCACTTGAACATGTGACATGTTTTGCGGACTGGCCCTTTAAGAGGCAGACCCTAGAAGTGGACAAACCCTTGAAGAGGTGACAAATTTAGGGAATTATGTCCTTTAAGAGGTTGACCAGGGTTGTGTACAAACCCTCGAAACAACAGCATTTTAAGTGTACTGGCCCTTTAAGAGGTGGACCTGGGAAGCTTACAGACCTTTAAAATTGGCAATACTTTAAGGTGACTGGCCTATGAAGAGGATGACCATGGAAGTGGACAGTCCTTAAAGATGCATTATTGTGTGTGGGTGGCCTTCTAAGAGACAACCCTGGGAATGGACAGACCTTTGGAAATGTAAATGTGGCTTATGAAGTGGAAATCCACTTCAACATGTGACATGTTTTGCGGACTGGCCCTTTAAGAGGCAGACCCTAGAAGTGGACACACCCTTGAAGAGGTGACAAATTTAGGGAATTATGTCCTTTAAGAGGTTGACCAGGGTTGTGTACAAACCCTCAAAACAACAGCATTTTAAGTGTACTGGCCCTTTAAGAGGTGGACCTGGGAAGCTTACGGACCTTTAAAATTGGCAATACTTTAAGGTGACTGGCCTATGAAGAGGATGACCATGGAAGTGGACAGTCCTTAAAGATGCATTATTGTGTGTGGGTGGCCATCTAAGAGACAACCCTGGGAATGGACAGACCTTTGGAAATGTCAATGTGGCTTATGAAGTGGAAAGCCACTTGAACATGTGACATGTTTTGATGACTGGCCCTTTAAGAGGCAGACCCTAGAAGTGGACAAACCCTTGAAGAGGTGACAAATTTAGGGAATTATGTCCTTTAAGAGGTTGACCAGGGTTGTGTACAAACCCTCAAAACAACAGCATTTTAAGTGTACTGGCCCTTTAAGAGGTGGGCCTGGGAAGCTTACGGACCTTTAAAATTGGCAATACTTTAAGGTGACTGGCCTATGAAGAGGATGACCATGGAAGTGGACAGTCCTTAAAGATGCATTATTGTGTGTGGGTGGCCTTCTAAGAGACAACCCTGGGAATGGACAGACCTTTGGAAATGTCAATGTGGCTTATGAAGTGGAAAGCCACTTGAACATGTGACATGTTTTGCGGACTGGCCCTTTAAGAGGCAGACCCTAGAAGTGGACAAACCCTTGAAGAGGTGACAAATTTAGGGAATTATGTCCTTTAAGAGGTTGACCAGGGTTGTGTACAAACCCTCGAAACAACAGCATTTTAAGTGTACTGGCCCTTTAAGAGGTGGACCTGGGAAGCTTACAGACCTTTAAAATTGGCAATACTTTAAGGTGACTGGCCTATGAAGAGGATGACCATGGAAGTGGACAGTCCTTAAAGATGCATTATTGTGTGTGGGTGGCCTTCTAAGAGACAACCCTGGGAATGGACAGACCTTTGGAAATGTCAATGTGGCTTATGAAGTGGAAAGCCACTTGAACATGTGACATGTTTTGCGGACTGGCCCTTTAAGAGGCAGACCCTAGAAGTGGACAAACCCTTGAAGAGGTGACAAATTTAGGGAATTATGTCCTTTAAGAGGTTGACCAGGGTTGTGTACAAACCCTCAAAACAACAGCATTTTAAGTGTACTGGCCCTTTAAGAGGTGGACCTGGGAAGCTTACGGACCTTTAAAATTGGCAATACTTTAAGGTGACTGGCCTATGAAGAGGATGACCATGGAAGTGGACAGTCCTTAAAGATGCATTATTGTGTGTGGGTGGCCTTCTAAGAGACAACCCTGGGAATGGACAGACCTTTGGAAATGTCAATGTGGCTTATGAAGTGGAAAGCCACTTGAACATGTGACATGTTTTGCGGACTGGCCCTTTAAGAGGCAGACCCTAGAAGTGGACAAACCCTTGAAGAGGTGACAAATTTAGGGAATTATGTCCTTTAAGAGGTTGACCAGGGTTGTGTACAAACCCTCGAAACAACAGCATTTTAAGTGTACTGGCCCTTTAAGAGGTGGACCTGGGAAGCTTACAGACCTTTAAAATTGGCAATACTTTAAGGTGACTGGCCTATGAAGAGGATGACCATGGAAGTGGACAGTCCTTAAAGATGCATTATTGTGTGTGGGTGGCCTTCTAAGAGACAACCCTGGGAATGGACAGACCTTTGGAAATGTAAATGTGGCTTATGAAGTGGAAATCCACTTCAACATGTGACATGTTTTGATGACTGGCCCTTTAAGAGGCAGACCCTAGATATGGACAAACCCTTGAAGAGGTGACAAATTTAGGGAATTATGTCCTTTAAGAGGTTGACCAGGGTTGTGTACAAACCCTTGAAACAACAGTATTTTAAGTGTACTGGCCCTTTAAGAGGTGGACCTGGGAAGCTTACGGACCTTTAAAATTGGCAATACTTTAAGGTGACTGGCCTATGAAGAGGATGACCATGGAAGTGGACAGTCCTTAAAGATGCATTATTGTGTGTGGGTGGCCTTCTAAGAGACAACCCTGGGAATGGACAGACCTTTGGAAATGTCAATGTGGCTTATGAAGTGGAAATCCACTTGAACATGTGACATGTTTTGATGACTGGCCCTTTAAGAGGCAGACCCTAGAAGTGGACAAACCCTTGAAGAGGTGACAAATTTAGGGAATTATGTCCTTTAAGAGGTTGACCAGGGTTGTGTACAAACCCTCGAAACAACAGCATTTTAAGTGTACTGGCCCTTTAAGAGGTGGACCTGGGAAGCTTACGGACCTTTAAAATTGGCAATACTTTAAGGTGACTGGCCTATGAAGAGGATGACCATGGAAGTGGACAGTCCTTAAAGATGCATTATTGTGTGTGGGTGGCCTTCTAAGAGACAACCCTGGGAATGGACAGACCTTGGGAAATGTCAATGTGGCTTATGAAGTGGAAAGCCACTTGAACATGTGACATGTTTTGCGGACTGGCCCTTTAAGAGGCAGGCCCTAGAAGTGGACACACCCTTGAAGAGGTGACAAATTTAGGGAATTATGTCCTTTAAGAGGTTGACCAGGGTTGTGTACAAACCCTCGAAACAACAGCATTTTAAGTGTACTGGCCCTTTAAGAGGTGGACCTGGGAAGCTTACGGACCTTTAAAATTGGCAATACTTTAAGGTGACTGGCCTATGAAGAGGATGACCATGGAAGTGGACAGTCCTTAAAGATGCATTATTGTGTGTGGGTGGCCATCTAAGAGACAACCCTGGGAATGGACAGACCTTTGGAAATGTCAATGTGGCTTATGAAGTGGAAAGCCACTTGAACATGTGACATGTTTTGCGGACTGGCCCTTTAAGAGGCAGACCCTAGAAGTGGACAAACCCTTGAAGAGGTGACAAATTTAGGGAATTATGTCCTTTAAGAGGTTGACCAGGGTTGTGTACAAACCCTCGAAACAACAGCATTTTAAGTGTACTGGCCCTTTAAGAGGTGGACCTGGGAAGCTTACGGACCTTTAAAATTGGCAATACTTTAAGGTGACTGGCCTATGAAGAGGATGACCATGGAAGTGGACAGTCCTTAAAGATGCATTATTGTGTGTGGGTGGCCTTCTAAGAGACAACCCTGGGAATGGACAGACCTTGGGAAATGTCAATGTGGCTTATGAAGTGGAAAGCCACTTGAACATGTGACATGTTTTGCGGACTGGCCCTTTAAGAGGCAGGCCCTAGAAGTGGACACACCCTTGAAGAGGTGACAAATTTAGGGAATTATGTCCTTTAAGAGGTTGACCAGGGTTGTGTACAAACCCTCGAAACAACAGCATTTTAAGTGTACTGGCCCTTTAAGAGGTGGACCTGGGAAGCTTACGGACCTTTAAAATTGGCAATACTTTAAGGTGACTGGCCTATGAAGAGGATGACCATGGAAGTGGACAGTCCTTAAAGATGCATTATTGTGTGTGGGTGGCCATCTAAGAGACAACCCTGGGAATGGACAGACCTTTGGAAATGTCAATGTGGCTTATGAAGTGGAAAGCCACTTGAACATGTGACATGTTTTGCGGACTGGCCCTTTAAGAGGCAGACCCTAGAAGTGGACAAACCCTTGAAGAGGTGACAAATTTAGGGAATTATGTCCTTTAAGAGGTTGACCAGGGTTGTGTACAAACCCTTGAAACAACAGTATTTTAAGTGTACTGGCCCTTTAAGAGGTGGACCTGGGAAGCTTACAGACCTTTAAAATTGGCAATACTTTAAGGTGACTGGCCTATGAAGAGGATGACCATGGAAGTGGACAGTCCTTAAAGATGCATTATTGTGTGTGGGTGGCCTTCTAAGAGACAACCCTGGGAATGGACAGACCTTTGGAAATGTCAATGTGGCTTATGAAGTGGAAAGCCACTTGAACATGTGACATGTTTTGCGGACTGGCCCTTTAAGAGGCAGACCCTAGAAGTGGACAAACCCTTGAAGAGGTGACAAATTTAGGGAATTATGTCCTTTAAGAGGTTGACCAGGGTTGTGTACAAACCCTCGAAACAACAGCATTTTAAGTGTACTGGCCCTTTAAGAGGTGGACCTGGGAAGCTTACAGACCTTTAAAATTGGCAATACTTTAAGGTAACTGGCCTATGAAATGGATGACCATGGAAGTGGACAGTCCTTAAAGATGCATTATTGTGTGTGGGTGGCCTTCTAAGAGACAACCCTGGGAATGGACAGACCTTTGGAAATGTCAATGTGGCTTATGAAGTGGAAAGCCACTTGAACATGTGACATGTTTTGCGGACTGGCCCTTTAAGAGGCAGACCCTAGAAGTGGACAAACCCTTGAAGAGGTGACAAATTTAGGGAATTATGTCCTTTAAGAGGTTGACCAGGGTTGTGTACAAACCCTCGAAACAACAGCATTTTAAGTGTACTGGCCCTTTAAGAGGTGGACCTGGGAAGCTTACAGACCTTTAAAATTGGCAATACTTTAAGGTGACTGGCCTATGAAATGGATGACCATGGAAGTGGACAGTCCTTAAAGATGCATTATTGTGTGTGGGTGGCCTTCTAAGAGACACCCATGGGAATGGACAGACCTTTGGAAATGTCAATGTGGCTTATGAAGTGGAAATCCACTTGAACATGTGACATGTTTTGCGGACTGGCCCTTTAAGAGGCAGACCCTAGAAGTGGACACACCCTTGAAGAGGTGACAAATTTAGGGAATTATGTCCTTTAAGAGGTTGACCAGGGTTGTGTACAAACCCTCAAAACAACAGCATTTTAAGTGTACTGGCCCTTTAAGAGGTGGACCTGGGAAGCTTACGGACCTTTAAAATTGGCAATACTTTAAGGTGACTGGCCTATGAAGAGGATGACCATGGAAGTGGACAGTCCTTAAAGATGCATTATTGTGTGTGGGTGGCCTTCTAAGAGACACCCCTGGGAATGGACAGACCTTTGGAAATGTCAATGTGGCTTATGAAGTGGAAATCCACTTAAACATGTGACATGTTTTGATGACTGGCCCTTTAAGAGGCAGACCCTAGATATGGACAAACCCTTGAAGAGGTGACAAATTTAGGGAATTATGTCCTTTAAGAGGTTGAGCAGGGTTGTGTACAAACCCTTGAAACAACAGTATTTTAAGTGTACTGGCCCTTTAAGAGGTGGACCTGGGAAGCTTACAGACCTTTAAAATTGGCAATACTTTAAGGTGACTGGCCTATGAAGAGGATGACCATGGAAGTGGACAGTCCTTAAAGATGCATTATTGTGTGTGGGTGGCCTTCTAAGAGACAACCCTGGGAATGGACAGACCTTTGGAAATGTCAATGTGGCTTATGAAGTGGAAAGCCACTTGAACATGTGACATGTTTTGCGGACTGGCCCTTTAAGAGGCAGACCCTAGAAGTGGACAAACCCTTGAAGAGGTGACAAATTTAGGGAATTATGTCCTTTAAGAGGTTGACCAGGGTTGTGTACAAACCCTCGAAACAACAGCATTTTAAGTGTACTGGCCCTTTAAGAGGTGGACCTGGGAAGCTTACAGACCTTTAAAATTGGCAATACTTTAAGGTGACTGGCCTATGAAGAGGATGACCATGGAAGTGGACAGTCCTTAAAGATGCATTATTGTGTGTGGGTGGCCATCTAAGAGACAACCCTGGGAATGGACAGACCTTGGGAAATGTCAATGTGGCTTATGAAGTGGAAATCCACTTGAACATGTGACATGTTTTGATGACTGGCCCTTTAAGAGGCAGACGCTAGATATGGACAAACCCTTGAAGAGGTGACAAATTTAGGGAATTATGTCCTTTAAGAGGTGGACCAGGGTTGTGTACAAACCCTTGAAACAACAGAATTTTAAGTGTACTGGCCCTTTAAGAGGTGGACCTGGGAAGCTTACAGACCTTTAAAATTGGCAATACTTTAAGGTGACTGGCCTATGAAGAGGATGACCATGGAAGTGGACAGTCCTTAAAGATGCATTATTGTGTGTGGGTGGCCTTCTAAGAGACAACCCTGGGAATGGACAGACCTTTGGAAATGTCAATGTGGCTTATGAAGTGGAAAGCCACTTGAACATGTGACATGTTTTGCGGACTGGCCCTTTAAGAGGCAGACCCTAGAAGTGGACACACCCTTGAAGAGGTGACAAATTTAGGGAATTATGTCCTTTAAGAGGTTGACCAGGGTTGTGTACAAACCCTCAAAACAACAGCATTTTAAGTGTACTGGCCCTTTAAGAGGTGGACCTGGGAAGCTTACGGACCTTTAAAATTGGCAATACTTTAAGGTGACTGGCCCTATGAAGAGGATGACCATGGAAGTGGACAGTCCTTAAAGATGCATTATTGTGTGTGGGTGGCCTTCTAAGAGACAACCCTGGGAATGGACAGACCTTGGGAAATGTCAATGTGGCTTATGAAGTGGAAATCCACTTGAACATGTGACATGTTTTGATGACTGGCCCTTTAAGAGGCAGACCCTAGATATGGACAAACCCTTGAAGAGGTGACAAATTTAGGGAATTATGTCCTTTAAGAGGTTGACCAGGGTTGTGTACAAACCCTTGAAACAACAGTATTTTAAGTGTACTGGCCCTTTAAGAGGTGGACCTGGGAAGCTTACAGACCTTTAAAATTGGCAATACTTTAAGGTGACTGGCCTATGAAGAGGATGACCATGGAAGTGGACAGTCCTTAAAGATGCATTATTGTGTGTGGGTGGCCTTCTAAGAGACAACCCTGGGAATGGACAGACCTTTGGAAATGTCAATGTGGCTTATGAAGTGGAAAGCCACTTGAACATGTGACATGTTTTGCGGACTGGCCCTTTAAGAGGCAGACCCTAGAAGTGGACAAACCCTTGAAGAGGTGACAAATTTAGGGAATTATGTCCTTTAAGAGGTTGACCAGGGTTGTGTACAAACCCTCGAAACAACAGCATTTTAAGTGTACTGGCCCTTTAAGAGGTGGACCTGGGAAGCTTACAGACCTTTAAAATTGGCAATACTTTAAGGTGACTGGCCTATGAAGAGGATGACCATGGAAGTGGACAGTCCTTAAAGATGCATTATTGTGTGTGGGTGGCCTTCTAAGAGACAACCCTGGGAATGGACAGACCTTTGGAAATGTCAATGTGGCTTATGAAGTGGAAAGCCACTTGAACATGTGACATGTTTTGCGGACTGGCCCTTTAAGAGGCAGACCCTAGAAGTGGACAAACCCTTGAAGAGGTGACAAATTTAGGGAATTATGTCCTTTAAGAGGTTGACCAGGGTTGTGTACAAACCCTCGAAACAACAGCATTTTAAGTGTACTGGCCCTTTAAGAGGTGGACCTGGGAAGCTTACGGACCTTTAAAATTGGCAATACTTTAAGGTGACTGGCCTATGAAGAGGATGACCATGGAAGTGGACAGTCCTTAAAGATGCATTATTGTGTGTGGGTGGCCTTCTAAGAGACAACCCTGGGAATGGACAGACCTTGGGAAATGTCAATGTGGCTTATGAAGTGGAAATCCACTTGAACATGTGACATGTTTTGATGACTGGCCCTTTAAGAGGCAGACCCTAGATATGGACAAACCCTTGAAGAGGTGACAAATTTAGGGAATTATGTCCTTTAAGAGGTTGACCAGGGTTGTGTACAAACCCTTGAAACAACAGTATTTTAAGTGTACTGGCCCTTTAAGAGGTGGACCTGGGAAGCTTACAGACCTTTAAAATTGGCAATACTTTAAGGTGACTGGCCTATGAAGAGGATGACCATGGAAGTGGACAGTCCTTAAAGATGCATTATTGTGTGTGGGTGGCCTTCTAAGAGACAACCCTGGGAATGGACAGACCTTTGGAAATGTCAATGTGGCTTATGAAGTGGAAAGCCACTTGAACATGTGACATGTTTTGCGGACTGGCCCTTTAAGAGGCAGACCCTAGAAGTGGACAAACCCTTGAAGAGGTGACAAATTTAGGGAATTATGTCCTTTAAGAGGTTGACCAGGGTTGTGTACAAACCCTCGAAACAACAGCATTTTAAGTGTACTGGCCCTTTAAGAGGTGGACCTGGGAAGCTTACGGACCTTTAAAATTGGCAATACTTTAAGGTGACTGGCCTATGAAGAGGATGACCATGGAAGTGGACAGTCCTTAAAGATGCATTATTGTGTGTGGGTGGCCTTCTAAGAGACAACCCTGGGAATGGACAGACCTTTGGAAATGTCAATGTGGCTTATGAAGTGGAAAGCCACTTGAACATGTGACATGTTTTGCGGACTGGCCCTTTAAGAGGCAGACCCTAGAAGTGGACAAACCCTTGAAGAGGTGACAAATTTAGGGAATTATGTCCTTTAAGAGGTTGACCAGGGTTGTGTACAAACCCTCGAAACAACAGCATTTTAAGTGTACTGGCCCTTTAAGAGGTGGACCTGGGAAGCTTACGGACCTTTAAAATTGGCAATACTTTAAGGTGACTGGCCTATGAAGAGGATGACCATGGAAGTGGACAGTCCTTAAAGATGCATTATTGTGTGTGGGTGGCCTTCTAAGAGACAACCCTGGGAATGGACAGACCTTTGGAAATGTCAATGTGGCTTATGAAGTGGAAAGCCACTTGAACATGTGACATGTTTTGCGGACTGGCCCTTTAAGAGGCAGACCCTAGAAGTGGACAAACCCTTGAAGAGGTGACAAATTTAGGGAATTATGTCCTTTAAGAGGTTGACCAGGGTTGTGTACAAACCCTCGAAACAACAGCATTTTAAGTGTACTGGCCCTTTAAGAGGTGGACCTGGGAAGCTTACAGACCTTTAAAATTGGCAATACTTTAAGGTAACTGGCCTATGAAATGGATGACCATGGAAGTGGACAGTCCTTAAAGATGCATTATTGTGTGTGGGTGGCCTTCTAAGAGACAACCCTGGGAATGGACAGACCTTTGGAAATGTCAATGTGGCTTATGAAGTGGAAAGCCACTTGAACATGTGACATGTTTTGCGGACTGGCCCTTTAAGAGGCAGACCCTAGAAGTGGACAAACCCTTGAAGAGGTGACAAATTTAGGGAATTATGTCCTTTAAGAGGTTGACCAGGGTTGTGTACAAACCCTCGAAACAACAGCATTTTAAGTGTACTGGCCCTTTAAGAGGTGGACCTGGGAAGCTTACAGACCTTTAAAATTGGCAATACTTTAAGGTGACTGGCCTATGAAATGGATGACCATGGAAGTGGACAGTCCTTAAAGATGCATTATTGTGTGTGGGTGGCCTTCTAAGAGACACCCATGGGAATGGACAGACCTTTGGAAATGTCAATGTGGCTTATGAAGTGGAAATCCACTTGAACATGTGACATGTTTTGCGGACTGGCCCTTTAAGAGGCAGACCCTAGAAGTGGACACACCCTTGAAGAGGTGACAAATTTAGGGAATTATGTCCTTTAAGAGGTTGACCAGGGTTGTGTACAAACCCTCAAAACAACAGCATTTTAATTGTACTGGCCCTTTAAGAGGTGGACCTGGGAAGCTTACGGACCTTTAAAATTGGCAATACTTTAAGGTGACTGGCCTATGAAGAGGATGACCATGGAAGTGGACAGTCCTTAAAGATGCATTATTGTGTGTGGGTGGCCTTCTAAGAGACACCCCTGGGAATGGACAGACCTTTGGAAATGTCAATGTGGCTTATGAAGTGGAAATCCACTTAAACATGTGACATGTTTTGATGACTGGCCCTTTAAGAGGCAGACCCTAGATATGGACAAACCCTTGAAGAGGTGACAAATTTAGGGAATTATGTCCTTTAAGAGGTTGAGCAGGGTTGTGTACAAACCCTTGAAACAACAGTATTTTAAGTGTACTGGCCCTTTAAGAGGTGGACCTGGGAAGCTTACAGACCTTTAAAATTGGCAATACTTTAAGGTGACTGGCCTATGAAGAGGATGACCATGGAAGTGGACAGTCCTTAAAGATGCATTATTGTGTGTGGGTGGCCTTCTAAGAGACAACCCTGGGAATGGACAGACCTTTGGAAATGTCAATGTGGCTTATGAAGTGGAAAGCCACTTGAACATGTGACATGTTTTGCGGACTGGCCCTTTAAGAGGCAGACCCTAGAAGTGGACACACCCTTGAAGAGGTGACAAATTTAGGGAATTATGTCCTTTAAGAGGTTGACCAGGGTTGTGTACAAACCCTCAAAACAACAGCATTTTAAGTGTACTGGCCCTTTAAGAGGTGGACCTGGGAAGCTTACGGACCTTTAAAATTGGCAATACTTTAAGGTGACTGGCCCTATGAAGAGGATGACCATGGAAGTGGACAGTCCTTAAAGATGCATTATTGTGTGTGGGTGGCCTTCTAAGAGACAACCCTGGGAATGGACAGACCTTGGGAAATGTCAATGTGGCTTATGAAGTGGAAATCCACTTGAACATGTGACATGTTTTGATGACTGGCCCTTTAAGAGGCAGACCCTAGATATGGACAAACCCTTGAAGAGGTGACAAATTTAGGGAATTATGTCCTTTAAGAGGTTGACCAGGGTTGTGTACAAACCCTTGAAACAACAGTATTTTAAGTGTACTGGCCCTTTAAGAGGTGGACCTGGGAAGCTTACAGACCTTTAAAATTGGCAATACTTTAAGGTGACTGGCCTATGAAGAGGATGACCATGGAAGTGGACAGTCCTTAAAGATGCATTATTGTGTGTGGGTGGCCTTCTAAGAGACAACCCTGGGAATGGACAGACCTTTGGAAATGTCAATGTGGCTTATGAAGTGGAAAGCCACTTGAACATGTGACATGTTTTGCGGACTGGCCCTTTAAGAGGCAGACCCTAGAAGTGGACAAACCCTTGAAGAGGTGACAAATTTAGGGAATTATGTCCTTTAAGAGGTTGACCAGGGTTGTGTACAAACCCTCGAAACAACAGCATTTTAAGTGTACTGGCCCTTTAAGAGGTGGACCTGGGAAGCTTACAGACCTTTAAAATTGGCAATACTTTAAGGTGACTGGCCTATGAAGAGGATGACCATGGAAGTGGACAGTCCTTAAAGATGCATTATTGTGTGTGGGTGGCCTTCTAAGAGACAACCCTGGGAATGGACAGACCTTTGGAAATGTCAATGTGGCTTATGAAGTGGAAAGCCACTTGAACATGTGACATGTTTTGCGGACTGGCCCTTTAAGAGGCAGACCCTAGAAGTGGACAAACCCTTGAAGAGGTGACAAATTTAGGGAATTATGTCCTTTAAGAGGTTGACCAGGGTTGTGTACAAACCCTCGAAACAACAGCATTTTAAGTGTACTGGCCCTTTAAGAGGTGGACCTGGGAAGCTTACGGACCTTTAAAATTGGCAATACTTTAAGGTGACTGGCCTATGAAGAGGATGACCATGGAAGTGGACAGTCCTTAAAGATGCATTATTGTGTGTGGGTGGCCTTCTAAGAGACAACCCTGGGAATGGACAGACCTTGGGAAATGTCAATGTGGCTTATGAAGTGGAAATCCACTTGAACATGTGACATGTTTTGATGACTGGCCCTTTAAGAGGCAGACCCTAGATATGGACAAACCCTTGAAGAGGTGACAAATTTAGGGAATTATGTCCTTTAAGAGGTTGACCAGGGTTGTGTACAAACCCTTGAAACAACAGCATTTTAAGTGTACTGGCCCTTTAAGAGGTGGACCTGGGAAGCTTACAGACCTTTAAAATTGGCAATACTTTAAGGTGACTGGCCTATGAAGAGGATGACCATGGAAGTGGACAGTCCTTAAAGATGCATTATTGTGTGTGGGTGGCCTTCTAAGAGACAACCCTGGGAATGGACAGACCTTTGGAAATGTCAATGTGGCTTATGAAGTGGAAAGCCACTTGAACATGTGACATGTTTTGCGGACTGGCCCTTTAAGAGGCAGACCCTAGAAGTGGACAAACCCTTGAAGAGGTGACAAATTTAGGGAATTATGTCCTTTAAGAGGTTGACCAGGGTTGTGTACAAACCCTCGAAAAAACAGCATTTTAAGTGTACTGGCCCTTTAAGAGGTGGACCTGGGAAGCTTACGGACCTTTAAAATTGGCAATACTTTAAGGTGACTGGCCTATGAAGAGGATGACCATGGAAGTGGACAGTCCTTAAAGATGCATTATTGTGTGTGGGTGGCCTTCTAAGAGACAACCCTGGGAATGGACAGACCTTTGGAAATGTCAATGTGGCTTATGAAGTGGAAAGCCACTTGAACATGTGACATGTTTTGCGGACTGGCCCTTTAAGAGGCAGACCCTAGAAGTGGACACACCCTTGAAGAGGTGACAAATTTAGGGAATTATGTCCTTTAAGAGGTTGACCAGGGTTGTGTACAAACCCTCAAAACAACAGCATTTTAAGTGTACTGGCCCTTTAAGAGGTGGACCTGGGAAGCTTACGGACCTTTAAAATTGGCAATACTTTAAGGTGACTGGCCTATGAAGAGGATGACCATGGAAGTGGACAGTCCTTAAAGATGCATTATTGTGTGTGGGTGGCCATCTAAGAGACAACCCTGGGAATGGACAGACCTTTGGAAATGTCAATGTGGCTTATGAAGTGGAAAGCCACTTGAACATGTGACATGTTTTGATGACTGGCCCTTTAAGAGGCAGACCCTAGAAGTGGACAAACCCTTGAAGAGGTGACAAATTTAGGGAATTATGTCCTTTAAGAGGTTGACCAGGGTTGTGTACAAACCCTCAAAACAACAGCATTTTAAGTGTACTGGCCCTTTAAGAGGTGGGCCTGGGAAGCTTACGGACCTTTAAAATTGGCAATACTTTAAGGTGACTGGCCTATGAAGAGGATGACCATGGAAGTGGACAGTACTTAAAGATGCATTATTGTGTGTGGGTGGCCTTCTAAGAGACAACCCTGGGAATGGACAGACCTTTGGAAATGTCAATGTGGCTTATGAAGTGGAAAGCCACTTGAACATGTGACATGTTTTGCGGACAGGCCCTTTAAGAGGCAGACCCTAGAAGTGGACAAACCCTTGAAGAGGTGACAAATTTAGGGAATTATGTCCTTTAAGAGGTTGACCAGGGTTGTGTACAAACCCTCGAAACAACAGCATTTTAAGTGTACTGGCCCTTTAAGAGGTGGACCTGGGAAGCTTACAGACCTTTAAAATTGGCAATACTTTAAGGTGACTGGCCTATGAAGAGGATGACCATGGAAGTGGACAGTCCTTAAAGATGCATTATTGTGTGTGGGTGGCCTTCTAAGAGACAACCCTGGGAATGGACAGACCTTTGGAAATGTCAATGTGGCTTATGAAGTGGAAAGCCACTTGAACATGTGACATGTTTTGCGGACTGGCCCTTTAAGAGGCAGACCCTAGAAGTGGACAAACCCTTGAAGAGGTGACAAATTTAGGGAATTATGTCCTTTAAGAGGTTGACCAGGGTTGTGTACAAACCCTCGAAACAACAGCATTTTAAGTGTACTGGCCCTTTAAGAGGTGGACCTGGGAAGCTTACAGACCTTTAAAATTGGCAATACTTTAAGGTGACTGGCCTATGAAGAGGATGACCATGGAAGTGGACAGTCCTTAAAGATGCATTATTGTGTGTGGGTGGCCTTCTAAGAGACAACCCTGGGAATGGACAGACCTTTGGAAATGTAAATGTGGCTTATGAAGTGGAAATCCACTTCAACATGTGACATGTTTTGATGACTGGCCCTTTAAGAGGCAGACCCTAGATATGGACAAACCCTTGAAGAGGTGACAAATTTAGGGAATTATGTCCTTTAAGAGGTTGACCAGGGTTGTGTACAAACCCTTGAAACAACAGTATTTTAAGTGTACTGGCCCTTTAAGAGGTGGACCTGGGAAGCTTACGGACCTTTAAAATTGGCAATACTTTAAGGTGACTGGCCTATGAAGAGGATGACCATGGAAGTGGACAGTCCTTAAAGATGCATTATTGTGTGTGGGTGGCCTTCTAAGAGACAACCCTGGGAATGGACAGACCTTTGGAAATGTCAATGTGGCTTATGAAGTGGAAATCCACTTGAACATGTGACATGTTTTGATGACTGGCCCTTTAAGAGGCAGACCCTAGAAGTGGACAAACCCTTGAAGAGGTGACAAATTTAGGGAATTATGTCCTTTAAGAGGTTGACCAGGGTTGTGTACAAACCCTCGAAACAACAGCATTTTAAGTGTACTGGCCCTTTAAGAGGTGGACCTGGGAAGCTTACGGACCTTTAAAATTGGCAATACTTTAAGGTGACTGGCCTATGAAGAGGATGACCATGGAAGTGGACAGTCCTTAAAGATGCATTATTGTGTGTGGGTGGCCTTCTAAGAGACAACCCTGGGAATGGACAGACCTTGGGAAATGTCAATGTGGCTTATGAAGTGGAAAGCCACTTGAACATGTGACATGTTTTGCGGACTGGCCCTTTAAGAGGCAGGCCCTAGAAGTGGACACACCCTTGAAGAGGTGACAAATTTAGGGAATTATGTCCTTTAAGAGGTTGACCAGGGTTGTGTACAAACCCTCGAAACAACAGCATTTTAAGTGTACTGGCCCTTTAAGAGGTGGACCTGGGAAGCTTACGGACCTTTAAAATTGGCAATACTTTAAGGTGACTGGCCTATGAAGAGGATGACCATGGAAGTGGACAGTCCTTAAAGATGCATTATTGTGTGTGGGTGGCCGTCTAAGAGACAACCCTGGGAATGGACAGACCTTTGGAAATGTCAATGTGGCTTATGAAGTGGAAAGCCACTTGAACATGTGACATGTTTTGCGGACTGGCCCTTTAAGAGGCAGACCCTAGAAGTGGACAAACCCTTGAAGAGGTGACAAATTTAGGGAATTATGTCCTTTAAGAGGTTGACCAGGGTTGTGTACAAACCCTCGAAACAACAGCATTTTAAGTGTACTGGCCCTTTAAGAGGTTGACCTGGGAAGCTTACGGACCTTTAAAATTGGCAATACTTTAAGGTGACTGGCCTATGAAGAGGATGACCATGGAAGTGGACAATCCTTAAAGATGCATTATTGTGTGTGGGTGGCCTTCTAAGAGACAACCCTGGGAATGGACAGACCTTTGGAAATGTCAATGTGGCTTATGAAGTGGAAATCCACTTGAACATGTGACATGTTTTGATGACTGGCCCTTTAAGAGGCAGACCCTAGAAGTGGACAAACCCTTGAAGAGGTGACAAATTTAGGGAATTATGTCCTTTAAGAGGTTGACCAGGGTTGTGTACAAACCCTCGAAACAACAGCATTTTAAGTGTACTGGCCCTTTAAGAGGTGGACCTGGGAAGCTTACGGACCTTTAAAATTGGCAATACTTTAAGGTGACTGGCCTATGAAGAGGATGACCATGGAAGTGGACAGTCCTTAAAGATGCATTATTGTGTGTGGGTGGCCTTCTAAGAGACAACCCTGGGAATGGACAGACCTTTGGAAATGTCAATGTGGCTTATGAAGTGGAAAGCCACTTGAACATGTGACATGTTTTGCGGACTGGCCCTTTAAGAGGCAGACCCTAGAAGTGGACACACCCTTGAAGAGGTGACAAATTTAGGGAATTATGTCCTTTAAGAGGTTGACCAGGGTTGTGTACAAACCCTCAAAACAACAGCATTTTAAGTGTACTGGCCCTTTAAGAGGTGGACCTGGGAAGCTTACGGACCTTTAAAATTGGCAATACTTTAAGGTGACTGGCCTATGAAGAGGATGACCATGGAAGTGGACAGTCCTTAAAGATGCATTATTGTGTGTGGGTGGCCATCTAAGAGACAACCCTGGGAATGGACAGACCTTTGGAAATGTCAATGTGGCTTATGAAGTGGAAAGCCACTTGAACATGTGACATGTTTTGATGACTGGCCCTTTAAGAGGCAGACCCTAGAAGTGGACAAACCCTTGAAGAGGTGACAAATTTAGGGAATTATGTCCTTTAAGAGGTTGACCAGGGTTGTGTACAAACCCTCGAAACAACAGCATTTTAAGTGTACTGGCCCTTTAAGAGGTGGACCTGGGAAGCTTACAGACCTTTAAAATTGGCAATACTTTAAGGTGACTGGCCTATGAAGAGGATGACCATGGAAGTGGACAGTCCTTAAAGATGCATTATTGTGTGTGGGTGGCCTTCTAAGAGACAACCCTGGGAATGGACAGACCTTTGGAAATGTCAATGTGGCTTATGAAGTGGAAATCCACTTGAACATGTGACATGTTTTGATGACTGGCCCTTTAAGAGGCAGACCCTAGATATGGACAAACCCTTGAAGAGGTGACAAATTTAGGGAATTATGTCCTTTAAGAGGTTGACCAGGGTTGTGTACAAACCCTCAAAACAACAGCATTTTAAGTGTACTGGCCCTTTAAGAGGTGGACCTGGGAAGCTTACGGACCTTTAAAATTGGCAATACTTTAAGGTGACTGGCCTATGAAGAGGATGACCATGGAAGTGGACAGTCCTTAAAGATGCATTATTGTGTGTGGGTGGCCTTCTAAGAGACAACCCTGGGAATGGACAGACCTTTGGAAATGTCAATGTGGCTTATGAAGTGGAAATCCACTTGAACATGTGACATGTTTTGCGGACTGGCCCTTTAAGAGGCAGACCCTAGAAGTGGACAAACCCTTGAAGAGGTGACAAATTTAGGGAATTATGTCCTTTAAGAGGTTGACCAGGGTTGTGTACAAACCCTCGAAACAACAGCATTTTAAGTGTACTGGCCCTTTAAGAGGTGGACCTGGGAAGCTTACAGACCTTTAAAATTGGCAATACTTTAAGGTGACTGGCCTATGAAGAGGATGACCATGGAAGTGGACAGTCCTTAAAGATGCATTATTGTGTGTGGGTGGCCTTCTAAGAGACAACCCTGGGAATGGACAGACCTTTGGAAATGTAAATGTGGCTTATGAAGTGGAAATCCACTTCAACATGTGACATGTTTTGCGGACTGGCCCTTTAAGAGGCAGACCCTAGAAGTGGACACACCCTTGAAGAGGTGACAAATTTAGGGAATTATGTCCTTTAAGAGGTTGACCAGGGTTGTGTACAAACCCTCAAAACAACAGCATTTTAAGTGTACTGGCCCTTTAAGAGGTGGACCTGGGAAGCTTACGGACCTTTAAAATTGGCAATACTTTAAGGTGACTGGCCTATGAAGAGGATGACCATGGAAGTGGACAGTCCTTAAAGATGCATTATTGTGTGTGGGTGGCCATCTAAGAGACAACCCTGGGAATGGACAGACCTTTGGAAATGTCAATGTGGCTTATGAAGTGGAAAGCCACTTGAACATGTGACATGTTTTGATGACTGGCCCTTTAAGAGGCAGACCCTAGAAGTGGACAAACCCTTGAAGAGGTGACAAATTTAGGGAATTATGTCCTTTAAGAGGTTGACCAGGGTTGTGTACAAACCCTCAAAACAACAGCATTTTAAGTGTACTGGCCCTTTAAGAGGTGGGCCTGGGAAGCTTACGGACCTTTAAAATTGGCAATACTTTAAGGTGACTGGCCTATGAAGAGGATGACCATGGAAGTGGACAGTCCTTAAAGATGCATTATTGTGTGTGGGTGGCCTTCTAAGAGACAACCCTGGGAATGGACAGACCTTTGGAAATGTCAATGTGGCTTATGAAGTGGAAAGCCACTTGAACATGTGACATGTTTTGCGGACTGGCCCTTTAAGAGGCAGACCCTAGAAGTGGACAAACCCTTGAAGAGGTGACAAATTTAGGGAATTATGTCCTTTAAGAGGTTGACCAGGGTTGTGTACAAACCCTCGAAACAACAGCATTTTAAGTGTACTGGCCCTTTAAGAGGTGGACCTGGGAAGCTTACAGACCTTTAAAATTGGCAATACTTTAAGGTGACTGGCCTATGAAGAGGATGACCATGGAAGTGGACAGTCCTTAAAGATGCATTATTGTGTGTGGGTGGCCTTCTAAGAGACAACCCTGGGAATGGACAGACCTTTGGAAATGTAAATGTGGCTTATGAAGTGGAAATCCACTTCAACATGTGACATGTTTTGATGACTGGCCCTTTAAGAGGCAGACCCTAGATATGGACAAACCCTTGAAGAGGTGACAAATTTAGGGAATTATGTCCTTTAAGAGGTTGACCAGGGTTGTGTACAAACCCTTGAAACAACAGTATTTTAAGTGTACTGGCCCTTTAAGAGGTGGACCTGGGAAGCTTACGGACCTTTAAAATTGGCAATACTTTAAGGTGACTGGCCTATGAAGAGGATTACCATGGAAGTGGACAGTCCTTAAAGATGCATTATTGTGTGTGGGTGGCCTTCTAAGAGACAACCCTGGGAATGGACAGACCTTTGGAAATGTCAATGTGGCTTATGAAGTGGAAATCCACTTGAACATGTGACATGTTTTGATGACTGGCCCTTTAAGAGGCAGACCCTAGAAGTGGACAAACCCTTGAAGAGGTGACAAATTTAGGGAATTATGTCCTTTAAGAGGTTGACCAGGGTTGTGTACAAACCCTCGAAACAACAGCATTTTAAGTGTACTGGCCCTTTAAGAGGTGGACCTGGGAAGCTTACGGACCTTTAAAATTGGCAATACTTTAAGGTGACTGGCCTATGAAGAGGATGACCATGGAAGTGGACAGTCCTTAAAGATGCATTATTGTGTGTGGGTGGCCTTCTAAGAGACAACCCTGGGAATGGACAGACCTTGGGAAATGTCAATGTGGCTTATGAAGTGGAAAGCCACTTGAACATGTGACATGTTTTGCGGACTGGCCCTTTAAGAGGCAGGCCCTAGAAGTGGACACACCCTTGAAGAGGTGACAAATTTAGGGAATTATGTCCTTTAAGAGGTTGACCAGGGTTGTGTACAAACCCTCGAAACAACAGCATTTTAAGTGTACTGGCCCTTTAAGAGGTGGACCTGGGAAGCTTACGGACCTTTAAAATTGGCAATACTTTAAGGTGACTGGCCTATGAAGAGGATGACCATGGAAGTGGACAGTCCTTAAAGATGCATTATTGTGTGTGGGTGGCCATCTAAGAGACAACCCTGGGAATGGACAGACCTTTGGAAATGTCAATGTGGCTTATGAAGTGGAAAGCCACTTGAACATGTGACATGTTTTGCGGACTGGCCCTTTAAGAGGCAGACCCTAGAAGTGGACAAACCCTTGAAGAGGTGACAAATTTAGGGAATTATGTCCTTTAAGAGGTTGACCAGGGTTGTGTACAAACCCTCGAAACAACAGCATTTTAAGTGTACTGGCCCTTTAAGAGGTTGACCTGGGAAGCTTACGGACCTTTAAAATTGGCAATACTTTAAGGTGACTGGCCTATGAAGAGGATGACCATGGAAGTGGACAATCCTTAAAGATGCATTATTGTGTGTGGGTGGCCTTCTAAGAGACAACCCTGGGAATGGACAGACCTTTGGAAATGTCAATGTGGCTTATGAAGTGGAAATCCACTTGAACATGTGACATGTTTTGATGACTGGCCCTTTAAGAGGCAGACCCTAGAAGTGGACAAACCCTTGAAGAGGTGACAAATTTAGGGAATTATGTCCTTTAAGAGGTTGACCAGGGTTGTGTACAAACCCTCGAAACAACAGCATTTTAAGTGTACTGGCCCTTTAAGAGGTGGACCTGGGAAGCTTACGGACCTTTAAAATTGGCAATACTTTAAGGTGACTGGCCTATGAAGAGGATGACCATGGAAGTGGACAGTCCTTAAAGATGCATTATTGTGTGTGGGTGGCCTTCTAAGAGACAACCCTGGGAATGGACAGACCTTTGGAAATGTCAATGTGGCTTATGAAGTGGAAAGCCACTTGAACATGTGACATGTTTTGCGGACTGGCCCTTTAAGAGGCAGACCCTAGAAGTGGACACACCCTTGAAGAGGTGACAAATTTAGGGAATTATGTCCTTTAAGAGGTTGACCAGGGTTGTGTACAAACCCTCAAAACAACAGCATTTTAAGTGTACTGGCCCTTTAAGAGGTGGACCTGGGAAGCTTACGGACCTTTAAAATTGGCAATACTTTAAGGTGACTGGCCTATGAAGAGGATGACCATGGAAGTGGACAGTCCTTAAAGATGCATTATTGTGTGTGGGTGGCCATCTAAGAGACAACCCTGGGAATGGACAGACCTTTGGAAATGTCAATGTGGCTTATGAAGTGGAAAGCCACTTGAACATGTGACATGTTTTGATGACTGGCCCTTTAAGAGGCAGACCCTAGAAGTGGACAAACCCTTGAAGAGGTGACAAATTTAGGGAATTATGTCCTTTAAGAGGTTGACCAGGGTTGTGTACAAACCCTCGAAACAACAGCATTTTAAGTGTACTGGCCCTTTAAGAGGTGGACCTGGGAAGCTTACAGACCTTTAAAATTGGCAATACTTTAAGGTGACTGGCCTATGAAGAGGATGACCATGGAAGTGGACAGTCCTTAAAGATGCATTATTGTGTGTGGGTGGCCTTCTAAGAGACAACCCTGGGAATGGACAGACCTTTGGAAATGTCAATGTGGCTTATGAAGTGGAAATCCACTTGAACATGTGACATGTTTTGATGACTGGCCCTTTAAGAGGCAGACCCTAGATATGGACAAACCCTTGAAGAGGTGACAAATTTAGGGAATTATGTCCTTTAAGAGGTTGACCAGGGTTGTGTACAAACCCTCAAAACAACAGCATTTTAAGTGTACTGGCCCTTTAAGAGGTGGACCTGGGAAGCTTACGGACCTTTAAAATTGGCAATACTTTAAGGTGACTGGCCTATGAAGAGGATGACCATGGAAGTGGACAGTCCTTAAAGATGCATTATTGTGTGTGGGTGGCCTTCTAAGAGACAACCCTGGGAATGGACAGACCTTTGGAAATGTCAATGTGGCTTATGAAGTGGAAATCCACTTGAACATGTGACATGTTTTGCGGACTGGCCCTTTAAGAGGCAGACCCTAGAAGTGGACAAACCCTTGAAGAGGTGACAAATTTAGGGAATTATGTCCTTTAAGAGGTTGACCAGGGTTGTGTACAAACCCTCGAAACAACAGCATTTTAAGTGTACTGGCCCTTTAAGAGGTGGACCTGGGAAGCTTACAGACCTTTAAAATTGGCAATACTTTAAGGTGACTGGCCTATGAAGAGGATGACCATGGAAGTGGACAGTCCTTAAAGATGCATTATTGTGTGTGGGTGGCCTTCTAAGAGACAACCCTGGGAATGGACAGACCTTTGGAAATGTAAATGTGGCTTATGAAGTGGAAATCCACTTCAACATGTGACATGTTTTGCGGACTGGCCCTTTAAGAGGCAGACCCTAGAAGTGGACACACCCTTGAAGAGGTGACAAATTTAGGGAATTATGTCCTTTAAGAGGTTGACCAGGGTTGTGTACAAACCCTCAAAACAACAGCATTTTAAGTGTACTGGCCCTTTAAGAGGTGGACCTGGGAAGCTTACGGACCTTTAAAATTGGCAATACTTTAAGGTGACTGGCCTATGAAGAGGATGACCATGGAAGTGGACAGTCCTTAAAGATGCATTATTGTGTGTGGGTGGCCATCTAAGAGACAACCCTGGGAATGGACAGACCTTTGGAAATGTCAATGTGGCTTATGAAGTGGAAAGCCACTTGAACATGTGACATGTTTTGATGACTGGCCCTTTAAGAGGCAGACCCTAGAAGTGGACAAACCCTTGAAGAGGTGACAAATTTAGGGAATTATGTCCTTTAAGAGGTTGACCAGGGTTGTGTACAAACCCTCAAAACAACAGCATTTTAAGTGTACTGGCCCTTTAAGAGGTGGGCCTGGGAAGCTTACGGACCTTTAAAATTGGCAATACTTTAAGGTGACTGGCCTATGAAGAGGATGACCATGGAAGTGGACAGTCCTTAAAGATGCATTATTGTGTGTGGGTGGCCTTCTAAGAGACAACCCTGGGAATGGACAGACCTTTGGAAATGTCAATGTGGCTTATGAAGTGGAAAGCCACTTGAACATGTGACATGTTTTGCGGACTGGCCCTTTAAGAGGCAGACCCTAGAAGTGGACAAACCCTTGAAGAGGTGACAAATTTAGGGAATTATGTCCTTTAAGAGGTTGACCAGGGTTGTGTACAAACCCTCGAAACAACAGCATTTTAAGTGTACTGGCCCTTTAAGAGGTGGACCTGGGAAGCTTACAGACCTTTAAAATTGGCAATACTTTAAGGTGACTGGCCTATGAAGAGGATGACCATGGAAGTGGACAGTCCTTAAAGATGCATTATTGTGTGTGGGTGGCCTTCTAAGAGACAACCCTGGGAATGGACAGACCTTTGGAAATGTCAATGTGGCTTATGAAGTGGAAAGCCACTTGAACATGTGACATGTTTTGCGGACTGGCCCTTTAAGAGGCAGACCCTAGAAGTGGACAAACCCTTGAAGAGGTGACAAATTTAGGGAATTATGTCCTTTAAGAGGTTGACCAGGGTTGTGTACAAACCCTCAAAACAACAGCATTTTAAGTGTACTGGCCCTTTAAGAGGTGGACCTGGGAAGCTTACGGACCTTTAAAATTGGCAATACTTTAAGGTGACTGGCCTATGAAGAGGATGACCATGGAAGTGGACAGTCCTTAAAGATGCATTATTGTGTGTGGGTGGCCTTCTAAGAGACAACCCTGGGAATGGACAGACCTTTGGAAATGTCAATGTGGCTTATGAAGTGGAAAGCCACTTGAACATGTGACATGTTTTGCGGACTGGCCCTTTAAGAGGCAGACCCTAGAAGTGGACAAACCCTTGAAGAGGTGACAAATTTAGGGAATTATGTCCTTTAAGAGGTTGACCAGGGTTGTGTACAAACCCTCGAAACAACAGCATTTTAAGTGTACTGGCCCTTTAAGAGGTGGACCTGGGAAGCTTACAGACCTTTAAAATTGGCAATACTTTAAGGTGACTGGCCTATGAAGAGGATGACCATGGAAGTGGACAGTCCTTAAAGATGCATTATTGTGTGTGGGTGGCCTTCTAAGAGACAACCCTGGGAATGGACAGACCTTTGGAAATGTAAATGTGGCTTATGAAGTGGAAATCCACTTCAACATGTGACATGTTTTGATGACTGGCCCTTTAAGAGGCAGACCCTAGATATGGACAAACCCTTGAAGAGGTGACAAATTTAGGGAATTATGTCCTTTAAGAGGTTGACCAGGGTTGTGTACAAACCCTTGAAACAACAGTATTTTAAGTGTACTGGCCCTTTAAGAGGTGGACCTGGGAAGCTTACGGACCTTTAAAATTGGCAATACTTTAAGGTGACTGGCCTATGAAGAGGATGACCATGGAAGTGGACAGTCCTTAAAGATGCATTATTGTGTGTGGGTGGCCTTCTAAGAGACAACCCTGGGAATGGACAGACCTTTGGAAATGTCAATGTGGCTTATGAAGTGGAAATCCACTTGAACATGTGACATGTTTTGATGACTGGCCCTTTAAGAGGCAGACCCTAGAAGTGGACAAACCCTTGAAGAGGTGACAAATTTAGGGAATTATGTCCTTTAAGAGGTTGACCAGGGTTGTGTACAAACCCTCGAAACAACAGCATTTTAAGTGTACTGGCCCTTTAAGAGGTGGACCTGGGAAGCTTACGGACCTTTAAAATTGGCAATACTTTAAGGTGACTGGCCTATGAAGAGGATGACCATGGAAGTGGACAGTCCTTAAAGATGCATTATTGTGTGTGGGTGGCCTTCTAAGAGACAACCCTGGGAATGGACAGACCTTGGGAAATGTCAATGTGGCTTATGAAGTGGAAAGCCACTTGAACATGTGACATGTTTTGCGGACTGGCCCTTTAAGAGGCAGGCCCTAGAAGTGGACACACCCTTGAAGAGGTGACAAATTTAGGGAATTATGTCCTTTAAGAGGTTGACCAGGGTTGTGTACAAACCCTCGAAACAACAGCATTTTAAGTGTACTGGCCCTTTAAGAGGTGGACCTGGGAAGCTTACGGACCTTTAAAATTGGCAATACTTTAAGGTGACTGGCCTATGAAGAGGATGACCATGGAAGTGGACAGTCCTTAAAGATGCATTATTGTGTGTGGGTGGCCATCTAAGAGACAACCCTGGGAATGGACAGACCTTTGGAAATGTCAATGTGGCTTATGAAGTGGAAAGCCACTTGAACATGTGACATGTTTTGCGGACTGGCCCTTTAAGAGGCAGACCCTAGAAGTGGACAAACCCTTGAAGAGGTGACAAATTTAGGGAATTATGTCCTTTAAGAGGTTGACCAGGGTTGTGTACAAACCCTCGAAACAACAGCATTTTAAGTGTACTGGCCCTTTAAGAGGTTGACCTGGGAAGCTTACGGACCTTTAAAATTGGCAATACTTTAAGGTGACTGGCCTATGAAGAGGATGACCATGGAAGTGGACAGTCCTTAAAAATGCATTATTGTGTGTGGGTGGCCTTCTAAGAGACAACCCTGGGAATGGACAGACCTTTGGAAATGTCAATGTGGCTTATGAAGTGGAAAGCCACTTGAACATGTGACATGTTTTGCGGACTGGCCCTTTAAGAGGCAGACCCTAGAAGTGGACACACCCTTGAAGAGGTGACAAATTTAGGGAATTATGTCCTTTAAGAGGTTGACCAGGGTTGTGTACAAACCCTCAAAACAACAGCATTTTAAGTGTACTGGCCCTTTAAGAGGTGGACCTGGGAAGCTTACGGACCTTTAAAATTGGCAATACTTTAAGGTGACTGGCCTATGAAGAGGATGACCATGGAAGTGGACAGTCCTTAAAGATGCATTATTGTGTGTGGGTGGCCATCTAAGAGACAACCCTGGGAATGGACAGACCTTTGGAAATGTCAATGTGGCTTATGAAGTGGAAAGCCACTTGAACATGTGACATGTTTTGATGACTGGCCCTTTAAGAGGCAGACCCTAGAAGTGGACAAACCCTTGAAGAGGTGACAAATTTAGGGAATTATGTCCTTTAAGAGGTTGACCAGGGTTGTGTACAAACCCTCGAAACAACAGCATTTTAAGTGTACTGGCCCTTTAAGAGGTGGACCTGGGAAGCTTACAGACCTTTAAAATTGGCAATACTTTAAGGTGACTGGCCTATGAAGAGGATGACCATGGAAGTGGACAGTCCTTAAAGATGCATTATTGTGTGTGGGTGGCCTTCTAAGAGACAACCCTGGGAATGGACAGACCTTTGGAAATGTCAATGTGGCTTATGAAGTGGAAATCCACTTGAACATGTGACATGTTTTGATGACTGGCCCTTTAAGAGGCAGACCCTAGATATGGACAAACCCTTGAAGAGGTGACAAATTTAGGGAATTATGTCCTTTAAGAGGTTGACCAGGGTTGTGTACAAACCCTCAAAACAACAGCATTTTAAGTGTACTGGCCCTTTAAGAGGTGGACCTGGGAAGCTTACGGACCTTTAAAATTGGCAATACTTTAAGGTGACTGGCCTATGAAGAGGATGACCATGGAAGTGGACAGTCCTTAAAGATGCATTATTGTGTGTGGGTGGCCTTCTAAGAGACAACCTTGGGAATGGACAGACCTTTGGAAATGTCAATGTGGCTTATGAAGTGGAAATCCACTTGAACATGTGACATGTTTTGCGGACTGGCCCTTTAAGAGGCAGACCCTAGAAGTGGACAAACCCTTGAAGAGGTGACAAATTTAGGGAATTATGTCCTTTAAGAGGTTGACCAGGGTTGTGTACAAACCCTCGAAACAACAGCATTTTAAGTGTACTGGCCCTTTAAGAGGTGGACCTGGGAAGCTTACAGACCTTTAAAATTGGCAATACTTTAAGGTGACTGGCCTATGAAGAGGATGACCATGGAAGTGGACAGTCCTTAAAGATGCATTATTGTGTGTGGGTGGCCTTCTAAGAGACAACCCTGGGAATGGACAGACCTTTGGAAATGTAAATGTGGCTTATGAAGTGGAAATCCACTTCAACATGTGACATGTTTTGCGGACTGGCCCTTTAAGAGGCAGACCCTAGAAGTGGACACACCCTTGAAGAGGTGACAAATTTAGGGAATTATGTCCTTTAAGAGGTTGACCAGGGTTGTGTACAAACCCTCAAAACAACAGCATTTTAAGTGTACTGGCCCTTTAAGAGGTGGACCTGGGAAGCTTACGGACCTTTAAAATTGGCAATACTTTAAGGTGACTGGCCTATGAAGAGGATGACCATGGAAGTGGACAGTCCTTAAAGATGCATTATTGTGTGTGGGTGGCCATCTAAGAGACAACCCTGGGAATGGACAGACCTTTGGAAATGTCAATGTGGCTTATGAAGTGGAAAGCCACTTGAACATGTGACATGTTTTGATGACTGGCCCTTTAAGAGGCAGACCCTAGAAGTGGACAAACCCTTGAAGAGGTGACAAATTTAGGGAATTATGTCCTTTAAGAGGTTGACCAGGGTTGTGTACAAACCCTCAAAACAACAGCATTTTAAGTGTACTGGCCCTTTAAGAGGTGGGCCTGGGAAGCTTACGGACCTTTAAAATTGGCAATACTTTAAGGTGACTGGCCTATGAAGAGGATGACCATGGAAGTGGACAGTCCTTAAAGATGCATTATTGTGTGTGGGTGGCCTTCTAAGAGACAACCCTGGGAATGGACAGACCTTTGGAAATGTCAATGTGGCTTATGAAGTGGAAAGCCACTTGAACATGTGACATGTTTTGCGGACTGGCCCTTTAAGAGGCAGACCCTAGAAGTGGACAAACCCTTGAAGAGGTGACAAATTTAGGGAATTATGTCCTTTAAGAGGTTGACCAGGGTTGTGTACAAACCCTCGAAACAACAGCATTTTAAGTGTACTGGCCCTTTAAGAGGTGTACCTGGGAAGCTTACAGACCTTTAAAATTGGCAATACTTTAAGGTGACTGGCCTATGAAGAGGATGACCATGGAAGTGGACAGTCCTTAAAGATGCATTATTGTGTGTGGGTGGCCTTCTAAGAGACAACCCTGGGAATGGACAGACCTTTGGAAATGTCAATGTGGCTTATGAAGTGGAAAGCCACTTGAACATGTGACATGTTTTGCGGACTGGCCCTTTAAGAGGCAGACCCTAGAAGTGGACAAACCCTTGAAGAGGTGACAAATTTAGGGAATTATGTCCTTTAAGAGGTTGACCAGGGTTGTGTACAAACCCTCAAAACAACAGCATTTTAAGTGTACTGGCCCTTTAAGAGGTGGACCTGGGAAGCTTACGGACCTTTAAAATTGGCAATACTTTAAGGTGACTGGCCTATGAAGAGGATGACCATGGAAGTGGACAGTCCTTAAAGATGCATTATTGTGTGTGGGTGGCCTTCTAAGAGACAACCCTGGGAATGGACAGACCTTTGGAAATGTCAATGTGGCTTATGAAGTGGAAAGCCACTTGAACATGTGACATGTTTTGCGGACTGGCCCTTTAAGAGGCAGACCCTAGAAGTGGACAAACCCTTGAAGAGGTGACAAATTTAGGGAATTATGTCCTTTAAGAGGTTGACCAGGGTTGTGTACAAACCCTCGAAACAACAGCATTTTAAGTGTACTGGCCCTTTAAGAGGTGGACCTGGGAAGCTTACAGACCTTTAAAATTGGCAATACTTTAAGGTGACTGGCCTATGAAGAGGATGACCATGGAAGTGGACAGTCCTTAAAGATGCATTATTGTGTGTGGGTGGCCTTCTAAGAGACAACCCTGGGAATGGACAGACCTTTGGAAATGTAAATGTGGCTTATGAAGTGGAAATCCACTTCAACATGTGACATGTTTTGATGACTGGCCCTTTAAGAGGCAGACCCTAGATATGGACAAACCCTTGAAGAGGTGACAAATTTAGGGAATTATGTCCTTTAAGAGGTTGACCAGGGTTGTGTACAAACCCTTGAAACAACAGTATTTTAAGTGTACTGGCCCTTTAAGAGGTGGACCTGGGAAGCTTACGGACCTTTAAAATTGGCAATACTTTAAGGTGACTGGCCTATGAAGAGGATGACCATGGAAGTGGACAGTCCTTAAAGATGCATTATTGTGTGTGGGTGGCCTTCTAAGAGACAACCCTGGGAATGGACAGACCTTTGGAAATGTCAATGTGGCTTATGAAGTGGAAATCCACTTGAACATGTGACATGTTTTGATGACTGGCCCTTTAAGAGGCAGACCCTAGAAGTGGACAAACCCTTGAAGAGGTGACAAATTTAGGGAATTATGTCCTTTAAGAGGTTGACCAGGGTTGTGTACAAACCCTCGAAACAACAGCATTTTAAGTGTACTGGCCCTTTAAGAGGTGGACCTGGGAAGCTTACGGACCTTTAAAATTGGCAATACTTTAAGGTGACTGGCCTATGAAGAGGATGACCATGGAAGTGGACAGTCCTTAAAGATGCATTATTGTGTGTGGGTGGCCTTCTAAGAGACAACCCTGGGAATGGACAGACCTTGGGAAATGTCAATGTGGCTTATGAAGTGGAAAGCCACTTGAACATGTGACATGTTTTGCGGACTGGCCCTTTAAGAGGCAGGCCCTAGAAGTGGACACACCCTTGAAGAGGTGACAAATTTAGGGAATTATGTCCTTTAAGAGGTTGACCAGGGTTGTGTACAAACCCTCGAAACAACAGCATTTTAAGTGTACTGGCCCTTTAAGAGGTGGACCTGGGAAGCTTACGGACCTTTAAAATTGGCAATACTTTAAGGTGACTGGCCTATGAAGAGGATGACCATGGAAGTGGACAGTCCTTAAAGATGCATTATTGTGTGTGGGTGGCCATCTAAGAGACAACCCTGGGAATGGACAGACCTTTGGAAATGTCAATGTGGCTTATGAAGTGGAAAGCCACTTGAACATGTGACATGTTTTGCGGACTGGCCCTTTAAGAGGCAGACCCTAGAAGTGGACAAACCCTTGATGATGTGACAAATTTAGGGAATTATGTCCTTTAAGAGGTTGACCAGGGTTGTGTACAAACCCTCGAAACAACAGCATTTTAAGTGTACTGGCCCTTTAAGAGGTTGACCTGGGAAGCTTACGGACCTTTAAAATTGGCAATACTTTAAGGTGACTGGCCTATGAAGAGGATGACCATGGAAGTGGACAGTCCTTAAAAATGCATTATTGTGTGTGGGTGGCCTTCTAAGAGACAACCCTGGGAATGGACAGACCTTGGGAAATGTCAATGTGGCTTATGAAGTGGAAAGCCACTTGAACATGTGACATGTTTTGCGGACTGGCCCTTTAAGAGGCAGGCCCTAGAAGTGGACACACCCTTGAAGAGGTGACAAATTTAGGGAATTATGTCCTTTAAGAGGTTGACCAGGGTTGTGTACAAACCCTCGAAACAACAGCATTTTAAGTGTACTGGCCCTTTAAGAGGTGGACCTGGGAAGCTTACGGACCTTTAAAATTGGCAATACTTTAAGGTGACTGGCCTATGAAGAGGATGACCATGGAAGTGGACAGTCCTTAAAGATGCATTATTGTGTGTGGGTGGCCTTCTAAGAGACAACCCTGGGAATGGACAGACCTTTGGAAATGTCAATGTGGCTTATGAAGTGGAAAGCCACTTGAACATGTGACATGTTTTGATGACTGGCCCTTTAAGAGGCAGACCCTAGAAGTGGACAAACCCTTGAAGAGGTGACAAATTTAGGGAATTATGTCCTTTAAGAGGTTGACCAGGGTTGTGTACAAACCCTTGAAACAACAGCATTTTAAGTGTACTGGCCCTTTAAGAGGTGGACCTGGGAAGCTTGCAGACCTTTAAAATTGGCAATACTTTAAGGTGACTGGCCTATGAAGAGGATGACCATGGAAGTGGACAGTCCTTAAAGATGCATTATTGTGTGTGGGTGGCCATCTAAGAGACAACCCTGGGAATGGACAGACCTTTGGAAATGTCAATGTGGCTTATGAAGTGGAAAGCCACTTGAACATGTGACATGTTTTGATGACTGGCCCTTTAAGAGGCAGACCCTAGAAGTGGACAAACCCTTGAAGAGGTGACAAATTTAGGGAATTATGTCCTTTAAGAGGTTGACCAGGGTTGTGTACAAACCCTCAAAACAACAGCATTTTAAGTGTACTGGCCCTTTAAGAGGTGGGCCTGGGAAGCTTACGGACCTTTAAAATTGGCAATACTTTAAGGTGACTGGCCTATGAAGAGGATGACCATGGAAGTGGACAGTCCTTAAAGATGCATTATTGTGTGTGGGTGGCCTTCTAAGAGACAACCCTGGGAATGGACAGACCTTTGGAAATGTCAATGTGGCTTATGAAGTGGAAAGCCACTTGAACATGTGACATGTTTTGCGGACTGGCCCTTTAAGAGGCAGACCCTAGAAGTGGACAAACCCTTGAAGAGGTGACAAATTTAGGGAATTATGTCCTTTAAGAGGTTGACCAGGGTTGTGTACAAACCCTCGAAACAACAGCATTTTAAGTGTACTGGCCCTTTAAGAGGTGGACCTGGGAAGCTTACAGACCTTTAAAATTGGCAATACTTTAAGGTGACTGGCCTATGAAGAGGATGACCATGGAAGTGGACAGTCCTTAAAGATGCATTATTGTGTGTGGGTGGCCTTCTAAGAGACAACCCTGGGAATGGACAGACCTTTGGAAATGTCAATGTGGCTTATGAAGTGGAAAGCCACTTGAACATGTGACATGTTTTGCGGACTGGCCCTTTAAGAGGCAGACCCTAGAAGTGGACAAACCCTTGAAGAGGTGACAAATTTAGGGAATTATGTCCTTTAAGAGGTTGACCAGGGTTGTGTACAAACCCTCAAAACAACAGCATTTTAAGTGTACTGGCCCTTTAAGAGGTGGACCTGGGAAGCTTACGGACCTTTAAAATTGGCAATACTTTAAGGTGACTGGCCTATGAAGAGGATGACCATGGAAGTGGACAGTCCTTAAAGATGCATTATTGTGTGTGGGTGGCCTTCTAAGAGACAACCCTGGGAATGGACAGACCTTTGGAAATGTCAATGTGGCTTATGAAGTGGAAAGCCACTTGAACATGTGACATGTTTTGCGGACTGGCCCTTTAAGAGGCAGACCCTAGAAGTGGACAAACCCTTGAAGAGGTGACAAATTTAGGGAATTATGTCCTTTAAGAGGTTGACCAGGGTTGTGTACAAACCCTCGAAACAACAGCATTTTAAGTGTACTGGCCCTTTAAGAGGTGGACCTGGGAAGCTTACAGACCTTTAAAATTGGCAATACTTTAAGGTGACTGGCCTATGAAGAGGATGACCATGGAAGTGGACAGTCCTTAAAGATGCATTATTGTGTGTGGGTGGCCTTCTAAGAGACAACCCTGGGAATGGACAGACCTTTGGAAATGTAAATGTGGCTTATGAAGTGGAAATCCACTTCAACATGTGACATGTTTTGATGACTGGCCCTTTAAGAGGCAGACCCTAGATATGGACAAACCCTTGAAGAGGTGACAAATTTAGGGAATTATGTCCTTTAAGAGGTTGACCAGGGTTGTGTACAAACCCTTGAAACAACAGTATTTTAAGTGTACTGGCCCTTTAAGAGGTGGACCTGGGAAGCTTACGGACCTTTAAAATTGGCAATACTTTAAGGTGACTGGCCTATGAAGAGGATGACCATGGAAGTGGACAGTCCTTAAAGATGCATTATTGTGTGTGGGTGGCCTTCTAAGAGACAACCCTGGGAATGGACAGACCTTTGGAAATGTCAATGTGGCTTATGAAGTGGAAATCCACTTGAACATGTGACATGTTTTGATGACTGGCCCTTTAAGAGGCAGACCCTAGAAGTGGACAAACCCTTGAAGAGGTGACAAATTTAGGGAATTATGTCCTTTAAGAGGTTGACCAGGGTTGTGTACAAACCCTCGAAACAACAGCATTTTAAGTGTACTGGCCCTTTAAGAGGTGGACCTGGGAAGCTTACGGACCTTTAAAATTGGCAATACTTTAAGGTGACTGGCCTATGAAGAGGATGACCATGGAAGTGGACAGTCCTTAAAGATGCATTATTGTGTGTGGGTGGCCTTCTAAGAGACAACCCTGGGAATGGACAGACCTTGGGAAATGTCAATGTGGCTTATGAAGTGGAAAGCCACTTGAACATGTGACATGTTTTGCGGACTGGCCCTTTAAGAGGCAGGCCCTAGAAGTGGACACACCCTTGAAGAGGTGACAAATTTAGGGAATTATGTCCTTTAAGAGGTTGACCAGGGTTGTGTACAAACCCTCGAAACAACAGCATTTTAAGTGTACTGGCCCTTTAAGAGGTGGACCTGGGAAGCTTACGGACCTTTAAAATTGGCAATACTTTAAGGTGACTGGCCTATGAAGAGGATGACCATGGAAGTGGACAGTCCTTAAAGATGCATTATTGTGTGTGGGTGGCCATCTAAGAGACAACCCTGGGAATGGACAGACCTTTGGAAATGTCAATGTGGCTTATGAAGTGGAAAGCCACTTGAACATGTGACATGTTTTGCGGACTGGCCCTTTAAGAGGCAGACCCTAGAAGTGGACAAACCCTTGATGATGTGACAAATTTAGGGAATTATGTCCTTTAAGAGGTTGACCAGGGTTGTGTACAAACCCTCGAAACAACAGCATTTTAAGTGTACTGGCCCTTTAAGAGGTTGACCTGGGAAGCTTACGGACCTTTAAAATTGGCAATACTTTAAGGTGACTGGCCTATGAAGAGGATGACCATGGAAGTGGACAGTCCTTAAAAATGCATTATTGTGTGTGGGTGGCCTTCTAAGAGACAACCCTGGGAATGGACAGACCTTGGGAAATGTCAATGTGGCTTATGAAGTGGAAAGCCACTTGAACATGTGACATGTTTTGCGGACTGGCCCTTTAAGAGGCAGGCCCTAGAAGTGGACACACCCTTGAAGAGGTGACAAATTTAGGGAATTATGTCCTTTAAGAGGTTGACCAGGGTTGTGTACAAACCCTCGAAACAACAGCATTTTAAGTGTACTGGCCCTTTAAGAGGTGGACCTGGGAAGCTTACGGACCTTTAAAATTGGCAATACTTTAAGGTGACTGGCCTATGAAGAGGATGACCATGGAAGTGGACAGTCCTTAAAGATGCATTATTGTGTGTGGGTGGCCTTCTAAGAGACAACCCTGGGAATGGACAGACCTTTGGAAATGTCAATGTGGCTTATGAAGTGGAAAGCCACTTGAACATGTGACATGTTTTGATGACTGGCCCTTTAAGAGGCAGACCCTAGAAGTGGACAAACCCTTGAAGAGGTGACAAATTTAGGGAATTATGTCCTTTAAGAGGTTGACCAGGGTTGTGTACAAACCCTTGAAACAACAGCATTTTAAGTGTACTGGCCCTTTAAGAGGTGGACCTGGGAAGCTTGCAGACCTTTAAAATTGGCAATACTTTAAGGTGACTGGCCTATGAAGAGGATGACCATGGAAGTGGACAGTCCTTAAAGATGCATTATTGTGTGTGGGTGGCCTTCTAAGAGACAACCCTGGGAATGGACAGACCTTTGGAAATGTCAATGTGGCTTATGAAGTGGAAAGCCACTTGAACATGTGACATGTTTTGATGACTGGCCCTTTAAGAGGCAGACCCTAGAAGTGGACAAACCCTTGAAGAGGTGACAAATTTAGGGAATTATGTCCTTTAAGAGGTTGACCAGGGTTGTGTACAAACCCTCAAAACAACAGCATTTTAAGTGTACTGGCCCTTTAAGAGGTGGACCTGGGAAGCTTACGGACCTTTAAAATTGGCAATACTTTAAGGTGACTGGCCTATGAAGAGGATGACCATGGAAGTGGACAGTCCTTAAAGATGCATTATTGTGTGTGGGTGGCCTTCTAAGAGACAACCCTGGGAATGGACAGACCTTTGGAAATGTCAATGTGGCTTATGAAGTGGAAAGCCACTTGAACATGTGACATGTTTTGCGGACTGGCCCTTTAAGAGGCAGACCCTAGAAGTGGACAAACCCTTGAAGAGGTGACAAATTTAGGGAATTATGTCCTTTAAGAGGTTGACCAGGGTTGTGTACAAACCCTCAAAACAACAGCATTTTAAGTGTACTGGCCCTTTAAGAGGTGGACCTGGGAAGCTTACGGACCTTTAAAATTGGCAATACTTTAAGGTGACTGGCCTATGAAGAGGATGACCATGGAAGTGGACAGTCCTTAAAGATGCATTATTGTGTGTGGGTGGCCTTCTAAGAGACACCCCTGGGAATGGACAGACCTTTGGAAATGTCAATGTGGCTTATGAAGTGGAAATCCACTTGAACATGTGACATGTTTTGATGACTGGCCCTTTAAGAGGCAGACCCTAGATATGGACAAACCCTTGAAGAGGTGACAAATTTAGGGAATTATGTCCTTTAAGAGGTTGACCAGGGTTGTGTACAAACCCTTGAAACAACAGTATTTTAAGTGTACTGGCCCTTTAAGAGGTGGACCTGGGAAGCTTACAGACCTTTAAAATTGGCAATACTTTAAGGTGACTGGCCTATGAAGAGGATGACCATGGAAGTGGACAGTCCTTAAAGATGCATTATTGTGTGTGGGTGGCCTTCTAAGAGACAACCCTGGGAATGGACAGACCTTTGGAAATGTCAATGTGGCTTATGAAGTGGAAAGCCACTTGAACATGTGACATGTTTTGCGGACTGGCCCTTTAAGAGGCAGACCCTAGAAGTGGACAAACCCTTGAAGAGGTGACAAATTTAGGGAATTATGTCCTTTAAGAGGTTGACCAGGGTTGTGTACAAACCCTCGAAACAACAGCATTTTAAGTGTACTGGCCCTTTAAGAGGTGGACCTGGGAAGCTTACGGACCTTTAAAATTGGCAATACTTTAAGGTGACTGGCCTATGAAGAGGATGACCATGGAAGTGGACAGTCCTTAAAGATGCATTATTGTGTGTGGGTGGCCATCTAAGAGACAACCCTGGGAATGGACAGACCTTTGGAAATGTCAATGTGGCTTATGAAGTGGAAAGCCACTTGAACATGTGACATGTTTTGATGACTGGCCCTTTAAGAGGCAGACCCTAGAAGTGGACAAACCCTTGAAGAGGTGACAAATTTAGGGAATTATGTCCTTTAAGAGGTTGACCAGGGTTGTGTACAAACCCTCAAAACAACAGCATTTTAAGTGTACTGGCCCTTTAAGAGGTGGACCTGGGAAGCTTACGGACCTTTAAAATTGGCAATACTTTAAGGTGACTGGCCTATGAAGAGGATGACCATGGAAGTGGACAGTCCTTAAAGATGCATTATTGTGTGTGGGTGGCCTTCTAAGAGACACCCCTGGGAATGGACAGACCTTTGGAAATGTCAATGTGGCTTATGAAGTGGAAATCCACTTGAACATGTGACATGTTTTGATGACTGGCCCTTTAAGAGGCAGACCCTAGATATGGACAAACCCTTGAAGAGGTGACAAATTTAGGGAATTATGTCCTTTAAGAGGTTGACCAGGGTTGTGTACAAACCCTTGAAACAACAGTATTTTAAGTGTACTGGCCCTTTAAGAGGTGGACCTGGGAAGCTTACAGACCTTTAAAATTGGCAATACTTTAAGGTGACTGGCCTATGAAGAGGATGACCATGGAAGTGGACAGTCCTTAAAGATGCATTATTGTGTGTGGGTGGCCTTCTAAGAGACAACCCTGGGAATGGACAGACCTTTGGAAATGTCAATGTGGCTTATGAAGTGGAAAGCCACTTGAACATGTGACATGTTTTGCGGACTGGCCCTTTAAGAGGCAGACCCTAGAAGTGGACAAACCCTTGAAGAGGTGACAAATTTAGGGAATTATGTCCTTTAAGAGGTTGACCAGGGTTGTGTACAAACCCTCGAAACAACAGCATTTTAAGTGTACTGGACCTTTAAGAGGTGGACCTGGGAAGCTTACGGACCTTTAAAATTGGCAATACTTTAAGGTGACTGGCCTATGAAGAGGATGACCATGGAAGTGGACAGTCCTTAAAGATGCATTATTGTGTGTGGGTGGCCTTCTAAGAGACAACCCTGGGAATGGACAGACCTTTGGAAATGTCAATGTGGCTTATGAAGTGGAAAGCTACTTGAACATGTGATATGTTTTGATGACTGGCCCTTTAAGAGGCAGACCCTAGAAGTGGACAAACCCTTGAAGAGGTGACAAATTTAGGGAATTATGTCCTTTAAGAGGTTGACCAGGGTTGTGTACAAACCCTTGAAACAACAGCATTTTAAGTGTACTGGCCCTTTAAGAGGTGGACCTGGGAAGCTTACAGACCTTTAAAATTGGCAATACTTTAAGGTGACTGGCCTATGAAGAGGATGACCATGGAAGTGGACAGTCCTTAAAGATGCATTATTGTGTGTGGGTGGCCTTCTAAGAGACAACCCTGGGAATGGACAGACCTTTGGAAATGTCAATGTGGCTTATGAAGTGGAAAGCCACTTGAACATGTGACATGTTTTGCGGACTGGCCCTTTAAGAGGCAGACCCTAGAAGTGGACAAACCCTTGAAGAGGTGACAAATTTAGGGAATTATGTCCTTTAAGAGGTTGACCAGGGTTGTGTACAAACCCTCGAAACAACAGCATTTTAAGTGTACTGGCCCTTTAAGAGGTGGACCTGGGAAGCTTACAGACCTTTAAAATTGGCAATACTTTAAGGTGACTGGCCTATGAAGAGGATGACCATGGAAGTGGACAGTCCTTAAAGATGCATTATTGTGTGTGGGTGGCCTTCTAAGAGACAACCCTGGGAATGGACAGACCTTTGGAAATGTCAATGTGGCTTATGAAGTGGAAAGCCACTTGAACATGTGACATGTTTTGCGGACTGGCCCTTTAAGAGGCAGACCCTAGAAGTGGACAAACCCTTGAAGAGGTGACAAATTTAGGGAATTATGTCCTTTAAGAGGTTGACCAGGGTTGTGTACAAACCCTCAAAACAACAGCATTTTAAGTGTACTGGCCCTTTAAGAGGTGGACCTGGGAAGCTTACGGACCTTTAAAATTGGCAATACTTTAAGGTGACTGGCCTATGAAGAGGATGACCATGGAAGTGGACAGTCCTTAAAGATGCATTATTGTGTGTGGGTGGCCTTCTAAGAGACAACCCTGGGAATGGACAGACCTTTGGAAATGTAAATGTGGCTTATGAAGTGGAAATCCACTTCAACATGTGACATGTTTTGATGACTGGCCCTTTAAGAGGCAGACCCTAGATATGGACAAACCCTTGAAGAGGTGACAAATTTAGGGAATTATGTCCTTTAAGAGGTTGACCAGGGTTGTGTACAAACCCTTGAAACAACAGTATTTTAAGTGTACTGGCCCTTTAAGAGGTGGACCTGGGAAGCTTACGGACCTTTAAAATTGGCAATACTTTAAGGTGACTGGCCTATGAAGAGGATGACCATGGAAGTGGACAGTCCTTAAAGATGCATTATTGTGTGTGGGTGGCCTTCTAAGAGACAACCCTGGGAATGGACAGACCTTTGGAAATGTCAATGTGGCTTATGAAGTGGAAATCCACTTGAACATGTGACATGTTTTGATGACTGGCCCTTTAAGAGGCAGACCCTAGAAGTGGACAAACCCTTGAAGAGGTGACAAATTTAGGGAATTATGTCCTTTAAGAGGTTGACCAGGGTTGTGTACAAACCCTCGAAACAACAGCATTTTAAGTGTACTGGCCCTTTAAGAGGTGGACCTGGGAAGCTTACGGACCTTTAAAATTGGCAATACTTTAAGGTGACTGGCCTATGAAGAGGATGACCATGGAAGTGGACAGTCCTTAAAGATGCATTATTGTGTGTGGGTGGCCTTCTAAGAGACAACCCTGGGAATGGACAGACCTTGGGAAATGTCAATGTGGCTTATGAAGTGGAAAGCCACTTGAACATGTGACATGTTTTGCGGACTGGCCCTTTAAGAGGCAGGCCCTAGAAGTGGACACACCCTTGAAGAGGTGACAAATTTAGGGAATTATGTCCTTTAAGAGGTTGACCAGGGTTGTGTACAAACCCTCGAAACAACAGCATTTTAAGTGTACTGGCCCTTTAAGAGGTGGACCTGGGAAGCTTACGGACCTTTAAAATTGGCAATACTTTAAGGTGACTGGCCTATGAAGAGGATGACCATGGAAGTGGACAGTCCTTAAAGATGCATTATTGTGTGTGGGTGGCCATCTAAGAGACAACCCTGGGAATGGACAGACCTTTGGAAATGTCAATGTGGCTTATGAAGTGGAAAGCCACTTGAACATGTGACATGTTTTGCGGACTGGCCCTTTAAGAGGCAGACCCTAGAAGTGGACAAACCCTTGAAGAGGTGACAAATTTAGGGAATTATGTCCTTTAAGAGGTTGACCAGGGTTGTGTACAAACCCTCGAAACAACAGCATTTTAAGTGTACTGGCCCTTTAAGAGGTTGACCTGGGAAGCTTACGGACCTTTAAAATTGGCAATACTTTAAGGTGACTGGCCTATGAAGAGGATGACCATGGAAGTGGACAGTCCTTAAAAATGCATTATTGTGTGTGGGTGCCCTTCTAAGAGACAACCCTGGGAATGGACAGACCTTGGGAAATGTCAATGTGGCTTATGAAGTGGAAAGCCACTTGAACATGTGACATGTTTTGCGGACTGGCCCTTTAAGAGGCAGGCCCTAGAAGTGGACACACCCTTGAAGAGGTGACAAATTTAGGGAATTATGTCCTTTAAGAGGTTGACCAGGGTTGTGTACAAACCCTCGAAACAACAGCATTTTAAGTGTACTGGCCCTTTAAGAGGTGGACCTGGGAAGCTTACGGACCTTTAAAATTGGCAATACTTTAAGGTGACTGGCCTATGAAGAGGATGACCATGGAAGTGGACAGTCCTTAAAGATGCATTATTGTGTGTGGGTGGCCTTCTAAGAGACAACCCTGGGAATGGACAGACCTTTGGAAATGTCAATGTGGCTTATGAAGTGGAAAGCCACTTGAACATGTGACATGTTTTGATGACTGGCCCTTTAAGAGGCAGACCCTAGAAGTGGACAAACCCTTGAAGAGGTGACAAATTTAGGGAATTATGTCCTTTAAGAGGTTGACCAGGGTTGTGTACAAACCCTTGAAACAACAGCATTTTAAGTGTACTGGCCCTTTAAGAGGTGGACCTGGGAAGCTTGCAGACCTTTAAAATTGGCAATACTTTAAGGTGACTGGCCTATGAAGAGGATGACCATGGAAGTGGACAGTCCTTAAAGATGCATTATTGTGTGTGGGTGGCCTTCTAAGAGACAACCCTGGGAATGGACAGACCTTTGGAAATGTCAATGTGGCTTATGAAGTGGAAAGCCACTTGAACATGTGACATGTTTTGATGACTGGCCCTTTAAGAGGCAGACCCTAGAAGTGGACAAACCCTTGAAGAGGTGACAAATTTAGGGAATTATGTCCTTTAAGAGGTTGACCAGGGTTGTGTACAAACCCTCAAAACAACAGCATTTTAAGTGTACTGGCCCTTTAAGAGGTGGACCTGGGAAGCTTACGGACCTTTAAAATTGGCAATACTTTAAGGTGACTGGCCTATGAAGAGGATGACCATGGAAGTGGACAGTCCTTAAAGATGCATTATTGTGTGTGGGTGGCCTTCTAAGAGACAACCCTGGGAATGGACAGACCTTTGGAAATGTCAATGTGGCTTATGAAGTGGAAAGCCACTTGAACATGTGACATGTTTTGCGGACTGGCCCTTTAAGAGGCAGACCCTAGAAGTGGACAAACCCTTGAAGAGGTGACAAATTTAGGGAATTATGTCCTTTAAGAGGTTGACCAGGGTTGTGTACAAACCCTCAAAACAACAGCATTTTAAGTGTACTGGCCCTTTAAGAGGTGGACCTGGGAAGCTTACGGACCTTTAAAATTGGCAATACTTTAAGGTGACTGGCCTATGAAGAGGATGACCATGGAAGTGGACAGTCCTTAAAGATGCATTATTGTGTGTGGGTGGCCTTCTAAGAGACACCCCTGGGAATGGACAGACCTTTGGAAATGTCAATGTGGCTTATGAAGTGGAAATCCACTTGAACATGTGACATGTTTTGATGACTGGCCCTTTAAGAGGCAGACCCTAGATATGGACAAACCCTTGAAGAGGTGACAAATTTAGGGAATTATGTCCTTTAAGAGGTTGACCAGGGTTGTGTACAAACCCTTGAAACAACAGTATTTTAAGTGTACTGGCCCTTTAAGAGGTGGACCTGGGAAGCTTACAGACCTTTAAAATTGGCAATACTTTAAGGTGACTGGCCTATGAAGAGGATGACCATGGAAGTGGACAGTCCTTAAAGATGCATTATTGTGTGTGGGTGGCCTTCTAAGAGACAACCCTGGGAATGGACAGACCTTTGGAAATGTCAATGTGGCTTATGAAGTGGAAAGCCACTTGAACATGTGACATGTTTTGCGGACTGGCCCTTTAAGAGGCAGACCCTAGAAGTGGACAAACCCTTGAAGAGGTGACAAATTTAGGGAATTATGTCCTTTAAGAGGTTGACCAGGGTTGTGTACAAACCCTCGAAACAACAGCATTTTAAGTGTACTGGCCCTTTAAGAGGTGGACCTGGGAAGCTTACGGACCTTTAAAATTGGCAATACTTTAAGGTGACTGGCCTATGAAGAGGATGACCATGGAAGTGGACAGTCCTTAAAGATGCATTATTGTGTGTGGGTGGCCATCTAAGAGACAACCCTGGGAATGGACAGACCTTTGGAAATGTCAATGTGGCTTATGAAGTGGAAAGCCACTTGAACATGTGACATGTTTTGATGACTGGCCCTTTAAGAGGCAGACCCTAGAAGTGGACAAACCCTTGAAGAGGTGACAAATTTAGGGAATTATGTCCTTTAAGAGGTTGACCAGGGTTGTGTACAAACCCTCAAAACAACAGCATTTTAAGTGTACTGGCCCTTTAAGAGGTGGACCTGGGAAGCTTACGGACCTTTAAAATTGGCAATACTTTAAGGTGACTGGCCTATGAAGAGGATGACCATGGAAGTGGACAGTCCTTAAAGATGCATTATTGTGTGTGGGTGGCCTTCTAAGAGACACCCCTGGGAATGGACAGACCTTTGGAAATGTCAATGTGGCTTATGAAGTGGAAATCCACTTGAACATGTGACATGTTTTGATGACTGGCCCTTTAAGAGGCAGACCCTAGATATGGACAAACCCTTGAAGAGGTGACAAATTTAGGGAATTATGTCCTTTAAGAGGTTGACCAGGGTTGTGTACAAACCCTTGAAACAACAGTATTTTAAGTGTACTGGCCCTTTAAGAGGTGGACCTGGGAAGCTTACAGACCTTTAAAATTGGCAATACTTTAAGGTGACTGGCCTATGAAGAGGATGACCATGGAAGTGGACAGTCCTTAAAGATGCATTATTGTGTGTGGGTGGCCTTCTAAGAGACAACCCTGGGAATGGACAGACCTTTGGAAATGTCAATGTGGCTTATGAAGTGGAAAGCCACTTGAACATGTGACATGTTTTGCGGACTGGCCCTTTAAGAGGCAGACCCTAGAAGTGGACAAACCCTTGAAGAGGTGACAAATTTAGGGAATTATGTCCTTTAAGAGGTTGACCAGGGTTGTGTACAAACCCTCGAAACAACAGCATTTTAAGTGTACTGGACCTTTAAGAGGTGGACCTGGGAAGCTTACGGACCTTTAAAATTGGCAATACTTTAAGGTGACTGGCCTATGAAGAGGATGACCATGGAAGTGGACAGTCCTTAAAGATGCATTATTGTGTGTGGGTGGCCTTCTAAGAGACAACCCTGGGAATGGACAGACCTTTGGAAATGTCAATGTGGCTTATGAAGTGGAAAGCTACTTGAACATGTGATATGTTTTGATGACTGGCCCTTTAAGAGGCAGACCCTAGAAGTGGACAAACCCTTGAAGAGGTGACAAATTTAGGGAATTATGTCCTTTAAGAGGTTGACCAGGGTTGTGTACAAACCCTTGAAACAACAGCATTTTAAGTGTACTGGCCCTTTAAGAGGTGGACCTGGGAAGCTTACAGACCTTTAAAATTGGCAATACTTTAAGGTGACTGGCCTATGAAGAGGATGACCATGGAAGTGGACAGTCCTTAAAGATGCATTATTGTGTGTGGGTGGCCTTCTAAGAGACAACCCTGGGAATGGACAGACCTTTGGAAATGTCAATGTGGCTTATGAAGTGGAAAGCCACTTGAACATGTGACATGTTTTGCGGACTGGCCCTTTAAGAGGCAGACCCTAGAAGTGGACAAACCCTTGAAGAGGTGACAAATTTAGGGAATTATGTCCTTTAAGAGGTTGACCAGGGTTGTGTACAAACCCTCGAAACAACAGCATTTTAAGTGTACTGGCCCTTTAAGAGGTGGACCTGGGAAGCTTACGGACCTTTAAAATTGGCAATACTTTAAGGTGACTGGCCTATGAAGAGGATGACCATGGAAGTGGACAGTCCTTAAAGATGCATTATTGTGTGTGGGTGGCCTTCTAAGAGACAACCCTGGGAATGGACAGACCTTTGGAAATGTCAATGTGGCTTATGAAGTGGAAAGCCACTTGAACATGTGACATGTTTTGCGGACTGGCCCTTTAAGAGGCAGACCCTAGAAGTGGACAAACCCTTTAAGAGGTGACAAATTTAGGGAATTATGTCCTTTAAGAGGTTGACCAGGGTTGTGTACAAACCCTCGAAAAAACAGCATTTTAAGTGTACTGGCCCTTTAAGAGGTGGACCTGGGAAGCTTACGGACCTTTAAAATTGGCAATACTTTAAGGTGACTGGCCTATGAAGAGGATGACCATGGAAGTGGACAGTCCTTAAAGATGCATTATTGTGTGTGGGTGGCCTTCTAAGAGACAACCCTGGGAATGGACAGACCTTTGGAAATGTCAATGTGGCTTATGAAGTGGAAAGCCACTTGAACATGTGACATGTTTTGCGGACTGGCCCTTTAAGAGGCAGACCCTAGAAGTGGACACACCCTTGAAGAGGTGACAAATTTAGGGAATTATGTCCTTTAAGAGGTTGACCAGGGTTGTGTACAAACCCTCAAAACAACAGCATTTTAAGTGTACTGGCCCTTTAAGAGGTGGACCTGGGAAGCTTACGGACCTTTAAAATTGGCAATACTTTAAGGTGACTGGCCTATGAAGAGGATGACCATGGAAGTGGACAGTCCTTAAAGATGCATTATTGTGTGTGGGTGGCCATCTAAGAGACAACCCTGGGAATGGACAGACCTTTGGAAATGTCAATGTGGCTTATGAAGTGGAAAGCCACTTGAACATGTGACATGTTTTGATGACTGGCCCTTTAAGAGGCAGACCCTAGAAGTGGACAAACCCTTGAAGAGGTGACAAATTTAGGGAATTATGTCCTTTAAGAGGTTGACCAGGGTTGTGTACAAACCCTTGAAACAACAGCATTTTAAGTGTACTGGCCCTTTAAGAGGTGGACCTGGGAAGCTTACAGACCTTTAAAATTGGCAATACTTTAAGGTGACTGGCCTATGAAGAGGATGACCATGGAAGTGGACAGTCCTTAAAGATGCATTATTGTGTGTGGGTGGCCTTCTAAGAGACAACCCTGGGAATGGACAGACCTTTGGAAATGTCAATGTGGCTTATGAAGTGGAAAGCCACTTGAACATGTGACATGTTTTGATGACTGGCCCTTTAAGAGGCAGACCCTAGAAGTGGACAAACCCTTGAAGAGGTGACAAATTTAGGGAATTATGTCCTTTAAGAGGTTGACCAGGGTTGTGTACAAACCCTCGAAACAACAGCATTTTAAGTGTACTGGCCCTTTAAGAGGTGGACCTGGGCAGCTTACAGACCTTTAAAATTGGCAATACTTTAAGGTGACTGGCCTATGAAGAGGATGACCATGGAAGTGGACAGTCCTTAAAGATGCATTATTGTGTGTGGGTGGCCTTCTAAGAGACAACCCTGGGAATGGACAGACCTTTGGAAATGTCAATGTGGCTTATGAAGTGGAAAGCCACTTGAACATGTGACATGTTTTGCGGACTGGCCCTTTAAGAGGCAGACCCTAGAAGTGGACAAACCCTTGAAGAGGTGACAAATTTAGGGAATTATGTCCTTTAAGAGGTTGACCAGGGTTGTGTACAAACCCTCGAAACAACAGCATTTTAAGTGTACTGGCCCTTTAAGAGGTGGACCTGGGAAGCTTACGGACCTTTAAAATTGGCAATACTTTAAGGTGACTGGCCTATGAAGAGGATGACCATGGAAGTGGACAGTCCTTAAAGATGCATTATTGTGTGTGGGTGGCCTTCTAAGAGACAACCCTGGGAATGGACAGACCTTTGGAAATGTCAATGTGGCTTATGAAGTGGAAAGCCACTTGAACATGTGACATGTTTTGCGGACTGGTCCTTTAAGAGGCAGACCCTAGAAGTGGACACACCCTTGAAGAGGTGACAAATTTAGGGAATTATGTCCTTTAAGAGGTTGACCAGGGTTGTGTACAAACCCTCAAAACAACAGCATTTTAAGTGTACTGGCCCTTTAAGAGGTGGACCTGGGAAGCTTACGGACCTTTAAAATTGGCAATACTTTAAGGTGACTGGCCTATGAAGAGGATGACCATGGAAGTGGACAGTCCTTAAAGATGCATTATTGTGTGTGGGTGGCCATCTAAGAGACAACCCTGGGAATGGACAGACCTTTGGAAATGTCAATGTGGCTTATGAAGTGGAAAGCCACTTGAACATGTGACATGTTTTGATGACTGGCCCTTTAAGAGGCAGACCCTAGAAGTGGACAAACCCTTGAAGAGGTGACAAATTTAGGGAATTATGTCCTTTAAGAGGTTGACCAGGGTTGTGTACAAACCCTTGAAACAACAGCATTTTAAGTGTACTGGCCCTTTAAGAGGTGGACCTGGGAAGCTTACAGACCTTTAAAATTGGCAATACTTTAAGGTGACTGGCCTATGAAGAGGATGACCATGGAAGTGGACAGTCCTTAAAGATGCATTATTGTGTGTGGGTGGCCTTCTAAGAGACAACCCTGGGAATGGACAGACCTTTGGAAATGTCAATGTGGCTTATGAAGTGGAAAGCCACTTGAACATGTGACATGTTTTGATGACTGGCCCTTTAAGAGGCAGACCCTAGAAGTGGACAAACCCTTGAAGAGGTGACAAATTTAGGGAATTATGTCCTTTAAGAGGTTGACCAGGGTTGTGTACAAACCCTCGAAACAACAGCATTTTAAGTGTACTGGCCCTTTAAGAGGTGGACCTGGGCAGCTTACAGACCTTTAAAATTGGCAATACTTTAAGGTGACTGGCCTATGAAGAGGATGACCATGGAAGTGGACAGTCCTTAAAGATGCATTATTGTGTGTGGGTGGCCTTCTAAGAGACAACCCTGGGAATGGACAGACCTTTGGAAATGTCAATGTGGCTTATGAAGTGGAAAGCCACTTGAACATGTGACATGTTTTGCGGACTGGCCCTTTAAGAGGCAGACCCTAGAAGTGGACAAACCCTTGAAGAGGTGACAAATTTAGGGAATTATGTCCTTTAAGAGGTTGACCAGGGTTGTGTACAAACCCTCGAAACAACAGCATTTTAAGTGTACTGGCCCTTTAAGAGGTGGACCTGGGAAGCTTACGGACCTTTAAAATTGGCAATACTTTAAGGTGACTGGCCTATGAAGAGGATGACCATGGAAGTGGACAGTCCTTAAAGATGCATTATTGTGTGTGGGTGGCCTTCTAAGAGACAACCCTGGGAATGGACAGACCTTTGGAAATGTCAATGTGGCTTATGAAGTGGAAAGCCACTTGAACATGTGACATGTTTTGCGGACTGGCCCTTTAAGAGGCAGACCCTAGAAGTGGACAAACCCTTTAAGAGGTGACAAATTTAGGGAATTATGTCCTTTAAGAGGTTGACCAGGGTTGTGTACAAACCCTCGAAAAAACAGCATTTTAAGTGTACTGGCCCTTTAAGAGGTGGACCTGGGAAGCTTACGGACCTTTAAAATTGGCAATACTTTAAGGTGACTGGCCTATGAAGAGGATGGCCATGGAAGTGGACAGTCCTTAAAGATGCATTATTGTGTGTGGGTGGCCTTCTAAGAGACAACCCTGGGAATGGACAGACCTTTGGAAATGTCAATGTGGCTTATGAAGTGGAAAGCCACTTGAACATGTGACATGTTTTGCGGACTGGCCCTTTAAGAGGCAGACCCTAGAAGTGGACACACCCTTGAAGAGGTGACAAATTTAGGGAATTATGTCCTTTAAGAGGTTGACCAGGGTTGTGTACAAACCCTCAAAACAACAGCATTTTAAGTGTACTGGCCCTTTAAGAGGTGGACCTGGGAAGCTTACGGACCTTTAAAATTGGCAATACTTTAAGGAGACTGGCCTATGAAGAGGATGACCATGGAAGTGGACAGTCCTTAAAGATGCATTATTGTGTGTGGGTGGCCATCTAAGAGACAACCCTGGGAATGGACAGACCTTTGGAAATGTCAATGTGGCTTATGAAGTGGAAAGCCACTTGAACATGTGACATGTTTTGATGACTGGCCCTTTAAGAGGCAGACCCTAGAAGTGGACAAACCCTTGAAGAGGTGACAAATTTAGGGAATTATGTCCTTTAAGAGGTTGACCAGGGTTGTGTACAAACCCTCAAAACAACAGCATTTTAAGTGTACTGGCCCTTTAAGAGGTGGACCTGGGAAGCTTACGGACCTTTAAAATTGGCAATACTTTAAGGTGACTGGCCTATGAAGAGGATGACCATGGAAGTGGACAGTCCTTAAAGATGCATTATTGTGTGTGGGTGGCCTTCTAAGAGACAACCCTGGGAATGGACAGACCTTTGGAAATGTCAATGTGGCTTATGAAGTGGAAAGCCACTTGAACATGTGACATGTTTTGCGGACTGGCCCTTTAAGAGGCAGACCCTAGAAGTGGACAAACCCTTGAAGAGGTGACAAATTTAGGGAATTATGTCCTTTAAGAGGTTGACCAGGGTTGTGTACAAACCCTCGAAACAACAGCATTTTAAGTGTACTGGCCCTTTAAGAGGTGGACCTGGGAAGCTTACGGACCTTTAAAATTGGCAATACTTTAAGGTGACTGGCCTATGAAGAGGATGACCATGGAAGTGGACAGTCCTTAAAGATGCATTATTGTGTGTGGGTGGCCATCTAAGAGACAACCCTGGGAATGGACAGACCTTTGGAAATGTCAATGTGGCTTATGAAGTGGAAAGCCACTTGAACATGTGACATGTTTTGATGACTGGCCCTTTAAGAGGCAGACCCTAGAAGTGGACAAACCCTTGAAGAGGTGACAAATTTAGGGAATTATGTCCTTTAAGAGGTTGACCAGGGTTGTGTACAAACCCTCAAAACAACAGCATTTTAAGTGTACTGGCCCTTTAAGAGGTGGACCTGGGAAGCTTACGGACCTTTAAAATTGGCAATACTTTAAGGTGACTGGCCTATGAAGAGGATGACCATGGAAGTGGACAGTCCTTAAAGATGCATTATTGTGTGTGGGTGGCCTTCTAAGAGACACCCCTGGGAATGGACAGACCTTTGGAAATGTCAATGTGGCTTATGAAGTGGAAATCCACTTGAACATGTGACATGTTTTGATGACTGGCCCTTTAAGAGGCAGACCCTAGATATGGACAAACCCTTGAAGAGGTGACAAATTTAGGGAATTATGTCCTTTATGAGGTTGACCAGGGTTGTGTACAAACCCTTGAAACAACAGTATTTTAAGTGTACTGGCCCTTTAAGAGGTGGACCTGGGAAGCTTACAGACCTTTAAAATTGGCAATACTTTAAGGTGACTGGCCTATGAAGAGGATGACCATGGAAGTGGACAGTCCTTAAAGATGCATTATTGTGTGTGGGTGGCCTTCTAAGAGACAACCCTGGGAATGGACAGACCTTTGGAAATGTCAATGTGGCTTATGAAGTGGAAAGCCACTTGAACATGTGACATGTTTTGCGGACTGGCCCTTTAAGAGGCAGACCCTAGAAGTGGACAAACCCTTGAAGAGGTGACAAATTTAGGGAATTATGTCCTTTAAGAGGTTGACCAAGGTTGTGTACAAACCCTCGAAACAACAGCATTTTAAGTGTACTGGACCTTTAAGAGGTGGACCTGGGAAGCTTACGGACCTTTAAAATTGGCAATACTTTAAGGTGACTGGCCTATGAAGAGGATGACCATGGAAGTGGACAGTCCTTAAAGATGCATTATTGTGTGTGGGTGGCCTTCTAAGAGACAACCCTGGGAATGGACAGACCTTTGGAAATGTCAATGTGGCTTATGAAGTGGAAAGCTACTTGAACATGTGATATGTTTTGATGACTGGCCCTTTAAGAGGCAGACCCTAGAAGTGGACAAACCCTTGAAGAGGTGACAAATTTAGGGAATTATGTCCTTTAAGAGGTTGACCAGGGTTGTGTACAAACCCTTGAAACAACAGCATTTTAAGTGTACTGGCCCTTTAAGAGGTGGACCTGGGAAGCTTACAGACCTTTAAAATTGGCAATACTTTAAGGTGACTGGCCTATGAAGAGGATGACCATGGAAGTGGACAGTCCTTAAAGATGCATTATTGTGTGTGGGTGGCCTTCTAAGAGACAACCCTGGGAATGGACAGACCTTTGGAAATGTCAATGTGGCTTATGAAGTGGAAAGCCACTTGAACATGTGACATGTTTTGCGGACTGGCCCTTTAAGAGGCAGACCCTAGAAGTGGACAAACCCTTGAAGAGGTGACAAATTTAGGGAATTATGTCCTTTAAGAGGTTGACCAGGGTTGTGTACAAACCCTCGAAACAACAGCATTTTAAGTGTACTGGCCCTTTAAGAGGTGGACCTGGGAAGCTTACGGACCTTTAAAATTGGCAATACTTTAAGGTGACTGGCCTATGAAGAGGATGACCATGGAAGTGGACAGTCCTTAAAGATGCATTATTGTGTGTGGGTGGCCTTCTAAGAGACAACCCTGGGAATGGACAGACCTTTGGAAATGTCAATGTGGCTTATGAAGTGGAAAGCCACTTGAACATGTGACATGTTTTGCGGACTGGCCCTTTAAGAGGCAGACCCTAGAAGTGGACAAACCCTTTAAGAGGTGACAAATTTAGGGAATTATGTCCTTTAAGAGGTTGACCAGGGTTGTGTACAAACCCTCGAAAAAACAGCATTTTAAGTGTACTGGCCCTTTAAGAGGTGGACCTGGGAAGCTTACGGACCTTTAAAATTGGCAATACTTTAAGGTGACTGGCCTATGAAGAGGATGACCATGGAAGTGGACAGTCCTTAAAGATGCATTATTGTGTGTGGGTGGCCTTCTAAGAGACAACCCTGGGAATGGACAGACCTTTGGAAATGTCAATGTGGCTTATGAAGTGGAAAGCCACTTGAACATGTGACATGTTTTGCGGACTGGCCCTTTAAGAGGCAGACCCTAGAAGTGGACACACCCTTGAAGAGGTGACAAATTTAGGGAATTATGTCCTTTAAGAGGTTGACCAGGGTTGTGTACAAACCCTCAAAACAACAGCATTTTAAGTGTACTGGCCCTTTAAGAGGTGGACCTGGGAAGCTTACGGACCTTTAAAATTGGCAATACTTTAAGGTGACTGGCCTATGAAGAGGATGACCATGGAAGTGGACAGTCCTTAAAGATGCATTATTGTGTGTGGGTGGCCATCTAAGAGACAACCCTGGGAATGGACAGACCTTTGGAAATGTCAATGTGGCTTATGAAGTGGAAAGCCACTTGAACATGTGACATGTTTTGATGACTGGCCCTTTAAGAGGCAGACCCTAGAAGTGGACAAACCCTTGAAGAGGTGACAAATTTAGGGAATTATGTCCTTTAAGAGGTTGACCAGGGTTGTGTACAAACCCTTGAAACAACAGCATTTTAAGTGTACTGGCCCTTTAAGAGGTGGACCTGGGAAGCTTACAGACCTTTAAAATTGGCAATACTTTAAGGTGACTGGCCTATGAAGAGGATGACCATGGAAGTGGACAGTCCTTAAAGATGCATTATTGTGTGTGGGTGGCCTTCTAAGAGACAACCCTGGGAATGGACAGACCTTTGGAAATGTCAATGTGGCTTATGAAGTGGAAAGCCACTTGAACATGTGACATGTTTTGATGACTGGCCCTTTAAGAGGCAGACCCTAGAAGTGGACAAACCCTTGAAGAGGTGACAAATTTAGGGAATTATGTCCTTTAAGAGGTTGACCAGGGTTGTGTACAAACCCTCGAAACAACAGCATTTTAAGTGTACTGGCCCTTTAAGAGGTGGACCTGGGCAGCTTACAGACCTTTAAAATTGGCAATACTTTAAGGTGACTGGCCTATGAAGAGGATGACCATGGAAGTGGACAGTCCTTAAAGATGCATTATTGTGTGTGGGTGGCCTTCTAAGAGACAACCCTGGGAATGGACAGACCTTTGGAAATGTCAATGTGGCTTATGAAGTGGAAAGCCACTTGAACATGTGACATGTTTTGCGGACTGGCCCTTTAAGAGGCAGACCCTAGAAGTGGACAAACCCTTGAAGAGGTGACAAATTTAGGGAATTATGTCCTTTAAGAGGTTGACCAGGGTTGTGTACAAACCCTCGAAACAACAGCATTTTAAGTGTACTGGCCCTTTAAGAGGTGGACCTGGGAAGCTTACGGACCTTTAAAATTGGCAATACTTTAAGGTGACTGGCCTATGAAGAGGATGACCATGGAAGTGGACAGTCCTTAAAGATGCATTATTGTGTGTGGGTGGCCTTCTAAGAGACAACCCTGGGAATGGACAGACCTTTGGAAATGTCAATGTGGCTTATGAAGTGGAAAGCCACTTGAACATGTGACATGTTTTGCGGACTGGCCCTTTAAGAGGCAGACCCTAGAAGTGGACAAACCCTTTAAGAGGTGACAAATTTAGGGAATTATGTCCTTTAAGAGGTTGACCAGGGTTGTGTACAAACCCTCGAAAAAACAGCATTTTAAGTGTACTGGCCCTTTAAGAGGTGGACCTGGGAAGCTTACGGACCTTTAAAATTGGCAATACTTTAAGGTGACTGGCCTATGAAGAGGATGGCCATGGAAGTGGACAGTCCTTAAAGATGCATTATTGTGTGTGGGTGGCCTTCTAAGAGACAACCCTGGGAATGGACAGACCTTTGGAAATGTCAATGTGGCTTATGAAGTGGAAAGCCACTTGAACATGTGACATGTTTTGCGGACTGGCCCTTTAAGAGGCAGACCCTAGAAGTGGACACACCCTTGAAGAGGTGACAAATTTAGGGAATTATGTCCTTTAAGAGGTTGACCAGGGTTGTGTACAAACCCTCAAAACAACAGCATTTTAAGTGTACTGGCCCTTTAAGAGGTGGACCTGGGAAGCTTACGGACCTTTAAAATTGGCAATACTTTAAGGAGACTGGCCTATGAAGAGGATGACCATGGAAGTGGACAGTCCTTAAAGATGCATTATTGTGTGTGGGTGGCCATCTAAGAGACAACCCTGGGAATGGACAGACCTTTGGAAATGTCAATGTGGCTTATGAAGTGGAAAGCCACTTGAACATGTGACATGTTTTGATGACTGGCCCTTTAAGAGGCAGACCCTAGAAGTGGACAAACCCTTGAAGAGGTGACAAATTTAGGGAATTATGTCCTTTAAGAGGTTGACCAGGGTTGTGTACAAACCCTCAAAACAACAGCATTTTAAGTGTACTGGCCCTTTAAGAGGTGGACCTGGGAAGCTTACGGACCTTTAAAATTGGCAATACTTTAAGGTGACTGGCCTATGAAGAGGATGACCATGGAAGTGGACAGTCCTTAAAGATGCATTATTGTGTGTGGGTGGCCTTCTAAGAGACAACCCTGGGAATGGACAGACCTTTGGAAATGTCAATGTGGCTTATGAAGTGGAAAGCCACTTGAACATGTGACATGTTTTGCGGACTGGCCCTTTAAGAGGCAGACCCTAGAAGTGGACAAACCCTTGAAGAGGTGACAAATTTAGGGAATTATGTCCTTTAAGAGGTTGACCAGGGTTGTGTACAAACCCTCGAAACAACAGCATTTTAAGTGTACTGGCCCTTTAAGAGGTGGACCTGGGAAGCTTACGGACCTTTAAAATTGGCAATACTTTAAGGTGACTGGCCTATGAAGAGGATGACCATGGAAGTGGACAGTCCTTAAAGATGCATTATTGTGTGTGGGTGGCCATCTAAGAGACAACCCTGGGAATGGACAGACCTTTGGAAATGTCAATGTGGCTTATGAAGTGGAAAGCCACTTGAACATGTGACATGTTTTGATGACTGGCCCTTTAAGAGGCAGACCCTAGAAGTGGACAAACCCTTGAAGAGGTGACAAATTTAGGGAATTATGTCCTTTAAGAGGTTGACCAGGGTTGTGTACAAACCCTCAAAACAACAGCATTTTAAGTGTACTGGCCCTTTAAGAGGTGGACCTGGGAAGCTTACGGACCTTTAAAATTGGCAATACTTTAAGGTGACTGGCCTATGAAGAGGATGACCATGGAAGTGGACAGTCCTTAAAGATGCATTATTGTGTGTGGGTGGCCTTCTAAGAGACAACCCTGGGAATGGACAGACCTTTGGAAATGTCAATGTGGCTTATGAAGTGGAAAGCCACTTGAACATGTGACATGTTTTGCGGACTGGCCCTTTAAGAGGCAGACCCTAGAAGTGGACAAACCCTTGAAGAGGTGACAAATTTAGGGAATTATGACCTTTAAGAGGTTGACCAGGGTTGTGTACAAACCCTCGAAACAACAGCATTTTAAGTGTACTGGACCTTTAAGAGGTGGACCTGGGAAGCTTACGGACCTTTAAAATTGGCAATACTTTAAGGTGACTGGCCTATGAAGAGGATGACCATGGAAGTGGACAGTCCTTAAAGATGCATTATTGTGTGTGGGTGGCCTTCTAAGAGACAACCCTGGGAATGGACAGACCTTTGGAAATGTCAATGTGGCTTATGAAGTGGAAAGCTACTTGAACATGTGACATGTTTTGATGACTGGCCCTTTAAGAGGCAGACCCTAGAAGTGGACAAACCCTTGAAGAGGTGACAAATTTAGGGAATTATGTCCTTTAAGAGGTTGACCAGGGTTGTGTACAAACCCTTGAAACAACAGCATTTTAAGTGTACTGGCCCTTTAAGAGGTGGACCTGGGAAGCTTACAGACCTTTAAAATTGGCAATACTTTAAGGTGACTGGCCTATGAAGAGGATGACCATGGAAGTGGACAGTCCTTAAAGATGCATTATTGTGTGTGGGTGGCCTTCTAAGAGACAACCCTGGGAATGGACAGACCTTTGGAAATGTCAATGTGGCTTATGAAGTGGAAAGCCACTTGAACATGTGACATGTTTTGCGGACTGGCCCTTTAAGAGGCAGACCCTAGAAGTGGACAAACCCTTGAAGAGGTGACAAATTTAGGGAATTATGTCCTTTAAGAGGTTGACCAGGGTTGTGTACAAACCCTTGAAACAACAGCATTTTAAGTGTACTGGCCCTTTAAGAGGTGGACCTGGGAAGCTTACAGACCTTTAAAATTGGCAATACTTTAAGGTGACTGGCCTATGAAGAGGATGACCATGGAAGTGGACAGTCCTTAAAGATGCATTATTGTGTGTGGGTGGCCTTCTAAGAGACAACCCTGGGAATGGACAGACCTTTGGAAATGTCAATGTGGCTTATGAAGTGGAAAGCCACTTGAACATGTGACATGTTTTGATGACTGGCCCTTTAAGAGGCAGACCCTAGAAGTGGACAAACCCTTGAAGAGGTGACAAATTTAGGGAATTATGTCCTTTAAGAGGTTGACCAGGGTTGTGTACAAACCCTCGAAACAACAGCATTTTAAGTGTACTGGCCCTTTAAGAGGTGGACCTGGGAAGCTTACAGACCTTTAAAATTGGCAATACTTTAAGGTGACTGGCCTATGAAGAGGATGACCATGGAAGTGGACAGTCCTTAAAGATGCATTATTGTGTGTGGGTGGCCTTCTAAGAGACAACCCTGGGAATGGACAGACCTTTGGAAATGTCAATGTGGCTTATGAAGTGGAAAGCCACTTGAACATGTGACATGTTTTGCGGACTGGCCCTTTAAGAGGCAGACCCTAGAAGTGGACAAACCCTTGAAGAGGTGACAAATTTAGGGAATTATGTCCTTTAAGAGGTTGACCAGGGTTGTGTACAAACCCTCGAAACAACAGCATTTTAAGTGTACTGGCCCTTTAAGAGGTGGACCTGGGAAGCTTACGGACCTTTAAAATTGGCAATACTTTAAGGTGACTGGCCTATGAAGAGGATGACCATGGAAGTGGACAGTCCTTAAAGATGCATTATTGTGTGTGGGTGGCCTTCTAAGAGACAACCCTGGGAATGGACAGACCTTTGGAAATGTCAATGTGGCTTATGAAGTGGAAAGCCACTTGAACATGTGACATGTTTTGCGGACTGGCCCTTTAAGAGGCAGACCCTAGAAGTGGACAAACCCTTTAAGAGGTGACAAATTTAGGGAATTATGTCCTTTAAGAGGTTGACCAGGGTTGTGTACAAACCCTCGAAAAAACAGCATTTTAAGTGTACTGGCCCTTTAAGAGGTGGACCTGGGAAGCTTACGGACCTTTAAAATTGGCAATACTTTAAGGTGACTGGCCTATGAAGAGGATGGCCATGGAAGTGGACAGTCCTTAAAGATGCATTATTGTGTGTGGGTGGCCTTCTAAGAGACAACCCTGGGAATGGACAGACCTTTGGAAATGTCAATGTGGCTTATGAAGTGGAAAGCCACTTGAACATGTGACATGTTTTGCGGACTGGCCCTTTAAGAGGCAGACCCTAGAAGTGGACACACCCTTGAAGAGGTGACAAATTTAGGGAATTATGTCCTTTAAGAGGTTGACCAGGGTTGTGTACAAACCCTCAAAACAACAGCATTTTAAGTGTACTGGCCCTTTAAGAGGTGGACCTGGGAAGCTTACGGACCTTTAAAATTGGCAATACTTTAAGGAGACTGGCCTATGAAGAGGATGACCATGGAAGTGGACAGTCCTTAAAGATGCATTATTGTGTGTGGGTGGCCATCTAAGAGACAACCCTGGGAATGGACAGACCTTTGGAAATGTCAATGTGGCTTATGAAGTGGAAAGCCACTTGAACATGTGACATGTTTTGATGACTGGCCCTTTAAGAGGCAGACCCTAGAAGTGGACAAACCCTTGAAGAGGTGACAAATTTAGGGAATTATGTCCTTTAAGAGGTTGACCAGGGTTGTGTACAAACCCTCAAAACAACAGCATTTTAAGTGTACTGGCCCTTTAAGAGGTGGACCTGGGAAGCTTACGGACCTTTAAAATTGGCAATACTTTAAGGTGACTGGCCTATGAAGAGGATGACCATGGAAGTGGACAGTCCTTAAAGATGCATTATTGTGTGTGGGTGGCCTTCTAAGAGACAACCCTGGGAATGGACAGACCTTTGGAAATGTCAATGTGGCTTATGAAGTGGAAAGCCACTTGAACATGTGACATGTTTTGCGGACTGGCCCTTTAAGAGGCAGACCCTAGAAGTGGACAAACCCTTGAAGAGGTGACAAATTTAGGGAATTATGTCCTTTAAGAGGTTGACCAGGGTTGTGTACAAACCCTCGAAACAACAGCATTTTAAGTGTACTGGACCTTTAAGAGGTGGACCTGGGAAGCTTACGGACCTTTAAAATTGGCAATACTTTAAGGTGACTGGCCTATGAAGAGGATGACCATGGAAGTGGACAGTCCTTAAAGATGCATTATTGTGTGTGGGTGGCCTTCTAAGAGACAACCCTGGGAATGGACAGACCTTTGGAAATGTCAATGTGGCTTATGAAGTGGAAAGCTACTTGAACATGTGACATGTTTTGATGACTGGCCCTTTAAGAGGCAGACCCTAGAAGTGGACAAACCCTTGAAGAGGTGACAAATTTAGGGAATTATGTCCTTTAAGAGGTTGACCAGGGTTGTGTACAAACCCTTGAAACAACAGCATTTTAAGTGTACTGGCCCTTTAAGAGGTGGACCTGGGAAGCTTACAGACCTTTAAAATTGGCAATACTTTAAGGTGACTGGCCTATGAAGAGGATGACCATGGAAGTGGACAGTCCTTAAAGATGCATTATTGTGTGTGGGTGGCCTTCTAAGAGACAACCCTGGGAATGGACAGACCTTTGGAAATGTCAATGTGGCTTATGAAGTGGAAAGCCACTTGAACATGTGACATGTTTTGCGGACTGGCCCTTTAAGAGGCAGACCCTAGAAGTGGACAAACCCTTGAAGAGGTGACAAATTTAGGGAATTATGTCCTTTAAGAGGTTGACCAGGGTTGTGTACAAACCCTCGAAACAACAGCATTTTAAGTGTACTGGCCCTTTAAGAGGTGGACCTGGGAAGCTTACGGACCTTTAAAATTGGCAATACTTTAAGGTGACTGGCCTATGAAGAGGATGACCATGGAAGTGGACAGTCCTTAAAGATGCATTATTGTGTGTGGGTGGCCTTCTAAGAGACAACCCTGGGAATGGACAGACCTTTGGAAATGTCAATGTGGCTTATGAAGTGGAAAGCCACTTGAACATGTGACATGTTTTGCGGACTGGCCCTTTAAGAGGCAGACCCTAGAAGTGGACAAACCCTTTAAGAGGTGACAAATTTAGGGAATTATGTCCTTTAAGAGGTTGACCAGGGTTGTGTACAAACCCTCGAAAAAACAGCATTTTAAGTGTACTGGCCCTTTAAGAGGTGGACCTGGGAAGCTTACGGACCTTTAAAATTGGCAATACTTTAAGGTGACTGGCCTATGAAGAGGATGACCATGGAAGTGGACAGTCCTTAAAGATGCATTATTGTGTGTGGGTGGCCTTCTAAGAGACAACCCTGGGAATGGACAGACCTTTGGAAATGTCAATGTGGCTTATGAAGTGGAAAGCCACTTGAACATGTGACATGTTTTGCGGACTGGCCCTTTAAGAGGCAGACCCTAGAAGTGGACACACCCTTGAAGAGGTGACAAATTTAGGGAATTATGTCCTTTAAGAGGTTGACCAGGGTTGTGTACAAACCCTCAAAACAACAGCATTTTAAGTGTACTGGCCCTTTAAGAGGTGGACCTGGGAAGCTTACGGACCTTTAAAATTGGCAATACTTTAAGGTGACTGGCCTATGAAGAGGATGACCATGGAAGTGGACAGTCCTTAAAGATGCATTATTGTGTGTGGGTGGCCATCTAAGAGACAACCCTGGGAATGGACAGACCTTTGGAAATGTCAATGTGGCTTATGAAGTGGAAAGCCACTTGAACATGTGACATGTTTTGATGACTGGCCCTTTAAGAGGCAGACCCTAGAAGTGGACAAACCCTTGAAGAGGTGACAAATTTAGGGAATTATGTCCTTTAAGAGGTTGACCAGGGTTGTGTACAAACCCTCAAAACAACAGCATTTTAAGTGTACTGGCCCTTTAAGAGGTGGACCTGGGAAGCTTACGGACCTTTAAAATTGGCAATACTTTAAGGTGACTGGCCTATGAAGAGGATGACCATGGAAGTGGACAGTCCTTAAAGATGCATTATTGTGTGTGGGTGGCCATCTAAGAGACAACCCTGGGAATGGACAGACCTTTGGAAATGTCAATGTGGCTTATGAAGTGGAAAGCCACTTGAACATGTGACATGTTTTGATGACTGGCCCTTTAAGAGGCAGACCCTAGAAGTGGACAAACCCTTGAAGAGGTGACAAATTTAGGGAATTATGTCCTTTAAGAGGTTGACCAGGGTTGTGTACAAACCCTTGAAACAACAGCATTTTAAGTGTACTGGCCCTTTAAGAGGTGGACCTGGGAAGCTTACAGACCTTTAAAATTGGCAATACTTTAAGGTGACTGGCCTATGAAGAGGATGACCATGGAAGTGGACAGTCCTTAAAGATGCATTATTGTGTGTGGGTGGCCTTCTAAGAGACAACCCTGGGAATGGACAGACCTTTGGAAATGTCAATGTGGCTTATGAAGTGGAAAGCCACTTGAACATGTGACATGTTTTGATGACTGGCCCTTTAAGAGGCAGACCCTAGAAGTGGACAAACCCTTGAAGAGGTGACAAATTTAGGGAATTATGTCCTTTAAGAGGTTGACCAGGGTTGTGTACAAACCCTCGAAACAACAGCATTTTAAGTGTACTGGCCCTTTAAGAGGTGGACCTGGGAAGCTTACAGACCTTTAAAATTGGCAATACTTTAAGGTGACTGGCCTATGAAGAGGATGACCATGGAAGTGGACAGTCCTTAAAGATGCATTATTGTGTGTGGGTGGCCTTCTAAGAGACAACCCTGGGAATGGACAGACCTTTGGAAATGTCAATGTGGCTTATGAAGTGGAAAGCCACTTGAACATGTGACATGTTTTGCGGACTGGCCCTTTAAGAGGCAGACCCTAGAAGTGGACAAACCCTTGAAGAGGTGACAAATTTAGGGAATTATGTCCTTTAAGAGGTTGACCAGGGTTGTGTACAAACCCTCGAAACAACAGCATTTTAAGTGTACTGGCCCTTTAAGAGGTGGACCTGGGAAGCTTACAGACCTTTAAAATTGGCAATACTTTAAGGTGACTGGCCTATGAAGAGGATGACCATGGAAGTGGACAGTCCTTAAAGATGCATTATTGTGTGTGGGTGGCCTTCTAAGAGACAACCCTGGGAATGGACAGACCTTTGGAAATGTCAATGTGGCTTATGAAGTGGAAAGCCACTTGAACATGTGACATGTTTTGCGGACTGGCCCTTTAAGAGGCAGACCCTAGAAGTGGACAAACCCTTGAAGAGGTGACAAATTTAGGGAATTATGTCCTTTAAGAGGTTGACCAGGGTTGTGTACAAACCCTCGAAACAACAGCATTTTAAGTGTACTGGCCCTTTAAGAGGTGGACCTGGGAAGCTTACGGACCTTTAAAATTGGCAATACTTTAAGGTGACTGGCCTATGAAGAGGATGACCATGGAAGTGGACAGTCCTTAAAGATGCATTATTGTGTGTGGGTGGCCTTCTAAGAGACAACCCTGGGAATGGACAGACCTTTGGAAATGTCAATGTGGCTTATGAAGTGGAAAGCCACTTGAACATGTGACATGTTTTGATGACTGGCCCTTTAAGAGGCAGACCCTAGAAGTGGACAAACCCTTGAAGAGGTGACAAATTTAGGGAATTATGTCCTTTAAGAGGTTGACCAGGGTTGTGTACAAACCCTCGAAACAACAGCATTTTAAGTGTACTGGCCCTTTAAGAGGTGGACCTGGGAAGCTTACAGACCTTTAAAATTGGCAATACTTTAAGGTGACTGGCCTATGAAGAGGATGACCATGGAAGTGGACAGTCCTTAAAGATGCATTATTGTGTGTGGGTGGCCTTCTAAGAGACAACCCTGGGAATGGACAGACCTTTGGAAATGTCAATGTGGCTTATGAAGTGGAAAGCCACTTGAACATGTGACATGTTTTGCGGACTGGCCCTTTAAGAGGCAGACCCTAGAAGTGGACAAACCCTTGAAGAGGTGACAAATTTAGGGAATTATGTCCTTTAAGAGGTTGACCAGGGTTGTGTACAAACCCTCGAAACAACAGCATTTTAAGTGTACTGGCCCTTTAAGAGGTGGACCTGGGAAGCTTACGGACCTTTAAAATTGGCAATACTTTAAGGTGACTGGCCTATGAAGAGGATGACCATGGAAGTGGACAGTCCTTAAAGATGCATTATTGTGTGTGGGTGGCCTTCTAAGAGACAACCCTGGGAATGGACAGACCTTTGGAAATGTCAATGTGGCTTATGAAGTGGAAAGCCACTTGAACATGTGACATGTTTTGCGGACTGGCCCTTTAAGAGGCAGACCCTAGAAGTGGACAAACCCTTTAAGAGGTGACAAATTTAGGGAATTATGTCCTTTAAGAGGTTGACCAGGGTTGTGTACAAACCCTCGAAAAAACAGCATTTTAAGTGTACTGGCCCTTTAAGAGGTGGACCTGGGAAGCTTACGGACCTTTAAAATTGGCAATACTTTAAGGTGACTGGCCTATGAAGAGGATGGCCATGGAAGTGGACAGTCCTTAAAGATGCATTATTGTGTGTGGGTGGCCTTCTAAGAGACAACCCTGGGAATGGACAGACCTTTGGAAATGTCAATGTGGCTTATGAAGTGGAAAGCCACTTGAACATGTGACATGTTTTGCGGACTGGCCCTTTAAGAGGCAGACCCTAGAAGTGGACACACCCTTGAAGAGGTGACAAATTTAGGGAATTATGTCCTTTAAGAGGTTGACCAGGGTTGTGTACAAACCCTCAAAACAACAGCATTTTAAGTGTACTGGCCCTTTAAGAGGTGGACCTGGGAAGCTTACGGACCTTTAAAATTGGCAATACTTTAAGGAGACTGGCCTATGAAGAGGATGACCATGGAAGTGGACAGTCCTTAAAGATGCATTATTGTGTGTGGGTGGCCATCTAAGAGACAACCCTGGGAATGGACAGACCTTTGGAAATGTCAATGTGGCTTATGAAGTGGAAAGCCACTTGAACATGTGACATGTTTTGATGACTGGCCCTTTAAGAGGCAGACCCTAGAAGTGGACAAACCCTTGAAGAGGTGACAAATTTAGGGAATTATGTCCTTTAAGAGGTTGACCAGGGTTGTGTACAAACCCTCAAAACAACAGCATTTTAAGTGTACTGGCCCTTTAAGAGGTGGACCTGGGAAGCTTACGGACCTTTAAAATTGGCAATACTTTAAGGTGACTGGCCTATGAAGAGGATGACCATGGAAGTGGACAGTCCTTAAAGATGCATTATTGTGTGTGGGTGGCCTTCTAAGAGACAACCCTGGGAATGGACAGACCTTTGGAAATGTCAATGTGGCTTATGAAGTGGAAAGCCACTTGAACATGTGACATGTTTTGCGGACTGGCCCTTTAAGAGGCAGACCCTAGAAGTGGACAAACCCTTGAAGAGGTGACAAATTTAGGGAATTATGTCCTTTAAGAGGTTGACCAGGGTTGTGTACAAACCCTCGAAACAACAGCATTTTAAGTGTACTGGACCTTTAAGAGGTGGACCTGGGAAGCTTACGGACCTTTAAAATTGGCAATACTTTAAGGTGACTGGCCTATGAAGAGGATGACCATGGAAGTGGACAGTCCTTAAAGATGCATTATTGTGTGTGGGTGGCCTTCTAAGAGACAACCCTGGGAATGGACAGACCTTTGGAAATGTCAATGTGGCTTATGAAGTGGAAAGCTACTTGAACATGTGACATGTTTTGATGACTGGCCCTTTAAGAGGCAGACCCTAGAAGTGGACAAACCCTTGAAGAGGTGACAAATTTAGGGAATTATGTCCTTTAAGAGGTTGACCAGGGTTGTGTACAAACCCTTGAAACAACAGCATTTTAAGTGTACTGGCCCTTTAAGAGGTGGACCTGGGAAGCTTACAGACCTTTAAAATTGGCAATACTTTAAGGTGACTGGCCTATGAAGAGGATGACCATGGAAGTGGACAGTCCTTAAAGATGCATTATTGTGTGTGGGTGGCCTTCTAAGAGACAACCCTGGGAATGGACAGACCTTTGGAAATGTCAATGTGGCTTATGAAGTGGAAAGCCACTTGAACATGTGACATGTTTTGATGACTGGCCCTTTAAGAGGCAGACCCTAGAAGTGGACAAACCCTTGAAGAGGTGACAAATTTAGGGAATTATGTCCTTTAAGAGGTTGACCAGGGTTGTGTACAAACCCTCAAAACAACAGCATTTTAAGTGTACTGGCCCTTTAAGAGGTGGACCTGGGAAGCTTACGGACCTTTAAAATTGGCAATACTTTAAGGTGACTGGCCTATGAAGAGGATGACCATGGAAGTGGACAGTCCTTAAAGATGCATTATTGTGTGTGGGTGGCCATCTAAGAGACAACCCTGGGAATGGACAGACCTTTGGAAATGTCAATGTGGCTTATGAAGTGGAAAGCCACTTGAACATGTGACATGTTTTGATGACTGGCCCTTTAAGAGGCAGACCCTAGAAGTGGACAAACCCTTGAAGAGGTGACAAATTTAGGGAATTATGTCCTTTAAGAGGTTGACCAGGGTTGTGTACAAACCCTTGAAACAACAGCATTTTAAGTGTACTGGCCCTTTAAGAGGTGGACCTGGGAAGCTTACAGACCTTTAAAATTGGCAATACTTTAAGGTGACTGGCCTATGAAGAGGATGACCATGGAAGTGGACAGTCCTTAAAGATGCATTATTGTGTGTGGGTGGCCTTCTAAGAGACAACCCTGGGAATGGACAGACCTTTGGAAATGTCAATGTGGCTTATGAAGTGGAAAGCCACTTGAACATGTGACATGTTTTGATGACTGGCCCTTTAAGAGGCAGACCCTAGAAGTGGACAAACCCTTGAAGAGGTGACAAATTTAGGGAATTATGTCCTTTAAGAGGTTGACCAGGGTTGTGTACAAACCCTCGAAACAACAGCATTTTAAGTGTACTGGCCCTTTAAGAGGTGGACCTGGGAAGCTTACAGACCTTTAAAATTGGCAATACTTTAAGGTGACTGGCCTATGAAGAGGATGACCATGGAAGTGGACAGTCCTTAAAGATGCATTATTGTGTGTGGGTGGCCTTCTAAGAGACAACCCTGGGAATGGACAGACCTTTGGAAATGTCAATGTGGCTTATGAAGTGGAAAGCCACTTGAACATGTGACATGTTTTGCGGACTGGCCCTTTAAGAGGCAGACCCTAGAAGTGGACAAACCCTTGAAGAGGTGACAAATTTAGGGAATTATGTCCTTTAAGAGGTTGACCAGGGTTGTGTACAAACCCTCGAAACAACAGCATTTTAAGTGTACTGGCCCTTTAAGAGGTGGACCTGGGAAGCTTACAGACCTTTAAAATTGGCAATACTTTAAGGTGACTGGCCTATGAAGAGGATGACCATGGAAGTGGACAGTCCTTAAAGATGCATTATTGTGTGTGGGTGGCCTTCTAAGAGACAACCCTGGGAATGGACAGACCTTTGGAAATGTCAATGTGGCTTATGAAGTGGAAAGCCACTTGAACATGTGACATGTTTTGCGGACTGGCCCTTTAAGAGGCAGACCCTAGAAGTGGACAAACCCTTGAAGAGGTGACAAATTTAGGGAATTATGTCCTTTAAGAGGTTGACCAGGGTTGTGTACAAACCCTCGAAACAACAGCATTTTAAGTGTACTGGCCCTTTAAGAGGTGGACCTGGGAAGCTTACGGACCTTTAAAATTGGCAATACTTTAAGGTGACTGGCCTATGAAGAGGATGACCATGGAAGTGGACAGTCCTTAAAGATGCATTATTGTGTGTGGGTGGCCTTCTAAGAGACAACCCTGGGAATGGACAGACCTTTGGAAATGTCAATGTGGCTTATGAAGTGGAAAGCCACTTGAACATGTGACATGTTTTGATGACTGGCCCTTTAAGAGGCAGACCCTAGAAGTGGACAAACCCTTGAAGAGGTGACAAATTTAGGGAATTATGTCCTTTAAGAGGTTGACCAGGGTTGTGTACAAACCCTCGAAACAACAGCATTTTAAGTGTACTGGCCCTTTAAGAGGTGGACCTGGGAAGCTTACAGACCTTTAAAATTGGCAATACTTTAAGGTGACTGGCCTATGAAGAGGATGACCATGGAAGTGGACAGTCCTTAAAGATGCATTATTGTGTGTGGGTGGCCTTCTAAGAGACAACCCTGGGAATGGACAGACCTTTGGAAATGTCAATGTGGCTTATGAAGTGGAAAGCCACTTGAACATGTGACATGTTTTGCGGACTGGCCCTTTAAGAGGCAGACCCTAGAAGTGGACAAACCCTTGAAGAGGTGACAAATTTAGGGAATTATGTCCTTTAAGAGGTTGACCAGGGTTGTGTACAAACCCTCGAAACAACAGCATTTTAAGTGTACTGGCCCTTTAAGAGGTGGACCTGGGAAGCTTACGGACCTTTAAAATTGGCAATACTTTAAGGTGACTGGCCTATGAAGAGGATGACCATGGAAGTGGACAGTCCTTAAAGATGCATTATTGTGTGTGGGTGGCCTTCTAAGAGACAACCCTGGGAATGGACAGACCTTTGGAAATGTCAATGTGGCTTATGAAGTGGAAAGCCACTTGAACATGTGACATGTTTTGCGGACTGGCCCTTTAAGAGGCAGACCCTAGAAGTGGACAAACCCTTTAAGAGGTGACAAATTTAGGGAATTATGTCCTTTAAGAGGTTGACCAGGGTTGTGTACAAACCCTCGAAAAAACAGCATTTTAAGTGTACTGGCCCTTTAAGAGGTGGACCTGGGAAGCTTACGGACCTTTAAAATTGGCAATACTTTAAGGTGACTGGCCTATGAAGAGGATGGCCATGGAAGTGGACAGTCCTTAAAGATGCATTATTGTGTGTGGGTGGCCTTCTAAGAGACAACCCTGGGAATGGACAGACCTTTGGAAATGTCAATGTGGCTTATGAAGTGGAAAGCCACTTGAACATGTGACATGTTTTGCGGACTGGCCCTTTAAGAGGCAGACCCTAGAAGTGGACACACCCTTGAAGAGGTGACAAATTTAGGGAATTATGTCCTTTAAGAGGTTGACCAGGGTTGTGTACAAACCCTCAAAACAACAGCATTTTAAGTGTACTGGCCCTTTAAGAGGTGGACCTGGGAAGCTTACGGACCTTTAAAATTGGCAATACTTTAAGGAGACTGGCCTATGAAGAGGATGACCATGGAAGTGGACAGTCCTTAAAGATGCATTATTGTGTGTGGGTGGCCATCTAAGAGACAACCCTGGGAATGGACAGACCTTTGGAAATGTCAATGTGGCTTATGAAGTGGAAAGCCACTTGAACATGTGACATGTTTTGATGACTGGCCCTTTAAGAGGCAGACCCTAGAAGTGGACAAACCCTTGAAGAGGTGACAAATTTAGGGAATTATGTCCTTTAAGAGGTTGACCAGGGTTGTGTACAAACCCTCAAAACAACAGCATTTTAAGTGTACTGGCCCTTTAAGAGGTGGACCTGGGAAGCTTACGGACCTTTAAAATTGGCAATACTTTAAGGTGACTGGCCTATGAAGAGGATGACCATGGAAGTGGACAGTCCTTAAAGATGCATTATTGTGTGTGGGTGGCCTTCTAAGAGACAACCCTGGGAATGGACAGACCTTTGGAAATGTCAATGTGGCTTATGAAGTGGAAAGCCACTTGAACATGTGACATGTTTTGCGGACTGGCCCTTTAAGAGGCAGACCCTAGAAGTGGACAAACCCTTGAAGAGGTGACAAATTTAGGGAATTATGTCCTTTAAGAGGTTGACCAGGGTTGTGTACAAACCCTCGAAACAACAGCATTTTAAGTGTACTGGACCTTTAAGAGGTGGACCTGGGAAGCTTACGGACCTTTAAAATTGGCAATACTTTAAGGTGACTGGCCTATGAAGAGGATGACCATGGAAGTGGACAGTCCTTAAAGATGCATTATTGTGTGTGGGTGGCCTTCTAAGAGACAACCCTGGGAATGGACAGACCTTTGGAAATGTCAATGTGGCTTATGAAGTGGAAAGCTACTTGAACATGTGACATGTTTTGATGACTGGCCCTTTAAGAGGCAGACCCTAGAAGTGGACAAACCCTTGAAGAGGTGACAAATTTAGGGAATTATGTCCTTTAAGAGGTTGACCAGGGTTGTGTACAAACCCTTGAAACAACAGCATTTTAAGTGTACTGGCCCTTTAAGAGGTGGACCTGGGAAGCTTACAGACCTTTAAAATTGGCAATACTTTAAGGTGACTGGCCTATGAAGAGGATGACCATGGAAGTGGACAGTCCTTAAAGATGCATTATTGTGTGTGGGTGGCCTTCTAAGAGACAACCCTGGGAATGGACAGACCTTTGGAAATGTCAATGTGGCTTATGAAGTGGAAAGCCACTTGAACATGTGACATGTTTTGCGGACTGGCCCTTTAAGAGGCAGACCCTAGAAGTGGACAAACCCTTGAAGAGGTGACAAATTTAGGGAATTATGTCCTTTAAGAGGTTGACCAGGGTTGTGTACAAACCCTCGAAACAACAGCATTTTAAGTGTACTGGCCCTTTAAGAGGTGGACCTGGGAAGCTTACGGACCTTTAAAATTGGCAATACTTTAAGGTGACTGGCCTATGAAGAGGATGACCATGGAAGTGGACAGTCCTTAAAGATGCATTATTGTGTGTGGGTGGCCTTCTAAGAGACAACCCTGGGAATGGACAGACCTTTGGAAATGTCAATGTGGCTTATGAAGTGGAAAGCCACTTGAACATGTGACATGTTTTGCGGACTGGCCCTTTAAGAGGCAGACCCTAGAAGTGGACAAACCCTTGAAGAGGTGACAAATTTAGGGAATTATGTCCTTTAAGAGGTTGACCAGGGTTGTGTACAAACCCTCGAAACAACAGCATTTTAAGTGTACTGGCCCTTTAAGAGGTGGACCTGGGAAGCTTACGGACCTTTAAAATTGGCAATACTTTAAGGTGACTGGCCTATGAAGAGGATGACCATGGAAGTGGACAGTCCTTAAAGATGCATTATTGTGTGTGGGTGGCCTTCTAAGAGACAACCCTGGGAATGGACAGACCTTTGGAAATGTCAATGTGGCTTATGAAGTGGAAAGCCACTTGAACATGTGACATGTTTTGCGGACTGGCCCTTTAAGAGGCAGACCCTAGAAGTGGACAAACCCTTTAAGAGGTGACAAATTTAGGGAATTATGTCCTTTAAGAGGTTGACCAGGGTTGTGTACAAACCCTCGAAAAAACAGCATTTTAAGTGTACTGGCCCTTTAAGAGGTGGACCTGGGAAGCTTACGGACCTTTAAAATTGGCAATACTTTAAGGTGACTGGCCTATGAAGAGGATGACCATGGAAGTGGACAGTCCTTAAAGATGCATTATTGTGTGTGGGTGGCCTTCTAAGAGACAACCCTGGGAATGGACAGACCTTTGGAAATGTCAATGTGGCTTATGAAGTGGAAAGCCACTTGAACATGTGACATGTTTTGCGGACTGGCCCTTTAAGAGGCAGACCCTAGAAGTGGACACACCCTTGAAGAGGTGACAAATTTAGGGAATTATGTCCTTTAAGAGGTTGACCAGGGTTGTGTACAAACCCTCAAAACAACAGCATTTTAAGTGTACTGGCCCTTTAAGAGGTGGACCTGGGAAGCTTACGGACCTTTAAAATTGGCAATACTTTAAGGTGACTGGCCTATGAAGAGGATGACCATGGAAGTGGACAGTCCTTAAAGATGCATTATTGTGTGTGGGTGGCCATCTAAGAGACAACCCTGGGAATGGACAGACCTTTGGAAATGTCAATGTGGCTTATGAAGTGGAAAGCCACTTGAACATGTGACATGTTTTGATGACTGGCCCTTTAAGAGGCAGACCCTAGAAGTGGACAAACCCTTGAAGAGGTGACAAATTTAGGGAATTATGTCCTTTAAGAGGTTGACCAGGGTTGTGTACAAACCCTCAAAACAACAGCATTTTAAGTGTACTGGCCCTTTAAGAGGTGGACCTGGGAAGCTTACGGACCTTTAAAATTGGCAATACTTTAAGGTGACTGGCCTATGAAGAGGATGACCATGGAAGTGGACAGTCCTTAAAGATGCATTATTGTGTGTGGGTGGCCATCTAAGAGACAACCCTGGGAATGGACAGACCTTTGGAAATGTCAATGTGGCTTATGAAGTGGAAAGCCACTTGAACATGTGACATGTTTTGATGACTGGCCCTTTAAGAGGCAGACCCTAGAAGTGGACAAACCCTTGAAGAGGTGACAAATTTAGGGAATTATGTCCTTTAAGAGGTTGACCAGGGTTGTGTACAAACCCTTGAAACAACAGCATTTTAAGTGTACTGGCCCTTTAAGAGGTGGACCTGGGAAGCTTACAGACCTTTAAAATTGGCAATACTTTAAGGTGACTGGCCTATGAAGAGGATGACCATGGAAGTGGACAGTCCTTAAAGATGCATTATTGTGTGTGGGTGGCCTTCTAAGAGACAACCCTGGGAATGGACAGACCTTTGGAAATGTCAATGTGGCTTATGAAGTGGAAAGCCACTTGAACATGTGACATGTTTTGATGACTGGCCCTTTAAGAGGCAGACCCTAGAAGTGGACAAACCCTTGAAGAGGTGACAAATTTAGGGAATTATGTCCTTTAAGAGGTTGACCAGGGTTGTGTACAAACCCTCGAAACAACAGCATTTTAAGTGTACTGGCCCTTTAAGAGGTGGACCTGGGAAGCTTACAGACCTTTAAAATTGGCAATACTTTAAGGTGACTGGCCTATGAAGAGGATGACCATGGAAGTGGACAGTCCTTAAAGATGCATTATTGTGTGTGGGTGGCCTTCTAAGAGACAACCCTGGGAATGGACAGACCTTTGGAAATGTCAATGTGGCTTATGAAGTGGAAAGCCACTTGAACATGTGACATGTTTTGCGGACTGGCCCTTTAAGAGGCAGACCCTAGAAGTGGACAAACCCTTGAAGAGGTGACAAATTTAGGGAATTATGTCCTTTAAGAGGTTGACCAGGGTTGTGTACAAACCCTCGAAACAACAGCATTTTAAGTGTACTGGCCCTTTAAGAGGTGGACCTGGGAAGCTTACAGACCTTTAAAATTGGCAATACTTTAAGGTGACTGGCCTATGAAGAGGATGACCATGGAAGTGGACAGTCCTTAAAGATGCATTATTGTGTGTGGGTGGCCTTCTAAGAGACAACCCTGGGAATGGACAGACCTTTGGAAATGTCAATGTGGCTTATGAAGTGGAAAGCCACTTGAACATGTGACATGTTTTGCGGACTGGCCCTTTAAGAGGCAGACCCTAGAAGTGGACAAACCCTTGAAGAGGTGACAAATTTAGGGAATTATGTCCTTTAAGAGGTTGACCAGGGTTGTGTACAAACCCTCGAAACAACAGCATTTTAAGTGTACTGGCCCTTTAAGAGGTGGACCTGGGAAGCTTACGGACCTTTAAAATTGGCAATACTTTAAGGTGACTGGCCTATGAAGAGGATGACCATGGAAGTGGACAGTCCTTAAAGATGCATTATTGTGTGTGGGTGGCCTTCTAAGAGACAACCCTGGGAATGGACAGACCTTTGGAAATGTCAATGTGGCTTATGAAGTGGAAAGCCACTTGAACATGTGACATGTTTTGCGGACTGGCCCTTTAAGAGGCAGACCCTAGAAGTGGACAAACCCTTGAAGAGGTGACAAATTTAGGGAATTATGTCCTTTAAGAGGTTGACCAGGGTTGTGTACAAACCCTCGAAACAACAGCATTTTAAGTGTACTGGCCCTTTAAGAGGTGGACCTGGGAAGCTTACGGACCTTTAAAATTGGCAATACTTTAAGGTGACTGGCCTATGAAGAGGATGACCATGGAAGTGGACAGTCCTTAAAGATGCATTATTGTGTGTGGGTGGCCTTCTAAGAGACAACCCTGGGAATGGACAGACCTTTGGAAATGTCAATGTGGCTTATGAAGTGGAAAGCCACTTGAACATGTGACATGTTTTGCGGACTGGCCCTTTAAGAGGCAGACCCTAGAAGTGGACAAACCCTTTAAGAGGTGACAAATTTAGGGAATTATGTCCTTTAAGAGGTTGACCAGGGTTGTGTACAAACCCTCGAAAAAACAGCATTTTAAGTGTACTGGCCCTTTAAGAGGTGGACCTGGGAAGCTTACGGACCTTTAAAATTGGCAATACTTTAAGGTGACTGGCCTATGAAGAGGATGGCCATGGAAGTGGACAGTCCTTAAAGATGCATTATTGTGTGTGGGTGGCCTTCTAAGAGACAACCCTGGGAATGGACAGACCTTTGGAAATGTCAATGTGGCTTATGAAGTGGAAAGCCACTTGAACATGTGACATGTTTTGCGGACTGGCCCTTTAAGAGGCAGACCCTAGAAGTGGACAAACCCTTTAAGAGGTGACAAATTTAGGGAATTATGTCCTTTAAGAGGTTGACCAGGGTTGTGTACAAACCCTCGAAAAAACAGCATTTTAAGTGTACTGGCCCTTTAAGAGGTGGACCTGGGAAGCTTACGGACCTTTAAAATTGGCAATACTTTAAGGTGACTGGCCTATGAAGAGGATGACCATGGAAGTGGACAGTCCTTAAAGATGCATTACTGTGTGTGGGTGGCCTTCTAAGAGACAACCCTGGGAATGGACAGACCTTTGGAAATGTCAATGTGGCTTATGAAGTGGAAAGCCACTTGAACATGTGACATGTTTTGCGGACTGGTCCTTTAAGAGGCAGACCCTAGAAGTGGACACACCCTTGAAGAGGTGACAAATTTAGGGAATTATGTCCTTTAAGAGGTTGACCAGGGTTGTGTACAAACCCTCAAAACAACAGCATTTTAAGTGTACTGGCCCTTTAAGAGGTGGACCTGGGAAGCTTACGGACCTTTAAAATTGGCAATACTTTAAGGTGACTGGCCTATGAAGAGGATGACCATGGAAGTGGACAGTCCTTAAAGATGCATTATTGTGTGTGGGTGGCCATCTAAGAGACAACCCTGGGAATGGACAGACCTTTGGAAATGTCAATGTGGCTTATGAAGTGGAAAGCCACTTGAACATGTGACATGTTTTGATGACTGGCCCTTTAAGAGGCAGACCCTAGAAGTGGACAAACCCTTGAAGAGGTGACAAATTTAGGGAATTATGTCCTTTAAGAGGTTGACCAGGGTTGTGTACAAACCCTTGAAACAACAGCATTTTAAGTGTACTGGCCCTTTAAGAGGTGGACCTGGGAAGCTTACAGACCTTTAAAATTGGCAATACTTTAAGGTGACTGGCCTATGAAGAGGATGACCATGGAAGTGGACAGTCCTTAAAGATGCATTATTGTGTGTGGGTGGCCTTCTAAGAGACAACCCTGGGAATGGACAGACCTTTGGAAATGTCAATGTGGCTTATGAAGTGGAAAGCCACTTGAACATGTGACATGTTTTGATGACTGGCCCTTTAAGAGGCAGACCCTAGAAGTGGACAAACCCTTGAAGAGGTGACAAATTTAGGGAATTATGTCCTTTAAGAGGTTGACCAGGGTTGTGTACAAACCCTCGAAACAACAGCATTTTAAGTGTACTGGCCCTTTAAGAGGTGGACCTGGGAAGCTTACAGACCTTTAAAATTGGCAATACTTTAAGGTGACTGGCCTATGAAGAGGATGACCATGGAAGTGGACAGTCCTTAAAGATGCATTATTGTGTGTGGGTGGCCTTCTAAGAGACAACCCTGGGAATGGACAGACCTTTGGAAATGTCAATGTGGCTTATGAAGTGGAAAGCCACTTGAACATGTGACATGTTTTGCGGACTGGCCCTTTAAGAGGCAGACCCTAGAAGTGGACAAACCCTTGAAGAGGTGACAAATTTAGGGAATTATGTCCTTTAAGAGGTTGACCAGGGTTGTGTACAAACCCTCGAAACAACAGCATTTTAAGTGTACTGGCCCTTTAAGAGGTGGACCTGGGAAGCTTACGGACCTTTAAAATTGGCAATACTTTAAGGTGACTGGCCTATGAAGAGGATGACCATGGAAGTGGACAGTCCTTAAAGATGCATTATTGTGTGTGGGTGGCCTTCTAAGAGACAACCCTGGGAATGGACAGACCTTTGGAAATGTCAATGTGGCTTATGAAGTGGAAAGCCACTTGAACATGTGACATGTTTTGCGGACTGGCCCTTTAAGAGGCAGACCCTAGAAGTGGACAAACCCTTTAAGAGGTGACAAATTTAGGGAATTATGTCCTTTAAGAGGTTGACCAGGGTTGTGTACAAACCCTCGAAAAAACAGCATTTTAAGTGTACTGGCCCTTTAAGAGGTGGACCTGGGAAGCTTACGGACCTTTAAAATTGGCAATACTTTAAGGTGACTGGCCTATGAAGAGGATGGCCATGGAAGTGGACAGTCCTTAAAGATGCATTATTGTGTGTGGGTGGCCTTCTAAGAGACAACCCTGGGAATGGACAGACCTTTGGAAATGTCAATGTGGCTTATGAAGTGGAAAGCCACTTGAACATGTGACATGTTTTGCGGACTGGCCCTTTAAGAGGCAGACCCTAGAAGTGGACACACCCTTGAAGAGGTGACAAATTTAGGGAATTATGTCCTTTAAGAGGTTGACCAGGGTTGTGTACAAACCCTCAAAACAACAGCATTTTAAGTGTACTGGCCCTTTAAGAGGTGGACCTGGGAAGCTTACGGACCTTTAAAATTGGCAATACTTTAAGGAGACTGGCCTATGAAGAGGATGACCATGGAAGTGGACAGTCCTTAAAGATGCATTATTGTGTGTGGGTGGCCATCTAAGAGACAACCCTGGGAATGGACAGACCTTTGGAAATGTCAATGTGGCTTATGAAGTGGAAAGCCACTTGAACATGTGACATGTTTTGATGACTGGCCCTTTAAGAGGCAGACCCTAGAAGTGGACAAACCCTTGAAGAGGTGACAAATTTAGGGAATTATGTCCTTTAAGAGGTTGACCAGGGTTGTGTACAAACCCTCAAAACAACAGCATTTTAAGTGTACTGGCCCTTTAAGAGGTGGACCTGGGAAGCTTACGGACCTTTAAAATTGGCAATACTTTAAGGTGACTGGCCTATGAAGAGGATGACCATGGAAGTGGACAGTCCTTAAAGATGCATTATTGTGTGTGGGTGGCCTTCTAAGAGACAACCCTGGGAATGGACAGACCTTTGGAAATGTCAATGTGGCTTATGAAGTGGAAAGCCACTTGAACATGTGACATGTTTTGCGGACTGGCCCTTTAAGAGGCAGACCCTAGAAGTGGACAAACCCTTGAAGAGGTGACAAATTTAGGGAATTATGTCCTTTAAGAGGTTGACCAGGGTTGTGTACAAACCCTCGAAACAACAGCATTTTAAGTGTACTGGCCCTTTAAGAGGTGGACCTGGGAAGCTTACAGACCTTTAAAATTGGCAATACTTTAAGGTGACTGGCCTATGAAGAGGATGACCATGGAAGTGGACAGTCCTTAAAGATGCATTATTGTGTGTGGGTGGCCTTCTAAGAGACAATCCTGGGAATGGACAGACCTTTGGAAATGTCAATGTGGCTTATGAAGTCGAAATCCACTTGAACATGTGACATGTTTTGATGACTGGCCCTTTAAGAGGCAGACCCTAGATATGGACAAACCCTTGAAGAGGTGACAAATTTAGGGAATTATGTCCTTTAAGAGGTTGACCAGGGTTGTGTACAAACCCTTGAAACAACAGTATTTTAAGTGTACTGGCCCTTTAAGAGGTGGACCTGGGAAGCTTACAGACCTTTAAAATTGGCAATACTTTAAGGTGACTGGCCTATGAAGAGGATGACCATGGAAGTGGACAGTCCTTAAAGATGCATTATTGTGTGTGGGTGGCCTTCTAAGAGACAACCCTGGGAATGGACAGACCTTTGGAAATGTCAATGTGGCTTATGACGTGGAAAGCCACTTGAACATGTGACATGTTTTGCGGACTGGCCCTTTAAGAGGCAGACCCTAGAAGTGGACAAACCCTTGAAGAGGTGACAAATTTAGGGAATTATGTCCTTTAAGAGGTTGACCAGGGTTGTGTACAAACCCTCAAAACAACAGCATTTTAAGTGTACTGGCCCTTTAAGAGGTGGACCTGGGAAGCTTACGGACCTTAAAAATTGGCAATACTTTAAGGTGACTGGCCTATGAAGAGGATGACCATGGAAGTGGACAGTCCTTAAAGATGCATTATTGTGTGTGGGTGGCCTTCTAAGAGACAACCCTGGGAATGGACAGACCTTTGGAAATGTCAATGTGGCTTATGAAGTGGAAAGCCACTTGAACATGTGACATGTTTTGATGACTGGCCCTTTAAGAGGCAGACCCTAGAAGTGGACAAACCCTTGAAGAGGTGACAAATTTAGGGAATTATGTCCTTTAAGAGGTTGACCAGGGTTGTGTACAAACCCTTGAAACAACAGCATTATAAGTGTACTGGCCCTTTAAGAGGTGGACCTGGGAAGCTTACAGACCTTTAAAATTGGCAATACTTTAAGGTGACTGGCCTATGAAGAGGATGACCATGGAAGTGGACAGTCCTTAAAGATGCATTATTGTGTGTGGGTGGCCTTCTAAGAGACAACCCTGGGAATGGACAGACCTTTGGAAATGTCAATGTGGCTTATGAAGTGGAAAGCCACTTGAACATGTGACATGTTTTGATGACTGGCCCTTTAAGAGGCAGACCCTAGAAGTGGACAAACCCTTGAAGAGGTGACAAATTTAGGGAATTATGTCCTTTAAGAGGTTGACCAGGGTTGTGTACAAACCCTCAAAACAACAGCATTTTAAGTGTACTGGCCCTTTAAGAGGTGGACCTGGGAAGCTTACAGACCTTTAAAATTGGCAATACTTTAAGGTGACTGGCCTATGAAGAGGATGACCATGGAAGTGGACAGTCCTTAAAGATGCATTATTGTGTGTGGGTGGCCTTCTAAGAGACAACCCTGGGAATGGACAGACCTTTGGAAATGTCAATGTGGCTTATGAAGTGGAAAGCCACTTGAACATGTGACATGTTTTGATGACTGGCCCTTTAAGAGGCAGACCCTAGAAGTGGACAAACCCTTGAAGAGGTGACAAATTTAGGGAATTATGTCCTTTAAGAGGTTGACCAGGGTTGTGTACAAACCCTTGAAACAACAGCATTTTAAGTGTACTGGCCCTTTAAGAGGTGGACCTGGGAAGCTTACGGACCTTTAAAATTGGCAATACTTTAAGGTGACTGGCCTATGAAGAGGATGACCATGGAAGTGGACAGTCCTTAAAGATGCATTATTGTGTGTGGGTGGCCATCTAAGAGACAACCCTGGGAATGGACAGACCTTTGGAAATGTCAATGTGGCTTATGAAGTGGAAAGCCACTTGAACATGTGACATGTTTTGATGACTGGCCCTTTAAGAGGCAGACCCTAGAAGTGGACAAACCCTTGAAGAGGTGACAAATTTAGGGAATTATGTCCTTTAAGAGGTTGACCAGGGTTGTGTACAAACCCTCAAAACAACAGCATTTTAAGTGTACTGGCCCTTTAAGAGGTGGACCTGGGAAGCTTACGGACCTTTAAAATTGGCATTACTTTAAGGTGACTGGCCTATGAAGAGGATGGCCATGGAAGTGGACAGTCCTTAAAGATGCATTATTGTGTGTGGGTGGCCTTCTAAGAGACAACCCTGGGAATGGACAGACCTTTGGAAATGTCAATGTGGCTTATGAAGTGGAAAGCCACTTGAACATGTGACATGTTTTGCGGACTGGCCCTTTAAGAGGCAGACCCTAGAAGTGGACAAACCCTTGAAGAGGTGACAAATTTAGGGAATTATGTCCTTTAAGAGGTTGACCAGGGTTGTGTACAAACCCTCGAAACAACAGCATTTTAAGTGTACTGGCCCTTTAAGAGGTGGACCTGGGAAGCTTACGGACCTTTAAAATTGGCAATACTTTAAGGTGACTGGCCTATGAAGAGGATGACCATGGAAGTGGACAGTCCTTAAAGATGCATTATTGTGTGTGGGTGGCCATCTAAGAGACAACCCTGGGAATGGACAGACCTTTGGAAATGTCAATGTGGCTTATGAAGTGGAAAGCCACTTGAACATGTGACATGTTTTGATGACTGGCCCTTTAAGAGGCAGACCCTAGAAGTGGACAAACCCTTGAAGAGGTGACAAATTTAGGGAATTATGTCCTTTAAGAGGTTGACCAGGGTTGTGTACAAACCCTCGAAACAACAGCATTTTAAGTGTACTGGCCCTTTAAGAGGTGGACCTGGGAAGCTTACGGACCTTTAAAATTGGCAATACTTTAAGGTGACTGGCCTATGAAGAGGATGACCATGGAAGTGGACAGTCCTTAAAGATGCATTATTGTGTGTGGGTGGCCTTCTAAGAGACAACCCTGGGAATGGACAGACCTTTGGAAATGTCAATGTGGCTTATGAAGTGGAAAGCCACTTGAACATGTGACATGTTTTGCGGACTGGCCCTTTAAGAGGCAGACCCTAGAAGTGGACAAACCCTTTAAGAGGTGACAAATTTAGGGAATTATGTCCTTTAAGAGGTTGACCAGGGTTGTGTACAAACCCTCGAAAAAACAGCATTTTAAGTGTACTGGCCCTTTAAGAGGTGGACCTGGGAAGCTTACGGACCTTTAAAATTGGCAATACTTTAAGGTGACTGGCCTATGAAGAGGATGGCCATGGAAGTGGACAGTCCTTAAAGATGCATTATTGTGTGTGGGTGGCCTTCTAAGAGACAACCCTGGGAATGGACAGACCTTTGGAAATGTCAATGTGGCTTATGAAGTGGAAAGCCACTTGAACATGTGACATGTTTTGCGGACTGGCCCTTTAAGAGGCAGACCCTAGAAGTGGACAAACCCTTTAAGAGGTGACAAATTTAGGGAATTATGTCCTTTAAGAGGTTGACCAGGGTTGTGTACAAACCCTCGAAAAAACAGCATTTTAAGTGTACTGGCCCTTTAAGAGGTGGACCTGGGAAGCTTACGGACCTTTAAAATTGGCAATACTTTAAGGTGACTGGCCTATGAAGAGGATGACCATGGAAGTGGACAGTCCTTAAAGATGCATTATTGTGTGTGGGTGGCCTTCTAAGAGACAACCCTGGGAATGGACAGACCTTTGGAAATGTCAATGTGGCTTATGAAGTGGAAAGCCACTTGAACATGTGACATGTTTTGCGGACTGGCCCTTTAAGAGGCAGACCCTAGAAGTGGACACACCCTTGAAGAGGTGACAAATTTAGGGAATTATGTCCTTTAAGAGGTTGACCAGGGTTGTGTACAAACCCTCAAAACAACAGCATTTTAAGTGTACTGGCCCTTTAAGAGGTGGACCTGGGAAGCTTACGGACCTTTAAAATTGGCAATACTTTAAGGTGACTGGCCTATGAAGAGGATGACCATGGAAGTGGACAGTCCTTAAAGATGCATTATTGTGTGTGGGTGGCCATCTAAGAGACAACCCTGGGAATGGACAGACCTTTGGAAATGTCAATGTGGCTTATGAAGTGGAAAGCCACTTGAACATGTGACATGTTTTGATGACTGGCCCTTTAAGAGGCAGACCCTAGAAGTGGACAAACCCTTGAAGAGGTGACAAATTTAGGGAATTATGTCCTTTAAGAGGTTGACCAGGGTTGTGTACAAACCCTTGAAACAACAGCATTTTAAGTGTACTGGCCCTTTAAGAGGTGGACCTGGGAAGCTTACAGACCTTTAAAATTGGCAATACTTTAAGGTGACTGGCCTATGAAGAGGATGACCATGGAAGTGGACAGTCCTTAAAGATGCATTATTGTGTGTGGGTGGCCTTCTAAGAGACAACCCTGGGAATGGACAGACCTTTGGAAATGTCAATGTGGCTTATGAAGTGGAAAGCCACTTGAACATGTGACATGTTTTGATGACTGGCCCTTTAAGAGGCAGACCCTAGAAGTGGACAAACCCTTGAAGAGGTGACAAATTTAGGGAATTATGTCCTTTAAGAGGTTGACCAGGGTTGTGTACAAACCCTCGAAACAACAGCATTTTAAGTGTACTGGCCCTTTAAGAGGTGGACCTGGGAAGCTTACAGACCTTTAAAATTGGCAATACTTTAAGGTGACTGGCCTATGAAGAGGATGACCATGGAAGTGGACAGTCCTTAAAGATGCATTATTGTGTGTGGGTGGCCTTCTAAGAGACAACCCTGGGAATGGACAGACCTTTGGAAATGTCAATGTGGCTTATGAAGTGGAAAGCCACTTGAACATGTGACATGTTTTGCGGACTGGCCCTTTAAGAGGCAGACCCTAGAAGTGGACAAACCCTTGAAGAGGTGACAAATTTAGGGAATTATGTCCTTTAAGAGGTTGACCAGGGTTGTGTACAAACCCTCGAAACAACAGCATTTTAAGTGTACTGGCCCTTTAAGAGGTGGACCTGGGAAGCTTACGGACCTTTAAAATTGGCAATACTTTAAGGTGACTGGCCTATGAAGAGGATGACCATGGAAGTGGACAGTCCTTAAAGATGCATTATTGTGTGTGGGTGGCCTTCTAAGAGACAACCCTGGGAATGGACAGACCTTTGGAAATGTCAATGTGGCTTATGAAGTGGAAAGCCACTTGAACATGTGACATGTTTTGCGGACTGGCCCTTTAAGAGGCAGACCCTAGAAGTGGACAAACCCTTTAAGAGGTGACAAATTTAGGGAATTATGTCCTTTAAGAGGTTGACCAGGGTTGTGTACAAACCCTCGAAAAAACAGCATTTTAAGTGTACTGGCCCTTTAAGAGGTGGACCTGGGAAGCTTACGGACCTTTAAAATTGGCAATACTTTAAGGTGACTGGCCTATGAAGAGGATGGCCATGGAAGTGGACAGTCCTTAAAGATGCATTATTGTGTGTGGGTGGCCTTCTAAGAGACAACCCTGGGAATGGACAGACCTTTGGAAATGTCAATGTGGCTTATGAAGTGGAAAGCCACTTGAACATGTGACATGTTTTGCGGACTGGCCCTTTAAGAGGCAGACCCTAGAAGTGGACACACCCTTGAAGAGGTGACAAATTTAGGGAATTATGTCCTTTAAGAGGTTGACCAGGGTTGTGTACAAACCCTCAAAACAACAGCATTTTAAGTGTACTGGCCCTTTAAGAGGTGGACCTGGGAAGCTTACGGACCTTTAAAATTGGCAATACTTTAAGGAGACTGGCCTATGAAGAGGATGACCATGGAAGTGGACAGTCCTTAAAGATGCATTATTGTGTGTGGGTGGCCATCTAAGAGACAACCCTGGGAATGGACAGACCTTTGGAAATGTCAATGTGGCTTATGAAGTGGAAAGCCACTTGAACATGTGACATGTTTTGATGACTGGCCCTTTAAGAGGCAGACCCTAGAAGTGGACAAACCCTTGAAGAGGTGACAAATTTAGGGAATTATGTCCTTTAAGAGGTTGACCAGGGTTGTGTACAAACCCTCAAAACAACAGCATTTTAAGTGTACTGGCCCTTTAAGAGGTGGACCTGGGAAGCTTACGGACCTTTAAAATTGGCAATACTTTAAGGTGACTGGCCTATGAAGAGGATGACCATGGAAGTGGACAGTCCTTAAAGATGCATTATTGTGTGTGGGTGGCCTTCTAAGAGACAACCCTGGGAATGGACAGACCTTTGGAAATGTCAATGTGGCTTATGACGTGGAAAGCCACTTGAACATGTGACATGTTTTGCGGACTGGCCCTTTAAGAGGCAGACCCTAGAAGTGGACAAACCCTTGAAGAGGTGACAAATTTAGGGAATTATGTCCTTTAAGAGGTTGACCAGGGTTGTGTACAAACCCTCAAAACAACAGCATTTTAAGTGTACTGGCCCTTTAAGAGGTGGACCTGGGAAGCTTACGGACCTTAAAAATTGGCAATACTTTAAGGTGACTGGCCTATGAAGAGGATGACCATGGAAGTGGACAGTCCTTAAAGATGCATTATTGTGTGTGGGTGGCCTTCTAAGAGACAACCCTGGGAATGGACAGACCTTTGGAAATGTCAATGTGGCTTATGAAGTGGAAAGCCACTTGAACATGTGACATGTTTTGATGACTGGCCCTTTAAGAGGCAGACCCTAGAAGTGGACAAACCCTTGAAGAGGTGACAAATTTAGGGAATTATGTCCTTTAAGAGGTTGACCAGGGTTGTGTACAAACCCTTGAAACAACAGCATTATAAGTGTACTGGCCCTTTAAGAGGTGGACCTGGGAAGCTTACAGACCTTTAAAATTGGCAATACTTTAAGGTGACTGGCCTATGAAGAGGATGACCATGGAAGTGGACAGTCCTTAAAGATGCATTATTGTGTGTGGGTGGCCTTCTAAGAGACAACCCTGGGAATGGACAGACCTTTGGAAATGTCAATGTGGCTTATGAAGTGGAAAGCCACTTGAACATGTGACATGTTTTGATGACTGGCCCTTTAAGAGGCAGACCCTAGAAGTGGACAAACCCTTGAAGAGGTGACAAATTTAGGGAATTATGTCCTTTAAGAGGTTGACCAGGGTTGTGTACAAACCCTCGAAACAACAGCATTTTAAGTGTACTGGCCCTTTAAGAGGTGGACCTGGGAAGCTTACAGACCTTTAAAATTGGCAATACTTTAAGGTGACTGGCCTATGAAGAGGATGACCATGGAAGTGGACAGTCCTTAAAGATGCATTATTGTGTGTGGGTGGCCTTCTAAGAGACAACCCTGGGAATGGACAGACCTTTGGAAATGTCCATGTGGCTTATGAAGTGGAAAGCGACTTGAACATGTGACATGTTTTGATGACTGGCCCTTTAAGAGGCAGACCCTAGAAGTGGACAAACCCTTGAAGAGGTGACAAATTTAGGGAATTATGTCCTTTAAGAGGTTGACCAGGGTTGTGTACAAACCCTCAAAACAACAGCATTTTAAGTGTACTGGCCCTTTAAGAGGTGGACCTGGGAAGCTTACGGACCTTAAAAATTGGCAATACTTTAAGGTGACTGGCCTATGAAGAGGATGACCATGGAAGTGGACAGTCCTTAAAGATGCATTATTGTGTGTGGGTGGCCTTCTAAGAGACAACCCTGGGAATGGACAGACCTTTGGAAATGTCAATGTGGCTTATGAAGTGGAAAGCCACTTGAACATGTGACATGTTTTGATGACTGGCCCTTTAAGAGGCAGACCCTAGAAGTGGACAAACCCTTGAAGAGGTGACAAATTTAGGGAATTATGTCCTTTAAGAGGTTGACCAGGGTTGTGTACAAACCCTTGAAACAACAGCATTATAAGTGTACTGGCCCTTTAAGAGGTGGACCTGGGAAGCTTACAGACCTTTAAAATTGGCAATACTTTAAGGTGACTGGCCTATGAAGAGGATGACCATGGAAGTGGACAGTCCTTAAAGATGCATTATTGTGTGTGGGTGGCCTTCTAAGAGACAACCCTGGGAATGGACAGACCTTTGGAAATGTCAATGTGGCTTATGAAGTGGAAAGCCACTTGAACATGTGACATGTTTTGATGACTGGCCCTTTAAGAGGCAGACCCTAGAAGTGGACAAACCCTTGAAGAGGTGACAAATTTAGGGAATTATGTCCTTTAAGAGGTTGACCAGGGTTGTGTACAAACCCTCGAAACAACAGCATTTTAAGTGTACTGGCCCTTTAAGAGGTGGACCTGGGAAGCTTACAGACCTTTAAAATTGGCAATACTTTAAGGTGACTGGCCTATGAAGAGGATGACCATGGAAGTGGACAGTCCTTAAAGATGCATTATTGTGTGTGGGTGGCCTTCTAAGAGACAACCCTGGGAATGGACAGACCTTTGGAAATGTCAATGTGGCTTATGAAGTGGAAAGCCACTTGAACATGTGACATGTTTTGATGACTGGCCCTTTAAGAGGCAGACCCTAGAAGTGGACAAACCCTTGAAGAGGTGACAAATTTAGGGAATTATGTCCTTTAAGAGGTTGACCAGGGTTGTGTACAAACCCTTGAAACAACAGCATTTTAAGTGTACTGGCCCTTTAAGAGGTGGACCTGGGAAGCTTACGGACCTTTAAAATTGGCAATACTTTAAGGTGACTGGCCTATGAAGAGGATGACCATGGAAGTGGACAGTCCTTAAAGATGCATTATTGTGTGTGGGTGGCCATCTAAGAGACAACCCTGGGAATGGACAGACCTTTGGAAATGTCAATGTGGCTTATGAAGTGGAAAGCCACTTGAACATGTGACATGTTTTGATGACTGGCCCTTTAAGAGGCAGACCCTAGAAGTGGACAAACCCTTGAAGAGGTGACAAATTTAGGGAATTATGTCCTTTAAGAGGTTGACCAGGGTTGTGTACAAACCCTCAAAACAACAGCATTTTAAGTGTACTGGCCCTTTAAGAGGTGGACCTGGGAAGCTTACGGACCTTTAAAATTGGCATTACTTTAAGGTGACTGGCCTATGAAGAGGATGGCCATGGAAGTGGACAGTCCTTAAAGATGCATTATTGTGTGTGGGTGGCCTTCTAAGAGACAACCCTGGGAATGGACAGACCTTTGGAAATGTCAATGTGGCTTATGAAGTGGAAAGCCACTTGAACATGTGACATGTTTTGCGGACTGGCCCTTTAAGAGGCAGACCCTAGAAGTGGACAAACCCTTGAAGAGGTGACAAATTTAGGGAATTATGTCCTTTAAGAGGTTGACCAGGGTTGTGTACAAACCCTCGAAACAACAGCATTTTAAGTGTACTGGCCCTTTAAGAGGTGGACCTGGGAAGCTTACGGACCTTTAAAATTGGCAATACTTTAAGGTGACTGGCCTATGAAGAGGATGACCATGGAAGTGGACAGTCCTTAAAGATGCATTATTGTGTGTGGGTGGCCATCTAAGAGACAACCCTGGGAATGGACAGACCTTTGGAAATGTCAATGTGGCTTATGAAGTGGAAAGCCACTTGAACATGTGACATGTTTTGATGACTGGCCCTTTAAGAGGCAGACCCTAGAAGTGGACAAACCCTTGAAGAGGTGACAAATTTAGGGAATTATGTCCTTTAAGAGGTTGACCAGGGTTGTGTACAAACCCTCAAAACAACAGCATTTTAAGTGTACTGGCCCTTTAAGAGGTGGACCTGGGAAGCTTACGGACCTTTAAAATTGGCAATACTTTAAGGTGACTGGCCTATGAAGAGGATGACCATGGAAGTGGACAGTCCTTAAAGATGCATTATTGTGTGTGGGTGGCCTTCTAAGAGACACCCCTGGGAATGGACAGACCTTTGGAAATGTCAATGTGGCTTATGAAGTGGAAATCCACTTGAACATGTGACATGTTTTGATGACTGGCCCTTTAAGAGGCAGACCCTAGATATGGACAAACCCTTGAAGAGGTGACAAATTTAGGGAATTATGTCCTTTAAGAGGTTGACCAGGGTTGTGTACAAACCCTTGAAACAACAGTATTTTAAGTGTACTGGCCCTTTAAGAGGTGGACCTGGGAAGCTTACAGACCTTTAAAATTGGCAATACTTTAAGGTGACTGGCCTATGAAGAGGATGACCATGGAAGTGGACAGTCCTTAAAGATGCATTATTGTGTGTGGGTGGCCTTCTAAGAGACAACCCTGGGAATGGACAGACCTTTGGAAATGTCAATGTGGCTTATGAAGTGGAAAGCCACTTGAACATGTGACATGTTTTGCGGACTGGCCCTTTAAGAGGCAGACCCTAGAAGTGGACAAACCCTTGAAGAGGTGACAAATTTAGGGAATTATGTCCTTTAAGAGGTTGACCAGGGTTGTGTACAAACCCTCGAAACAACAGCATTTTAAGTGTACTGGCCCTTTAAGAGGTGGACCTGGGAAGCTTACGGACCTTTAAAATTGGCAATACTTTAAGGTGACTGGCCTATGAAGAGGATGACCATGGAAGTGGACAGTCCTTAAAGATGCATTATTGTGTGTGGGTGGCCATCTAAGAGACAACCCTGGGAATGGACAGACCTTTGGAAATGTCAATGTGGCTTATGAAGTGGAAAGCCACTTGAACATGTGACATGTTTTGATGACTGGCCCTTTAAGAGGCAGACCCTAGAAGTGGACAAACCCTTGAAGAGGTGACAAATTTAGGGAATTATGTCCTTTAAGAGGTTGACCAGGGTTGTGTACAAACCCTCAAAACAACAGCATTTTAAGTGTACTGGCCCTTTAAGAGGTGGACCTGGGAAGCTTACGGACCTTTAAAATTGGCAATACTTTAAGGTGACTGGCCTATGAAGAGGATGACCATGGAAGTGGACAGTCCTTAAAGATGCATTATTGTGTGTGGGTGGCCTTCTAAGAGACACCCCTGGGAATGGACAGACCTTTGGAAATGTCAATGTGGCTTATGAAGTGGAAATCCACTTGAACATGTGACATGTTTTGATGACTGGCCCTTTAAGAGGCAGACCCTAGATATGGACAAACCCTTGAAGAGGTGACAAATTTAGGGAATTATGTCCTTTAAGAGGTTGACCAGGGTTGTGTACAAACCCTTGAAACAACAGTATTTTAAGTGTACTGGCCCTTTAAGAGGTGGACCTGGGAAGCTTACAGACCTTTAAAATTGGCAATACTTTAAGGTGACTGGCCTATGAAGAGGATGACCATGGAAGTGGACAGTCCTTAAAGATGCATTATTGTGTGTGGGTGGCCTTCTAAGAGACAACCCTGGGAATGGACAGACCTTTGGAAATGTCAATGTGGCTTATGAAGTGGAAAGCCACTTGAACATGTGACATGTTTTGCGGACTGGCCCTTTAAGAGGCAGACCCTAGAAGTGGACAAACCCTTGAAGAGGTGACAAATTTAGGGAATTATGTCCTTTAAGAGGTTGACCAGGGTTGTGTACAAACCCTCGAAACAACAGCATTTTAAGTGTACTGGACCTTTAAGAGGTGGACCTGGGAAGCTTACGGACCTTTAAAATTGGCAATACTTTAAGGTGACTGGCCTATGAAGAGGATGACCATGGAAGTGGACAGTCCTTAAAGATGCATTATTGTGTGTGGGTGGCCTTCTAAGAGACAACCCTGGGAATGGACAGACCTTTGGAAATGTCAATGTGGCTTATGAAGTGGAAAGCCACTTGAACATGTGACATGTTTTGCGGACTGGCCCTTTAAGAGGCAGACCCTAGAAGTGGACAAACCCTTTAAGAGGTGACAAATTTAGGGAATTATGTCCTTTAAGAGGTTGACCAGGGTTGTGTGCAAACCCTTGAAACAACAGCATTTTAAGTGTACTGGCCCTTTAAGAGGTGGACCTGGGAAGCTTACAGACCTTTAAAATTGGCAATACTTTAAGGTGACTGGCCTATGAAGAGGATGACCATGGAAGTGGACAGTCCTTAAAGATGCATTATTGTGTGTGGGTGGCCTTCTAAGAGACAACCCTGGGAATGGACAGACCTTTGGAAATGTCAATGTGGCTTATGAAGTGGAAAGCCACTTGAACATGTGACATGTTTTGATGACTGGCCCTTTAAGAGGCAGACCCTAGAAGTGGACAAACCCTTGAAGAGGTGACAAATTTAGGGAATTATGTCCTTTAAGAGGTTGACCAGGGTTGTGTACAAACCCTCGAAACAACAGCATTTTAAGTGTACTGGCCCTTTAAGAGGTGGACCTGGGAAGCTTACAGACCTTTAAAATTGGCAATACTTTAAGGTGACTGGCCTATGAAGAGGATGACCATGGAAGTGGACAGTCCTTAAAGATGCATTATTGTGTGTGGGTGGCCTTCTAAGAGACAACCCTGGGAATGGACAGACCTTTGGAAATGTCAATGTGGCTTATGAAGTGGAAAGCCACTTGAACATGTGACATGTTTTGCGGACTGGCCCTTTAAGAGGCAGACCCTAGAAGTGGACAAACCCTTGAAGAGGTGACAAATTTAGGGAATTATGTCCTTTAAGAGGTTGACCAGGGTTGTGTACAAACCCTCGAAACAACAGCATTTTAAGTGTACTGGCCCTTTAAGAGGTGGACCTGGGAAGCTTACGGACCTTTAAAATTGGCAATACTTTAAGGTGACTGGCCTATGAAGAGGATGACCATGGAAGTGGACAGTCCTTAAAGATGCATTATTGTGTGTGGGTGGCCTTCTAAGAGACAACCCTGGGAATGGACAGACCTTTGGAAATGTCAATGTGGCTTATGAAGTGGAAAGCCACTTGAACATGTGACATGTTTTGCGGACTGGCCCTTTAAGAGGCAGACCCTAGAAGTGGACAAACCCTTTAAGAGGTGACAAATTTAGGGAATTATGTCCTTTAAGAGGTTGACCAGGGTTGTGTACAAACCCTCGAAAAAACAGCATTTTAAGTGTACTGGCCCTTTAAGAGGTGGACCTGGGAAGCTTACGGACCTTTAAAATTGGCAATACTTTAAGGTGACTGGCCTATGAAGAGGATGACCATGGAAGTGGACAGTCCTTAAAGATGCATTATTGTGTGTGGGTGGCCTTCTAAGAGACAACCCTGGGAATGGACAGACCTTTGGAAATGTCAATGTGGCTTATGAAGTGGAAAGCCACTTGAACATGTGACATGTTTTGCGGACTGGCCCTTTAAGAGGCAGACCCTAGAAGTGGACACACCCTTGAAGAGGTGACAAATTTAGGGAATTATGTCCTTTAAGAGGTTGACCAGGGTTGTGTACAAACCCTCAAAACAACAGCATTTTAAGTGTACTGGCCCTTTAAGAGGTGGACCTGGGAAGCTTACGGACCTTTAAAATTGGCAATACTTTAAGGTGACTGGCCTATGAAGAGGATGACCATGGAAGTGGACAGTCCTTAAAGATGCATTATTGTGTGTGGGTGGCCATCTAAGAGACAACCCTGGGAATGGACAGACCTTTGGAAATGTCAATGTGGCTTATGAAGTGGAAAGCCACTTGAACATGTGACATGTTTTGATGACTGGCCCTTTAAGAGGCAGACCCTAGAAGTGGACAAACCCTTGAAGAGGTGACAAATTTAGGGAATTATGTCCTTTAAGAGGTTGACCAGGGTTGTGTACAAACCCTCAAAACAACAGCATTTTAAGTGTACTGGCCCTTTAAGAGGTGGACCTGGGAAGCTTACGGACCTTTAAAATTGGCAATACTTTAAGGTGACTGGCCTATGAAGAGGATGACCATGGAAGTGGACAGTCCTTAAAGATGCATTATTGTGTGTGGGTGGCCTTCTAAGAGACAACCCTGGGAATGGACAGACCTTTGGAAATGTCAATGTGGCTTATGAAGTGGAAAGCCACTTGAACATGTGACATGTTTTGCGGACTGGCCCTTTAAGAGGCAGACCCTAGATATGGACAAACCCTTGAAGAGGTGACAAATTTAGGGAATTATGTCCTTTAAGAGGTTGACCAGGGTTGTGTACAAACCCTCGAAACAACAGCATTTTAAGTGTACTGGCCCTTTAAGAGGTGGACCTGGGAAGCTTACAGACCTTTAAAATTGGCAATACTTTAAGGTGACTGGCCTATGAAGAGGATGACCATGGAAGTGGACAGTCCTTAAAGATGCATTATTGTGTGTGGGTGGCCTTCTAAGAGACAACCCTGGGAATGGACAGACCTTTGGAAATGTCAATGTGGCTTATGACGTGGAAAGCCACTTGAACATGTGACATGTTTTGCGGACTGGCCCTTTAAGAGGCAGACCCTAGAAGTGGACAAACCCTTGAAGAGGTGACAAATTTAGGGAATTATGTCCTTTAAGAGGTTGACCAGGGTTGTGTACAAACCCTCAAAACAACAGCATTTTAAGTGTACTGGCCCTTTAAGAGGTGGACCTGGGAAGCTTACGGACCTTAAAAATTGGCAATACTTTAAGGTGACTGGCCTATGAAGAGGATGACCATGGAAGTGGACAGTCCTTAAAGATGCATTATTGTGTGTGGGTGGCCTTCTAAGAGACAACCCTGGGAATGGACAGACCTTTGGAAATGTCAATGTGGCTTATGAAGTGGAAAGCCACTTGAACATGTGACATGTTTTGATGACTGGCCCTTTAAGAGGCAGACCCTAGAAGTGGACAAACCCTTGAAGAGGTGACAAATTTAGGGAATTATGTCCTTTAAGAGGTTGACCAGGGTTGTGTACAAACCCTTGAAACAACAGAATTTTAAGTGTACTGGCCCTTTAAGAGGTGGACCTGGGAAGCTTACAGACCTTTAAAATTGGCAATACTTTAAGGTGACTGGCCTATGAAGAGGATGACCATGGAAGTGGACAGTCCTTAAAGATGCATTATTGTGTGTGGGTGGCCTTCTAAGAGACAACCCTGGGAATGGACAGACCTTTGGAAATGTCAATGTGGCTTATGAAGTGGAAAGCCACTTGAACATGTGACATGTTTTGATGACTGGCCCTTTAAGAGGCAGACCCTAGAAGTGGACAAACCCTTGAAGAGGTGACAAATTTAGGGAATTATGTCCTTTAAGAGGTTGACCAGGGTTGTGTACAAACCCTTGAAACAACAGCATTTTAAGTGTACTGGCCCTTTAAGAGGTGGACCTGGGAAGCTTACAGACCTTTAAAATTGGCAATACTTTAAGGTGACTGGCCTATGAAGAGGATGACCATGGAAGTGGACAGTCCTTAAAGATGCATTATTGTGTGTGGGTGGCCTTCTAAGAGACAACCCTGGGAATGGACAGACCTTTGGAAATGTCAATGTGGCTTATGAAGTGGAAAGCCACTTGAACATGTGACATGTTTTGATGACTGGCCCTTTAAGAGGCAGACCCTAGAAGTGGACAAACCCTTGAAGAGGTGACAAATTTAGGGAATTATGTCCTTTAAGAGGTTGACCAGGGTTGTGTACAAACCCTCGAAACAACAGCATTTTAAGTGTACTGGCCCTTTAAGAGGTGGACCTGGGAAGCTTACAGACCTTTAAAATTGGCAATACTTTAAGGTGACTGGCCTATGAAGAGGATGACCATGGAAGTGGACAGTCCTTAAAGATGCATTATTGTGTGTGGGTGGCCTTCTAAGAGACAACCCTGGGAATGGACAGACCTTTGGAAATGTCAATGTGGCTTATGAAGTGGAAAGCCACTTGAACATGTGACATGTTTTGATGACTGGCCCTTTAAGAGGCAGACCCTAGAAGTGGACAAACCCTTGAAGAGGTGACAAATTTAGGGAATTATGTCCTTTAAGAGGTTGACCAGGGTTGTGTACAAACCCTCGACACAGCAGCATTTTAAGTGTACTGGCCCTTTAAGAGGTGGACCTGGGAAGCTTACGGACCTTTAAAATTGGCAATACTTTAAGGTGACTGGCCTATGAAGAGGATGACCATGGAAGTGGACAGTCCTTAAAGATGCATTATTGTGTGTGGGTGGCCATCTAAGAGACAACCCTGGGAATGGACAGACCTTTGGAAATGTCAATGTGGCTTATGAAGTGGAAAGCCACTTGAACATGTGACATGTTTTGATGACTGGCCCTTTAAGAGGCAGACCCTAGAAGTGGACAAACCCTTGAAGAGGTGACAAATTTAGGGAATTATGTCCTTTAAGAGGTTGACCAGGGTTGTGTACAAACCCTCGAAACAACAGCATTTTAAGTGTACTGGCCCTTTAAGAGGTGGACCTGGGAAGCTTACAGACCTTTAAAATTGGCAATACTTTAAGGTGACTGGCCTATGAAGAGGATGACCATGGAAGTGGACAGTCCTTAAAGATGCATTATTGTGTGTGGGTGGCCTTCTAAGAGACAACCCTGGGAATGGACAGACCTTTGGAAATGTCAATGTGGCTTATGAAGTGGAAAGCCACTTGAACATGTGACATGTTTTGATGACTGGCCCTTTAAGAGGCAGACCCTAGAAGTGGACAAACCCTTGAAGAGGTGACAAATTTAGGGAATTATGTCCTTTAAGAGGTTGACCAGGGTTGTGTACAAACCCTCGAAACAACAGCATTTTAAGTGTACTGGCCCTTTAAGAGGTGGACCTGGGAAGCTTACAGACCTTTAAAATTGGCAATACTTTAAGGTGACTGGCCTATGAAGAGGATGACCATGGAAGTGGACAGTCCTTAAAGATGCATTATTGTGTGTGGGTGGCCTTCTAAGAGACAACCCTGGGAATGGACAGACCTTTGGAAATGTCAATGTGGCTTATGAAGTGGAAAGCCACTTGAACATGTGACATGTTTTGATGACTGGCCCTTTAAGAGGCAGACCCTAGAAGTGGACAAACCCTTGAAGAGGTGACAAATTTAGGGAATTATGTCCTTTAAGAGGTTGACCAGGGTTGTGTACAAACCCTCGACACAGCAGCATTTTAAGTGTACTGGCCCTTTAAGAGGTGGACCTGGGAAGCTTACGGACCTTTAAAATTGGCAATACTTTAAGGTGACTGGCCTATGAAGAGGATGACCATGGAAGTGGACAGTCCTTAAAGATGCATTATTGTGTGTGGGTGGCCATCTAAGAGACAACCCTGGGAATGGACAGACCTTTGGAAATGTCAATGTGGCTTATGAAGTGGAAAGCCACTTGAACATGTGACATGTTTTGATGACTGGCCCTTTAAGAGGCAGACCCTAGAAGTGGACAAACCCTTGAAGAGGTGACAAATTTAGGGAATTATGTCCTTTAAGAGGTTGACCAGGGTTGTGTACAAACCCTCGAAACAACAGCATTTTAAGTGTACTGGCCCTTTAAGAGGTGGACCTGGGAAGCTTACAGACCTTTAAAATTGGCAATACTTTAAGGTGACTGGCCTATGAAGAGGATGACCATGGAAGTGGACAGTCCTTAAAGATGCATTATTGTGTGTGGGTGGCCTTCTAAGAGACAACCCTGGGAATGGACAGACCTTTGGAAATGTCAATGTGGCTTATGAAGTGGAAAGCCACTTGAACATGTGACATGTTTTGATGACTGGCCCTTTAAGAGGCAGACCCTAGAAGTGGACAAACCCTTGAAGAGGTGACAAATTTAGGGAATTATGTCCTTTAAGAGGTTGACCAGGGTTGTGTACAAACCCTTGAAACAACAGCATTTTAAGTGTACTGGCCCTTTAAGAGGTGGACCTGGGAAGCTTACAGACCTTTAAAATTGGCAATACTTTAAGGTGACTGGCCTATGAAGAGGATGACCATGGAAGTGGACAGTCCTTAAAGATGCATTATTGTGTGTGGGTGGCCTTCTAAGAGACAACCCTGGGAATGGACAGACCTTTGGAAATGTCAATGTGGCTTATGAAGTGGAAAGCCACTTGAACATGTGACATGTTTTGATGACTGGCCCTTTAAGAGGCAGACCCTAGAAGTGGACAAACCCTTGAAGAGGTGACAAATTTAGGGAATTATGTCCTTTAAGAGGTTGACCAGGGTTGTGTACAAACCCTTGAAACAACAGCATTTTAAGTGTACTGGCCCTTTAAGAGGTGGACCTGGGAAGCTTACAGACCTTTAAAATTGGCAATACTTTAAGGTGACTGGCCTATGAAGAGGATGACCATGGAAGTGGACAGTCCTTAAAGATGCATTATTGTGTGTGGGTGGCCTTCTAAGAGACAACCCTGGGAATGGACAGACCTTTGGAAATGTCAATGTGGCTTATGAAGTGGAAAGCCACTTGAACATGTGACATGTTTTGATGACTGGCCCTTTAAGAGGCAGACCCTAGAAGTGGACAAACCCTTGAAGAGGTGACAAATTTAGGGAATTATGTCCTTTAAGAGGTTGACCAGGGTTGTGTACAAACCCTCGAAACAACAGCATTTTAAGTGTACTGGCCCTTTAAGAGGTGGACCTGGGAAGCTTACAGACCTTTAAAATTGGCAATACTTTAAGGTGACTGGCCTATGAAGAGGATGACCATGGAAGTGGACAGTCCTTAAAGATGCATTATTGTGTGTGGGTGGCCTTCTAAGAGACAACCCTGGGAATGGACAGACCTTTGGAAATGTCAATGTGGCTTATGAAGTGGAAAGCCACTTGAACATGTGACATGTTTTGATGACTGGCCCTTTAAGAGGCAGACCCTAGAAGTGGACAAACCCTTGAAGAGGTGACAAATTTAGGGAATTATGTCCTTTAAGAGGTTGACCAGGGTTGTGTACAAACCCTCGACACAGCAGCATTTTAAGTGTACTGGCCCTTTAAGAGGTGGACCTGGGAAGCTTACGGACCTTTAAAATTGGCAATACTTTAAGGTGACTGGCCTATGAAGAGGATGACCATGGAAGTGGACAGTCCTTAAAGATGCATTATTGTGTGTGGGTGGCCATCTAAGAGACAACCCTGGGAATGGACAGACCTTTGGAAATGTCAATGTGGCTTATGAAGTGGAAAGCCACTTGAACATGTGACATGTTTTGATGACTGGCCCTTTAAGAGGCAGACCCTAGAAGTGGACAAACCCTTGAAGAGGTGACAAATTTAGGGAATTATGTCCTTTAAGAGGTTGACCAGGGTTGTGTACAAACCCTCGAAACAACAGCATTTTAAGTGTACTGGCCCTTTAAGAGGTGGACCTGGGAAGCTTACAGACCTTTAAAATTGGCAATACTTTAAGGTGACTGGCCTATGAAGAGGATGACCATGGAAGTGGACAGTCCTTAAAGATGCATTATTGTGTGTGGGTGGCCTTCTAAGAGACAACCCTGGGAATGGACAGACCTTTGGAAATGTCAATGTGGCTTATGAAGTGGAAAGCCACTTGAACATGTGACATGTTTTGATGACTGGCCCTTTAAGAGGCAGACCCTAGAAGTGGACAAACCCTTGAAGAGGTGACAAATTTAGGGAATTATGTCCTTTAAGAGGTTGACCAGGGTTGTGTACAAACCCTCGAAACAACAGCATTTTAAGTGTACTGGCCCTTTAAGAGGTGGACCTGGGAAGCTTACAGACCTTTAAAATTGGCAATACTTTAAGGTGACTGGCCTATGAAGAGGATGACCATGGAAGTGGACAGTCCTTAAAGATGCATTATTGTGTGTGGGTGGCCTTCTAAGAGACAACCCTGGGAATGGACAGACCTTTGGAAATGTCAATGTGGCTTATGAAGTGGAAAGCCACTTGAACATGTGACATGTTTTGATGACTGGCCCTTTAAGAGGCAGACCCTAGAAGTGGACAAACCCTTGAAGAGGTGACAAATTTAGGGAATTATGTCCTTTAAGAGGTTGACCAGGGTTGTGTACAAACCCTCGACACAGCAGCATTTTAAGTGTACTGGCCCTTTAAGAGGTGGACCTGGGAAGCTTACGGACCTTTAAAATTGGCAATACTTTAAGGTGACTGGCCTATGAAGAGGATGACCATGGAAGTGGACAGTCCTTAAAGATGCATTATTGTGTGTGGGTGGCCATCTAAGAGACAACCCTGGGAATGGACAGACCTTTGGAAATGTCAATGTGGCTTATGAAGTGGAAAGCCACTTGAACATGTGACATGTTTTGATGACTGGCCCTTTAAGAGGCAGACCCTAGAAGTGGACAAACCCTTGAAGAGGTGACAAATTTAGGGAATTATGTCCTTTAAGAGGTTGACCAGGGTTGTGTACAAACCCTCGAAACAACAGCATTTTAAGTGTACTGGCCCTTTAAGAGGTGGACCTGGGAAGCTTACAGACCTTTAAAATTGGCAATACTTTAAGGTGACTGGCCTATGAAGAGGATGACCATGGAAGTGGACAGTCCTTAAAGATGCATTATTGTGTGTGGGTGGCCTTCTAAGAGACAACCCTGGGAATGGACAGACCTTTGGAAATGTCAATGTGGCTTATGAAGTGGAAAGCCACTTGAACATGTGACATGTTTTGCGGACTGGCCCTTTAAGAGGCAGACCCTAGAAGTGGACAAACCCTTGAAGAGGTGACAAATTTAGGGAATTATGTCCTTTAAGAGGTTGACCAGGGTTGTGTACAAACCCTCGAAACAACAGTATTTTAAGTGTACTGGCCCTTTAAGAGGTGGACCTGGGAAGCTTACAGACCTTTAAAATTGGCAATACTTTAAGGTGACTGGCCTATGAAGAGGATGACCATGGAAGTGGACAGTCCTTAAAGATGCATTATTGTGTGTGGGTGGCCTTCTAAGAGACAACCCTGGGAATGGACAGACCTTTGGAAATGTCAATGTGGCTTATGAAGTGGAAAGCCACTTGAACATGTGACATGTTTTGCGGACTGGCCCTTTAAGAGGCAGACCCTAGAAGTGGACAAACCCTTGAAGAGGTGACAAATTTAGGGAATTATGTCCTTTAAGAGGTTGACCAGGGTTGTGTACAAACCCTCGAAACAACAGCATTTTAAGTGTACTGGCCCTTTAAGAGGTGGACCTGGGAAGCTTACGGACCTTTAAAATTGGCAATACTTTAAGGTGACTGGCCTATGAAGAGGATGACCATGGAAGTGGACAGTCCTTAAAGATGCATTATTGTGTGTGGGTGGCCATCTAAGAGACAACCCTGGGAATGGACAGACCTTTGGAAATGTCAATGTGGCTTATGAAGTGGAAAGCCACTTGAACATGTGACATGTTTTGATGACTGGCCCTTTAAGAGGCAGACCCTAGAAGTGGACAAACCCTTGAAGAGGTGACAAATTTAGGGAATTATGTCCTTTAAGAGGTTGACCAGGGTTGTGTACAAACCCTCAAAACAACAGCATTTTAAGTGTACTGGCCCTTTAAGAGGTGGACCTGGGAAGCTTACGGACCTTTAAAATTGGCAATACTTTAAGGTGACTGGCCTATGAAGAGGATGACCATGGAAGTGGACAGTCCTTAAAGATGCATTATTGTGTGTGGGTGGCCTTCTAAGAGACACCCCTGGGAATGGACAGACCTTTGGAAATGTCAATGTGGCTTATGAAGTGGAAATCCACTTGAACATGTGACATGTTTTGATGACTGGCCCTTTAAGAGGCAGACCCTAGATATGGACAAACCCTTGAAGAGGTGACAAATTTAGGGAATTATGTCCTTTAAGAGGTTGATCAGGGTTGTGTACAAACCCTTGAAACAACAGTATTTTAAGTGTACTGGCCCTTTAAGAGGTGGACCTGGGAAGCTTACAGACCTTTAAAATTGGCAATACTTTAAGGTGACTGGCCTATGAAGAGGATGACCATGGAAGTGGACAGTCCTTAAAGATGCATTATTGTGTGTGGGTGGCCTTCTAAGAGACAACCCTGGGAATGGACAGACCTTTGGAAATGTCAATGTGGCTTATGAAGTGGAAAGCCACTTGAACATGTGACATGTTTTGCGGACTGGCCCTTTAAGAGGCAGACCCTAGAAGTGGACAAACCCTTGAAGAGGTGACAAATTTAGGGAATTATGTCCTTTAAGAGGTTGACCAGGGTTGTGTACAAACCCTCGAAACAACAGCATTTTAAGTGTACTGGCCCTTTAAGAGGTGGACCTGGGAAGCTTACGGACCTTTAAAATTGGCAATACTTTAAGGTGACTGGCCTATGAAGAGGATGACCATGGAAGTGGACAGTCCTTAAAGATGCATTATTGTGTGTGGGTGGCCATCTAAGAGACAACCCTGGGAATGGACAGACCTTTGGAAATGTCAATGTGGCTTATGAAGTGGAAAGCCACTTGAACATGTGACATGTTTTGATGACTGGCCCTTTAAGAGGCAGACCCTAGAAGTGGACAAACCCTTGAAGAGGTGACAAATTTAGGGAATTATGTCCTTTAAGAGGTTGACCAGGGTTGTGTACAAACCCTCAAAACAACAGCATTTTAAGTGTACTGGCCCTTTAAGAGGTGGACCTGGGAAGCTTACGGACCTTTAAAATTGGCAATACTTTAAGGTGACTGGCCTATGAAGAGGATGACCATGGAAGTGGACAGTCCTTAAAGATGCATTATTGTGTGTGGGTGGCCTTCTAAGAGACACCCCTGGGAATGGACAGACCTTTGGAAATGTCAATGTGGCTTATGAAGTGGAAATCCACTTGAACATGTGACATGTTTTGATGACTGGCCCTTTAAGAGGCAGACCCTAGATATGGACAAACCCTTGAAGAGGTGACAAATTTAGGGAATTATGTCCTTTAAGAGGTTGATCAGGGTTGTGTACAAACCCTTGAAACAACAGTATTTTAAGTGTACTGGCCCTTTAAGAGGTGGACCTGGGAAGCTTACAGACCTTTAAAATTGGCAATACTTTAAGGTGACTGGCCTATGAAGAGGATGACCATGGAAGTGGACAGTCCTTAAAGATGCATTATTGTGTGTGGGTGGCCTTCTAAGAGACAACCCTGGGAATGGACAGACCTTTGGAAATGTCAATGTGGCTTATGAAGTGGAAAGCCACTTGAACATGTGACATGTTTTGCGGACTGGCCCTTTAAGAGGCAGACCCTAGAAGTGGACAAACCCTTGAAGAGGTGACAAATTTAGGGAATTATGTCCTTTAAGAGGTTGACCAGGGTTGTGTACAAACCCTCGAAACAACAGTATTTTAAGTGTACTGGCCCTTTAAGAGGTGGACCTGGGAAGCTTACAGACCTTTAAAATTGGCAATACTTTAAGGTGACTGGCCTATGAAGAGGATGACCATGGAAGTGGACAGTCCTTAAAGATGCATTATTGTGTGTGGGTGGCCTTCTAAGAGACAACCCTGGGAATGGACAGACCTTTGGAAATGTCAATGTGGCTTATGAAGTGGAAAGCCACTTGAACATGTGACATGTTTTGCGGACTGGCCCTTTAAGAGGCAGACCCTAGAAGTGGACAAACCCTTGAAGAGGTGACAAATTTAGGGAATTATGTCCTTTAAGAGGTTGACCAGGGTTGTGTACAAACCCTCGAAACAACAGCATTTTAAGTGTACTGGCCCTTTAAGAGGTGGACCTGGGAAGCTTACGGACCTTTAAAATTGGCAATACTTTAAGGTGACTGGCCTATGAAGAGGATGACCATGGAAGTGGACAGTCCTTAAAGATGCATTATTGTGTGTGGGTGGCCATCTAAGAGACAACCCTGGGAATGGACAGACCTTTGGAAATGTCAATGTGGCTTATGAAGTGGAAAGCCACTTGAACATGTGACATGTTTTGATGACTGGCCCTTTAAGAGGCAGACCCTAGAAGTGGACAAACCCTTGAAGAGGTGACAAATTTAGGGAATTATGTCCTTTAAGAGGTTGACCAGGGTTGTGTACAAACCCTCAAAACAACAGCATTTTAAGTGTACTGGCCCTTTAAGAGGTGGACCTGGGAAGCTTACGGACCTTTAAAATTGGCAATACTTTAAGGTGACTGGCCTATGAAGAGGATGACCATGGAAGTGGACAGTCCTTAAAGATGCATTATTGTGTGTGGGTGGCCTTCTAAGAGACACCCCTGGGAATGGACAGACCTTTGGAAATGTCAATGTGGCTTATGAAGTGGAAATCCACTTGAACATGTGACATGTTTTGATGACTGGCCCTTTAAGAGGCAGACCCTAGATATGGACAAACCCTTGAAGAGGTGACAAATTTAGGGAATTATGTCCTTTAAGAGGTTGACCAGGGTTGTGTACAAACCCTTGAAACAACAGTATTTTAAGTGTACTGGCCCTTTAAGAGGTGGACCTGGGAAGCTTACAGACCTTTAAAATTGGCAATACTTTAAGGTGACTGGCCTATGAAGAGGATGACCATGGAAGTGGACAGTCCTTAAAGATGCATTATTGTGTGTGGGTGGCCTTCTAAGAGACAACCCTGGGAATGGACAGACCTTTGGAAATGTCAATGTGGCTTATGAAGTGGAAAGCCACTTGAACATGTGACATGTTTTGCGGACTGGCCCTTTAAGAGGCAGACCCTAGAAGTGGACAAACCCTTGAAGAGGTGACAAATTTAGGGAATTATGTCCTTTAAGAGGTTGACCAGGGTTGTGTACAAACCCTCGAAACAACAGCATTTTAAGTGTACTGGACCTTTAAGAGGTGGACCTGGGAAGCTTACGGACCTTTAAAATTGGCAATACTTTAAGGTGACTGGCCTATGAAGAGGATGACCATGGAAGTGGACAGTCCTTAAAGATGCATTATTGTGTGTGGGTGGCCTTCTAAGAGACAACCCTGGGAATGGACAGACCTTTGGAAATGTCAATGTGGCTTATGAAGTGGAAAGCCACTTGAACATGTGACATGTTTTGATGACTGGCCCTTTAAGAGGCAGACCCTAGAAGTGGACAAACCCTTGAAGAGGTGACAAATTTAGGGAATTATGTCCTTTAAGAGGTTGACCAGGGTTGTGTACAAACCCTTGAAACAACAGCATTTTAAGTGTACTGGCCCTTTAAGAGGTGGACCTGGGAAGCTTACAGACCTTTAAAATTGGCAATACTTTAAGGTGACTGGCCTATGAAGAGGATGACCATGGAAGTGGACAGTCCTTAAAGATGCATTATTGTGTGTGGGTGGCCTTCTAAGAGACAACCCTGGGAATGGACAGACCTTTGGAAATGTCAATGTGGCTTATGAAGTGGAAAGCCACTTGAACATGTGACATGTTTTGATGACTGGCCCTTTAAGAGGCAGACCCTAGAAGTGGACAAACCCTTGAAGAGGTGACAAATTTAGGGAATTATGTCCTTTAAGAGGTTGACCAGGGTTGTGTACAAACCCTCGAAACAACAGCATTTTAAGTGTACTGGCCCTTTAAGAGGTGGACCTGGGAAGCTTACAGACCTTTAAAATTGGCAATACTTTAAGGTGACTGGCCTATGAAGAGGATGACCATGGAAGTGGACAGTCCTTAAAGATGCATTATTGTGTGTGGGTGGCCTTCTAAGAGACAACCCTGGGAATGGACAGACCTTTGGAAATGTCAATGTGGCTTATGAAGTGGAAAGCCACTTGAACATGTGACATGTTTTGCGGACTGGCCCTTTAAGAGGCAGACCCTAGAAGTGGACAAACCCTTTAAGAGGTGACAAATTTAGGGAATTATGTCCTTTAAGAGGTTGACCAGGGTTGTGTACAAACCCTCGAAAAAACAGCATTTTAAGTGTACTTGCCCTTTAAGAGGTGGACCTGGGAAGCTTACGGACCTTTAAAATTGGCAATACTTTAAGGTGACTGGCCTATGAAGAGGATGACCATGGAAGTGGACAGTCCTTAAAGATGCATTATTGTGTGTGGGTGGCCTTCTAAGAGACAACCCTGGGAATGGACAGACCTTTGGAAATGTCAATGTGGCTTATGAAGTGGAAAGCCACTTGAACATGTGACATGTTTTGCGGACTGGCCCTTTAAGAGGCAGACCCTAGAAGTGGACACACCCTTGAAGAGGTGACAAATTTAGGGAATTATGTCCTTTAAGAGGTTGACCAGGGTTGTGTACAAACCCTCAAAATAACAGCATTTTAAGTGTACTGGCCCTTTAAGAGGTGGACCTGGGAAGCTTACGGACCTTTAAAATTGGCAATACTTTAAGGTGACTGGCCTATGAAGAGGATGACCATGGAAGTGGACAGTCCTTAAAGATGCATTATTGTGTGTGGGTGGCCATCTAAGAGACAACCCTGGGAATGGACAGACCTTTGGAAATGTCAATGTGGCTTATGAAGTGGAAAGCCACTTGAACATGTGACATGTTTTGATGACTGGCCCTTTAAGAGGCAGACCCTAGAAGTGGACAAACCCTTGAAGAGGTGACAAATTTAGGGAATTATGTCCTTTAAGAGGTTGACCAGGGTTGTGTACAAACCCTCAAAACAACAGCATTTTAAGTGTACTGGCCCTTTAAGAGGTGGACCTGGGAAGCTTACGGACCTTTAAAATTGGCAATACTTTAAGGTTACTGGCCTATGAAGAGGATGACCATGGAAGTGGACAGTCCTTAAAGATGCATTATTGTGTGTGGGTGGCCTTCTAAGAGACAACCCTGGGAATGGACAGACCTTTGGAAATGTCAATGTGGCTTATGAAGTGGAAAGCCACTTGAACATGTGACATGTTTTGCGGACTGGCCCTTTAAGAGGCAGACCCTAGATATGGACAAACCCTTGAAGAGGTGACAAATTTAGGGAATTATGTCCTTTAAGAGGTTGACCAGGGTTGTGTACAAACCCTCGAAACAACAGCATTTTAAGTGTACTGGCCCTTTAAGAGGTGGACCTGGGAAGCTTACAGACCTTTAAAATTGGCAATACTTTAAGGTGACTGGCCTATGAAGAGGATGACCATGGAAGTGGACAGTCCTTAAAGATGCATTATTGTGTGTGGGTGGCCTTCTAAGAGACAACCCTGGGAATGGACAGACCTTTGGAAATGTCAATGTGGCTTATGAAGTGGAAATCCACTTGAACATGTGACATGTTTTGATGACTGGCCCTTTAAGAGGCAGACCCTAGATATGGACAAACCCTTGAAGAGGTGACAAATTTAGGGAATTATGTCCTTTAAGAGGTTGACCAGGGTTGTGTACAAACCCTTGAAACAACAGTATTTTAAGTGTACTGGCCCTTTAAGAGGTGGACCTGGGAAGCTTACAGACCTTTAAAATTGGCAATACTTTAAGGTGACTGGCCTATGAAGAGGATGACCATGGAAGTGGACAGTCCTTAAAGATGCATTATTGTGTGTGGGTGGCCTTCTAAGAGACAACCCTGGGAATGGACAGACCTTTGGAAATGTCAATGTGGCTTATGACGTGGAAAGCCACTTGAACATGTGACATGTTTTGCGGACTGGCCCTTTAAGAGGCAGACCCTAGAAGTGGACAAACCCTTGAAGAGGTGACAAATTTAGGGAATTATGTCCTTTAAGAGGTTGACCAGGGTTGTGTACAAACCCTCAAAACAACAGCATTTTAAGTGTACTGGCCCTTTAAGAGGTGGACCTGGGAAGCTTACGGACCTTAAAAATTGGCAATACTTTAAGGTGACTGGCCTATGAAGAGGATGACCATGGAAGTGGACAGTCCTTAAAGATGCATTATTGTGTGTGGGTGGCCTTCTAAGAGACAACCCTGGGAATGGACAGACCTTTGGAAATGTCAATGTGGCTTATGAAGTGGAAAGCCACTTGAACATGTGACATGTTTTGATGACTGGCCCTTTAAGAGGCAGACCCTAGAAGTGGACAAACCCTTGAAGAGGTGACAAATTTAGGGAATTATGTCCTTTAAGAGGTTGACCAGGGTTGTGTACAAACCCTTGAAACAACAGCATTTTAAGTGTACTGGCCCTTTAAGAGGTGGACCTGGGAAGCTTACAGACCTTTAAAATTGGCAATACTTTAAGGTGACTGGCCTATGAAGAGGATGACCATGGAAGTGGACAGTCCTTAAAGATGCATTATTGTGTGTGGGTGGCCTTCTAAGAGACAACCCTGGGAATGGACAGACCTTTGGAAATGTCAATGTGGCTTATGAAGTGGAAAGCCACTTGAACATGTGACATGTTTTGATGACTGGCCCTTTAAGAGGCAGACCCTAGAAGTGGACAAACCCTTGAAGAGGTGACAAATTTAGGGAATTATGTCCTTTAAGAGGTTGACCAGGGTTGTGTACAAACCCTTGAAACAACAGCATTTTAAGTGTACTGGCCCTTTAAGAGGTGGACCTGGGAAGCTTACAGACCTTTAAAATTGGCAATACTTTAAGGTGACTGGCCTATGAAGAGGATGACCATGGAAGTGGACAGTCCTTAAAGATGCATTATTGTGTGTGGGTGGCCTTCTAAGAGACAACCCTGGGAATGGACAGACCTTTGGAAATGTCAATGTGGCTTATGAAGTGGAAAGCCACTTGAACATGTGACATGTTTTGATGACTGGCCCTTTAAGAGGCAGACCCTAGAAGTGGACAAACCCTTGAAGAGGTGACAAATTTAGGGAATTATGTCCTTTAAGAGGTTGACCAGGGTTGTGTACAAACCCTCGAAACAACAGCATTTTAAGTGTACTGGCCCTTTAAGAGGTGGACCTGGGAAGCTTACAGACCTTTAAAATTGGCAATACTTTAAGGTGACTGGCCTATGAAGAGGATGACCATGGAAGTGGACAGTCCTTAAAGATGCATTATTGTGTGTGGGTGGCCTTCTAAGAGACAACCCTGGGAATGGACAGACCTTTGGAAATGTCAATGTGGCTTATGAAGTGGAAAGCCACTTGAACATGTGACATGTTTTGCGGACTGGCCCTTTAAGAGGCAGACCCTAGAAGTGGACAAACCCTTGAAGAGGTGACAAATTTAGGGAATTATGTCCTTTAAGAGGTTGACCAGGGTTGTGTACAAACCCTCGAAACAACAGCATTTTAAGTGTACTGGCCCTTTAAGAGGTGGACCTGGGAAGCTTACGGACCTTTAAAATTGGCAATACTTTAAGGTGACTGGCCTATGAAGAGGATGACCATGGAAGTGGACAGTCCTTAAAGATGCATTATTGTGTGTGGGTGGCCATCTAAGAGACAACCCTGGGAATGGACAGACCTTTGGAAATGTCAATGTGGCTTATGAAGTGGAAAGCCACTTGAACATGTGACATGTTTTGATGACTGGCCCTTTAAGAGGCAGACCCTAGAAGTGGACAAACCCTTTAAGAGGTGACAAATTTAGGGAATTATGTCCTTTAAGAGGTTGACCAGGGTTGTGTACAAACCCTCGAAAAAACAGCATTTTAAGTGTACTGGCCCTTTAAGAGGTGGACCTGGGAAGCTTACGGACCTTTAAAATTGGCAATACTTTAAGGTGACTGGCCTATGAAGAGGATGACCATGGAAGTGGACAGTCCTTAAAGATGCATTATTGTGTGTGGGTGGCCTTCTAAGAGACAACCCTGGGAATGGACAGACCTTTGGAAATGTCAATGTGGCTTATGAAGTGGAAAGCCACTTGAACATGTGACATGTTTTGCGGACTGGCCCTTTAAGAGGCAGACCCTAGAAGTGGACAAACCCTTGAAGAGGTGACAAATTTAGGGAATTATGTCCTTTAAGAGGTTGACCAGGGTTGTGTACAAACCCTCGAAACAACAGCATTTTAAGTGTACTGGCCCTTTAAGAGGTGGACCTGGGAAGCTTACGGACCTTTAAAATTGGCAATACTTTAAGGTGACTGGCCTATGAAGAGGATGACCATGGAAGTGGACAGTCCTTAAAGATGCATTATTGTGTGTGGGTGGCCTTCTAAGAGACAACCCTGGGAATGGACAGACCTTTGGAAATGTCAATGTGGCTTATGAAGTGGAAAGCCACTTGAACATGTGACATGTTTTGCGGACTGGCCCTTTAAGAGGCAGACCCTAGAAGTGGACAAACCCTTTAAGAGGTGACAAATTTAGGGAATTATGTCCTTTAAGAGGTTGACCAGGGTTGTGTACAAACCCTCGAAAAAACAGCATTTTAAGTGTACTGGCCCTTTAAGAGGTGGACCTGGGAAGCTTACGGACCTTTAAAATTGGCAATACTTTAAGGTGACTGGCCTATGAAGAGGATGACCATGGAAGTGGACAGTCCTTAAAGATGCATTATTGTGTGTGGGTGGCCTTCTAAGAGACAACCCTGGGAATGGACAGACCTTTGGAAATGTCAATGTGGCTTATGAAGTGGAAAGCCACTTGAACATGTGACATGTTTTGCGGACTGGCCCTTTAAGAGGCAGACCCTAGAAGTGGACACACCCTTGAAGAGGTGACAAATTTAGGGAATTATGTCCTTTAAGAGGTTGACCAGGGTTGTGTACAAACCCTCGAAACAACAGCATTTTAAGTGTACTGGCCCTTTAAGAGGTGGACCTGGGAAGCTTACGGACCTTTAAAATTGGCAATACTTTAAGGTGACTGGCCTATGAAGAGGATGACCATGGAAGTGGACAGTCCTTAAAGATGCATTATTGTGTGTGGGTGGCCATCTAAGAGACAACCCTGGGAATGGACAGACCTTTGGAAATGTCAATGTGGCTTATGAAGTGGAAAGCCACTTGAACATGTGACATGTTTTGATGACTGGCCCTTTAAGAGGCAGACCCTAGAAGTGGACAAACCCTTGAAGAGGTGACAAATTTAGGGAATTATGTCCTTTAAGAGGTTGACCAGGGTTGTGTACAAACCCTCAAAACAACAGCATTTTAAGTGTACTGGCCCTTTAAGAGGTGGACCTGGGAAGCTTACGGACCTTTAAAATTGGCAATACTTTAAGGTGACTGGCCTATGAAGAGGATGACCATGGAAGTGGACAGTCCTTAAAGATGCATTATTGTGTGTGGGTGGCCTTCTAAGAGACAACCCTGGGAATGGACAGACCTTTGGAAATGTCAATGTGGCTTATGAAGTGGAAAGCCACTTGAACATGTGACATGTTTTGCGGACTGGCCCTTTAAGAGGCAGACCCTAGAAGTGGACAAACCCTTGAAGAGGTGACAAATTTAGGGAATTATGTCCTTTAAGAGGTTGACCAGGGTTGTGTACAAACCCTTGAAACAACAGCATTTTAAGTGTACTGGCCCTTTAAGAGGTGGACCTGGGAAGCTTACAGACCTTTAAAATTGGCAATACTTTAAGGTGACTGGCCTATGAAGAGGATGACCATGGAAGTGGACAGTCCTTAAAGATGCATTATTGTGTGTGGGTGGCCTTCTAAGAGACAACCCTGGGAATGGACAGACCTTTGGAAATGTCAATGTGGCTTATGAAGTGGAAAGCCACTTGAACATGTGACATGTTTTGATGACTGGCCCTTTAAGAGGCAGACCCTAGAAGTGGACAAACCCTTGAAGAGGTGACAAATTTAGAGAATTATGTCCTTTAAGAGGTTGACCAGGGTTGTGTACAAACCCTTGAAACAACAGCATTTTAAGTGTACTGGCCCTTTAAGAGGTGGACCTGGGAAGCTTACAGACCTTTAAAATTGGCAATACTTTAAGGTGACTGGCCTATGAAGAGGATGACCATGGAAGTGGACAGTCCTTAAAGATGCATTATTGTGTGTGGGTGGCCTTCTAAGAGACAACCCTGGGAATGGACAGACCTTTGGAAATGTCAATGTGGCTTATGAAGTGGAAAGCCACTTGAACATGTGACATGTTTTGATGACTGGCCCTTTAAGAGGCAGACCCTAGAAGTGGACAAACCCTTGAAGAGGTGACAAATTTAGGGAATTATGTGCTTTAAGAGGTTGACCAGGGTTGTGTACAAACCCTCGAAACAACAGCATTTTAAGTGTACTGGCCCTTTAAGAGGTGGACCTGGGAAGCTTACAGACCTTTAAAATTGGCAATACTTTAAGGTGACTGGCCTATGAAGAGGATGACCATGGAAGTGGACAGTCCTTAAAGATGCATTATTGTGTGTGGGTGGCCTTCTAAGAGACAACCCTGGGAATGGACAGACCTTTGGAAATGTCAATGTGGCTTATGAAGTGGAAAGCCACTTGAACATGTGACATGTTTTGATGACTGGCCCTTTAAGAGGCAGACCCTAGAAGTGGACAAACCCTTGAAGAGGTGACAAATTTAGAGAATTATGTCCTTTAAGAGGTTGACCAGGGTTGTGTACAAACCCTTGAAACAACAGCATTTTAAGTGTACTGGCCCTTTAAGAGGTGGACCTGGGAAGCTTACAGACCTTTAAAATTGGCAATACTTTAAGGTGACTGGCCTATGAAGAGGATGACCATGGAAGTGGACAGTCCTTAAAGATGCATTATTGTGTGTGGGTGGCCTTCTAAGAGACAACCCTGGGAATGGACAGACCTTTGGAAATGTCAATGTGGCTTATGAAGTGGAAAGCCACTTGAACATGTGACATGTTTTGATGACTGGCCCTTTAAGAGGCAGACCCTAGAAGTGGACAAACCCTTGAAGAGGTGACAAGTTTAGGGAATTATGTGCTTTAAGAGGTTGACCAGGGTTGTGTACAAACCCTCGAAACAACAGCATTTTAAGTGTACTGGCCCTTTAAGAGGTGGACCTGGGAAGCTTACAGACCTTTAAAATTGGCAATACTTTAAGGTGACTGGCCTATGAAGAGGATGACCATGGAAGTGGACAGTCCTTAAAGATGCATTATTGTGTGTGGGTGGCCTTCTAAGAGACAACCCTGGGAATGGACAGACCTTTGGAAATGTCAATGTGGCTTATGAAGTGGAAAGCCACTTGAACATGTGACATGTTTTGATGACTGGCCCTTTAAGAGGCAGACCCTAGAAGTGGACAAACCCTTGAAGAGGTGACAAATTTAGGGAATTATGTCCTTTAAGAGGTTGACCAGGGTTGTGTACAAACCCTCGAAACAACAGCATTTTAAGTGTACTGGCCCTTTAAGAGGTGGACCTGGGAAGCTTACGGACCTTTAAAATTGGCAATACTTTAAGGTGACTGGCCTATGAAGAGGATGACCATGGAAGTGGACAGTCCTTAAAGATGCATTATTGTGTGTGGGTGGCCATCTAAGAGACAACCCTGGGAATGGACAGACCTTTGGAAATGTCAATGTGGCTTATGAAGTGGAAAGCCACTTGAACATGTGACATGTTTTGATGACTGGCCCTTTAAGAGGCAGACCCTAGAAGTGGACAAACCCTTGAAGAGGTGACAAATTTAGGGAATTATGTCCTTTAAGAGGTTGACCAGGGTTGTGTACAAACCCTCAAAACAACAGCATTTTAAGTGTACTGGCCCTTTAAGAGGTGGACCTGGGAAGCTTACGGACCTTTAAAATTGGCAATACTTTAAGGTGACTGGCCTATGAAGAGGATGACCATGGAAGTGGACAGTCCTTAAAGATGCATTATTGTGTGTGGGTGGCCTTCTAAGAGACACCCCTGGGAATGGACAGACCTTTGGAAATGTCAATGTGGCTTATGAAGTGGAAATCCACTTGAACATGTGACATGTTTTGATGACTGGCCCTTTAAGAGGCAGACCCTAGATATGGACAAACCCTTGAAGAGGTGACAAATTTAGGGAATTATGTCCTTTAAGAGGTTGACCAGGGTTGTGTACAAACCCTTGAAACAACAGTATTTTAAGTGTACTGGCCCTTTAAGAGGTGGACCTGGGAAGCTTACAGACCTTTAAAATTGGCAATACTTTAAGGTGACTGGCCTATGAAGAGGATGACCATGGAAGTGGACAGTCCTTAAAGATGCATTATTGTGTGTGGGTGGCCTTCTAAGAGACAACCCTGGGAATGGACAGACCTTTGGAAATGTCAATGTGGCTTATGAAGTGGAAAGCCACTTGAACATGTGACATGTTTTGCGGACTGGCCCTTTAAGAGGCAGACCCTAGAAGTGGACAAACCCTTGAAGAGGTGACAAATTTAGGGAATTATGTCCTTTAAGAGGTTGACCAGGGTTGTGTACAAACCCTCGAAACAACAGCATTTTAAGTGTACTGGCCCTTTAAGAGGTGGACCTGGGAAGCTTACGGACCTTTAAAATTGGCAATACTTTAAGGTGACTGGCCTATGAAGAGGATGACCATGGAAGTGGACAGTCCTTAAAGATGCATTATTGTGTGTGGGTGGCCTTCTAAGAGACAACCCTGGGAATGGACAGACCTTTGGAAATGTCAATGTGGCTTATGAAGTGGAAAGCCACTTGAACATGTGACATGTTTTGCGGACTGGCCCTTTAAGAGGCAGACCCTAGAAGTGGACAAACCCTTTAAGAGGTGACAAATTTAGGGAATTATGTCCTTTAAGAGGTTGACCAGGGTTGTGTACAAACCCTCGAAAAAACAGCATTTTAAGTGTACTGGCCCTTTAAGAGGTGGACCTGGGAAGCTTACGGACCTTTAAAATTGGCAATACTTTAAGGTGACTGGCCTATGAAGAGGATGACCATGGAAGTGGACAGTCCTTAAAGATGCATTATTGTGTGTGGGTGGCCTTCTAAGAGACAACCCTGGGAATGGACAGACCTTTGGAAATGTCAATGTGGCTTATGAAGTGGAAAGCCACTTGAACATGTGACATGTTTTGCGGACTGGCCCTTTAAGAGGCAGACCCTAGAAGTGGACAAACCCTTGAAGAGGTGACAAATTTAGGGAATTATGTCCTTTAAGAGGTTGACCAGGGTTGTGTACAAACCCTCGAAACAACAGCATTTTAAGTGTACTGGCCCTTTAAGAGGTGGACCTGGGAAGCTTACAGACCTTTAAAATTGGCAATACTTTAAGGTGACTGGCCTATGAAGAGGATGACCATGGAAGTGGACAGTCCTTAAAGATGCATTATTGTGTGTGGGTGGCCTTCTAAGAGACAACCCTGGGAATGGACAGACCTTTGGAAATGTCAATGTGGCTTATGAAGTGGAAATCCACTTGAACATGTGACGTGTTTTGATGACTGGCCCTTTAAGAGGCAGACCCTAGATATGGACAAACCCTTGAAGAGGTGACAAATTTAGGGAATTATGTCCTTTAAGAGGTTGACCAGGGTTGTGTACAAACCCTTGAAACAACAGTATTTTAAGTGTACTGGCCCTTTAAGAGGTGGACCTGGGAAGCTTACAGACCTTTAAAATTGGCAATACTTTAAGGTGACTGGCCTATGAAGAGGATGACCATGGAAGTGGACAGTCCTTAAAGATGCATTATTGTGTGTGGGTGGCCTTCTAAGAGACAACCCTGGGAATGGACAGACCTTTGGAAATGTCAATGTGGCTTATGACGTGGAAAGCCACTTGAACATGTGACATGTTTTGCGGACTGGCCCTTTAAGAGGCAGACCCTAGAAGTGGACAAACCCTTGAAGAGGTGACAAATTTAGGGAATTATGTCCTTTAAGAGGTTGACCAGGGTTGTGTACAAACCCTCAAAACAACAGCATTTTAAGTGTACTGGCCCTTTAAGAGGTGGACCTGGGAAGCTTACGGACCTTAAAAATTGGCAATACTTTAAGGTGACTGGCCTATGAAGAGGATGACCATGGAAGTGGACAGTCCTTAAAGATGCATTATTGTGTGTGGGTGGCCTTCTAAGAGACAACCCTGGGAATGGACAGACCTTTGGAAATGTCAATGTGGCTTATGAAGTGGAAAGCCACTTGAACATGTGACATGTTTTGATGACTGGCCCTTTAAGAGGCAGACCCTAGAAGTGGACAAACCCTTGAAGAGGTGACAAATTTAGGGAATTATGTCCTTTAAGAGGTTGACCAGGGTTGTGTACAAACCCTTGAAACAACAGCATTTTAAGTGTACTGGCCCTTTAAGAGGTGGACCTGGGAAGCTTACAGACCTTTAAAATTGGCAATACTTTAAGGTGACTGGCCTATGAAGAGGATGACCATGGAAGTGGACAGTCCTTAAAGATGCATTATTGTGTGTGGGTGGCCTTCTAAGAGACAACCCTGGGAATGGACAGACCTTTGGAAATGTCAATGTGGCTTATGAAGTGGAAAGCCACTTGAACATGTGACATGTTTTGATGACTGGCCCTTTAAGAGGCAGACCCTAGAAGTGGACAAACCCTTGAAGAGGTGACAAATTTAGGGAATTATGTCCTTTAAGAGGTTGACCAGGGTTGTGTACAAACCCTTGAAACAACAGCATTTTAAGTGTACTGGCCCTTTAAGAGGTGGACCTGGGAAGCTTACAGACCTTTAAAATTGGCAATACTTTAAGGTGACTGGCCTATGAAGAGGATGACCATGGAAGTGGACAGTCCTTAAAGATGCATTATTGTGTGTGGGTGGCCTTCTAAGAGACAACCCTGGGAATGGACAGACCTTTGGAAATGTCAATGTGGCTTATGAAGTGGAAAGCCACTTGAACATGTGACATGTTTTGATGACTGGCCCTTTAAGAGGCAGACCCTAGAAGTGGACAAACCCTTGAAGAGGTGACAAATTTAGGGAATTATGTCCTTTAAGAGGTTGACCAGGGTTGTGTACAAACCCTCGAAACAACAGCATTTTAAGTGTACTGGCCCTTTAAGAGGTGGACCTGGGAAGCTTACAGACCTTTAAAATTGGCAATACTTTAAGGTGACTGGCCTATGAAGAGGATGACCATGGAAGTGGACAGTCCTTAAAGATGCATTATTGTGTGTGGGTGGCCTTCTAAGAGACAACCCTGGGAATGGACAGACCTTTGGAAATGTCAATGTGGCTTATGAAGTGGAAATCCACTTGAACATGTGACGTGTTTTGATGACTGGCCCTTTAAGAGGCAGACCCTAGATATGGACAAACCCTTGAAGAGGTGACAAATTTAGGGAATTATGTCCTTTAAGAGGTTGACCAGGGTTGTGTACAAACCCTTGAAACAACAGTATTTTAAGTGTACTGGCCCTTTAAGAGGTGGACCTGGGAAGCTTACAGACCTTTAAAATTGGCAATACTTTAAGGTGACTGGCCTATGAAGAGGATGACCATGGAAGTGGACAGTCCTTAAAGATGCATTATTGTGTGTGGGTGGCCTTCTAAGAGACAACCCTGGGAATGGACAGACCTTTGGAAATGTCAATGTGGCTTATGAAGTGGAAATCCACTTGAACATGTGACGTGTTTTGATGACTGGCCCTTTAAGAGGCAGACCCTAGATATGGACAAACCCTTGAAGAGGTGACAAATTTAGGGAATTATGTCCTTTAAGAGGTTGACCAGGGTTGTGTACAAACCCTTGAAACAACAGTATTTTAAGTGTACTGGCCCTTTAAGAGGTGGACCTGGGAAGCTTACAGACCTTTAAAATTGGCAATACTTTAAGGTGACTGGCCTATGAAGAGGATGACCATGGAAGTGGACAGTCCTTAAAGATGCATTATTGTGTGTGGGTGGCCTTCTAAGAGACAACCCTGGGAATGGACAGACCTTTGGAAATGTCAATGTGGCTTATGACGTGGAAAGCCACTTGAACATGTGACATGTTTTGCGGACTGGCCCTTTAAGAGGCAGACCCTAGAAGTGGACAAACCCTTGAAGAGGTGACAAATTTAGGGAATTATGTCCTTTAAGAGGTTGACCAGGGTTGTGTACAAACCCTCAAAACAACAGCATTTTAAGTGTACTGGCCCTTTAAGAGGTGGACCTGGGAAGCTTACGGACCTTAAAAATTGGCAATACTTTAAGGTGACTGGCCTATGAAGAGGATGACCATGGAAGTGGACAGTCCTTAAAGATGCATTATTGTGTGTGGGTGGCCTTCTAAGAGACAACCCTGGGAATGGACAGACCTTTGGAAATGTCAATGTGGCTTATGAAGTGGAAAGCCACTTGAACATGTGACATGTTTTGATGACTGGCCCTTTAAGAGGCAGACCCTAGAAGTGGACAAACCCTTGAAGAGGTGACAAATTTAGGGAATTATGTCCTTTAAGAGGTTGACCAGGGTTGTGTACAAACCCTTGAAACAACAGCATTTTAAGTGTACTGGCCCTTTAAGAGGTGGACCTGGGAAGCTTACAGACCTTTAAAATTGGCAATACTTTAAGGTGACTGGCCTATGAAGAGGATGACCATGGAAGTGGACAGTCCTTAAAGATGCATTATTGTGTGTGGGTGGCCTTCTAAGAGACAACCCTGGGAATGGACAGACCTTTGGAAATGTCAATGTGGCTTATGAAGTGGAAAGCCACTTGAACATGTGACATGTTTTGATGACTGGCCCTTTAAGAGGCAGACCCTAGAAGTGGACAAACCCTTGAAGAGGTGACAAATTTAGGGAATTATGTCCTTTAAGAGGTTGACCAGGGTTGTGTACAAACCCTTGAAACAACAGCATTTTAAGTGTACTGGCCCTTTAAGAGGTGGACCTGGGAAGCTTACAGACCTTTAAAATTGGCAATACTTTAAGGTGACTGGCCTATGAAGAGGATGACCATGGAAGTGGACAGTCCTTAAAGATGCATTATTGTGTGTGGGTGGCCTTCTAAGAGACAACCCTGGGAATGGACAGACCTTTGGAAATGTCAATGTGGCTTATGAAGTGGAAAGCCACTTGAACATGTGACATGTTTTGATGACTGGCCCTTTAAGAGGCAGACCCTAGAAGTGGACAAACCCTTGAAGAGGTGACAAATTTAGGGAATTATGTCCTTTAAGAGGTTGACCAGGGTTGTGTACAAACCCTTGAAACAACAGCATTTTAAGTGTACTGGCCCTTTAAGAGGTGGACCTGGGAAGCTTACAGACCTTTAAAATTGGCAATACTTTAAGGTGACTGGCCTATGAAGAGGATGACCATGGAAGTGGACAGTCCTTAAAGATGCATTATTGTGTGTGGGTGGCCTTCTAAGAGACAACCCTGGGAATGGACAGACCTTTGGAAATGTCAATGTGGCTTATGAAGTGGAAAGCCACTTGAACATGTGACATGTTTTGATGACTGGCCCTTTAAGAGGCAGACCCTAGAAGTGGACAAACCCTTGAAGAGGTGACAAATTTAGGGAATTATGTCCTTTAAGAGGTTGACCAGGGTTGTGTACAAACCCTCGAAACAACAGCATTTTAAGTGTACTGGCCCTTTAAGAGGTGGACCTGGGAAGCTTACAGACCTTTAAAATTGGCAATACTTTAAGGTGACTGGCCTATGAAGAGGATGACCATGGAAGTGGACAGTCCTTAAAGATGCATTATTGTGTGTGGGTGGCCTTCTAAGAGACAACCCTGGGAATGGACAGACCTTTGGAAATGTCAATGTGGCTTATGAAGTGGAAAGCCACTTGAACATGTGACATGTTTTGCGGACTGGCCCTTTAAGAGGCAGACCCTAGAAGTGGACAAACCCTTGAAGAGGTGACAAATTTAGGGAATTATGTCCTTTAAGAGGTTGACCAGGGTTGTGTACAAACCCTCGAAACAACAGCATTTTAAGTGTACTGGCCCTTTAAGAGGTGGACCTGGGAAGCTTACGGACCTTTAAAATTGGCAATACTTTAAGGTGACTGGCCTATGAAGAGGATGACCATGGAAGTGGACAGTCCTTAAAGATGCATTATTGTGTGTGGGTGGCCTTCTAAGAGACAACCCTGGGAATGGACAGACCTTTGGAAATGTCAATGTGGCTTATGAAGTGGAAAGCCACTTGAACATGTGACATGTTTTGCGGACTGGCCCTTTAAGAGGCAGACCCTAGAAGTGGACAAACCCTTTAAGAGGTGACAAATTTAGGGAATTATGTCCTTTAAGAGGTTGACCAGGGTTGTGTACAAACCCTCGAAAAAACAGCATTTTAAGTGTACTGGCCCTTTAAGAGGTGGACCTGGGAAGCTTACGGACCTTTAAAATTGGCAATACTTTAAGGTGACTGGCCTATGAAGAGGATGACCATGGAAGTGGACAGTCCTTAAAGATGCATTATTGTGTGTGGGTGGCCTTCTAAGAGACAACCCTGGGAATGGACAGACCTTTGGAAATGTCAATGTGGCTTATGAAGTGGAAAGCCACTTGAACATGTGACATGTTTTGCGGACTGGCCCTTTAAGAGGCAGACCCTAGAAGTGGACAAACCCTTGAAGAGGTGACAAATTTAGGGAATTATGTCCTTTAAGAGGTTGACCAGGGTTGTGTACAAACCCTCGAAACAACAGCATTTTAAGTGTACTGGCCCTTTAAGAGGTGGACCTGGGAAGCTTACAGACCTTTAAAATTGGCAATACTTTAAGGTGACTGGCCTATGAAGAGGATGACCATGGAAGTGGACAGTCCTTAAAGATGCATTATTGTGTGTGGGTGGCCTTCTAAGAGACAACCCTGGGAATGGACAGACCCTTGGAAATGTCAATGTGGCTTATGAAGTGGAAATCCACTTGAACATGTGACGTGTTTTGATGACTGGCCCTTTAAGAGGCAGACCCTAGATATGGACAAACCCTTGAAGAGGTGACAAATTTAGGGAATTATGTCCTTTAAGAGGTTGACCAGGGTTGTGTACAAACCCTTGAAACAACAGTATTTTAAGTGTACTGGCCCTTTAAGAGGTGGACCTGGGAAGCTTACAGACCTTTAAAATTGGCAATACTTTAAGGTGACTGGCCTATGAAGAGGATGACCATGGAAGTGGACAGTCCTTAAAGATGCATTATTGTGTGTGGGTGGCCTTCTAAGAGACAACCCTGGGAATGGACAGACCTTTGGAAATGTCAATGTGGCTTATGACGTGGAAAGCCACTTGAACATGTGACATGTTTTGCGGACTGGCCCTTTAAGAGGCAGACCCTAGAAGTGGACAAACCCTTGAAGAGGTGACAAATTTAGGGAATTATGTCCTTTAAGAGGTTGACCAGGGTTGTGTACAAACCCTCAAAACAACAGCATTTTAAGTGTACTGGCCCTTTAAGAGGTGGACCTGGGAAGCTTACGGACCTTAAAAATTGGCAATACTTTAAGGTGACTGGCCTATGAAGAGGATGACCATGGAAGTGGACAGTCCTTAAAGATGCATTATTGTGTGTGGGTGGCCTTCTAAGAGACAACCCTGGGAATGGACAGACCTTTGGAAATGTCAATGTGGCTTATGAAGTGGAAAGCCACTTGAACATGTGACATGTTTTGATGACTGGCCCTTTAAGAGGCAGACCCTAGAAGTGGACAAACCCTTGAAGAGGTGACAAATTTAGGGAATTATGTCCTTTAAGAGGTTGACCAGGGTTGTGTACAAACCCTTGAAACAACAGCATTTTAAGTGTACTGGCCCTTTAAGAGGTGGACCTGGGAAGCTTACAGACCTTTAAAATTGGCAATACTTTAAGGTGACTGGCCTATGAAGAGGATGACCATGGAAGTGGACAGTCCTTAAAGATGCATTATTGTGTGTGGGTGGCCTTCTAAGAGACAACCCTGGGAATGGACAGACCTTTGGAAATGTCAATGTGGCTTATGAAGTGGAAAGCCACTTGAACATGTGACATGTTTTGATGACTGGCCCTTTAAGAGGCAGACCCTAGAAGTGGACAAACCCTTGAAGAGGTGACAAATTTAGGGAATTATGTCCTTTAAGAGGTTGACCAGGGTTGTGTACAAACCCTTGAAACAACAGCATTTTAAGTGTACTGGCCCTTTAAGAGGTGGACCTGGGAAGCTTACAGACCTTTAAAATTGGCAATACTTTAAGGTGACTGGCCTATGAAGAGGATGACCATGGAAGTGGACAGTCCTTAAAGATGCATTATTGTGTGTGGGTGGCCTTCTAAGAGACAACCCTGGGAATGGACAGACCTTTGGAAATGTCAATGTGGCTTATGAAGTGGAAAGCCACTTGAACATGTGACATGTTTTGATGACTGGCCCTTTAAGAGGCAGACCCTAGAAGTGGACAAACCCTTGAAGAGGTGACAAATTTAGGGAATTATGTCCTTTAAGAGGTTGACCAGGGTTGTGTACAAACCCTTGAAACAACAGCATTTTAAGTGTACTGGCCCTTTAAGAGGTGGACCTGGGAAGCTTACAGACCTTTAAAATTGGCAATACTTTAAGGTGACTGGCCTATGAAGAGGATGACCATGGAAGTGGACAGTCCTTAAAGATGCATTATTGTGTGTGGGTGGCCTTCTAAGAGACAACCCTGGGAATGGACAGACCTTTGGAAATGTCAATGTGGCTTATGAAGTGGAAAGCCACTTGAACATGTGACATGTTTTGATGACTGGCCCTTTAAGAGGCAGACCCTAGAAGTGGACAAACCCTTGAAGAGGTGACAAATTTAGGGAATTATGTCCTTTAAGAGGTTGACCAGGGTTGTGTACAAACCCTTGAAACAACAGCATTTTAAGTGTACTGGCCCTTTAAGAGGTGGACCTGGGAAGCTTACAGACCTTTAAAATTGGCAATACTTTAAGGTGACTGGCCTATGAAGAGGATGACCATGGAAGTGGACAGTCCTTAAAGATGCATTATTGTGTGTGGGTGGCCTTCTAAGAGACAACCCTGGGAATGGACAGACCTTTGGAAATGTCAATGTGGCTTATGAAGTGGAAAGCCACTTGAACATGTGACATGTTTTGATGACTGGCCCTTTAAGAGGCAGACCCTAGAAGTGGACAAACCCTTGAAGAGGTGACAAATTTAGGGAATTATGTCCTTTAAGAGGTTGACCAGGGTTGTGTACAAACCCTCGAAACAACAGCATTTTAAGTGTACTGGCCCTTTAAGAGGTGGACCTGGGAAGCTTACAGACCTTTAAAATTGGCAATACTTTAAGGTGACTGGCCTATGAAGAGGATGACCATGGAAGTGGACAGTCCTTAAAGATGCATTATTGTGTGTGGGTGGCCTTCTAAGAGACAACCCTGGGAATGGACAGACCTTTGGAAATGTCAATGTGGCTTATGAAGTGGAAAGCCACTTGAACATGTGACATGTTTTGCGGACTGGCCCTTTAAGAGGCAGACCCTAGAAGTGGACAAACCCTTGAAGAGGTGACAAATTTAGGGAATTATGTCCTTTAAGAGGTTGACCAGGGTTGTGTACAAACCCTCGAAACAACAGCATTTTAAGTGTACTGGCCCTTTAAGAGGTGGACCTGGGAAGCTTACGGACCTTTAAAATTGGCAATACTTTAAGGTGACTGGCCTATGAAGAGGATGACCATGGAAGTGGACAGTCCTTAAAGATGCATTATTGTGTGTGGGTGGCCTTCTAAGAGACAACCCTGGGAATGGACAGACCTTTGGAAATGTCAATGTGGCTTATGAAGTGGAAAGCCACTTGAACATGTGACATGTTTTGCGGACTGGCCCTTTAAGAGGCAGACCCTAGAAGTGGACAAACCCTTTAAGAGGTGACAAATTTAGGGAATTATGTCCTTTAAGAGGTTGACCAGGGTTGTGTACAAACCCTCGAAAAAACAGCATTTTAAGTGTACTGGCCCTTTAAGAGGTGGACCTGGGAAGCTTACGGACCTTTAAAATTGGCAATACTTTAAGGTGACTGGCCTATGAAGAGGATGACCATGGAAGTGGACAGTCCTTAAAGATGCATTATTGTGTGTGGGTGGCCTTCTAAGAGACAACCCTGGGAATGGACAGACCTTTGGAAATGTCAATGTGGCTTATGAAGTGGAAAGCCACTTGAACATGTGACATGTTTTGCGGACTGGCCCTTTAAGAGGCAGACCCTAGAAGTGGACAAACCCTTGAAGAGGTGACAAATTTAGGGAATTATGTCCTTTAAGAGGTTGACCAGGGTTGTGTACAAACCCTCGAAACAACAGCATTTTAAGTGTACTGGCCCTTTAAGAGGTGGACCTGGGAAGCTTACAGACCTTTAAAATTGGCAATACTTTAAGGTGACTGGCCTATGAAGAGGATGACCATGGAAGTGGACAGTCCTTAAAGATGCATTATTGTGTGTGGGTGGCCTTCTAAGAGACAACCCTGGGAATGGACAGACCTTTGGAAATGTCAATGTGGCTTATGAAGTGGAAATCCACTTGAACATGTGACGTGTTTTGATGACTGGCCCTTTAAGAGGCAGACCCTAGATATGGACAAACCCTTGAAGAGGTGACAAATTTAGGGAATTATGTCCTTTAAGAGGTTGACCAGGGTTGTGTACAAACCCTTGAAACAACAGTATTTTAAGTGTACTGGCCCTTTAAGAGGTGGACCTGGGAAGCTTACAGACCTTTAAAATTGGCAATACTTTAAGGTGACTGGCCTATGAAGAGGATGACCATGGAAGTGGACAGTCCTTAAAGATGCATTATTGTGTGTGGGTGGCCTTCTAAGAGACAACCCTGGGAATGGACAGACCTTTGGAAATGTCAATGTGGCTTATGACGTGGAAAGCCACTTGAACATGTGACATGTTTTGCGGACTGGCCCTTTAAGAGGCAGACCCTAGAAGTGGACAAACCCTTGAAGAGGTGACAAATTTAGGGAATTATGTCCTTTAAGAGGTTGACCAGGGTTGTGTACAAACCCTCAAAACAACAGCATTTTAAGTGTACTGGCCCTTTAAGAGGTGGACCTGGGAAGCTTACGGACCTTAAAAATTGGCAATACTTTAAGGTGACTGGCCTATGAAGAGGATGACCATGGAAGTGGACAGTCCTTAAAGATGCATTATTGTGTGTGGGTGGCCTTCTAAGAGACAACCCTGGGAATGGACAGACCTTTGGAAATGTCAATGTGGCTTATGAAGTGGAAAGCCACTTGAACATGTGACATGTTTTGATGACTGGCCCTTTAAGAGGCAGACCCTAGAAATGGACAAACCCTTGAAGAGGTGACAAATTTAGGGAATTATGTCCTTTAAGAGGTTGACCAGGGTTGTGTACAAACCCTTGAAACAACAGCATTTTAAGTGTACTGGCCCTTTAAGAGGTGGACCTGGGAAGCTTACAGACCTTTAAAATTGGCAATACTTTAAGGTGACTGGCCTATGAAGAGGATGACCATGGAAGTGGACAGTCCTTAAAGATGCATTATTGTGTGTGGGTGGCCTTCTAAGAGACAACCCTGGGAATGGACAGACCTTTGGAAATGTCAATGTGGCTTATGAAGTGGAAAGCCACTTGAACATGTGACATGTTTTGATGACTGGCCCTTTAAGAGGCAGACCCTAGAAGTGGACAAACCCTTGAAGAGGTGACAAATTTAGGGAATTATGTCCTTTAAGAGGTTGACCAGGGTTGTGTACAAACCCTCGAAACAACAGCATTTTAAGTGTACTGGCCCTTTAAGAGGTGGACCTGGGAAGCTTACAGACCTTTAAAATTGGCAATACTTTAAGGTGACTGGCCTATGAAGAGGATGACCATGGAAGTGGACAGTCCTTAAAGATGCATTATTGTGTGTGGGTGGCCTTCTAAGAGACAACCCTGGGAATGGACAGACCTTTGGAAATGTCAATGTGGCTTATGAAGTGGAAAGCCACTTGAACATGTGACATGTTTTGCGGACTGGCCCTTTAAGAGGCAGACCCTAGAAGTGGACAAACCCTTGAAGAGGTGACAAATTTAGGGAATTATGTCCTTTAAGAGGTTGACCAGGGTTGTGTACAAACCCTCGAAACAACAGCATTTTAAGTGTACTGGCCCTTTAAGAGGTGGACCTGGGAAGCTTACGGACCTTTAAAATTGGCAATACTTTAAGGTGACTGGCCTATGAAGAGGATGACCATGGAAGTGGACAGTCCTTAAAGATGCATTATTGTGTGTGGGTGGCCTTCTAAGAGACAACCCTGGAATGGACAGACCTTTGGAAATGTCAATGTGGCTTATGAAGTGGAAATCCACTTGAACATGTGACGTGTTTTGATGACTGGCCCTTTAAGAGGCAGACCCTAGATATGGACAAACCCTTGAAGAGGTGACAAATTTAGGGAATTATGTCCTTTAAGAGGTTGACCAGGGTTGTGTACAAACCCTTGAAACAACAGTATTTTAAGTGTACTGGCCCTTTAAGAGGTGGACCTGGGAAGCTTACAGACCTTTAAAATTGGCAATACTTTAAGGTGACTGGCCTATGAAGAGGATGACCATGGAAGTGGACAGTCCTTAAAGATGCATTATTGTGTGTGGGTGGCCTTCTAAGAGACAACCCTGGGAATGGACAGACCTTTGGAAATGTCAATGTGGCTTATGACGTGGAAAGCCACTTGAACATGTGACATGTTTTGCGGACTGGCCCTTTAAGAGGCAGACCCTAGAAGTGGACAAACCCTTGAAGAGGTGACAAATTTAGGGAATTATGTCCTTTAAGAGGTTGACCAGGGTTGTGTACAAACCCTCAAAACAACAGCATTTTAAGTGTACTGGCCCTTTAAGAGGTGGACCTGGGAAGCTTACGGACCTTTAAAATTGGCAATACTTTAAGGTGACTGGCCTATGAAGAGGATGACCATGGAAGTGGACAGTCCTTAAAGATGCATTATTGTGTGTGGGTGGCCATCTAAGAGACAACCCTGGGAATGGACAGACCTTTGGAAATGTCAATGTGGCTTATGAAGTGGAAAGCCACTTGAACATGTGACATGTTTTGATGACTGGCCCTTTAAGAGGCAGACCCTAGAAGTGGACAAACCCTTGAAGAGGTGACAAATTTAGGGAATTATGTCCTTTAAGAGGTTGACCAGGGTTGTGTACAAACCCTTGAAACAACAGCATTTTAAGTGTACTGGCCCTTTAAGAGGTGGACCTGGGAAGCTTACAGACCTTTAAAATTGGCAATACTTTAAGGTGACTGGCCTATGAAGAGGATGACCATGGAAGTGGACAGTCCTTAAAGATGCATTATTGTGTGTGGGTGGCCTTCTAAGAGACAACCCTGGGAATGGACAGACCTTTGGAAATGTCAATGTGGCTTATGAAGTGGAAAGCCACTTGAACATGTGACATGTTTTGATGACTGGCCCTTTAAGAGGCAGACCCTAGAAGTGGACAAACCCTTGAAGAGGTGACAAATTTAGGGAATTATGTCCTTTAAGAGGTTGACCAGGGTTGTGTACAAACCCTCAAAACAACAGCATTTTAAGTGTACTGGCCCTTTAAGAGGTGGACCTGGGAAGCTTACGGACCTTTAAAATTGGCAATACTTTAAGGTGACTGGCCTATGAAGAGGATGACCATGGAAGTGGACAGTCCTTAAAGATGCATTATTGTGTGTGGGTGGCCATCTAAGAGACAACCCTGGGAATGGACAGACCTTTGGAAATGTCAATGTGGCTTATGAAGTGGAAAGCCACTTGAACATGTGACATGTTTTGATGACTGGCCCTTTAAGAGGCAGACCCTAGAAGTGAACAAACCCTTGAAGAGGTGACAAATTTAGGGAATTATGTCCTTTAAGAGGTTGACCAGGGTTGTGTACAAACCCTCAAAACAACAGCATTTTAAGTGTACTGGCCCTTTAAGAGGTGGACCTGGGAAGCTTACGGACCTTTAAAATTGGCAATACTTTAAGGTGACTGGCCTATGAAGAGGATGACCATGGAAGTGGACAGTCCTTAAAGATGCATTATTGTGTGTGGGTGGCCTTCTAAGAGACAACCCTGGGAATGGACAGACCTTTGGAAATGTCAATGTGGCTTATGACGTGGAAAGCCACTTGAACATGTGACATGTTTTGCGGACTGGCCCTTTAAGAGGCAGACCCTAGAAGTGGACAAACCCTTGAAGAGGTGACAAATTTAGGGAATTATGTCCTTTAAGAGGTTGACCAGGGTTGTGTACAAACCCTCAAAACAACAGCATTTTAAGTGTACTGGCCCTTTAAGAGGTGGACCTGGGAAGCTTACGGACCTTAAAAATTGGCAATACTTTAAGGTGACTGGCCTATGAAGAGGATGACCATGGAAGTGGACAGTCCTTAAAGATGCATTATTGTGTGTGGGTGGCCTTCTAAGAGACAACCCTGGGAATGGACAGACCTTTGGAAATGTCAATGTGGCTTATGAAGTGGAAAGCCACTTGAACATGTGACATGTTTTGATGACTGGCCCTTTAAGAGGCAGACCCTAGAAGTGGACAAACCCTTGAAGAGGTGACAAATTTAGGGAATTATGTCCTTTAAGAGGTTGACCAGGGTTGTGTACAAACCCTCAAAACAACAGCATTTTAAGTGTACTGGCCCTTTAAGAGGTGGACCTGGGAAGCTTACGGACCTTTAAAATTGGCAATACTTTAAGGTGACTGGCCTATGAAGAGGATGACCATGGAAGTGGACAGTCCTTAAAGATGCATTATTGTGTGTGGGTGGCCATCTAAGAGACAACCCTGGGAATGGACAGACCTTTGGAAATGTCAATGTGGCTTATGAAGTGGAAAGCCACTTGAACATGTGACATGTTTTGATGACTGGCCCTTTAAGAGGCAGACCCTAGAAGTGGACAAACCCTTGAAGAGGTGACAAATTTAGGGAATTATGTCCTTTAAGAGGTTGACCAGGGTTGTGTACAAACCCTCAAAACAACAGCATTTTAAGTGTACTGGCCCTTTAAGAGGTGGACCTGGGAAGCTTACGGACCTTTAAAATTGGCAATACTTTAAGGTGACTGGCCTATGAAGAGGATGACCATGGAAGTGGACAGTCCTTAAAGATGCATTATTGTGTGTGGGTGGCCTTCTAAGAGACAACCCTGGGAATGGACAGACCTTTGGAAATGTCAATGTGGCTTATGACGTGGAAAGCCACTTGAACATGTGACATGTTTTGCGGACTGGCCCTTTAAGAGGCAGACCCTAGAAGTGGACAAACCCTTGAAGAGGTGACAAATTTAGGGAATTATGTCCTTTAAGAGGTTGACCAGGGTTGTGTACAAACCCTCGAAACAACAGCATTTTAAGTGTACTGGCCCTTTAAGAGGTGGACCTGGGAAGCTTACAGACCTTTAAAATTGGCAATACTTTAAGGTGACTGGCCTATGAAGAGGATGACCATGGAAGTGGACAGTCCTTAAAGATGCATTATTGTGTGTGGGTGGCCTTCTAAGAGACAACCCTGGGAATGGACAGACCTTTGGAAATGTCAATGTGGCTTATGAAGTGGAAATCCACTTGAACATGTGACGTGTTTTGATGACTGGCCCTTTAAGAGGCAGACCCTAGATATGGACAAACCCTTGAAGAGGTGACAAATTTAGGGAATTATGTCCTTTAAGAGGTTGACCAGGGTTGTGTACAAACCCTTGAAACAACAGTATTTTAAGTGTACTGGCCCTTTAAGAGGTGGACCTGGGAAGCTTACAGACCTTTAAAATTGGCAATACTTTAAGGTGACTGGCCTATGAAGAGGATGACCATGGAAGTGGACAGTCCTTAAAGATGCATTATTGTGTGTGGGTGGCCTTCTAAGAGACAACCCTGGGAATGGACAGACCTTTGGAAATGTCAATGTGGCTTATGACGTGGAAAGCCACTTGAACATGTGACATGTTTTGCGGACTGGCCCTTTAAGAGGCAGACCCTAGAAGTGGACAAACCCTTGAAGAGGTGACAAATTTAGGGAATTATGTACTTTAAGAGGTTGACCAGGGTTGTGTACAAACCCTCAAAACAACAGCATTTTAAGTGTACTGGCCCTTTAAGAGGTGGACCTGGGAAGCTTACGGACCTTAAAAATTGGCAATACTTTAAGGTGACTGGCCTATGAAGAGGATGACCATGGAAGTGGACAGTCCTTAAAGATGCATTATTGTGTGTGGGTGGCCTTCTAAGAGACAACCCTGGGAATGGACAGACCTTTGGAAATGTCAATGTGGCTTATGAAGTGGAAAGCCACTTGAACATGTGACATGTTTTGATGACTGGCCCTTTAAGAGGCAGACCCTAGAAGTGGACAAACCCTTGAAGAGGTGACAAATTTAGGGAATTATGTCCTTTAAGAGGTTGACCAGGGTTGTGTACAAACCCTTGAAACAACAGCATTTTAAGTGTACTGGCCCTTTAAGAGGTGGACCTGGGAAGCTTACAGACCTTTAAAATTGGCAATACTTTAAGGTGACTGGCCTATGAAGAGGATGACCATGGAAGTGGACAGTCCTTAAAGATGCATTATTGTGTGTGGGTGGCCTTCTAAGAGACAACCCTGGGAATGGACAGACCTTTGGAAATGTCAATGTGGCTTATGAAGTGGAAAGCCACTTGAACATGTGACATGTTTTGATGACTGGCCCTTTAAGAGGCAGACCCTAGAAGTGGACAAACCCTTGAAGAGGTGACAAATTTAGGGAATTATGTCCTTTAAGAGGTTGACCAGGGTTGTGTACAAACCCTTGAAACAACAGCATTTTAAGTGTACTGGCCCTTTAAGAGGTGGACCTGGGAAGCTTACAGACCTTTAAAATTGGCAATACTTTAAGGTGACTGGCCTATGAAGAGGATGACCATGGAAGTGGACAGTCCTTAAAGATGCATTATTGTGTGTGGGTGGCCTTCTAAGAGACAACCCTGGGAATGGACAGACCTTTGGAAATGTCAATGTGGCTTATGAAGTGGAAAGCCACTTGAACATGTGACATGTTTTGATGACTGGCCCTTTAAGAGGCAGACCCTAGAAGTGGACAAACCCTTGAAGAGGTGACAAATTTAGGGAATTATGTCCTTTAAGAGGTTGACCAGGGTTGTGTACAAACCCTCGAAACAACAGCATTTTAAGTGTACTGGCCCTTTAAGAGGTGGACCTGGGAAGCTTACAGACCTTTAAAATTGGCAATACTTTAAGGTGACTGGCCTATGAAGAGGATGACCATGGAAGTGGACAGTCCTTAAAGATGCATTATTGTGTGTGGGTGGCCTTCTAAGAGACAACCCTGGGAATGGACAGACCTTTGGAAATGTCAATGTGGCTTATGAAGTGGAAAGCCACTTGAACATGTGACATGTTTTGATGACTGGCCCTTTAAGAGGCAGACCCTAGAAGTGGACAAACCCTTGAAGAGGTGACAAATTTAGGGAATTATGTCCTTTAAGAGGTTGACCAGGGTTGTGTACAAACCCTCGAAACAACAGCATTTTAAGTGTACTGGCCCTTTAAGAGGTGGACCTGGGAAGCTTACGGACCTTTAAAATTGGCAATACTTTAAGGTGACTGGCCTATGAAGAGGATGACCATGGAAGTGGACAGTCCTTAAAGATGCATTATTGTGTGTGGGTGGCCATCTAAGAGACAACCCTGGGAATGGACAGACCTTTGGAAATGTCAATGTGGCTTATGAAGTGGAAAGCCACTTGAACATGTGACATGTTTTGATGACTGGCCCTTTAAGAGGCAGACCCTAGAAGTGGACAAACCCTTGAAGAGGTGACAAATTTAGGGAATTATGTCCTTTAAGAGGTTGACCAGGGTTGTGTACAAACCCTCAAAACAACAGCATTTTAAGTGTACTGGCCCTTTAAGAGGTGGACCTGGGAAGCTTACGGACCTTTAAAATTGGCAATACTTTAAGGTGACTGGCCTATGAAGAGGATGACCATGGAAGTGGACAGTCCTTAAAGATGCATTATTGTGTGTGGGTGGCCTTCTAAGAGACACCCCTGGGAATGGACAGACCTTTGGAAATGTCAATGTGGCTTATGAAGTGGAAATCCACTTGAACATGTGACATGTTTTGATGACTGGCCCTTTAAGAGGCAGACCCTAGATATGGACAAACCCTTGAAGAGGTGACAAATTTAGGGAATTATGTCCTTTAAGAGGTTGACCAGGGTTGTGTACAAACCCTTGAAACAACAGTATTTTAAGTGTACTGGCCCTTTAAGAGGTGGACCTGGATAGCTTACAGACCTTTAAAATTGGCAATACTTTAAGGTGACTGGCCTATGAAGAGGATGACCATGAAAGTGGACAGTCCTTAAAGATGCATTATTGTGTGTGGGTGGCCTTCTAAGAGACAACCCTGGGAATGGACAGACCTTTGGAAATGTCAATGTGGCTTATGAAGTGGAAAGCCACTTGAACATGTGACATGTTTTGCGGACTGGCCCTTTAAGAGGCAGACCCTAGAAGTGGACAAACCCTTGAAGAGGTGACAAATTTAGGGAATTATGTCCTTTAAGAGGTTGACCAGGGTTGTGTACAAACCCTCGAAACAACAGCATTTTAAGTGTACTGGCCCTTTAAGAGGTGGACCTGGGAAGCTTACGGACCTTTAAAATTGGCAATACTTTAAGGTGACTGGCCTATGAAGAGGATGACCATGGAAGTGGACAGTCCTTAAATATGCATTATTGTGTGTGGGTGGCCTTCTAAGAGACAACCCTGGGAATGGACAGACCTTTGGAAATGTCAATGTGGCTTATGAAGTGGAAAGCCACTTGAACATGTGACATGTTTTGCGGACTGGCCCTTTAAGAGGCAGACCCTAGAAGTGGACAAACCCTTTAAGAGGTGACAAATTTAGGGAATTATGTCCTTTAAGAGGTTGACCAGGGTTGTGTACAAACCCTCGAAAAAACAGCATTTTAAGTGTACTGGCCCTTTAAGAGGTGGACCTGGGAAGCTTACGGACCTTTAAAATTGGCAATACTTTAAGGTGACTGGCCTATGAAGAGGATGACCATGGAAGTGGACAGTCCTTAAAGATGCATTATTGTGTGTGGGTGGCCTTCTAAGAGACAACCCTGGGAATGGACAGACCTTTGGAAATGTCAATGTGGCTTATGAAGTGGAAAGCCACTTGAACATGTGACATGTTTTGCGGACTGGCCCTTTAAGAGGCAGACCCTAGAAGTGGACACACCCTTGAAGAGGTGACAAATTTAGGGAATTATGTCCTTTAAGAGGTTGACCAGGGTTGTGTACAAACCCTCAAAACAACAGCATTTTAAGTGTACTGGCCCTTTAAGAGGTGGACCTGGGAAGCTTACGGACCTTTAAAATTGGCAATACTTTAAGGTGACTGGCCTATGAAGAGGATGACCATGGAAGTGGACAGTCCTTAAAGATGCATTATTGTGTGTGGGTGGCCATCTAAGAGACAACCCTGGGAATGGACAGACCTTTGGAAATGTCAATGTGGCTTATGAAGTGGAAAGCCACTTGAACATGTGACATGTTTTGATGACTGGCCCTTTAAGAGGCAGACCCTAGAAGTGGACAAACCCTTGAAGAGGTGACAAATTTAGGGAATTATGTCCTTTAAGAGGTTGACCAGGGTTGTGTACAAACCCTTGAAACAACAGCATTTTAAGTGTACTGGCCCTTTAAGAGGTGGACCTGGGAAGCTTACAGACCTTTAAAATTGGCAATACTTTAAGGTGACTGGCCTATGAAGAGGATGACCATGGAAGTGGACAGTCCTTAAAGATGCATTATTGTGTGTGGGTGGCCTTCTAAGAGACAACCCTGGGAATGGACAGACCTTTGGAAATGTCAATGTGGCTTATGAAGTGGAAAGCCACTTGAACATGTGACATGTTTTGATGACTGGCCCTTTAAGAGGCAGACCCTAGAAGTGGACAAACCCTTGAAGAGGTGACAAATTTAGGGAATTATGTCCTTTAAGAGGTTGACCAGGGTTGTGTACAAACCCTCAAAACAACAGCATTTTAAGTGTACTGGCCCTTTAAGAGGTGGACCTGGGAAGCTTACGGACCTTTAAAATTGGCAATACTTTAAGGTGACTGGCCTATGAAGAGGATGACCATGGAAGTGGACAGTCCTTAAAGATGCATTATTGTGTGTGGGTGGCCATCTAAGAGACAACCCTGGGAATGGACAGACCTTTGGAAATGTCAATGTGGCTTATGAAGTGGAAAGCCACTTGAACATGTGACATGTTTTGATGACTGGCCCTTTAAGAGGCAGACCCTAGAAGTGGACAAACCCTTGAAGAGGTGACAAATTTAGGGAATTATGTCCTTTAAGAGGTTGACCAGGGTTGTGTACAAACCCTCAAAACAACAGCATTTTAAGTGTACTGGCCCTTTAAGAGGTGGACCTGGGAAGCTTACGGACCTTTAAAATTGGCAATACTTTAAGGTGACTGGCCTATGAAGAGGATGACCATGGAAGTGGACAGTCCTTAAAGATGCATTATTGTGTGTGGGTGGCCATCTAAGAGACAACCCTGGGAATGGACAGACCTTTGGAAATGTCAATGTGGCTTATGAAGTGGAAAGCCACTTGAACATGTGACATGTTTTGATGACTGGCCCTTTAAGAGGCAGACCCTAGAAGTGGACAAACCCTTGAAGAGGTGACAAATTTAGGGAATTATGTCCTTTAAGAGGTTGACCAGGGTTGTGTACAAACCCTCAAAACAACAGCATTTTAAGTGTACTGGCCCTTTAAGAGGTGGACCTGGGAAGCTTACGGACCTTTAAAATTGGCAATACTTTAAGGTGACTGGCCTATGAAGAGGATGACCATGGAAGTGGACAGTCCTTAAAGATGCATTATTGTGTGTGGGTGGCCATCTAAGAGACAACCCTGGGAATGGACAGACCTTTGGAAATGTCAATGTGGCTTATGAAGTGGAAAGCCACTTGAACATGTGACATGTTTTGATGACTGGCCCTTTAAGAGGCAGACCCTAGAAGTGGACAAACCCTTGAAGAGGTGACAAATTTAGGGAATTATGTCCTTTAAGAGGTTGACCAGGGTTGTGTACAAACCCTCAAAACAACAGCATTTTAAGTGTACTGGCCCTTTAAGAGGTGGACCTGGGAAGCTTACGGACCTTTAAAATTGGCAATACTTTAAGGTGACTGGCCTATGAAGAGGATGACCATGGAAGTGGACAGTCCTTAAAGATGCATTATTGTGTGTGGGTGGCCTTCTAAGAGACAACCCTGGGAATGGACAGACCTTTGGAAATGTCAATGTGGCTTATGACGTGGAAAGCCACTTGAACATGTGACATGTTTTGCGGACTGGCCCTTTAAGAGGCAGACCCTAGAAGTGGACAAACCCTTGAAGAGGTGACAAATTTAGGGAATTATGTCCTTTAAGAGGTTGACCAGGGTTGTGTACAAACCCTCGAAACAACAGCATTTTAAGTGTACTGGCCCTTTAAGAGGTGGACCTGGGAAGCTTACAGACCTTTAAAATTGGCAATACTTTAAGGTGACTGGCCTATGAAGAGGATGACCATGGAAGTGGACAGTCCTTAAAGATGCATTATTGTGTGTGGGTGGCCTTCTAAGAGACAACCCTGGGAATGGACAGACCTTTGGAAATGTCAATGTGGCTTATGAAGTGGAAATCCACTTGAACATGTGACGTGTTTTGATGACTGGCCCTTTAAGAGGCAGACCCTAGATATGGACAAACCCTTGAAGAGGTGACAAATTTAGGGAATTATGTCCTTTAAGAGGTTGACCAGGGTTGTGTACAAACCCTTGAAACAACAGTATTTTAAGTGTACTGGCCCTTTAAGAGGTGGACCTGGGAAGCTTACAGACCTTTAAAATTGGCAATACTTTAAGGTGACTGGCCTATGAAGAGGATGACCATGGAAGTGGACAGTCCTTAAAGATGCATTATTGTGTGTGGGTGGCCTTCTAAGAGACAACCCTGGGAATGGACAGACCTTTGGAAATGTCAATGTGGCTTATGACGTGGAAAGCCACTTGAACATGTGACATGTTTTGCGGACTGGCCCTTTAAGAGGCAGACCCTAGAAGTGGACAAACCCTTGAAGAGGTGACAAATTTAGGGAATTATGTCCTTTAAGAGGTTGACCAGGGTTGTGTACAAACCCTCAAAACAACAGCATTTTAAGTGTACTGGCCCTTTAAGAGGTGGACCTGGGAAGCTTACGGACCTTAAAAATTGGCAATACTTTAAGGTGACTGGCCTATGAAGAGGATGACCATGGAAGTGGACAGTCCTTAAAGATGCATTATTGTGTGTGGGTGGCCTTCTAAGAGACAACCCTGGGAATGGACAGACCTTTGGAAATGTCAATGTGGCTTATGAAGTGGAAAGCCACTTGAACATGTGACATGTTTTGATGACTGGCCCTTTAAGAGGCAGACCCTAGAAGTGGACAAACCCTTGAAGAGGTGACAAATTTAGGGAATTATGTCCTTTAAGAGGTTGACCAGGGTTGTGTACAAACCCTTGAAACAACAGCATTTTAAGTGTACTGGCCCTTTAAGAGGTGGACCTGGGAAGCTTACAGACCTTTAAAATTGGCAATACTTTAAGGTGACTGGCCTATGAAGAGGATGACCATGGAAGTGGACAGTCCTTAAAGATGCATTATTGTGTGTGGGTGGCCTTCTAAGAGACAACCCTGGGAATGGACAGACCTTTGGAAATGTCAATGTGGCTTATGAAGTGGAAAGCCACTTGAACATGTGACATGTTTTGATGACTGGCCCTTTAAGAGGCAGACCCTAGAAGTGGACAAACCCTTGAAGAGGTGACAAATTTAGGGAATTATGTCCTTTAAGAGGTTGACCAGGGTTGTGTACAAACCCTCGAAACAACAGCATTTTAAGTGTACTGGCCCTTTAAGAGGTGGACCTGGGAAGCTTACGGACCTTTAAAATTGGCAATACTTTAAGGTGACTGGCCTATGAAGAGGATGACCATGGAAGTGGACAGTCCTTAAAGATGCATTATTGTGTGTGGGTGGCCATCTAAGAGACAACCCTGGGAATGGACAGACCTTTGGAAATGTCAATGTGGCTTATGAAGTGGAAAGCCACTTGAACATGTGACATGTTTTGATGACTGGCCCTTTAAGAGGCAGACCCTAGAAGTGGACAAACCCTTGAAGAGGTGACAAATTTAGGGAATTATGTCCTTTAAGAGGTTGACCAGGGTTGTGTACAAACCCTCGAAACAACAGCATTTTAAGTGTACTGGCCCTTTAAGAGGTGGACCTGGGAAGCTTACGGACCTTTAAAATTGGCAATACTTTAAGGTGACTGGCCTATGAAGAGGATGACCATGGAAGTGGACAGTCCTTAAAGATGCATTATTGTGTGTGGGTGGCCTTCTAAGAGACAACCCTGGGAATGGACAGACCTTTGGAAATGTCAATGTGGCTTATGAAGTGGAAAGCCACTTGAACATGTGACATGTTTTGATGACTGGCCCTTTAAGAGGCAGACCCTAGAAGTGGACAAACCCTTGAAGAGGTGACAAATTTAGGGAATTATGTCCTTTAAGAGGTTGACCAGGGTTGTGTACAAACCCTCGAAACAACAGCATTTTAAGTGTACTGGCCCTTTAAGAGGTGGACCTGGGAAGCTTACGGACCTTTAAAATTGGCAATACTTTAAGGTGACTGGCCTATGAAGAGGATGACCATGGAAGTGGACAGTCCTTAAAGATGCATTATTGTGTGTGGGTGGCCATCTAAGAGACAACCCTGGGAATGGACAGACCTTTGGAAATGTCAATGTGGCTTATGAAGTGGAAAGCCACTTGAACATGTGACATGTTTTGATGACTGGCCCTTTAAGAGGCAGACCCTAGAAGTGGACAAACCCTTGAAGAGGTGACAAATTTAGGGAATTATGTCCTTTAAGAGGTTGACCAGGGTTGTGTACAAACCCTCAAAACAACAGCATTTTAAGTGTACTGGCCCTTTAAGAGGTGGACCTGGGAAGCTTACGGACCTTTAAAATTGGCAATACTTTAAGGTGACTGGCCTATGAAGAGGATGACCATGGAAGTGGACAGTCCTTAAAGATGCATTATTGTGTGTGGGTGGCCTTCTAAGAGACACCCCTGGGAATGGACAGACCTTTGGAAATGTCAATGTGGCTTATGAAGTGGAAATCCACTTGAACATGTGACATGTTTTGATGACTGGCCCTTTAAGAGGCAGACCCTAGATATGGACAAACCCTTGAAGAGGTGACAAATTTAGGGAATTATGTCCTTTAAGAGGTTGACCAGGGTTGTGTACAAACCCTTGAAACAACAGTATTTTAAGTGTACTGGCCCTTTAAGAGGTGGACCTGGATAGCTTACAGACCTTTAAAATTGGCAATACTTTAAGGTGACTGGCCTATGAAGAGGATGACCATGAAAGTGGACAGTCCTTAAAGATGCATTATTGTGTGTGGGTGGCCTTCTAAGAGACAACCCTGGGAATGGACAGACCTTTGGAAATGTCAATGTGGCTTATGAAGTGGAAAGCCACTTGAACATGTGACATGTTTTGCGGACTGGCCCTTTAAGAGGCAGACCCTAGAAGTGGACAAACCCTTGAAGAGGTGACAAATTTAGGGAATTATGTCCTTTAAGAGGTTGACCAGGGTTGTGTACAAACCCTCGAAACAACAGCATTTTAAGTGTACTGGCCCTTTAAGAGGTGGACCTGGGAAGCTTACGGACCTTTAAAATTGGCAATACTTTAAGGTGACTGGCCTATGAAGAGGATGACCATGGAAGTGGACAGTCCTTAAATATGCATTATTGTGTGTGGGTGGCCTTCTAAGAGACAACCCTGGGAATGGACAGACCTTTGGAAATGTCAATGTGGCTTATGAAGTGGAAAGCCACTTGAACATGTGACATGTTTTGCGGACTGGCCCTTTAAGAGGCAGACCCTAGAAGTGGACAAACCCTTTAAGAGGTGACAAATTTAGGGAATTATGTCCTTTAAGAGGTTGACCAGGGTTGTGTACAAACCCTCGAAAAAACAGCATTTTAAGTGTACTGGCCCTTTAAGAGGTGGACCTGGGAAGCTTACGGACCTTTAAAATTGGCAATACTTTAAGGTGACTGGCCTATGAAGAGGATGACCATGGAAGTGGACAGTCCTTAAAGATGCATTATTGTGTGTGGGTGGCCTTCTAAGAGACAACCCTGGGAATGGACAGACCTTTGGAAATGTCAATGTGGCTTATGAAGTGGAAAGCCACTTGAACATGTGACATGTTTTGCGGACTGGCCCTTTAAGAGGCAGACCCTAGAAGTGGACACACCCTTGAAGAGGTGACAAATTTAGGGAATTATGTCCTTTAAGAGGTTGACCAGGGTTGTGTACAAACCCTCAAAACAACAGCATTTTAAGTGTACTGGCCCTTTAAGAGGTGGACCTGGGAAGCTTACGGACCTTTAAAATTGGCAATACTTTAAGGTGACTGGCCTATGAAGAGGATGACCATGGAAGTGGACAGTCCTTAAAGATGCATTATTGTGTGTGGGTGGCCATCTAAGAGACAACCCTGGGAATGGACAGACCTTTGGAAATGTCAATGTGGCTTATGAAGTGGAAAGCCACTTGAACATGTGACATGTTTTGATGACTGGCCCTTTAAGAGGCAGACCCTAGAAGTGGACAAACCCTTGAAGAGGTGACAAATTTAGGGAATTATGTCCTTTAAGAGGTTGACCAGGGTTGTGTACAAACCCTTGAAACAACAGCATTTTAAGTGTACTGGCCCTTTAAGAGGTGGACCTGGGAAGCTTACAGACCTTTAAAATTGGCAATACTTTAAGGTGACTGGCCTATGAAGAGGATGACCATGGAAGTGGACAGTCCTTAAAGATGCATTATTGTGTGTGGGTGGCCTTCTAAGAGACAACCCTGGGAATGGACAGACCTTTGGAAATGTCAATGTGGCTTATGAAGTGGAAAGCCACTTGAACATGTGACATGTTTTGATGACTGGCCCTTTAAGAGGCAGACCCTAGAAGTGGACAAACCCTTGAAGAGGTGACAAATTTAGGGAATTATGTCCTTTAAGAGGTTGACCAGGGTTGTGTACAAACCCTCAAAACAACAGCATTTTAAGTGTACTGGCCCTTTAAGAGGTGGACCTGGGAAGCTTACGGACCTTTAAAATTGGCAATACTTTAAGGTGACTGGCCTATGAAGAGGATGACCATGGAAGTGGACAGTCCTTAAAGATGCATTATTGTGTGTGGGTGGCCATCTAAGAGACAACCCTGGGAATGGACAGACCTTTGGAAATGTCAATGTGGCTTATGAAGTGGAAAGCCACTTGAACATGTGACATGTTTTGATGACTGGCCCTTTAAGAGGCAGACCCTAGAAGTGGACAAACCCTTGAAGAGGTGACAAATTTAGGGAATTATGTCCTTTAAGAGGTTGACCAGGGTTGTGTACAAACCCTCGAAACAACAGCATTTTAAGTGTACTGGCCCTTTAAGAGGTGGACCTGGGAAGCTTACGGACCTTTAAAATTGGCAATACTTTAAGGTGACTGGCCTATGAAGAGGATGACCATGGAAGTGGACAGTCCTTAAAGATGCATTATTGTGTGTGGGTGGCCATCTAAGAGACAACCCTGGGAATGGACAGACCTTTGGAAATGTCAATGTGGCTTATGAAGTGGAAAGCCACTTGAACATGTGACATGTTTTGATGACTGGCCCTTTAAGAGGCAGACCCTAGAAGTGGACAAACCCTTGAAGAGGTGACAAATTTAGGGAATTATGTCCTTTAAGAGGTTGACCAGGGTTGTGTACAAACCCTCAAAACAACAGCATTTTAAGTGTACTGGCCCTTTAAGAGGTGGACCTGGGAAGCTTACGGACCTTTAAAATTGGCAATACTTTAAGGTGACTGGCCTATGAAGAGGATGACCATGGAAGTGGACAGTCCTTAAAGATGCATTATTGTGTGTGGGTGGCCTTCTAAGAGACACCCCTGGGAATGGACAGACCTTTGGAAATGTCAATGTGGCTTATGAAGTGGAAATCCACTTGAACATGTGACATGTTTTGATGACTGGCCCTTTAAGAGGCAGACCCTAGATATGGACAAACCCTTGAAGAGGTGACAAATTTAGGGAATTATGTCCTTTAAGAGGTTGACCAGGGTTGTGTACAAACCCTTGAAACAACAGTATTTTAAGTGTACTGGCCCTTTAAGAGGTGGACCTGGATAGCTTACAGACCTTTAAAATTGGCAATACTTTAAGGTGACTGGCCTATGAAGAGGATGACCATGAAAGTGGACAGTCCTTAAAGATGCATTATTGTGTGTGGGTGGCCTTCTAAGAGACAACCCTGGGAATGGACAGACCTTTGGAAATGTCAATGTGGCTTATGAAGTGGAAAGCCACTTGAACATGTGACATGTTTTGCGGACTGGCCCTTTAAGAGGCAGACCCTAGAAGTGGACAAACCCTTGAAGAGGTGACAAATTTAGGGAATTATGTCCTTTAAGAGGTTGACCAGGGTTGTGTACAAACCCTCGAAACAACAGCATTTTAAGTGTACTGGCCCTTTAAGAGGTGGACCTGGGAAGCTTACGGACCTTTAAAATTGGCAATACTTTAAGGTGACTGGCCTATGAAGAGGATGACCATGGAAGTGGACAGTCCTTAAATATGCATTATTGTGTGTGGGTGGCCTTCTAAGAGACAACCCTGGGAATGGACAGACCTTTGGAAATGTCAATGTGGCTTATGAAGTGGAAAGCCACTTGAACATGTGACATGTTTTGCGGACTGGCCCTTTAAGAGGCAGACCCTAGAAGTGGACAAACCCTTTAAGAGGTGACAAATTTAGGGAATTATGTCCTTTAAGAGGTTGACCAGGGTTGTGTACAAACCCTCGAAAAAACAGCATTTTAAGTGTACTGGCCCTTTAAGAGGTGGACCTGGGAAGCTTACGGACCTTTAAAATTGGCAATACTTTAAGGTGACTGGCCTATGAAGAGGATGACCATGGAAGTGGACAGTCCTTAAAGATGCATTATTGTGTGTGGGTGGCCTTCTAAGAGACAACCCTGGGAATGGACAGACCTTTGGAAATGTCAATGTGGCTTATGAAGTGGAAAGCCACTTGAACATGTGACATGTTTTGCGGACTGGCCCTTTAAGAGGCAGACCCTAGAAGTGGACACAACCTTGAAGAGGTGACAAATTTAGGGAATTATGTCCTTTAAGAGGTTGACCAGGGTTGTGTACAAACCCTCAAAACAACAGCATTTTAAGTGTACTGGCCCTTTAAGAGGTGGACCTGGGAAGCTTACGGACCTTTAAAATTGGCAATACTTTAAGGTGACTGGCCTATGAAGAGGATGACCATGGAAGTGGACAGTCCTTAAAGATGCATTATTGTGTGTGGGTGGCCATCTAAGAGACAACCCTGGGAATGGACAGACCTTTGGAAATGTCAATGTGGCTTATGAAGTGGAAAGCCACTTGAACATGTGACATGTTTTGATGACTGGCCCTTTAAGAGGCAGACCCTAGAGTGGACAAACCCTTGAAGAGGTGACAAATTTAGGGAATTATGTCCTTTAAGAGGTTGACCAGGGTTGTGTACAAACCCTTGAAACAACAGCATTTTAAGTGTACTGGCCCTTTAAGAGGTGGACCTGGGAAGCTTACAGACCTTTAAAATTGGCAATACTTTAAGGTGACTGGCCTATGAAGAGGATGACCATGGAAGTGGACAGTCCTTAAAGATGCATTATTGTGTGTGGGTGGCCTTCTAAGAGACAACCCTGGGAATGGACAGACCTTTGGAAATGTCAATGTGGCTTATGAAGTGGAAAGCCACTTGAACATGTGACATGTTTTGATGACTGGCCCTTTAAGAGGCAGACCCTAGAAGTGGACAAACCCTTGAAGAGGTGACAAATTTAGGGAATTATGTCCTTTAAGAGGTTGACCAGGGTTGTGTACAAACCCTCAAAACAACAGCATTTTAAGTGTACTGGCCCTTTAAGAGGTGGACCTGGGAAGCTTACGGACCTTTAAAATTGGCAATACTTTAAGGTGACTGGCCTATGAAGAGGATGACCATGGAAGTGGACAGTCCTTAAAGATGCATTATTGTGTGTGGGTGGCCATCTAAGAGACAACCCTGGGAATGGACAGACCTTTGGAAATGTCAATGTGGCTTATGAAGTGGAAAGCCACTTGAACATGTGACATGTTTTGATGACTGGCCCTTTAAGAGGCAGACCCTAGAAGTGGACAAACCCTTGAAGAGGTGACAAATTTAGGGAATTATGTCCTTTAAGAGGTTGACCAGGGTTGTGTACAAACCCTCAAAACAACAGCATTTTAAGTGTACTGGCCCTTTAAGAGGTGGACCTGGGAAGCTTACGGACCTTTAAAATTGGCAATACTTTAAGGTGACTGGCCTATGAAGAGGATGACCATGGAAGTGGACAGTCCTTAAAGATGCATTATTGTGTGTGGGTGGCCATCTAAGAGACAACCCTGGGAATGGACAGACCTTTGGAAATGTCAATGTGGCTTATGAAGTGGAAAGCCACTTGAACATGTGACATGTTTTGATGACTGGCCCTTTAAGAGGCAGACCCTAGAAGTGGACAAACCCTTGAAGAGGTGACAAATTTAGGGAATTATGTCCTTTAAGAGGTTGACCAGGGTTGTGTACAAACCCTCAAAACAACAGCATTTTAAGTGTACTGGCCCTTTAAGAGGTGGACCTGGGAAGCTTACGGACCTTTAAAATTGGCAATACTTTAAGGTGACTGGCCTATGAAGAGGATGACCATGGAAGTGGACAGTCCTTAAAGATGCATTATTGTGTGTGGGTGGCCATCTAAGAGACAACCCTGGGAATGGACAGACCTTTGGAAATGTCAATGTGGCTTATGAAGTGGAAAGCCACTTGAACATGTGACATGTTTTGATGACTGGCCCTTTAAGAGGCAGACCCTAGAAGTGGACAAACCCTTGAAGAGGTGACAAATTTAGGGAATTATGTCCTTTAAGAGGTTGACCAGGGTTGTGTACAAACCCTCAAAACAACAGCATTTTAAGTGTACTGGCCCTTTAAGAGGTGGACCTGGGAAGCTTACGGACCTTTAAAATTGGCAATACTTTAAGGTGACTGGCCTATGAAGAGGATGACCATGGAAGTGGACAGTCCTTAAAGATGCATTATTGTGTGTGGGTGGCCTTCTAAGAGACAACCCTGGGAATGGACAGACCTTTGGAAATGTCAATGTGGCTTATGACGTGGAAAGCCACTTGAACATGTGACATGTTTTGCGGACTGGCCCTTTAAGAGGCAGACCCTAGAAGTGGACAAACCCTTGAAGAGGTGACAAATTTAGGGAATTATGTCCTTTAAGAGGTTGACCAGGGTTGTGTACAAACCCTCAAAACAACAGCATTTTAAGTGTACTGGCCCTTTAAGAGGTGGACCTGGGAAGCTTACGGACCTTAAAAATTGGAAATACTTTAAGGTGACTGGCCTATGAAGAGGATGACCATGGAAGTGGACAGTCCTTAAAGATGCATTATTGTGTGTGGGTGGCCTTCTAAGAGACAACCCTGGGAATGGACAGACCTTTGGAAATGTCAATGTGGCTTATGAAGTGGAAAGCCACTTGAACATGTGACATGTTTTGATGACTGGCCCTTTAAGAGGCAGACCCTAGAAGTGGACAAACCCTTGAAGAGGTGACAAATTTAGGGAATTATGTCCTTTAAGAGGTTGACCAGGGTTGTGTACAAACCCTTGAAACAACAGCATTTTAAGTGTACTGGCCCTTTAAGAGGTGGACCTGGGAAGCTTACAGACCTTTAAAATTGGCAATACTTTAAGGTGACTGGCCTATGAAGAGGATGACCATGGAAGTGGACAGTCCTTAAAGATGCATTATTGTGTGTGGGTGGCCTTCTAAGAGACAACCCTGGGAATGGACAGACCTTTGGAAATGTCAATGTGGCTTATGAAGTGGAAAGCCACTTGAACATGTGACATGTTTTGATGACTGGCCCTTTAAGAGGCAGACCCTAGAAGTGGACAAACCCTTGAAGAGGTGACAAATTTAGGGAATTATGTCCTTTAAGAGGTTGACCAGGGTTGTGTACAAACCCTCGAAACAACAGCATTTTAAGTGTACTGGCCCTTTAAGAGGTGGACCTGGGAAGCTTACAGACCTTTAAAATTGGCAATACTTTAAGGTGACTGGCCTATGAAGAGGATGACCATGGAAGTGGACAGTCCTTAAAGATGCATTATTGTGTGTGGGTGGCCTTCTAAGAGACAACCCTGGGAATGGACAGACCTTTGGAAATGTCAATGTGGCTTATGAAGTGGAAAGCCACTTGAACATGTGACATGTTTTGCGGACTGGCCCTTTAAGAGGCAGACCCTAGAAGTGGACAAACCCTTGAAGAGGTGACAAATTTAGGGAATTATGTCCTTTAAGAGGTTGACCAGGGTTGTGTACAAACCCTCGAAACAACAGCATTTTAAGTGTACTGGCCCTTTAAGAGGTGGACCTGGGAAGCTTACGGACCTTTAAAATTGGCAATACTTTAAGGTGACTGGCCTATGAAGAGGATGACCATGGAAGTGGACAGTCCTTAAAGATGCATTATTGTGTGTGGGTGGCCTTCTAAGAGACAACCCTGGGAATGGACAGACCTTTGGAAATGTCAATGTGGCTTATGAAGTGGAAAGCCACTTGAACATGTGACATGTTTTGCGGACTGGCCCTTTAAGAGGCAGACCCTAGAAGTGGACAAACCCTTTAAGAGGTGACAAATTTAGGGAATTATGTCCTTTAAGAGGTTGACCAGGGTTGTGTACAAACCCTCGAAAAAACAGCATTTTAAGTGTACTGGCCCTTTAAGAGGTGGACCTGGGAAGCTTACGGACCTTTAAAATTGGCAATACTTTAAGGTGACTGGCCTATGAAGAGGATGACCATGGAAGTGGACAGTCCTTAAAGATGCATTATTGTGTGTGGGTGGCCTTCTAAGAGACAACCCTGGGAATGGACAGACCTTTGGAAATGTCAATGTGGCTTATGAAGTGGAAAGCCACTTGAACATGTGACATGTTTTGCGGACTGGCCCTTTAAGAGGCAGACCCTAGAAGTGGACAAACCCTTGAAGAGGTGACAAATTTAGGGAATTATGTCCTTTAAGAGGTTGACCAGGGTTGTGTACAAACCCTCGAAACAACAGCATTTTAAGTGTACTGGCCCTTTAAGAGGTGGACCTGGGAAGCTTACAGACCTTTAAAATTGGCAATACTTTAAGGTGACTGGCCTATGAAGAGGATGACCATGGAAGTGGACAGTCCTTAAAGATGCATTATTGTGTGTGGGTGGCCTTCTAAGAGACAACCCTGGGAATGGACAGACCTTTGGAAATGTCAATGTGGCTTATGAAGTGGAAATCCACTTGAACATGTGACGTGTTTTGATGACTGGCCCTTTAAGAGGCAGACCCTAGATATGGACAAACCCTTGAAGAGGTGACAAATTTAGGGAATTATGTCCTTTAAGAGGTTGACCAGGGTTGTGTACAAACCCTTGAAACAACAGTATTTTAAGTGTACTGGCCCTTTAAGAGGTGGACCTGGGAAGCTTACAGACCTTTAAAATTGGCAATACTTTAAGGTGACTGGCCTATGAAGAGGATGACCATGGAAGTGGACAGTCCTTAAAGATGCATTATTGTGTGTGGGTGGCCTTCTAAGAGACAACCCTGGGAATGGACAGACCTTTGGAAATGTCAATGTGGCTTATGACGTGGAAAGCCACTTGAACATGTGACATGTTTTGCGGACTGGCCCTTTAAGAGGCAGACCCTAGAAGTGGACAAACCCTTGAAGAGGTGACAAATTTAGGGAATTATGTCCTTTAAGAGGTTGACCAGGGTTGTGTACAAACCCTCAAAACAACAGCATTTTAAGTGTACTGGCCCTTTAAGAGGTGGACCTGGGAAGCTTACGGACCTTAAAAATTGGCAATACTTTAAGGTGACTGGCCTATGAAGAGGATGACCATGGAAGTGGACAGTCCTTAAAGATGCATTATTGTGTGTGGGTGGCCTTCTAAGAGACAACCCTGGGAATGGACAGACCTTTGGAAATGTCAATGTGGCTTATGAAGTGGAAAGCCACTTGAACATGTGACATGTTTTGATGACTGGCCCTTTAAGAGGCAGACCCTAGAAGTGGACAAACCCTTGAAGAGGTGACAAATTTAGGGAATTATGTCCTTTAAGAGGTTGACCAGGGTTGTGTACAAACCCTTGAAACAACAGCATTTTAAGTGTACTGGCCCTTTAAGAGGTGGACCTGGGAAGCTTACAGACCTTTAAAATTGGCAATACTTTAAGGTGACTGGCCTATGAAGAGGATGACCATGGAAGTGGACAGTCCTTAAAGATGCATTATTGTGTGTGGGTGGCCTTCTAAGAGACAACCCTGGGAATGGACAGACCTTTGGAAATGTCAATGTGGCTTATGAAGTGGAAAGCCACTTGAACATGTGACATGTTTTGATGACTGGCCCTTTAAGAGGCAGACCCTAGAAGTGGACAAACCCTTGAAGAGGTGACAAATTTAGGGAATTATGTCCTTTAAGAGGTTGACCAGGGTTGTGTACAAACCCTCGAAACAACAGCATTTTAAGTGTACTGGCCCTTTAAGAGGTGGACCTGGGAAGCTTACGGACCTTTAAAATTGGCAATACTTTAAGGTGACTGGCCTATGAAGAGGATGACCATGGAAGTGGACAGTCCTTAAATATGCATTATTGTGTGTGGGTGGCCTTCTAAGAGACAACCCTGGGAATGGACAGACCTTTGGAAATGTCAATGTGGCTTATGAAGTGGAAAGCCACTTGAACATGTGACATGTTTTGCGGACTGGCCCTTTAAGAGGCAGACCCTAGAAGTGGACAAACCCTTTAAGAGGTGACAAATTTAGGGAATTATGTCCTTTAAGAGGTTGACCAGGGTTGTGTACAAACCCTCGAAAAAACAGCATTTTAAGTGTACTGGCCCTTTAAGAGGTGGACCTGGGAAGCTTACGGACCTTTAAAATTGGCAATACTTTAAGGTGACTGGCCTATGAAGAGGATGACCATGGAAGTGGACAGTCCTTAAAGATGCATTATTGTGTGTGGGTGGCCTTCTAAGAGACAACCCTGGGAATGGACAGACCTTTGGAAATGTCAATGTGGTTTATGAAGTGGAAAGCCACTTGAACATGTGACATGTTTTGCGGACTGGCCCTTTAAGAGGCAGACCCTAGAAGTGGACACACCCTTGAAGAGGTGACAAATTTAGGGAATTATGTCCTTTAAGAGGTTGACCAGGGTTGTGTACAAACCCTCAAAACAACAGCATTTTAAGTGTACTGGCCCTTTAAGAGGTGGACCTGGGAAGCTTACGGACCTTTAAAATTGGCAATACTTTAAGGTGACTGGCCTATGAAGAGGATGACCATGGAAGTGGACAGTCCTTAAAGATGCATTATTGTGTGTGGGTGGCCATCTAAGAGACAACCCTGGGAATGGACAGACCTTTGGAAATGTCAATGTGGCTTATGAAGTGGAAAGCCACTTGAACATGTGACATGTTTTGATGACTGGCCCTTTAAGAGGCAGACCCTAGAAGTGGACAAACCCTTGAAGAGGTGACAAATTTAGGGAATTATGTCCTTTAAGAGGTTGACCAGGGTTGTGTACAAACCCTTGAAACAACAGCATTTTAAGTGTACTGGCCCTTTAAGAGGTGGACCTGGGAAGCTTACAGACCTTTAAAATTGGCAATACTTTAAGGTGACTGGCCTATGAAGAGGATGACCATGGAAGTGGACAGTCCTTAAAGATGCATTATTGTGTGTGGGTGGCCTTCTAAGAGACAACCCTGGGAATGGACAGACCTTTGGAAATGTCAATGTGGCTTATGAAGTGGAAAGCCACTTGAACATGTGACATGTTTTGATGACTGGCCCTTTAAGAGGCAGACCCTAGAAGTGGACAAACCCTTGAAGAGGTGACAAATTTAGGGAATTATGTCCTTTAAGAGGTTGACCAGGGTTGTGTACAAACCCTCAAAACAACAGCATTTTAAGTGTACTGGCCCTTTAAGAGGTGGACCTGGGAAGCTTACGGACCTTTAAAATTGGCAATACTTTAAGGTGACTGGCCTATGAAGAGGATGACCATGGAAGTGGACAGTCCTTAAAGATGCATTATTGTGTGTGGGTGGCCATCTAAGAGACAACCCTGGGAATGGACAGACCTTTGGAAATGTCAATGTGGCTTATGAAGTGGAAAGCCACTTGAACATGTGACATGTTTTGATGACTGGCCCTTTAAGAGGCAGACCCTAGAAGTGGACAAACCCTTGAAGAGGTGACAAATTTAGGGAATTATGTCCTTTAAGAGGTTGACCAGGGTTGTGTACAAACCCTCAAAACAACAGCATTTTAAGTGTACTGGCCCTTTAAGAGGTGGACCTGGGAAGCTTACGGACCTTTAAAATTGGCAATACTTTAAGGTGACTGGCCTATGAAGAGGATGACCATGGAAGTGGACAGTCCTTAAAGATGCATTATTGTGTGTGGGTGGCCATCTAAGAGACAACCCTGGGAATGGACAGACCTTTGGAAATGTCAATGTGGCTTATGAAGTGGAAAGCCACTTGAACATGTGACATGTTTTGATGACTGGCCCTTTAAGAGGCAGACCCTAGAAGTGGACAAACCCTTGAAGAGGTGACAAATTTAGGGAATTATGTCCTTTAAGAGGTTGACCAGGGTTGTGTACAAACCCTCAAAACAACAGCATTTTAAGTGTACTGGCCCTTTAAGAGGTGGACCTGGGAAGCTTACGGACCTTTAAAATTGGCAATACTTTAAGGTGACTGGCCTATGAAGAGGATGACCATGGAAGTGGACAGTCCTTAAAGATGCATTATTGTGTGTGGGTGGCCTTCTAAGAGACAACCCTGGGAATGGACAGACCTTTGGAAATGTCAATGTGGCTTATGACGTGGAAAGCCACTTGAACATGTGACATGTTTTGCGGACTGGCCCTTTAAGAGGCAGACCCTAGAAGTGGACAAACCCTTGAAGAGGTGACAAATTTAGGGAATTATGTCCTTTAAGAGGTTGACCAGGGTTGTGTACAAACCCTCAAAACAACAGCATTTTAAGTGTACTGGCCCTTTAAGAGGTGGACCTGGGAAGCTTACGGACCTTAAAAATTGGCAATACTTTAAGGTGACTGGCCTATGAAGAGGATGACCATGGAAGTGGACAGTCCTTAAAGATGCATTATTGTGTGTGGGTGGCCTTCTAAGAGACAACCCTGGGAATGGACAGACCTTTGGAAATGTCAATGTGGCTTATGAAGTGGAAAGCCACTTGAACATGTGACATGTTTTGATGACTGGCCCTTTAAGAGGCAGACCCTAGAAGTGGACAAACCCTTGAAGAGGTGACAAATTTAGGGAATTATGTCCTTTAAGAGGTTGACCAGGGTTGTGTACAAACCCTTGAAACAACAGCATTTTAAGTGTACTGGCCCTTTAAGAGGTGGACCTGGGAAGCTTACAGACCTTTAAAATTGGCAATACTTTAAGGTGACTGGCCTATGAAGAGGATGACCATGGAAGTGGACAGTCCTTAAAGATGCATTATTGTGTGTGGGTGGCCTTCTAAGAGACAACCCTGGGAATGGACAGACCTTTGGAAATGTCAATGTGGCTTATGAAGTGGAAAGCCACTTGAACATGTGACATGTTTTGATGACTGGCCCTTTAAGAGGCAGACCCTAGAAGTGGACAAACCCTTGAAGAGGTGACAAATTTAGGGAATTATGTCCTTTAAGAGGTTGACCAGGGTTGTGTACAAACCCTCGAAACAACAGCATTTTAAGTGTACTGGCCCTTTAAGAGGTGGACCTGGGAAGCTTACAGACCTTTAAAATTGGCAATACTTTAAGGTGACTGGCCTATGAAGAGGATGACCATGGAAGTGGACAGTCCTTAAAGATGCATTATTGTGTGTGGGTGGCCTTCTAAGAGACAACCCTGGGAATGGACAGACCTTTGGAAATGTCAATGTGGCTTATGAAGTGGAAAGCCACTTGAACATGTGACATGTTTTGCGGACTGGCCCTTTAAGAGGCAGACCCTAGAAGTGGACAAACCCTTGAAGAGGTGACAAATTTAGGGAATTATGTCCTTTAAGAGGTTGACCAGGGTTGTGTACAAACCCTCGAAACAACAGCATTTTAAGTGTACTGGCCCTTTAAGAGGTGGACCTGGGAAGCTTACGGACCTTTAAAATTGGCAATACTTTAAGGTGACTGGCCTATGAAGAGGATGACCATGGAAGTGGACAGTCCTTAAAGATGCATTATTGTGTGTGGGTGGCCTTCTAAGAGACAACCCTGGGAATGGACAGACCTTTGGAAATGTCAATGTGGCTTATGAAGTGGAAAGCCACTTGAACATGTGACATGTTTTGCGGACTGGCCCTTTAAGAGGCAGACCCTAGAAGTGGACAAACCCTTTAAGAGGTGACAAATTTAGGGAATTATGTCCTTTAAGAGGTTGACCAGGGTTGTGTACAAACCCTCGAAAAAACAGCATTTTAAGTGTACTGGCCCTTTAAGAGGTGGACCTGGGAAGCTTACGGACCTTTAAAATTGGCAATACTTTAAGGTGACTGGCCTATGAAGAGGATGACCATGGAAGTGGACAGTCCTTAAAGATGCATTATTGTGTGTGGGTGGCCTTCTAAGAGACAACCCTGGGAATGGACAGACCTTTGGAAATGTCAATGTGGCTTATGAAGTGGAAAGCCACTTGAACATGTGACATGTTTTGCGGACTGGCCCTTTAAGAGGCAGACCCTAGAAGTGGACAAACCCTTGAAGAGGTGACAAATTTAGGGAATTATGTCCTTTAAGAGGTTGACCAGGGTTGTGTACAAACCCTCGAAACAACAGCATTTTAAGTGTACTGGCCCTTTAAGAGGTGGACCTGGGAAGCTTACAGACCTTTAAAATTGGCAATACTTTAAGGTGACTGGCCTATGAAGAGGATGACCATGGAAGTGGACAGTCCTTAAAGATGCATTATTGTGTGTGGGTGGCCTTCTAAGAGACAACCCTGGGAATGGACAGACCTTTGGAAATGTCAATGTGGCTTATGAAGTGGAAATCCACTTGAACATGTGACGTGTTTTGATGACTGGCCCTTTAAGAGGCAGACCCTAGATATGGACAAACCCTTGAAGAGGTGACAAATTTAGGGAATTATGTCCTTTAAGAGGTTGACCAGGGTTGTGTACAAACCCTTGAAACAACAGTATTTTAAGTGTACTGGCCCTTTAAGAGGTGGACCTGGGAAGCTTACAGACCTTTAAAATTGGCAATACTTTAAGGTGACTGGCCTATGAAGAGGATGACCATGGAAGTGGACAGTCCTTAAAGATGCATTATTGTGTGTGGGTGGCCTTCTAAGAGACAACCCTGGGAATGGACAGACCTTTGGAAATGTCAATGTGGCTTATGACGTGGAAAGCCACTTGAACATGTGACATGTTTTGCGGACTGGCCCTTTAAGAGGCAGACCCTAGAAGTGGACAAACCCTTGAAGAGGTGACAAATTTAGGGAATTATGTCCTTTAAGAGGTTGACCAGGGTTGTGTACAAACCCTCAAAACAACAGCATTTTAAGTGTACTGGCCCTTTAAGAGGTGGACCTGGGAAGCTTACGGACCTTAAAAATTGGCAATACTTTAAGGTGACTGGCCTATGAAGAGGATGACCATGGAAGTGGACAGTCCTTAAAGATGCATTATTGTGTGTGGGTGGCCTTCTAAGAGACAACCCTGGGAATGGACAGACCTTTGGAAATGTCAATGTGGCTTATGAAGTGGAAAGCCACTTGAACATGTGACATGTTTTGATGACTGGCCCTTTAAGAGGCAGACCCTAGATATGGACAAACCCTTGAAGAGGTGACAAATTTAGGGAATTATGTCCTTTAAGAGGTTGACCAGGGTTGTGTACAAACCCTTGAAACAACAGCATTTTAAGTGTACTGGCCCTTTAAGAGGTGGACCTGGGAAGCTTACAGACCTTTAAAATTGGCAATACTTTAAGGTGACTGGCCTATGAAGAGGATGACCATGGAAGTGGACAGTCCTTAAAGATGCATTATTGTGTGTGGGTGGCCTTCTAAGAGACAACCCTGGGAATGGACAGACCTTTGGAAATGTCAATGTGGCTTATGAAGTGGAAAGCCACTTGAACATGTGACATGTTTTGATGACTGGCCCTTTAAGAGGCAGACCCTAGAAGTGGACAAACCCTTGAAGAGGTGACAAATTTAGGGAATTATGTCCTTTAAGAGGTTGACCAGGGTTGTGTACAAACCCTTGAAACAACAGCATTTTAAGTGTACTGGCCCTTTAAGAGGTGGACCTGGGAAGCTTACAGACCTTTAAAATTGGCAATACTTTAAGGTGACTGGCCTATGAAGAGGATGACCATGGAAGTGGACAGTCCTTAAAGATGCATTATTGTGTGTGGGTGGCCTTCTAAGAGACAACCCTGGGAATGGACAGACCTTTGGAAATGTCAATGTGGCTTATGAAGTGGAAAGCCACTTGAACATGTGACATGTTTTGATGACTGGCCCTTTAAGAGGCAGACCCTAGAAGTGGACAAACCCTTGAAGAGGTGACAAATTTAGGGAATTATGTCCTTTAAGAGGTTGACCAGGGTTGTGTACAAACCCTCGAAACAACAGCATTTTAAGTGTACTGGCCCTTTAAGAGGTGGACCTGGGAAGCTTACAGACCTTTAAAATTGGCAATACTTTAAGGTGACTGGCCTATGAAGAGGATGACCATGGAAGTGGACAGTCCTTAAAGATGCATTATTGTGTGTGGGTGGCCTTCTAAGAGACAACCCTGGGAATGGACAGACCTTTGGAAATGTCAATGTGGCTTATGAAGTGGAAAGCCACTTGAACATGTGACATGTTTTGATGACTGGCCCTTTAAGAGGCAGACCCTAGAAGTGGACAAACCCTTGAAGAGGTGACAAATTTAGGGAATTATGTCCTTTAAGAGGTTGACCAGGGTTGTGTACAAACCCTCGAAACAACAGCATTTTAAGTGTACTGGCCCTTTAAGAGGTGGACCTGGGAAGCTTACGGACCTTTAAAATTGGCAATACTTTAAGGTGACTGGCCTATGAAGAGGATGACCATGGAAGTGGACAGTCCTTAAAGATGCATTATTGTGTGTGGGTGGCCATCTAAGAGACAACCCTGGGAATGGACAGACCTTTGGAAATGTCAATGTGGCTTATGAAGTGGAAAGCCACTTGAACATGTGACATGTTTTGATGACTGGCCCTTTAAGAGGCAGACCCTAGAAGTGGACAAACCCTTGAAGAGGTGACAAATTTAGGGAATTATGTCCTTTAAGAGGTTGACCAGGGTTGTGTACAAACCCTCAAAACAACAGCATTTTAAGTGTACTGGCCCTTTAAGAGGTGGACCTGGGAAGCTTACGGACCTTTAAAATTGGCAATACTTTAAGGTGACTGGCCTATGAAGAGGATGACCATGGAAGTGGACAGTCCTTAAAGATGCATTATTGTGTGTGGGTGGCCTTCTAAGAGACACCCCTGGGAATGGACAGACCTTTGGAAATGTCAATGTGGCTTATGAAGTGGAAATCCACTTGAACATGTGACATGTTTTGATGACTGGCCCTTTAAGAGGCAGACCCTAGATATGGACAAACCCTTGAAGAGGTGACAAATTTAGGGAATTATGTCCTTTAAGAGGTTGACCAGGGTTGTGTACAAACCCTTGAAACAACAGTATTTTAAGTGTACTGGCCCTTTAAGAGGTGGACCTGGATAGCTTACAGACCTTTAAAATTGGCAATACTTTAAGGTGACTGGCCTATGAAGAGGATGACCATGGAAGTGGACAGTCCTTAAAGATGCATTATTGTGTGTGGGTGGCCTTCTAAGAGACAACCCTGGGAATGGACAGACCTTTGGAAATGTCAATGTGGCTTATGAAGTGGAAAGCCACTTGAACATGTGACATGTTTTGCGGACTGGCCCTTTAAGAGGCAGACCCTAGAAGTGGACAAACCCTTGAAGAGGTGACAAATTTAGGGAATTATGTCCTTTAAGAGGTTGACCAGGGTTGTGTACAAACCCTCGAAACAACAGCATTTTAAGTGTACTGGCCCTTTAAGAGGTGGACCTGGGAAGCTTACGGACCTTTAAAATTGGCAATACTTTAAGGTGACTGGCCTATGAAGAGGATGACCATGGAAGTGGACAGTCCTTAAATATGCATTATTGTGTGTGGGTGGCCTTCTAAGAGACAACCCTGGGAATGGACAGACCTTTGGAAATGTCAATGTGGCTTATGAAGTGGAAAGCCACTTGAACATGTGACATGTTTTGCGGACTGGCCCTTTAAGAGGCAGACCCTAGAAGTGGACAAACCCTTTAAGAGGTGACAAATTTAGGGAATTATGTCCTTTAAGAGGTTGACCAGGGTTGTGTACAAACCCTCGAAAAAACAGAATTTTAAGTGTACTGGCCCTTTAAGAGGTGGACCTGGGAAGCTTACGGACCTTTAAAATTGGCAATACTTTAAGGTGACTGGCCTATGAAGAGGATGACCATGGAAGTGGACAGTCCTTAAAGATGCATTATTGTGTGTGGGTGGCCTTCTAAGAGACAACCCTGGGAATGGACAGACCTTTGGAAATGTCAATGTGGCTTATGAAGTGGAAAGCCACTTGAACATGTGACATGTTTTGCGGACTGGCCCTTTAAGAGGCAGACCCTAGAAGTGGACACACCCTTGAAGAGGTGACAAATTTAGGGAATTATGTCCTTTAAGAGGTTGACCAGGGTTGTGTACAAACCCTCAAAACAACAGCATTTTAAGTGTACTGGCCCTTTAAGAGGTGGACCTGGGAAGCTTACGGACCTTTAAAATTGGCAATACTTTAAGGTGACTGGCCTATGAAGAGGATGACCATGGAAGTGGACAGTCCTTAAAGATGCATTATTGTGTGTGGGTGGCCATCTAAGAGACAACCCTGGGAATGGACAGACCTTTGGAAATGTCAATGTGGCTTATGAAGTGGAAAGCCACTTGAACATGTGACATGTTTTGATGACTGGCCCTTTAAGAGGCAGACCCTAGAAGTGGACAAACCCTTGAAGAGGTGACAAATTTAGGGAATTATGTCCTTTAAGAGGTTGACCAGGGTTGTGTACAAACCCTTGAAACAACAGCATTTTAAGTGTACTGGCCCTTTAAGAGGTGGACCTGGGAAGCTTACAGACCTTTAAAATTGGCAATACTTTAAGGTGACTGGCCTATGAAGAGGATGACCATGGAAGTGGACAGTCCTTAAAGATGCATTATTGTGTGTGGGTGGCCTTCTAAGAGACAACCCTGGGAATGGACAGACCTTTGGAAATGTCAATGTGGCTTATGAAGTGGAAAGCCACTTGAACATGTGACATGTTTTGATGACTGGCCCTTTAAGAGGCAGACCCTAGAAGTGGACAAACCCTTGAAGAGGTGACAAATTTAGGGAATTATGTCCTTTAAGAGGTTGACCAGGGTTGTGTACAAACCCTCAAAACAACAGCATTTTAAGTGTACTGGCCCTTTAAGAGGTGGACCTGGGAAGCTTACGGACCTTTAAAATTGGCAATACTTTAAGGTGACTGGCCTATGAAGAGGATGACCATGGAAGTGGACAGTCCTTAAAGATGCATTATTGTGTGTGGGTGGCCATCTAAGAGACAACCCTGGGAATGGACAGACCTTTGGAAATGTCAATGTGGCTTATGAAGTGGAAAGCCACTTGAACATGTGACATGTTTTGATGACTGGCCCTTTAAGAGGCAGACCCTAGAAGTGGACAAACCCTTGAAGAGGTGACAAATTTAGGGAATTATGTCCTTTAAGAGGTTGACCAGGGTTGTGTACAAACCCTCAAAACAACAGCATTTTAAGTGTACTGGCCCTTTAAGAGGTGGACCTGGGAAGCTTACGGACCTTTAAAATTGGCAATACTTTAAGGTGACTGGCCTATGAAGAGGATGACCATGGAAGTGGACAGTCCTTAAAGATGCATTATTGTGTGTGGGTGGCCATCTAAGAGACAACCCTGGGAATGGACAGACCTTTGGAAATGTCAATGTGGCTTATGAAGTGGAAAGCCACTTGAACATGTGACATGTTTTGATGACTGGCCCTTTAAGAGGCAGACCCTAGAAGTGGACAAACCCTTGAAGAGGTGACAAATTTAGGGAATTATGTCCTTTAAGAGGTTGACCAGGGTTGTGTACAAACCCTCAAAACAACAGCATTTTAAGTGTACTGGCCCTTTAAGAGGTGGACCTGGGAAGCTTACGGACCTTTAAAATTGGCAATACTTTAAGGTGACTGGCCTATGAAGAGGATGACCATGGAAGTGGACAGTCCTTAAAGATGCATTATTGTGTGTGGGTGGCCATCTAAGAGACAACCCTGGGAATGGACAGACCTTTGGAAATGTCAATGTGGCTTATGAAGTGGAAAGCCACTTGAACATGTGACATGTTTTGATGACTGGCCCTTTAAGAGGCAGACCCTAGAAGTGGACAAACCCTTGAAGAGGTGACAAATTTAGGGAATTATGTCCTTTAAGAGGTTGACCAGGGTTGTGTACAAACCCTCAAAACAACAGCATTTTAAGTGTACTGGCCCTTTAAGAGGTGGACCTGGGAAGCTTACGGACCTTTAAAATTGGCAATACTTTAAGGTGACTGGCCTATGAAGAGGATGACCATGGAAGTGGACAGTCCTTAAAGATGCATTATTGTGTGTGGGTGGCCTTCTAAGAGACAACCCTGGGAATGGACAGACCTTTGGAAATGTCAATGTGGCTTATGAAGTGGAAAGCCACTTGAACATGTGACATGTTTTGCGGACTGGCCCTTTAAGAGGCAGACCCTAGAAGTGGACAAACCCTTGAAGAGGTGACAAATTTAGGGAATTATGTCCTTTAAGAGGTTGACCAGGGTTGTGTACAAACCCTCGAAACAACAGCATTTTAAGTGTACTGGCCCTTTAAGAGGTGGACCTGGGAAGCTTACAGACCTTTAAAATTGGCAATACTTTAAGGTGACTGGCCTATGAAGAGGATGACCATGGAAGTGGACAGTCCTTAAAGATGCATTATTGTGTGTGGGTGGCCTTCTAAGAGACACCCCTGGGAATGGACAGACCTTTGGAAATGTCAATGTGGCTTATGAAGTGGAAATCCACTTGAACATGTGACATGTTTTGATGACTGGCCCTTTAAGAGGCAGACCCTAGATATGGACAAACCCTTGAAGAGGTGACAAATTTAGGGAATTATGTCCTTTAAGAGGTTGACCAGGGTTGTGTACAAACCCTTGAAACAACAGTATTTTAAGTGTACTGGCCCTTTAAGAGGTGGACCTGGGAAGCTTACAGACCTTTAAAATTGGCAATACTTTAAGGTGACAGGCCTATGAAGAGGATGACCATGGAAGTGGACAGTCCTTAAAGATGCATTATTGTGTGTGGGTGGCCTTCTAAGAGACAACCCTGGGAATGGACAGACCTTTGGAAATGTCAATGTGGCTTATGACGTGGAAAGCCACTTGAACATGTGACATGTTTTGCGGACTGGCCCTTTAAGAGGCAGACCCTAGAAGTGGACAAACCCTTGAAGAGGTGACAAATTTAGGGAATTATGTCCTTTAAGAGGTTGACCAGGGTTGTGTACAAACCCTCAAAACAACAGCATTTTAAGTGCACTGGCCCTTTAAGAGGTGGACCTGGGAAGCTTACGGACCTTAAAAATTGGCAATACTTTAAGGTGACTGGCCTATGAAGAGGATGACCATGGAAGTGGACAGTCCTTAAAGATGCATTATTGTGTGTGGGTGGCCTTCTAAGAGACAACCCTGGGAATGGACAGACCTTTGGAAATGTCAATGTGGCTTATGAAGTGGAAAGCCACTTGAACATGTGACATGTTTTGATGACTGGCCCTTTAAGAGGCAGACCCTAGAAGTGGACAAACCCTTGAAGAGGTGACAAATTTAGGGAATTATGTCCTTTAAGAGGTTGACCAGGGTTGTGTACAAACCCTTGAAACAACAGCATTTTAAGTGTACTGGCCCTTTAAGAGGTGGACCTGGGAAGCTTACAGACCTTTAAAATTGGCAATACTTTAAGGTGACTGGCCTATGAAGAGGATGACCATGGAAGTGGACAGTCCTTAAAGATGCATTATTGTGTGTGGGTGGCCTTCTAAGAGACAACCCTGGGAATGGACAGACCTTTGGAAATGTCAATGTGGCTTATGAAGTGGAAAGCCACTTGAACATGTGACATGTTTTGATGACTGGCCCTTTAAGAGGCAGACCCTAGAAGTGGACAAACCCTTGAAGAGGTGACAAATTTAGGGAATTATGTCCTTTAAGAGGTTGACCAGGGTTGTGTACAAACCCTTGAAACAAAAGCATTTTAAGTGTACTGGCCCTTTAAGAGGTGGACCTGGGAAGCTTACAGACCTTTAAAATTGGCAATACTTTAAGGTGACTGGCCTATGAAGAGGATGACCATGGAAGTGGACAGTCCATAAAGATGCATTATTGTGTGTGGGTGGCCTACTAAGAGACAACCCTGGGAATGGACAGACCTTTGGAAATGTCAATGTGGCTTATGAAGTGGAAAGCCACTTGAACATGTGACATGTTTTGATGACTGGCCCTTTAAGAGGCAGACCCTAGAAGTGGTCAAACCCTTGAAGAGGTGACAGATTTAGGGAATTATGTCCTTTAAGAGGTTGACCAGGGTTGTGTACAAACCCTCGAAACAACAGCATTTTAAGTGTACTGGCCCTTTAAGAGGTGGACCTGGGAAGCTTACAGACCTTTAAAATTGGCAATACTTTAAGGTGACTGGCCTATGAAGAGGATGACCATGGAAGTGGACAGTCCTTAAAGATGCATTATTGTGTGTGGGTGGCCTTCTAAGAGACAACCCTGGGAATGGACAGACCTTTGGAAATGTCAATGTGGCTTATGAAGTGGAAAGCCACTTGAACATGTGACATGTTTTGATGACTGGCCCTTTAAGAGGCAGACCCTAGAAGTGGACAAACCCTTGAAGAGGTGACAAATTTAGGGAATTATGTCCTTTAAGAGGTTGACCAGGGTTGTGTACAAACCCTCGAAACAACAGCATTTTAAGTGTACTGGCCCTTTAAGAGGTGGACCTGGGAAGCTTACGGACCTTTAAAATTGGCAATACTTTAAGGTGACTGGCCTATGAAGAGGATGACCATGGAAGTGGACAGTCCTTAAAGATGCATTATTGTGTGTGGGTGGCCATCTAAGAGACAACCCTGGGAATGGACAGACCTTTGGAAATGTCAATGTGGCTTATGAAGTGGAAAGCCACTTGAACATGTGACATGTTTTGATGACTGGCCCTTTAAGAGGCAGACCCTAGAAGTGGACAAACCCTTGAAGAGGTGACAAATTTAGGGAATTATGTCCTTTAAGAGGTTGACCAGGGTTGTGTACAAACCCTTGAAACAACAGTATTTTAAGTGTACTGGCCCTATAAGAGGTGGACCTGGGAAGCTTACAGACCTTTAAAATTGGCAATACTTTAAGGTGACTGGCCTATGAAGAGGATGACCATGGAAGTGGACAGTCCTTAAAGATGCATTATTGTGTGTGGGTGGCCTTCTAAGAGACAACCCTGGGAATGGACAGACCTTTGGAAATGTCAATGTGGCTTATGAAGTGGAAAGCCACTTGAACATGTGACATGTTTTGCGGACTGGCCCTTTAAGAGGCAGACCCTAGAAGTGGACAAACCCTTGAAGAGGTGACAAATTTAGGGAATTATGTCCTTTAAGAGGTTGACCAGGGTTGTGTACAAACCCTCGAAACAACAGCATTTTAAGTGTACTGGCCCTTTAAGAGGTGGACCTGGGAAGCTTACAGACCTTTAAAATTGGCAATACTTTAAGGTGACTGGCCTATGAAGAGGATGACCATGGAAGTGGACAGTCCTTAAAGATGCATTATTGTGTGTGGGTGGCCTTCTAAGAGACACCCCTGGGAATGGACAGACCTTTGGAAATGTCAATGTGGCTTATGAAGTGGAAATCCACTTGAACATGTGACATGTTTTGATGACTGGCCCTTTAAGAGGCAGACCCTAGATATGGACAAACCCTTGAAGAGGTGACAAATTTAGGGAATTATGTCCTTTAAGAGGTTGACCAGGGTTGTGTACAAACCCTTGAAACAACAGTATTTTAAGTGTACTGGCCCTTTAAGAGGTGGACCTGGATAGCTTACAGACCTTTAAAATTGGCAATACTTTAAGGTGACTGGCCTATGAAGAGGATGACCATGGAAGTGGACAGTCCTTAAAGATGCATTATTGTGTGTGGGTGGCCTTCTAAGAGACAACCCTGGGAATGGACAGACCTTTGGAAATGTCAATGTGGCTTATGAAGTGGAAAGCCACTTGAACATGTGACATGTTTTGCGGACTGGCCCTTTAAGAGGCAGACCCTAGAAGTGGACAAACCCTTGAAGAGGTGACAAATTTAGGGAATTATGTCCTTTAAGAGGTTGACCAGGGTTGTGTACAAACCCTCGAAACAACAGCATTTTAAGTGTACTGGCCCTTTAAGAGGTGGACCTGGGAAGCTTACGGACCTTTAAAATTGGCAATACTTTAAGGTGACTGGCCTATGAAGAGGATGACCATGGAAGTGGACAGTCCTTAAATATGCATTATTGTGTGTGGGTGGCCTTCTAAGAGACAACCCTGGGAATGGACAGACCTTTGGAAATGTCAATGTGGCTTATGAAGTGGAAAGCCACTTGAACATGTGACATGTTTTGCGGACTGGCCCTTTAAGAGGCAGACCCTAGAAGTGGACAAACCCTTTAAGAGGTGACAAATTTAGGGAATTATGTCCTTTAAGAGGTTGACCAGGGTTGTGTACAAACCCTCGAAAAAACAGCATTTTAAGTGTACTGGCCCTTTAAGAGGTGGACCTGGGAAGCTTACGGACCTTTAAAATTGGCAATACTTTAAGGTGACTGGCCTATGAAGAGGATGACCATGGAAGTGGACAGTCCTTAAAGATGCATTATTGTGTGTGGGTGGCCTTCTAAGAGACAACCCTGGGAATGGACAGACCTTTGGAAATGTCAATGTGGCTTATGAAGTGGAAAGCCACTTGAACATGTGACATGTTTTGCGGACTGGCCCTTTAAGAGGCAGACCCTAGAAGTGGACACACCCTTGAAGAGGTGACAAATTTAGGGAATTATGTCCTTTAAGAGGTTGACCAGGGTTGTGTACAAACCCTCAAAACAACAGCATTTTAAGTGTACTGGCCCTTTAAGAGGTGGACCTGGGAAGCTTACGGACCTTTAAAATTGGCAATACTTTAAGGTGACTGGCCTATGAAGAGGATGACCATGGAAGTGGACAGTCCTTAAAGATGCATTATTGTGTGTGGGTGGCCATCTAAGAGACAACCCTGGGAATGGACAGACCTTTGGAAATGTCAATGTGGCTTATGAAGTGGAAAGCCACTTGAACATGTGACATGTTTTGATGACTGGCCCTTTAAGAGGCAGACCCTAGAAGTGGACAAACCCTTGAAGAGGTGACAAATTTAGGGAATTATGTCCTTTAAGAGGTTGACCAGGGTTGTGTACAAACCCTTGAAACAACAGCATTTTAAGTGTACTGGCCCTTTAAGAGGTGGACCTGGGAAGCTTACAGACCTTTAAAATTGGCAATACTTTAAGGTGACTGGCCTATGAAGAGGATGACCATGGAAGTGGACAGTCCTTAAAGATGCATTATTGTGTGTGGGTGGCCTTCTAAGAGACAACCCTGGGAATGGACAGACCTTTGGAAATGTCAATGTGGCTTATGAAGTGGAAAGCCACTTGAACATGTGACATGTTTTGATGACTGGCCCTTTAAGAGGCAGACCCTAGAAGTGGACAAACCCTTGAAGAGGTGACAAATTTAGGGAATTATGTCCTTTAAGAGGTTGACCAGGGTTGTGTACAAACCCTCAAAACAACAGCATTTTAAGTGTACTGGCCCTTTAAGAGGTGGACCTGGGAAGCTTACGGACCTTTAAAATTGGCAATACTTTAAGGTGACTGGCCTATGAAGAGGATGACCATGGAAGTGGACAGTCCTTAAAGATGCATTATTGTGTGTGGGTGGCCATCTAAGAGACAACCCTGGGAATGGACAGACCTTTGGAAATGTCAATGTGGCTTATGAAGTGGAAAGCCACTTGAACATGTGACATGTTTTGATGACTGGCCCTTTAAGAGGCAGACCCTAGAAGTGGACAAACCCTTGAAGAGGTGACAAATTTAGGGAATTATGTCCTTTAAGAGGTTGACCAGGGTTGTGTACAAACCCTCAAAACAACAGCATTTTAAGTGTACTGGCCCTTTAAGAGGTGGACCTGGGAAGCTTACGGACCTTTAAAATTGGCAATACTTTAAGGTGACTGGCCTATGAAGAGGATGACCATGGAAGTGGACAGTCCTTAAAGATGCATTATTGTGTGTGGGTGGCCATCTAAGAGACAACCCTGGGAATGGACAGACCTTTGGAAATGTCAATGTGGCTTATGAAGTGGAAAGCCACTTGAACATGTGACATGTTTTGATGACTGGCCCTTTAAGAGGCAGACCCTAGAAGTGGACAAACCCTTGAAGAGGTGACAAATTTAGGGAATTATGTCCTTTAAGAGGTTGACCAGGGTTGTGTACAAACCCTCAAAACAACAGCATTTTAAGTGTACTGGCCCTTTAAGAGGTGGACCTGGGAAGCTTACGGACCTTTAAAATTGGCAATACTTTAAGGTGACTGGCCTATGAAGAGGATGACCATGGAAGTGGACAGTCCTTAAAGATGCATTATTGTGTGTGGGTGGCCATCTAAGAGACAACCCTGGGAATGGACAGACCTTTGGAAATGTCAATGTGGCTTATGAAGTGGAAAGCCACTTGAACATGTGACATGTTTTGATGACTGGCCCTTTAAGAGGCAGACCCTAGAAGTGGACAAACCCTTGAAGAGGTGACAAATTTAGGGAATTATGTCCTTTAAGAGGTTGACCAGGGTTGTGTACAAACCCTCAAAACAACAGCATTTTAAGTGTACTGGCCCTTTAAGAGGTGGACCTGGGAAGCTTACGGACCTTTAAAATTGGCAATACTTTAAGGTGACTGGCCTATGAAGAGGATGACCATGGAAGTGGACAGTCCTTAAAGATGCATTATTGTGTGTGGGTGGCCTTCTAAGAGACAACCCTGGGAATGGACAGACCTTTGGAAATGTCAATGTGGCTTATGAAGTGGAAAGCCACTTGAACATGTGACATGTTTTGCGGACTGGCCCTTTAAGAGGCAGACCCTAGAAGTGGACAAACCCTTGAAGAGGTGACAAATTTAGGGAATTATGTCCTTTAAGAGGTTGACCAGGGTTGTGTACAAACCCTCGAAACAACAGCATTTTAAGTGTACTGGCCCTTTAAGAGGTGGACCTGGGAAGCTTACAGACCTTTAAAATTGGCAATACTTTAAGGTGACTGGCCTATGAAGAGGATGACCATGGAAGTGGACAGTCCTTAAAGATGCATTATTGTGTGTGGGTGGCCTTCTAAGAGACAACCCTGGGAATGGACAGACCTTTGGAAATGTCAATGTGGCTTATGAAGTGGAAATCCACTTGAACATGTGACATGTTTTGATGACTGGCCCTTTAAGAGGCAGACCCTAGATATGGACAAACCCTTGAAGAGGTGACAAATTTAGGGAATTATGTCCTTTAAGAGGTTGACCAGGGTTGTGTACAAACCCTTGAAACAACAGTATTTTAAGTGTACTGGCCCTTTAAGAGGTGGACCTGGGAAGCTTACAGACCTTTAAAATTGGCAATACTTTAAGGTGACAGGCCTATGAAGAGGATGACCATGGAAGTGGACAGTCCTTAAAGATGCATTATTGTGTGTGGGTGGCCTTCTAAGAGACAACCCTGGGAATGGACAGACCTTTGGAAATGTCAATGTGGCTTATGACGTGGAAAGCCACTTGAACATGTGACATGTTTTGCGGACTGGCCCTTTAAGAGGCAGACCCTAGAAGTGGACAAACCCTTGAAGAGGTGACAAATTTAGGGAATTATGTCCTTTAAGAGGTTGACCAGGGTTGTGTACAAACCCTCAAAACAACAGCATTTTAAGTGCACTGGCCCTTTAAGAGGTGGACCTGGGAAGCTTACGGACCTTAAAAATTGGCAATACTTTAAGGTGACTGGCCTATGAAGAGGATGACCATGGAAGTGGACAGTCCTTAAAGATGCATTATTGTGTGTGGGTGGCCTTCTAAGAGACAACCCTGGGAATGGACAGACCTTTGGAAATGTCAATGTGGCTTATGAAGTGGAAAGCCACTTGAACATGTGACATGTTTTGATGACTGGCCCTTTAAGAGGCAGACCCTAGAAGTGGACAAACCCTTGAAGAGGTGACAAATTTAGGGAATTATGTCCTTTAAGAGGTTGACCAGGGTTGTGTACAAACCCTTGAAACAACAGCATTTTAAGTGTACTGGCCCTTTAAGAGGTGGACCTGGGAAGCTTACAGACCTTTAAAATTGGCAATACTTTAAGGTGACTGGCCTATGAAGAGGATGACCATGGAAGTGGACAGTCCTTAAAGATGCATTATTGTGTGTGGGTGGCCTTCTAAGAGACAACCCTGGGAATGGACAGACCTTTGGAAATGTCAATGTGGCTTATGAAGTGGAAAGCCACTTGAACATGTGACATGTTTTGATGACTGGCCCTTTAAGAGGCAGACCCTAGAAGTGGACAAACCCTTGAAGAGGTGACAAATTTAGGGAATTATGTCCTTTAAGAGGTTGACCAGGGTTGTGTACAAACCCTTGAAACAAAAGCATTTTAAGTGTACTGGCCCTTTAAGAGGTGGACCTGGGAAGCTTACAGACCTTTAAAATTGGCAATACTTTAAGGTGACTGGCCTATGAAGAGGATGACCATGGAAGTGGACAGTCCATAAAGATGCATTATTGTGTGTGGGTGGCCTACTAAGAGACAACCCTGGGAATGGACAGACCTTTGGAAATGTCAATGTGGCTTATGAAGTGGAAAGCCACTTGAACATGTGACATGTTTTGATGACTGGCCCTTTAAGAGGCAGACCCTAGAAGTGGTCAAACCCTTGAAGAGGTGACAGATTTAGGGAATTATGTCCTTTAAGAGGTTGACCAGGGTTGTGTACAAACCCTCGAAACAACAGCATTTTAAGTGTACTGGCCCTTTAAGAGGTGGACCTGGGAAGCTTACAGACCTTTAAAATTGGCAATACTTTAAGGTGACTGGCCTATGAAGAGGATGACCATGGAAGTGGACAGTCCTTAAAGATGCATTATTGTGTGTGGGTGGCCTTCTAAGAGACAACCCTGGGAATGGACAGACCTTTGGAAATGTCAATGTGGCTTATGAAGTGGAAAGCCACTTGAACATGTGACATGTTTTGATGACTGGCCCTTTAAGAGGCAGACCCTAGAAGTGGACAAACCCTTGAAGAGGTGACAAATTTAGGGAATTATGTCCTTTAAGAGGTTGACCAGGGTTGTGTACAAACCCTCGAAACAACAGCATTTTAAGTGTACTGGCCCTTTAAGAGGTGGACCTGGGAAGCTTACGGACCTTTAAAATTGGCAATACTTTAAGGTGACTGGCCTATGAAGAGGATGACCATGGAAGTGGACAGTCCTTAAAGATGCATTATTGTGTGTGGGTGGCCATCTAAGAGACAACCCTGGGAATGGACAGACCTTTGGAAATGTCAATGTGGCTTATGAAGTGGAAAGCCACTTGAACATGTGACATGTTTTGATGACTGGCCCTTTAAGAGGCAGACCCTAGAAGTGGACAAACCCTTGAAGAGGTGACAAATTTAGGGAATTATGTCCTTTAAGAGGTTGACCAGGGTTGTGTACAAACCCTTGAAACAACAGTATTTTAAGTGTACTGGCCCTATAAGAGGTGGACCTGGGAAGCTTACAGACCTTTAAAATTGGCAATACTTTAAGGTGACTGGCCTATGAAGAGGATGACCATGGAAGTGGACAGTCCTTAAAGATGCATTATTGTGTGTGGGTGGCCTTCTAAGAGACAACCCTGGGAATGGACAGACCTTTGGAAATGTCAATGTGGCTTATGAAGTGGAAAGCCACTTGAACATGTGACATGTTTTGCGGACTGGCCCTTTAAGAGGCAGACCCTAGAAGTGGACAAACCCTTGAAGAGGTGACAAATTTAGGGAATTATGTCCTTTAAGAGGTTGACCAGGGTTGTGTACAAACCCTCGAAACAACAGCATTTTAAGTGTACTGGCCCTTTAAGAGGTGGACCTGGGAAGCTTACAGACCTTTAAAATTGGCAATACTTTAAGGTGACTGGCCTATGAAGAGGATGACCATGGAAGTGGACAGTCCTTAAAGATGCATTATTGTGTGTGGGTGGCCTTCTAAGAGACAACCCTGGGAATGGACAGACCTTTGGAAATGTCAATGTGGCTTATGAAGTGGAAAGCCACTTGAACATGTGACATGTTTTGATGACTGGCCCTTTAAGAGGCAGACGCTAGAAGTGGACAAACCCTTGAAGAGGTGACAAATTTAGGGAATTATGTCCTTTAAGAGGTTGACCAGGGTTGTGTACAAACCCTTGAAACAACAGCATTTTAAGTGTACTGGCCCTTTAAGAGGTGGACCTGGGAAGCTTACGGACCTTTAAAATTGGCAATACTTTAAGGTGACTGGCCTATGAAGAGGATGACCATGGAAGTGGACAGTCCTTAAAGATGCATTATTGTGTGTGGGTGGCCATCTAAGAGACAACCCTGGGAATGGACAGACCTTTGGAAATGTCAATGTGGCTTATGAAGTGGAAAGCCACTTGAACATGTGACATGTTTTGATGACTGGCCCTTTAAGAGGCAGACCCTAGAAGTGGACAAACCCTTGAAGAGGTGACAAATTTAGGGAATTATGTCCTTTAAGAGGTTGACCAGGGTTGTGTACAAACCCTCAAAACAACAGCATTTTAAGTGTACTGGCCCTTTAAGAGGTGGACCTGGGAAGCTTACGGACCTTTAAAATAGGCAATACTTTAAGGTGACTGGCCTATGAAGAGGATGACCATGGAAGTGGACAGTCCTTAAAGATGCATTATTGTGTGTGGGTGGCCTTCTAAGAGACAACCCTGGGAATGGACAGACCTTTGGAAATGTCAATGTGGCTTATGAAGTGGAAAGCCACTTGAACATGTGACATGTTTTGATGACTGGCCCTTTAAGAGGCAGACCCTAGAAGTGGACAAACCCTTGAAGAGGTGACAAATTTAGGGAATTATGTCCTTTAAGAGGTTGACCAGGGTTGTGTACAAACCCTCAAAACAACAGCATTTTAAGTGTACTGGCCCTTTAAGAGGTGGACCTGGGAAGCTTACGGACCTTTAAAATTGGCAATACTTTAAGGTGACTGGCCTATGAAGAGGATGACCATGGAAGTGGACAGTCCTTAAAGATGCATTATTGTGTGTGGGTGGCCTTCTAAGAGACACCCCTGGGAATGGACAGACCTTTGGAAATGTCAATGTGGCTTATGAAGTGGAAATCCACTTGAACATGTGACATGTTTTGATGACTGGCCCTTTAAGAGGCAGACCCTAGATATGGACAAACCCTTGAAGAGGTGACAAATTTAGGGAATTATGTCCTTTAAGAGGTTGACCAGGGTTGTGTACAAACCCTTGAAACAACAGTATTTTAAGTGTACTGGCCCTTTAAGAGGTGGACCTGGGAAGCTTACAGACCTTTAAAATTGGCAATACTTTAAGGTGACTGGCCTATGAAGAGGATGACCATGGAAGTGGACAGTCCTTAAAGATGCATTATTGTGTGTGGGTGGCCTTCTAAGAGACAACCCTGGGAATGGACAGACCTTTGGAAATGTCAATGTGGCTTATGAAGTGGAAAGCCACTTGAACATGTGACATGTTTTGCGGACTGGCCCTTTAAGAGGCAGACCCTAGAAGTGGACAAACCCTTGAAGAGGTGACAAATTTAGGGAATTATGTCCTTTAAGAGGTTGACCAGGGTTGTGTACAAACCCTCGAAACAACAGCATTTTAAGTGTACTGGCCCTTTAAGAGGTGGACCTGGGAAGCTTACGGACCTTTAAAATTGGCAATACTTTAAGGTGACTGGCCTATGAAGAGGATGACCATGGAAGTGGACAGTCCTTAAAGATGCATTATTGTGTGTGGGTGGCCATCTAAGAGACAACCCTGGGAATGGACAGACCTTTGGAAATGTCAATGTGGCTTATGAAGTGGAAAGCCACTTGAACATGTGACATGTTTTGATGACTGGCCCTTTAAGAGGCAGACCCTAGAAGTGGACAAACCCTTGAAGAGGTGACAAATTTAGGGAATTATGTCCTTTAAGAGGTTGACCAGGGTTGTGTACAAACCCTCGAAACAACAGCATTTTAAGTGTACTGGCCCTTTAAGAGGTGGACCTGGGAAGCTTACGGACCTTTAAAATTGGCAATACTTTAAGGTGACTGGCCTATGAAGAGGATGACCATGGAAGTGGACAGTCCTTAAAGATGCATTATTGTGTGTGGGTGGCCATCTAAGAGACAACCCTGGGAATGGACAGACCTTTGGAAATGTCAATGTGGCTTATGAAGTGGAAAGCCACTTGAACATGTGACATGTTTTGATGACTGGCCCTTTAAGAGGCAGACCCTAGAAGTGGACAAACCCTTGAAGAGGTGACAAATTTAGGGAATTATGTCCTTTAAGAGGTTGACCAGGGTTGTGTACAAACCCTCGAAACAACAGCATTTTAAGTGTACTGGCCCTTTAAGAGGTGGACCTGGGAAGCTTACAGACCTTTAAAATTGGCAATACTTTAAGGTGACTGGCCTATGAAGAGGATGACCATGGAAGTGGACAGTCCTTAAAGATGCATTATTGTGTGTGGGTGGCCTTCTAAGAGACAACCCTGGGAATGGACAGACCTTTGGAAATGTCAATGTGGCTTATGAAGTGGAAAGCCACTTGAACATGTGACATGTTTTGCGGACTGGCCCTTTAAGAGGCAGACCCTAGAAGTGGACAAACCCTTGAAGAGGTGACAAATTTAGGGAATTATGTCCTTTAAGAGGTTGACCAGGGTTGTGTACAAACCCTCGAAACAACAGCATTTTAAGTGTACTGGCCCTTTAAGAGGTGGACCTGGGAAGCTTACGGACCTTTAAAATTGGCAATACTTTAAGGTGACTGGCCTATGAAGAGGATGACCATGGAAGTGGACAGTCCTTAAAGATGCATTATTGTGTGTGGGTGGCCTTCTAAGAGACAACCCTGGGAATGGACAGACCTTTGGAAATGTCAATGTGGCTTATGAAGTGGAAAGCCACTTGAACATGTGACATGTTTTGCGGACTGGCCCTTTAAGAGGCAGACCCTAGAAGTGGACAAACCCTTTAAGAGGTGACAAATTTAGGGAATTATGTCCTTTAAGAGGTTGACCAGGGTTGTGTACAAACCCTCGAAAAAACAGCATTTTAAGTGTACTGGCCCTTTAAGAGGTGGACCTGGGAAGCTTACGGACCTTTAAAATTGGCAATACTTTAAGGTGACTGGCCTATGAAGAGGATGACCATGGAAGTGGACAGTCCTTAAAGATGCATTATTGTGTGTGGGTGGCCTTCTAAGAGACAACCCTGGGAATGGACAGACCTTTGGAAATGTCAATGTGGCTTATGAAGTGGAAAGCCACTTGAACATGTGACATGTTTTGCGGACTGGCCCTTTAAGAGGCAGACCCTAGAAGTGGACACACCCTTGAAGAAGTGACAAATTTAGGGAATTATGTCCTTTAAGAGGTTGACCAGGGTTGTGTACAAACCCTCAAAACAACAGCATTTTAAGTGTACTGGCCCTTTAAGAGGTGGACCTGGGAAGCTTACGGACCTTTAAAATTGGCAATACTTTAAGGTGACTGGCCTATGAAGAGGATGACCATGGAAGTGGACAGTCCTTAAAGATGCATTATTGTGTGTGGGTGGCCATCTAAGAGACAACCCTGGGAATGGACAGACCTTTGGAAATGTCAATGTGGCTTATGAAGTGGAAAGCCACTTGAACATGTGACATGTTTTGATGACTGGCCCTTTAAGAGGCAGACCCTAGAAGTGGACAAACCCTTGAAGAGGTGACAAATTTAGGGAATTATGTCCTTTAAGAGGTTGACCAGGGTTGTGTACAAACCCTCAAAACAACAGCATTTTAAGTGTACTGGCCCTTTAAGAGGTGGACCTGGGAAGCTTACGGACCTTTAAAATTGGCAATACTTTAAGGTGACTGGCCTATGAAGAGGATGACCATGGAAGTGGACAGTCCTTAAAGATGCATTATTGTGTGTGGGTGGCCTTCTAGGAGACAACCCTGGGAATGGACAGACCTTTGGAAATGTCAATGTGGCTTATGACGTGGAAAGCCACTTGAACATGTGACATGTTTTGCGGACTGGCCCTTTAAGAGGCAGACCCTAGAAGTGGACAAACCCTTGAAGAGGTGACAAATTTAGGGAATTATGTCCTTTAAGAGGTTGACCAGGGTTGTGTACAAACCCTCAAAACAACAGCATTTTAAGTGTACTGGCCCTTTAAGAGGTGGACCTGGGAAGCTTACGGACCTTAAAAATTGGCAATACTTTAAGGTGACTGGCCTATGAAGAGGATGACCATGGAAGTGGACAGTCCTTAAAGATGCATTATTGTGTGTGGGTGGCCTTCTAAGAGACAACCCTGGGAATGGACAGACCTTTGGAAATGTCAATGTGGCTTATGAAGTGGAAAGCCACTTGAACATGTGACATGTTTTGATGACTGGCCCTTTAAGAGGCAGACCCTAGAAGTGGACAAACCCTTGAAGAGGTGACAAATTTAGGGAATTATGTCCTTTAAGAGGTTGACCAGGGTTGTGTACAAACCCTCAAAACAACAGCATTTTAAGTGTACTGGCCCTTTAAGAGGTGGACCTGGGAAGCTTACGGACCTTTAAAATTGGCAATACTTTAAGGTGACTGGCCTATGAAGAGGATGACCATGGAAGTGGACAGTCCTTAAAGATGCATTATTGTGTGTGGGTGGCCTTCTAAGAGACACCCCTGGGAATGGACAGACCTTTGGAAATGTCAATGTGGCTTATGAAGTGGAAATCCACTTGAACATGTGACATGTTTTGATGACTGGCCCTTTAAGAGGCAGACCCTAGATATGGACAAACCCTTGAAGAGGTGACAAATTTAGGGAATTATGTCCTTTAAGAGGTTGACCAGGGTTGTGTACAAACCCTTGAAACAACAGTATTTTAAGTGTACTGGCCCTTTAAGAGGTGGACCTGGGAAGCTTACAGACCTTTAAAATTGGCAATACTTTAAGGTGACTGGCCTATGAAGAGGATGACCATGGAAGTGGACAGTCCTTAAAGATGCATTATTGTGTGTGGGTGGCCTTCTAAGAGACAACCCTGGGAATGGACAGACCTTTGGAAATGTCAATGTGGCTTATGAAGTGGAAAGCCACTTGAACATGTGACATGTTTTGCGGACTGGCCCTTTAAGAGGCAGACCCTAGAAGTGGACAAACCCTTGAAGAGGTGACAAATTTAGGGAATTATGTCCTTTAAGAGGTTGACCAGGGTTGTGTACAAACCCTCGAAACAACAGCATTTTAAGTGTACTGGCCCTTTAAGAGGTGGACCTGGGAAGCTTACGGACCTTTAAAATTGGCAATACTTTAAGGTGACTGGCCTATGAAGAGGATGACCATGGAAGTGGACAGTCCTTAAAGATGCATTATTGTGTGTGGGTGGCCATCTAAGAGACAACCCTGGGAATGGACAGACCTTTGGAAATGTCAATGTGGCTTATGAAGTGGAAAGCCACTTGAACATGTGACATGTTTTGATGACTGGCCCTTTAAGAGGCAGACCCTAGAAGTGGACAAACCCTTGAAGAGGTGACAAATTTAGGGAATTATGTCCTTTAAGAGGTTGACCAGGGTTGTGTACAAACCCTCGAAACAACAGCATTTTAAGTGTACTGGCCCTTTAAGAGGTGGACCTGGGAAGCTTACGGACCTTTAAAATTGGCAATACTTTAAGGTGACTGGCCTATGAAGAGGATGACCATGGAAGTGGACAGTCCTTAAAGATGCATTATTGTGTGTGGGTGGCCATCTAAGAGACAACCCTGGGAATGGACAGACCTTTGGAAATGTCAATGTGGCTTATGAAGTGGAAAGCCACTTGAACATGTGACATGTTTTGATGACTGGCCCTTTAAGAGGCAGACCCTAGAAGTGGACAAACCCTTGAAGAGGTGACAAATTTAGGGAATTATGTCCTTTAAGAGGTTGACCAGGGTTGTGTACAAACCCTCGAAACAACAGCATTTTAAGTGTACTGGCCCTTTAAGAGGTGGACCTGGGAAGCTTACAGACCTTTAAAATTGGCAATACTTTAAGGTGACTGGCCTATGAAGAGGATGACCATGGAAGTGGACAGTCCTTAAAGATGCATTATTGTGTGTGGGTGGCCTTCTAAGAGACAACCCTGGGAATGGACAGACCTTTGGAAATGTCAATGTGGCTTATGAAGTGGAAAGCCACTTGAACATGTGACATGTTTTGCGGACTGGCCCTTTAAGAGGCAGACCCTAGAAGTGGACAAACCCTTGAAGAGGTGACAAATTTAGGGAATTATGTCCTTTAAGAGGTTGACCAGGGTTGTGTACAAACCCTCGAAACAACAGCATTTTAAGTGTACTGGCCCTTTAAGAGGTGGACCTGGGAAGCTTACGGACCTTTAAAATTGGCAATACTTTAAGGTGACTGGCCTATGAAGAGGATGACCATGGAAGTGGACAGTCCTTAAAGATGCATTATTGTGTGTGGGTGGCCTTCTAAGAGACAACCCTGGGAATGGACAGACCTTTGGAAATGTCAATGTGGCTTATGAAGTGGAAAGCCACTTGAACATGTGACATGTTTTGCGGACTGGCCCTTTAAGAGGCAGACCCTAGAAGTGGACAAACCCTTTAAGAGGTGACAAATTTAGGGAATTATGTCCTTTAAGAGGTTGACCAGGGTTGTGTACAAACCCTCGAAAAAACAGCATTTTAAGTGTACTGGCCCTTTAAGAGGTGGACCTGGGAAGCTTACGGACCTTTAAAATTGGCAATACTTTAAGGTGACTGGCCTATGAAGAGGATGACCATGGAAGTGGACAGTCCTTAAAGATGCATTATTGTGTGTGGGTGGCCTTCTAAGAGACAACCCTGGGAATGGACAGACCTTTGGAAATGTCAATGTGGCTTATGAAGTGGAAAGCCACTTGAACATGTGACATGTTTTGCGGACTGGCCCTTTAAGAGGCAGACCCTAGAAGTGGACACACCCTTGAAGAAGTGACAAATTTAGGGAATTATGTCCTTTAAGAGGTTGACCAGGGTTGTGTACAAACCCTCAAAACAACAGCATTTTAAGTGTACTGGCCCTTTAAGAGGTGGACCTGGGAAGCTTACGGACCTTTAAAATTGGCAATACTTTAAGGTGACTGGCCTATGAAGAGGATGACCATGGAAGTGGACAGTCCTTAAAGATGCATTATTGTGTGTGGGTGGCCATCTAAGAGACAACCCTGGGAATGGACAGACCTTTGGAAATGTCAATGTGGCTTATGAAGTGGAAAGCCACTTGAACATGTGACATGTTTTGATGACTGGCCCTTTAAGAGGCAGACCCTAGAAGTGGACAAACCCTTGAAGAGGTGACAAATTTAGGGAATTATGTCCTTTAAGAGGTTGACCAGGGTTGTGTACAAACCCTCAAAACAACAGCATTTTAAGTGTACTGGCCCTTTAAGAGGTGGACCTGGGAAGCTTACGGACCTTTAAAATTGGCAATACTTTAAGGTGACTGGCCTATGAAGAGGATGACCATGGAAGTGGACAGTCCTTAAAGATGCATTATTGTGTGTGGGTGGCCTTCTAAGAGACAACCCTGGGAATGGACAGACCTTTGGAAATGTCAATGTGGCTTATGAAGTGGAAAGCCACTTGAACATGTGACATGTTTTGCGGACTGGCCCTTTAAGAGGCAGACCCTAGATATGGACAAACCCTTGAAGAGGTGACAAATTTAGGGAATTATGTCCTTTAAGAGGTTGACCAGGGTTGTGTACAAACCCTCGAAACAACAGCATTTTAAGTGTACTGGCCCTTTAAGAGGTGGACCTGGGAAGCTTACAGACCTTTAAAATTGGCAATACTTTAAGGTGACTGGCCTATGAAGAGGATGACCATGGAAGTGGACAGTCCTTAAAGATGCATTATTGTGTGTGGGTGGCCTTCTAGGAGACAACCCTGGGAATGGACAGACCTTTGGAAATGTCAATGTGGCTTATGACGTGGAAAGCCACTTGAACATGTGACATGTTTTGCGGACTGGCCCTTTAAGAGGCAGACCCTAGAAGTGGACAAACCCTTGAAGAGGTGACAAATTTAGGGAATTATGTCCTTTAAGAGGTTGACCAGGGTTGTGTACAAACCCTCAAAACAACAGCATTTTAAGTGTACTGGCCCTTTAAGAGGTGGACCTGGGAAGCTTACGGACCTTAAAAATTGGCAATACTTTAAGGTGACTGGCCTATGAAGAGGATGACCATGGAAGTGGACAGTCCTTAAAGATGCATTATTGTGTGTGGGTGGCCTTCTAAGAGACAACCCTGGGAATGGACAGACCTTTGGAAATGTCAATGTGGCTTATGAAGTGGAAAGCCACTTGAACATGTGACATGTTTTGATGACTGGCCCTTTAAGAGGCAGACCCTAGAAGTGGACAAACCCTTGAAGAGGTGACAAATTTAGGGAATTATGTCCTTTAAGAGGTTGACCAGGGTTGTGTACAAACCCTTGAAACAACAGCATTTTAAGTGTACTGGCCCTTTAAGAGGTGGACCTGGGAAGCTTACAGACCTTTAAAATTGGCAATACTTTAAGGTGACTGGCCTATGAAGAGGATGACCATGGAAGTGGACAGTCCTTAAAGATGCATTATTGTGTGTGGGTGGCCTTCTAAGCGACAACCCTGGGAATGGACAGACCTTTGGAAATGTCAATGTGGCTTATGAAGTGGAAAGCCACTTGAACATGTGACATGTTTTGATGACTGGCCCTTTAAGAGGCAGACCCTAGAAGTGGACAAACCCTTGAAGAGGTGACAAATTTAGGGAATTATGTCCTTTAAGAGGTTGACCAGGGTTGTGTACAAACCCTTGAAACAACAGCATTTTAAGTGTACTGGCCCTTTAAGAGGTGGACCTGGGAAGCTTACAGACCTTTAAAATTGGCAATACTTTAAGGTGACTGGCCTATGAAGAGGATGACCATGGAAGTGGGCAGTCCTTAAAGATGCATTATTGTGTGTGGGTGGCCTTCTAAGAGACAACCCTGGGAATGGACAGACCTTTGGAAATGTCAATGTGGCTTATGACGTGGAAAGCCACTTGAACATGTGACATGTTTTGCGGACTGGCCCTTTAAGAGGCAGACCCTAGAAGTGGACAAACCCTTGAAAAGGTGACAAATTTAGGGAATTATGTCCTTTAAGAGGTTGACCAGGGTTGTGTACAAACCCTCAAAACAACAGCATTTTAAGTGTACTGGCCCTTTAAGAGGTGGACCTGGGAAGCTTACGGACCTTAAAAATTGGCAATACTTTAAGGTGACTGGCCTATGAAGAGGATGACCATGGAAGTGGACAGTCCTTAAAGATGCATTATTGTGTGTGGGTGGCCTTCTAAGAGACAACCCTGGGAATGGACAGACCTTTGGAAATGTCAATGTGGCTTATGAAGTGGAAAGCCACTTGAACATGTGACATGTTTTGATGACTGGCCCTTTAAGAGGCAGACCCTAGAAGTGGACAAACCCTTGAAGAGGTGACAAATTTAGGGAATTATGTCCTTTAAGAGGTTGACCAGGGTTGTGTACAAACCCTTGAAACAACAGCATTTTAAGTGTACTGGCCCTTTAAGAGGTGGACCTGGGAAGCTTACAGACCTTTAAAATTGGCAATACTTTAAGGTGACTGGCCTATGAAGAGGATGACCATGGAAGTGGACAGTCCTTAAAGATGCATTATTGTGTGTGGGTGGCCTTCTAAGAGACAACCCTGGGAATGGACAGACCTTTGGAAATGTCAATGTGGCTTATGAAGTGGAAAGCCACTTGAACATGTGACATGTTTTGATGACTGGCCCTTTAAGAGGCAGACCCTAGAAGTGGACAAACCCTTGAAGAGGTGACAAATTTAGGGAATTATGTCCTTTAAGAGGTTGACCAGGGTTGTGTAGAAACCCTTGAAACAACAGCATTTTAAGTGTACTGGCCCTTTAAGAGGTGGACCTGGGAAGCTTACAGACCTTTAAAATTGGCAATACTTTAAGGTGACTGGCCTATGAAGAGGATGACCATGGAAGTGGACAGTCCTTAAAGATGCATTATTGTGTGTGGGTGGCCTTCTAAGAGACAACCCTGGGAATGGACAGACCTTTGGAAATGTCAATGTGGCTTATGAAGTGGAAAGCCACTTGAACATGTGACATGTTTTGATGACTGGCCCTTTAAGAGACAGACCCTAGAAGTGGACAAACCCTTGAAGAGGTGACAAATTTAGGGAATTATGTCCTTTAAGAGGTTGACCAGGGTTGTGTACAAACCCTCGAAACAACAGCATTTTAAGTGTACTGGCCCTTTAAGAGGTGGACCTGGGAAGCTTACAGACCTTTAAAATTGGCAATACTTTAAGGTGACTGGCCTATGAAGAGGATGACCATGGAAGTGGACAGTCCTTAAAGATGCATTATTGTGTGTGGGTGGCCTTCTAAGAGACAACCCTGGGAATGGACAGACCTTTGGAAATGTCAATGTGGCTTATGAAGTGGAAAGCCACTTGAACATGTGACATGTTTTGATGACTGGCCCTTTAAGAGGCAGACCCTAGAAGTGGACAAACCCTTGAAGAGGTGACAAATTTAGGGAATTATGTCCTTTAAGAGGTTGACCAGGGTTGTGTACAAACCCTTGAAACAACAGCATTTTAAGTGTACTGGCCCTTTAAGAGGTGGACCTGGGAAGCTTACAGACCTTTAAAATTGGCAATACTTTAAGGTGACTGGCCTATGAAGAGGATGACCATGGAAGTGGACAGTCCTTAAAGATGCATTATTGTGTGTGGGTGGCCTTCTAAGCGACAACCCTGGGAATGGACAGACCTTTGGAAATGTCAATGTGGCTTATGAAGTGGAAAGCCACTTGAACATGTGACATGTTTTGATGACTGGCCCTTTAAGAGGCAGACCCTAGAAGTGGACAAACCCTTGAAGAGGTGACAAATTTAGGGAATTATGTCCTTTAAGAGGTTGACCAGGGTTGTGTACAAACCCTTGAAACAACAGCATTTTAAGTGTACTGGCCCTTTAAGAGGTGGACCTGGGAAGCTTACAGACCTTTAAAATTGGCAATACTTTAAGGTGACTGGCCTATGAAGAGGATGACCATGGAAGTGGACAGTCCTTAAAGATGCATTATTGTGTGTGGGTGGCCTTCTAAGAGACAACCCTGGGAATGGACAGACCTTTGGAAATGTCAATGTGGCTTATGACGTGGAAAGCCACTTGAACATGTGACATGTTTTGCGGACTGGCCCTTTAAGAGGCAGACCCTAGAAGTGGACAAACCCTTGAAAAGGTGACAAATTTAGGGAATTATGTCCTTTAAGAGGTTGACCAGGGTTGTGTACAAACCCTCAAAACAACAGCATTTTAAGTGTACTGGCCCTTTAAGAGGTGGACCTGGGAAGCTTACGGACCTTAAAAATTGGCAATACTTTAAGGTGACTGGCCTATGAAGAGGATGACCATGGAAGTGGACAGTCCTTAAAGATGCATTATTGTGTGTGGGTGGCCTTCTAAGAGACAACCCTGGGAATGGACAGACCTTTGGAAATGTCAATGTGGCTTATGAAGTGGAAAGCCACTTGAACATGTGACATGTTTTGATGACTGGCCCTTTAAGAGGCAGACCCTAGAAGTGGACAAACCCTTGAAGAGGTGACAAATTTAGGGAATTATGTCCTTTAAGAGGTTGACCAGGGTTGTGTACAAACCCTTGAAACAACAGCATTTTAAGTGTACTGGCCCTTTAAGAGGTGGACCTGGGAAGCTTACAGACCTTTAAAATTGGCAATACTTTAAGGTGACTGGCCTATGAAGAGGATGACCATGGAAGTGGACAGTCCTTAAAGATGCATTATTGTGTGTGGGTGGCCTTCTAAGAGACAACCCTGGGAATGGACAGACCTTTGGAAATGTCAATGTGGCTTATGAAGTGGAAAGCCACTTGAACATGTGACATGTTTTGATGACTGGCCCTTTAAGAGGCAGACCCTAGAAGTGGACAAACCCTTGAAGAGGTGACAAATTTAGGGAATTATGTCCTTTAAGAGGTTGACCAGGGTTGTGTACAAACCCTTGAAACAACAGCATTTTAAGTGTACTGGCCCTTTAAGAGGTGGACCTGGGAAGCTTACAGACCTTTAAAATTGGCAATACTTTAAGGTGACTGGCCTATGAAGAGGATGACCATGGAAGTGGACAGTCCTTAAAGATGCATTATTGTGTGTGGGTGGCCTTCTAAGAGACAACCCTGGGAATGGACAGACCTTTGGAAATGTCAATGTGGCTTATGAAGTGGAAAGCCACTTGAACATGTGACATGTTTTGATGACTGGCCCTTTAAGAGGCAGACCCTAGAAGTGGACAAACCCTTGAAGAGGTGACAAATTTAGGGAATTATGTCCTTTAAGAGGTTGACCAGGGTTGTGTACAAACCCTTGAAACAACAGCATTTTAAGTGTACTGGCCCTTTAAGAGGTGGACCTGGGAAGCTTACAGACCTTTAAAATTGGCAATACTTTAAGGTGACTGGCCTATGAAGAGGATGACCATGGAAGTGGACAGTCCTTAAAGATGCATTATTGTGTGTGGGTGGCCTTCTAAGAGACAACCCTGGGAATGGACAGACCTTTGGAAATGTCAATGTGGCTTATGAAGTGGAAAGCCACTTGAACATGTGACATGTTTTGATGACTGGCCCTTTAAGAGGCAGACCCTAGAAGTGGACAAACCCTTGAAGAGGTGACAAATTTAGGGAATTATGTCCTTTAAGAGGTTGACCAGGGTTGTGTAGAAACCCTTGAAACAACAGCATTTTAAGTGTACTGGCCCTTTAAGAGGTGGACCTGGGAAGCTTACAGACCTTTAAAATTGGCAATACTTTAAGGTGACTGGCCTATGAAGAGGATGACCATGGAAGTGGACAGTCCTTAAAGATGCATTATTGTGTGTGGGTGGCCTTCTAAGAGACAACCCTGGGAATGGACAGACCTTTGGAAATGTCAATGTGGCTTATGAAGTGGAAAGCCACTTGAACATGTGACATGTTTTGATGACTGGCCCTTTAAGAGACAGACCCTAGAAGTGGACAAACCCTTGAAGAGGTGACAAATTTAGGGAATTATGTCCTTTAAGAGGTTGACCAGGGTTGTGTAGAAACCCTCGAAACAACAGCATTTTAAGTGTACTGGCCCTTTAAGAGGTGGACCTGGGAAGCTTACAGACCTTTAAAATTGGCAATACTTTAAGGTGACTGGCCTATGAAGAGGATGACCATGGAAGTGGACAGTCCTTAAAGATGCATTATTGTGTGTGGGTGGCCTTCTAAGAGACAACCCTGGGAATGGACAGACCTTTGGAAATGTCAATGTGGCTTATGAAGTGGAAAGCCACTTGAACATGTGACATGTTTTGATGACTGGCCCTTTAAGAGGCAGACCCTAGAAGTGGACAAACCCTTGAAGAGGTGACAAATTTAGGGAATTATGTCCTTTAAGAGGTTGACCAGGGTTGTGTACAAACCCTTGAAACAACAGCATTTTAAGTGTACTGGCCCTTTAAGAGGTGGACCTGGGAAGCTTACAGACCTTTAAAATTGGCAATACTTTAAGGTGACTGGCCTATGAAGAGGATGACCATGGAAGTGGACAGTCCTTAAAGATGCATTATTGTGTGTGGGTGGCCTTCTAAGCGACAACCCTGGGAATGGACAGACCTTTGGAAATGTCAATGTGGCTTATGAAGTGGAAAGCCACTTGAACATGTGACATGTTTTGATGACTGGCCCTTTAAGAGGCAGACCCTAGAAGTGGACAAACCCTTGAAGAGGTGACAAATTTAGGGAATTATGTCCTTTAAGAGGTTGACCAGGGTTGTGTACAAACCCTTGAAACAACAGCATTTTAAGTGTACTGGCCCTTTAAGAGGTGGACCTGGGAAGCTTACAGACCTTTAAAATTGGCAATACTTTAAGGTGACTGGCCTATGAAGAGGATGACCATGGAAGTGGACAGTCCTTAAAGATGCATTATTGTGTGTGGGTGGCCTTCTAAGAGACAACCCTGGGAATGGACAGACCTTTGGAAATGTCAATGTGGCTTATGACGTGGAAAGCCACTTGAACATGTGACATGTTTTGCGGACTGGCCCTTTAAGAGGCAGACCCTAGAAGTGGACAAACCCTTGAAAAGGTGACAAATTTAGGGAATTATGTCCTTTAAGAGGTTGACCAGGGTTGTGTACAAACCCTCAAAACAACAGCATTTTAAGTGTACTGGCCCTTTAAGAGGTGGACCTGGGAAGCTTACGGACCTTAAAAATTGGCAATACTTTAAGGTGACTGGCCTATGAAGAGGATGACCATGGAAGTGGACAGTCCTTAAAGATGCATTATTGTGTGTGGGTGGCCTTCTAAGAGACAACCCTGGGAATGGACAGACCTTTGGAAATGTCAATGTGGCTTATGAAGTGGAAAGCCACTTGAACATGTGACATGTTTTGATGACTGGCCCTTTAAGAGGCAGACCCTAGAAGTGGACAAACCCTTGAAGAGGTGACAAATTTAGGGAATTATGTCCTTTAAGAGGTTGACCAGGGTTGTGTACAAACCCTTGAAACAACAGCATTTTAAGTGTACTGGCCCTTTAAGAGGTGGACCTGGGAAGCTTACAGACCTTTAAAATTGGCAATACTTTAAGGTGACTGGCCTATGAAGAGGATGACCATGGAAGTGGACAGTCCTTAAAGATGCATTATTGTGTGTGGGTGGCCTTCTAAGAGACAACCCTGGGAATGGACAGACCTTTGGAAATGTCAATGTGGCTTATGAAGTGGAAAGCCACTTGAACATGTGACATGTTTTGATGACTGGCCCTTTAAGAGGCAGACCCTAGAAGTGGACAAACCCTTGAAGAGGTGACAAATTTAGGGAATTATGTCCTTTAAGAGGTTGACCAGGGTTGTGTACAAACCCTTGAAACAACAGCATTTTAAGTGTACTGGCCCTTTAAGAGGTGGACCTGGGAAGCTTACAGACCTTTAAAATTGGCAATACTTTAAGGTGACTGGCCTATGAAGAGGATGACCATGGAAGTGGACAGTCCTTAAAGATGCATTATTGTGTGTGGGTGGCCTTCTAAGAGACAACCCTGGGAATGGACAGACCTTTGGAAATGTCAATGTGGCTTATGAAGTGGAAAGCCACTTGAACATGTGACATGTTTTGATGACTGGCCCTTTAAGAGGCAGACCCTAGAAGTGGACAAACCCTTGAAGAGGTGACAAATTTAGGGAATTATGTCCTTTAAGAGGTTGACCAGGGTTGTGTACAAACCCTCGAAACAACAGCATTTTAAGTGTACTGGCCCTTTAAGAGGTGGACCTGGGAAGCTTACAGACCTTTAAAATTGGCAATACTTTAAGGTGACTGGCCTATGAAGAGGATGACCATGGAAGTGGACAGTCCTTAAAGATGCATTATTGTGTGTGGGTGGCCTTCTAAGAGACAACCCTGGGAATGGACAGACCTTTGGAAATGTCCATGTGGCTTATGAAGTGGAAAGCCACTTGAACATGTGACATGTTTTGATGACTGGCCCTTTAAGAGGCAGACCCTAGAAGTGGACAAACCCTTGAAGAGGTGACAAATTTAGGGAATTATGTCCTTTAAGAGGTTGACCAGGGTTGTGTACAAACCCTCGAAACAACAGCATTTTAAGTGTACTGGCCCTTTAAGAGGTGGACCTGGGAAGCTTACGGACCTTTAAAATTGGCAATACTTTAAGGTGACTGGCCTATGAAGAGGATGACCATGGAAGTGGACAGTCCTTAAAGATGCATTATTGTGTGTGGGTGGCCATCTAAGAGACAACCCTGGGAATGGACAGACCTTTGGAAATGTCCATGTGGCTTATGAAGTGGAAAGCGACTTGAACATGTGACATGTTTTGATGACTGGCCCTTTAAGAGGCAGACCCTAGAAGTGGACAAACCCTTGAAGAGGTGACAAATTTAGGGAATTATGTCCTTTAAGAGGTTGACCAGGGTTGTGTACAAACCCTCAAAACAACAGCATTTTAAGTGTACTGGCCCTTTAAGAGGTGGACCTGGGAAGCTTACGGACCTTTAAAATTGGCAATACTTTAAGGTGACTGGCCTATGAAGAGGATGACCATGGAAGTGGACAGTCCTTAAAGATGCATTATTGTGTGTGGGTGGCCTTCTAAGAGACACCCCTGGGAATGGACAGACCTTTGGAAATGTCAATGTGGCTTATGAAGTGGAAATCCACTTGAACATGTGACATGTTTTGATGACTGGCCCTTTAAGAGGCAGACCCTAGATATGGACAAACCCTTGAAGAGGTGACAAATTTAGGGAATTATGTCCTTTAAGAGGTTGACCAGGGTTGTGTACAAACCCTTGAAACAACAGTATTTTAAGTGTACTGGCCCTTTAAGAGGTGGACCTGGGAAGCTTACAGACCTTTAAAATTGGCAATACTTTAAGGTGACTGGCCTATGAAGAGGATGACCATGGAAGTGGACAGTCCTTAAAGATGCATTATTGTGTGTGGGTGGCCTTCTAAGAGACAACCCTGGGAATGGACAGACCTTTGGAAATGTCAATGTGGCTTATGAAGTGGAAAGCCACTTGAACATGTGACATGTTTTGCGGACTGGCCCTTTAAGAGGCAGACCCTAGAAGTGGACAAACCCTTGAAGAGGTGACAAATTTAGGGAATTATGTCCTTTAAGAGGTTGACCAGGGTTGTGTACAAACCCTCGAAACAACAGCATTTTAAGTGTACTGGCCCTTTAAGAGGTGGACCTGGGAAGCTTACGGACCTTTAAAATTGGCAATACTTTAAGGTGACTGGCCTATGAAGAGGATGACCATGGAAGTGGACAGTCCTTAAAGATGCATTATTGTGTGTGGGTGGCCTTCTAAGAGACAACCCTGGGAATGGACAGACCTTTGGAAATGTCAATGTGGCTTATGAAGTGGAAAGCCACTTGAACATGTGACATGTTTTGCGGACTGGCCCTTTAAGAGGCAGACCCTAGAAGTGGACAAACCCTTTAAGAGGTGACAAATTTAGGGAATTATGTCCTTTAAGAGGTTGACCAGGGTTGTGTACAAACCCTCGAAAAAACAGCATTTTAAGTGTACTGGCCCTTTAAGAGGTGGACCTGGGAAGCTTACGGACCTTTAAAATTGGCAATACTTTAAGGTGACTGGCCTATGAAGAGGATGACCATGGAAGTGGACAGTCCTTAAAGATGCATTATTGTGTGTGGGTGGCCTTCTAAGAGACAACCCTGGGAATGGACAGACCTTTGGAAATGTCAATGTGGCTTATGAAGTGGAAAGCCACTTGAACATGTGACATGTTTTGCGGACTGGCCCTTTAAGAGGCAGACCCTAGAAGTGGACAAACCCTTGAAGAGGTGACAAATTTAGGGAATTATGTCCTTTAAGAGGTTGACCAGGGTTGTGTACAAACCCTCGAAACAACAGCATTTTAAGTGTACTGGCCCTTTAAGAGGTGGACCTGGGAAGCTTACAGACCTTTAAAATTGGCAATACTTTAAGGTGACTGGCCTATGAAGAGGATGACCATGGAAGTGGACAGTCCTTAAAGATGCATTATTGTGTGTGGGTGGCCTTCTAAGAGACAACCCTGGGAATGGACAGACCTTTGGAAATGTCAATGTGGCTTATGAAGTGGAAATCCACTTGAACATGTGACGTGTTTTGATGACTGGCCCTTTAAGAGGCAGACCCTAGATATGGACAAACCCTTGAAGAGGTGACAAATTTAGGGAATTATGTCCTTTAAGAGGTTGACCAGGGTTGTGTACAAACCCTTGAAACAACAGTATTTTAAGTGTACTGGCCCTTTAAGAGGTGGACCTGGGAAGCTTACAGACCTTTAAAATTGGCAATACTTTAAGGTGACTGGCCTATGAAGAGGATGACCATGGAAGTGGACAGTCCTTAAAGATGCATTATTGTGTGTGGGTGGCCTTCTAAGAGACAACCCTGGGAATGGACAGACCTTTGGAAATGTCAATGTGGCTTATGACGTGGAAAGCCACTTGAACATGTGACATGTTTTGCGGACTGGCCCTTTAAGAGGCAGACCCTAGAAGTGGACAAACCCTTGAAGAGGTGACAAATTTAGGGAATTATGTCCTTTAAGAGGTTGACCAGGGTTGTGTACAAACCCTCAAAACAACAGCATTTTAAGTGTACTGGCCCTTTAAGAGGTGGACCTGGGAAGCTTACGGACCTTAAAAATTGGCAATACTTTAAGGTGACTGGCCTATGAAGAGGATGACCATGGAAGTGGACAGTCCTTAAAGATGCATTATTGTGTGTGGGTGGCCTTCTAAGAGACAACCCTGGGAATGGACAGACCTTTGGAAATGTCAATGTGGCTTATGAAGTGGAAAGCCACTTGAACATGTGACATGTTTTGATGACTGGCCCTTTAAGAGGCAGACCCTAGAAGTGGACAAACCCTTGAAGAGGTGACAAATTTAGGGAATTATGTCCTTTAAGAGGTTGACCAGGGTTGTGTACAAACCCTTGAAACAACAGCATTTTAAGTGTACTGGCCCTTTAAGAGGTGGACCTGGGAAGCTTACAGACCTTTAAAATTGGCAATACTTTAAGGTGACTGGCCTATGAAGAGGATGACCATGGAAGTGGACAGTCCTTAAAGATGCATTATTGTGTGTGGGTGGCCTTCTAAGAGACAACCCTGGGAATGGACAGACCTTTGGAAATGTCAATGTGGCTTATGAAGTGGAAAGCCACTTGAACATGTGACATGTTTTGATGACTGGCCCTTTAAGAGGCAGACCCTAGAAGTGGACAAACCCTTGAAGAGGTGACAAATTTAGGGAATTATGTCCTTTAAGAGGTTGACCAGGGTTGTGTACAAACCCTTGAAACAACAGCATTTTGAGTGTACTGGCCCTTTAAGAGGTGGACCTGGGAAGCTTACAGACCTTTAAAATTGGCAATACTTTAAGGTGACTGGCCTATGAAGAGGATGACCATGGAAGTGGACAGTCCTTAAAGATGCATTATTGTGTGTGGGTGGCCTTCTAAGAGACAACCCTGGGAATGGACAGACCTTTGGAAATGTCAATGTGGCTTATGAAGTGGAAAGCCACTTGAACATGTGACATGTTTTGATGACTGGCCCTTTAAGAGGCAGACCCTAGAAGTGGACAAACCCTTGAAGAGGTGACAAATTTAGGGAAATATTTCCTTTAAGAGGTTGACCAGGGTTGTGTACAAACCCTTGAAACAACAGCATTTTAAGTGTACTGGCCCTTTAAGAGGTGGACCTGGGAAGCTTACAGACCTTTAAAATTGGCAATACTTTAAGGTGACTGGCCTATGAAGAGGATGACCATGGAAGTGGACAGTCCTTAAAGATGCATTATTGTGTGTGGGTGGCCTTCTAAGAGACAACCCTGGGAATGGACAGACCTTTGGAAATGTCAATGTGGCTTATGAAGTGGAAAGCCACTTGAACATGTGACATGTTTTGATGACTGGCCCTTTAAGAGGCAGACCCTAGAAGTGGACAAACCCTTGAAGAGGTGACAAATTTAGGGAATTATGTCCTTTAAGAGGTTGACCAGGGTTGTGTACAAACCCTTGAAACAACAGCATTTTAAGTGTACTGGCCCTTTAAGAGGTGGACCTGGGAAGCTTACAGACCTTTAAAATTGGCAATACTTTAAGGTGACTGGCCTATGAAGAGGATGACCATGGAAGTGGACAGTCCTTAAAGATGCATTATTGTGTGTGGGTGGCCTTCTAAGAGACAACCCTGGGAATGGACAGACCTTTGGAAATGTCAATGTGGCTTATGAAGTGGAAAGCCACTTGAACATGTGACATGTTTTGATGACTGGCCCTTTAAGAGGCAGACCCTAGAAGTGGACAAACCCTTGAAGAGGTGACAAATTTAGGGAATTATGTCCTTTAAGAGGTTGACCAGGGTTGTGTACAAACCCTCGAAACAACAGCATTTTAAGTGTACTGGCCCTTTAAGAGGTGGACCTGGGAAGCTTACGGACCTTTAAAATTGGCAATACTTTAAGGTGACTGGCCTATGAAGAGGATGACCATGGAAGTGGACAGTCCTTAAAGATGCATTATTGTGTGTGGGTGGCCTTCTAAGAGACAACCCTGGGAATGGACAGACCTTTGGAAATGTCAATGTGGCTTATGAAGTGGAAAGCCACTTGAACATGTGACATGTTTTGCGGACTGGCCCTTTAAGAGGCAGACCCTAGAAGTGGACAAACCCTTGAAGAGGTGACAAATTTAGGGAATTATGTCCTTTAAGAGGTTGACCAGGGTTGTGTACAAACCCTCGAAAAAACAGCATTTTAAGTGTACTGGCCCTTTAAGAGGTGGACCTGGGAAGCTTACGGACCTTTAAAATTGGCAATACTTTAAGGTGACTGGCCTATGAAGAGGATGACCATGGAAGTGGACAGTCCTTAAAGATGCATTATTGTGTGTGGGTGGCCTTCTAAGAGACAACCCTGGGAATGGACAGACCTTTGGAAATGTCAATGTGGCTTATGAAGTGGAAAGCCACTTGAACATGTGACATGTTTTGCGGACTGGCCCTTTAAGAGGCAGACCCTAGAAGTGGACACACCCTTGAAGAGGTGACAAATTTAGGGAATTATGTCCTTTAAGAGGTTGACCAGGGTTGTGTACAAACCCTCAAAACAACAGCATTTTAAGTGTACTGGCCCTTTAAGAGGTGGACCTGGGAAGCTTACGGACCTTTAAAATTGGCAATACTTTAAGGTGACTGGCCTATGAAGAGGATGACCATGGAAGTGGACAGTCCTTAAAGATGCATTATTGTGTGTGGGTGGCCATCTAAGAGACAACCCTGGGAATGGACAGACCTTTGGAAATGTCAATGTGGCTTATGAAGTGGAAAGCCACTTGAACATGTGACATGTTTTGATGACTGGCCCTTTAAGAGGCAGACCCTAGAAGTGGACAAACCCTTGAAGAGGTGACAAATTTAGGAAATTATGTCCTTTAAGAGGTTGACCAGGGTTGTGTACAAACCCTTGAAACAACAGTATTTTAAGTGTACTGGCCCTTTAAGAGGTGGACCTGGGAAGCTTACAGACCTTTAAAATTGGCAATACTTTAAGGTGACTGGCCTATGAAGAGGATGACCATGGAAGTGGACAGTCCTTAAAGATGCATTATTGTGTGTGGGTGGCCTTCTAAGAGACAACCCTGGGAATGGACAGACCTTTGGAAATGTCAATGTGGCTTATGAAGTGGAAAGCCACTTGAACATGTGACATGTTTGCGGACTGGCCCTTTAAGAGGCAGACCCTAGAAGTGGACAAACCCTTGAAGAGGTGACAAATTTAGGGAATTATGTCCTTTAAGAGGTTGACCAGGGTTGTGTACAAACCCTCGAAACAACAGCATTTTAAGTGTACTGGCCCTTTAAGAGGTGGACCTGGGAAGCTTACAGACCTTTAAAATTGGCAATACTTTAAGGTGACTGGCCTATGAAGAGGATGACCATGGAAGTGGACAGTCCTTAAAGATGCATTATTGTGTGTGGGTGGCCTTCTAAGAGACAACCCTGGGAATGGACAGACCTTTGGAAATGTCAATGTGGCTTATGAAGTGGAAATCCACTTGAACATGTGACGTGTTTTGATGACTGGCCCTTTAAGAGGCAGACCCTAGATATGGACAAACCCTTGAAGAGGTGACAAATTTAGGGAATTATGTCCTTTAAGAGGTTGACCAGGGTTGTGTACAAACCCTTGAAACAACAGTATTTTAAGTGTACTGGCCCTTTAAGAGGTGGACCTGGGAAGCTTACAGACCTTTAAAATTGGCAATACTTTAAGGTGACTGGCCTATGAAGAGGATGACCATGGAAGTGGACAGTCCTTAAAGATGCATTATTGTGTGTGGGTGGCCTTCTAAGAGACAACCCTGGGAATGGACAGACCTTTGGAAATGTCAATGTGGCTTATGACGTGGAAAGCCACTTGAACATGTGACATGTTTTGCGGACTGGCCCTTTAAGAGGCAGACCCTAGAAGTGGACAAACCCTTGAAGAGGTGACAAATTTAGGGAATTATGTCCTTTAAGAGGTTGACCAGGGTTGTGTACAAACCCTCAAAACAACAGCATTTTAAGTGTACTGGCCCTTTAAGAGGTGGACCTGGGAAGCTTACGGACCTTAAAAATTGGCAATACTTTAAGGTGACTGGCCTATGAAGAGGATGACCATGGAAGTGGACAGTCCTTAAAGATGCATTATTGTGTGTGGGTGGCCTTCTAAGAGACAACCCTGGGAATGGACAGACCTTTGGAAATGTCAATGTGGCTTATGAAGTGGAAAGCCACTTGAACATGTGACATGTTTTGATGACTGGCCCTTTAAGAGGCAGACCCTAGAAGTGGACAAACCCTTGAAGAGGTGACAAATTTAGGGAATTATGTCCTTTAAGAGGTTGACCAGGGTTGTGTACAAACCCTTGAAACAACAGCATTTTAAGTGTACTGGCCCTTTAAGAGGTGGACCTGGGAAGCTTACAGACCTTTAAAATTGGCAATACTTTAAGGTGACTGGCCTATGAAGAGGATGACCATGGAAGTGGACAGTCCTTAAAGATGCATTATTGTGTGTGGGTGGCCTTCTAAGAGACAACCCTGGGAATGGACAGACCTTTGGAAATGTCAATGTGGCTTATGAAGTGGAAAGCCACTTGAACATGTGACATGTTTTGATGACTGGCCCTTTAAGAGGCAGACCCTAGAAGTGGACAAACCCTTGAAGAGGTGACAAATTTAGGGAATTATGTCCTTTAAGAGGTTGACCAGGGTTGTGTACAAACCCTTGAAACAACAGCATTTTAAGTGTACTGGCCCTTTAAGAGGTGGACCTGGGAAGCTTACAGACCTTTAAAATTGGCAATACTTTAAGGTGACTGGCCTATGAAGAGGATGACCATGGAAGTGGACAGTCCTTAAAGATGCATTATTGTGTGTGGGTGGCCTTCTAAGAGACAACCCTGGGAATGGACAGACCTTTGGAAATGTCAATGTGGCTTATGAAGTGGAAAGCCACTTGAACATGTGACATGTTTTGATGACTGGCCCTTTAAGAGGCAGACCCTAGAAGTGGACAAACCCTTGAAGAGGTGACAAATTTAGGGAAATATTTCCTTTAAGAGGTTGACCAGGGTTGTGTACAAACCCTTGAAACAACAGCATTTTAAGTGTACTGGCCCTTTAAGAGGTGGACCTGGGAAGCTTACAGACCTTTAAAATTGGCAATACTTTAAGGTGACTGGCCTATGAAGAGGATGACCATGGAAGTGGACAGTCCTTAAAGATGCATTATTGTGTGTGGGTGGCCTTCTAAGAGACAACCCTGGGAATGGACAGACCTTTGGAAATGTCAATGTGGCTTATGAAGTGGAAAGCCACTTGAACATGTGACATGTTTTGATGACTGGCCCTTTAAGAGGCAGACCCTAGAAGTGGACAAACCCTTGAAGAGGTGACAAATTTAGGGAATTATGTCCTTTAAGAGGTTGACCAGGGTTGTGTACAAACCCTTGAAACAACAGCATTTTAAGTGTACTGGCCCTTTAAGAGGTGGACCTGGGAAGCTTACAGACCTTTAAAATTGGCAATACTTTAAGGTGACTGGCCTATGAAGAGGATGACCATGGAAGTGGACAGTCCTTAAAGATGCATTATTGTGTGTGGGTGGCCTTCTAAGAGACAACCCTGGGAATGGACAGACCTTTGGAAATGTCAATGTGGCTTATGAAGTGGAAAGCCACTTGAACATGTGACATGTTTTGATGACTGGCCCTTTAAGAGGCAGACCCTAGAAGTGGACAAACCCTTGAAGAGGTGACAAATTTAGGGAATTATGTCCTTTAAGAGGTTGACCAGGGTTGTGTACAAACCCTCGAAACAACAGCATTTTAAGTGTACTGGCCCTTTAAGAGGTGGACCTGGGAAGCTTACGGACCTTTAAAATTGGCAATACTTTAAGGTGACTGGCCTATGAAGAGGATGACCATGGAAGTGGACAGTCCTTAAAGATGCATTATTGTGTGTGGGTGGCCTTCTAAGAGACAACCCTGGGAATGGACAGACCTTTGGAAATGTCAATGTGGCTTATGAAGTGGAAAGCCACTTGAACATGTGACATGTTTTGCGGACTGGCCCTTTAAGAGGCAGACCCTAGAAGTGGACAAACCCTTGAAGAGGTGACAAATTTAGGGAATTATGTCCTTTAAGAGGTTGACCAGGGTTGTGTACAAACCCTCGAAAAAACAGCATTTTAAGTGTACTGGCCCTTTAAGAGGTGGACCTGGGAAGCTTACGGACCTTTAAAATTGGCAATACTTTAAGGTGACTGGCCTATGAAGAGGATGACCATGGAAGTGGACAGTCCTTAAAGATGCATTATTGTGTGTGGGTGGCCTTCTAAGAGACAACCCTGGGAATGGACAGACCTTTGGAAATGTCAATGTGGCTTATGAAGTGGAAAGCCACTTGAACATGTGACATGTTTTGCGGACTGGCCCTTTAAGAGGCAGACCCTAGAAGTGGACACACCCTTGAAGAGGTGACAAATTTAGGGAATTATGTCCTTTAAGAGGTTGACCAGGGTTGTGTACAAACCCTCAAAACAACAGCATTTTAAGTGTACTGGCCCTTTAAGAGGTGGACCTGGGAAGCTTACGGACCTTTAAAATTGGCAATACTTTAAGGTGACTGGCCTATGAAGAGGATGACCATGGAAGTGGACAGTCCTTAAAGATGCATTATTGTGTGTGGGTGGCCATCTAAGAGACAACCCTGGGAATGGACAGACCTTTGGAAATGTCAATGTGGCTTATGAAGTGGAAAGCCACTTGAACATGTGACATGTTTTGATGACTGGCCCTTTAAGAGGCAGACCCTAGAAGTGGACAAACCCTTGAAGAGGTGACAAATTTAGGAAATTATGTCCTTTAAGAGGTTGACCAGGGTTGTGTACAAACCCTTGAAACAACAGTATTTTAAGTGTACTGGCCCTTTAAGAGGTGGACCTGGGAAGCTTACAGACCTTTAAAATTGGCAATACTTTAAGGTGACTGGCCTATGAAGAGGATGACCATGGAAGTGGACAGTCCTTAAAGATGCATTATTGTGTGTGGGTGGCCTTCTAAGAGACAACCCTGGGAATGGACAGACCTTTGGAAATGTCAATGTGGCTTATGAAGTGGAAAGCCACTTGAACATGTGACATGTTTTGCGGACTGGCCCTTTAAGAGGCAGACCCTAGAAGTGGACAAACCCTTGAAGAGGTGACAAATTTAGGGAATTATGTCCTTTAAGAGGTTGACCAGGGTTGTGTACAAACCCTCGAAACAACAGCATTTTAAGTGTACTGGCCCTTTAAGAGGTGGACCTGGGAAGCTTACGGACCTTTAAAATTGGCAATACTTTAAGGTGACTGGCCTATGAAGAGGATGACCATAGAAGTGGACAGTCCTTAAAGATGCATTATTGTGTGTGGGTGGCCTTCTAAGAGACAACCCTGGGAATGGACAGACCTTTGGAAATGTCAATGTGGCTTATGAAGTGGAAAGCCACTTGAACATGTGACATGTTTTGCGGACTGGCCCTTTAAGAGGCAGACCCTAGAAGTGGACACACCCTTGAAGAGGTGACAAATTTAGGGAATTATGTCCTTTAAGAGGTTGACCAGGGTTGTGTACAAACCCTCAAAACAACAGCATTTTAAGTGTACTGGCCCTTTAAGAGGTGGACCTGGGAAGCTTACGGACCTTTAAAATTGGCAATACTTTAAGGTGACTGGCCTATGAAGAGGATGACCATAGAAGTGGACAGTCCTTAAAGATGCATTATTGTGTGTGGGTGGCCTTCTAAGAGACAACCCTGGGAATGGACAGACCTTTGGAAATGTCAATGTGGCTTATGAAGTGGAAAGCCACTTGAACATGTGACATGTTTTGCGGACTGGCCCTTTAAGAGGCAGACCCTAGAAGTGGACACACCCTTGAAGAGGTGACAAATTTAGGGAATTATGTCCTTTAAGAGGTTGACCAGGGTTGTGTACAAACCCTCAAAACAACAGCATTTTAAGTGTACTGGCCCTTTAAGAGGTGGACCTGGGAAGCTTACGGACCTTTAAAATTGGCAATACTTTAAGGTGACTGGCCTATGAAGAGGATGACCATGGAAGTGGACAGTCCTTAAAGATGCATTATTGTGTGTGGGTGGCCATCTAAGAGACAACCCTGGGAATGGACAGACCTTTGGAAATGTCAATGTGGCTTATGAAGTGGAAAGCCACTTGAACATGTGACATGTTTTGATGACTGGCCCTTTAAGAGGCAGACCCTAGAAGTGGACAAACCCTTGAAGAGGTGACAAATTTAGGAAATTATGTCCTTTAAGAGGTTGACCAGGGTTGTGTACAAACCCTTGAAACAACAGTATTTTAAGTGTACTGGCCCTTTAAGAGGTGGACCTGGGAAGCTTACAGACCTTTAAAATTGGCAATACTTTAAGGTGACTGGCCTATGAAGAGGATGACCATGGAAGTGGACAGTCCTTAAAGATGCATTATTGTGTGTGGGTGGCCTTCTAAGAGACAACCCTGGGAATGGACAGACCTTTGGAAATGTCAATGTGGCTTATGAAGTGGAAAGCCACTTGAACATGTGACATGTTTTGCGGACTGGCCCTTTAAGAGGCAGACCCTAGAAGTGGACAAACCCTTGAAGAGGTGACAAATTTAGGGAATTATGTCCTTTAAGAGGTTGACCAGGGTTGTGTACAAACCCTCGAAACAACAGCATTTTAAGTGTACTGGCCCTTTAAGAGGTGGACCTGGGAAGCTTACGGACCTTTAAAATTGGCAATACTTTAAGGTGACTGGCCTATGAAGAGGATGACCATGGAAGTGGACAGTCCTTAAAGATGCATTATTGTGTGTGGGTGGCCTTCTAAGAGACAACCCTGGGAATGGACAGACCTTTGGAAATGTCAATGTGGCTTATGAAGTGGAAAGCCACTTGAACATGTGACATGTTTTGCGGACTGGCCCTTTAAGAGGCAGACCCTAGAAGTGGACAAACCCTTTAAGAGGTGACAAATTTAGGGAATTATGTCCTTTAAGAGGTTGACCAGGGTTGTGTACAAACCCTCGAAAAAACAGCATTTTAAGTGTACTGGCCCTTTAAGAGGTGGACCTGGGAAGCTTACGGACCTTTAAAATTGGCAATACTTTAAGGTGACTGGCCTATGAAGAGGATGACCATGGAAGTGGACAGTCCTTAAAGATGCATTATTGTGTGTGGGTGGCCTTCTAAGAGACAACCCTGGGAATGGACAGACCTTTGGAAATGTCAATGTGGCTTATGAAGTGGAAATCCACTTGAACATGTGACGTGTTTTGATGACTGGCCCTTTAAGAGGCAGACCCTAGATATGGACAAACCCTTGAAGAGGTGACAAATTTAGGGAATTATGTCCTTTAAGAGGTTGACCAGGGTTGTGTACAAACCCTTGAAACAACAGTATTTTAAGTGTACTGGCCCTTTAAGAGGTGGACCTGGGAAGCTTACAGACCTTTAAAATTGGCAATACTTTAAGGTGACTGGCCTATGAAGAGGATGACCATGGAAGTGGACAGTCCTTAAAGATGCATTATTGTGTGTGGGTGGCCTTCTAAGAGACAACCCTGGGAATTGACAGACCTTTGGAAATGTCAATGTGGCTTATGACGTGGAAAGCCACTTGAACATGTGACATGTTTTGCGGACTGGCCCTTTAAGAGGCAGACCCTAGAAGTGGACAAACCCTTGAAGAGGTGACAAATTTAGGGAATTATGTCCTTTAAGAGGTTGACCAGGGTTGTGTACAAACCCTCAAAACAACAGCATTTTAAGTGTACTGGCCCTTTAAGAGGTGGACCTGGGAAGCTTACGGACCTTTAAAATTGGCAATACTTTAAGGTGACTGGCCTATGAAGAGGATGACCATGGAAGTGGACAGTCCTTAAAGATGCATTATTGTGTGTGGGTGGCCTTCTAAGAGACAACCCTGGGAATTGACAGACCTTTGGAAATGTCAATGTGGCTTATGACGTGGAAAGCCACTTGAACATGTGACATGTTTTGCGGACTGGCCCTTTAAGAGGCAGACCCTAGAAGTGGACAAACCCTTGAAGAGGTGACAAATTTAGGGAATTATGTCCTTTAAGAGGTTGACCAGGGTTGTGTACAAACCCTCGAAACAACAGCATTTTAAGTGTACTGGCCCTTTAAGAGGTGGACCTGGGAAGCTTACGGACCTTTAAAATTGGCAATACTTTAAGGTGACTGGCCTATGAAGAGGATGACCATGGAAGTGGACAGTCCTTAAAGATGCATTATTGTGTGTGGGTGGCCTTCTAAGAGACAACCCTGGGAATGGACAGACCTTTGGAAATGTCAATGTGGCTTATGAAGTGGAAAGCCACTTGAACATGTGACATGTTTTGCGGACTGGCCCTTTAAGAGGCAGACCCTAGAAGTGGACAAACCCTTGAAGAGGTGACAAATTTAGGGAATTATGTCCTTTAAGAGGTTGACCAGGGTTGTGTACAAACCCTCGAAAAAACAGCATTTTAAGTGTACTGGCCCTTTAAGAGGTGGACCTGGGAAGCTTACGGACCTTTAAAATTGGCAATACTTTAAGGTGACTGGCCTATGAAGAGGATGACCATGGAAGTGGACAGTCCTTAAAGATGCATTATTGTGTGTGGGTGGCCTTCTAAGAGACAACCCTGGGAATGGACAGACCTTTGGAAATGTCAATGTGGCTTATGAAGTGGAAAGCCACTTGAACATGTGACATGTTTTGCGGACTGGCCCTTTAAGAGGCAGACCCTAGAAGTGGACACACCCTTGAAGAGGTGACAAATTTAGGGAATTATGTCCTTTAAGAGGTTGACCAGGGTTGTGTACAAACCCTCAAAACAACAGCATTTTAAGTGTACTGGCCCTTTAAGAGGTGGACCTGGGAAGCTTACGGACCTTTAAAATTGGCAATACTTTAAGGTGACTGGCCTATGAAGAGGATGACCATGGAAGTGGACAGTCCTTAAAGATGCATTATTGTGTGTGGGTGGCCATCTAAGAGACAACCCTGGGAATGGACAGACCTTTGGAAATGTCAATGTGGCTTATGAAGTGGAAAGCCACTTGAACATGTGACATGTTTTGATGACTGGCCCTTTAAGAGGCAGACCCTAGAAGTGGACAAACCCTTGAAGAGGTGACAAATTTAGGAAATTATGTCCTTTAAGAGGTTGACCAGGGTTGTGTACAAACCCTTGAAACAACAGTATTTTAAGTGTACTGGCCCTTTAAGAGGTGGACCTGGGAAGCTTACAGACCTTTAAAATTGGCAATACTTTAAGGTGACTGGCCTATGAAGAGGATGACCATGGAAGTGGACAGTCCTTAAAGATGCATTATTGTGTGTGGGTGGCCTTCTAAGAGACAACCCTGGGAATGGACAGACCTTTGGAAATGTCAATGTGGCTTATGAAGTGGAAAGCCACTTGAACATGTGACATGTTTGCGGACTGGCCCTTTAAGAGGCAGACCCTAGAAGTGGACAAACCCTTGAAGAGGTGACAAATTTAGGGAATTATGTCCTTTAAGAGGTTGACCAGGGTTGTGTACAAACCCTCGAAACAACAGCATTTTAAGTGTACTGGCCCTTTAAGAGGTGGACCTGGGAAGCTTACAGACCTTTAAAATTGGCAATACTTTAAGGTGACTGGCCTATGAAGAGGATGACCATGGAAGTGGACAGTCCTTAAAGATGCATTATTGTGTGTGGGTGGCCTTCTAAGAGACAACCCTGGGAATGGACAGACCTTTGGAAATGTCAATGTGGCTTATGAAGTGGAAATCCACTTGAACATGTGACGTGTTTTGATGACTGGCCCTTTAAGAGGCAGACCCTAGATATGGACAAACCCTTGAAGAGGTGACAAATTTAGGGAATTATGTCCTTTAAGAGGTTGACCAGGGTTGTGTACAAACCCTTGAAACAACAGTATTTTAAGTGTACTGGCCCTTTAAGAGGTGGACCTGGGAAGCTTACAGACCTTTAAAATTGGCAATACTTTAAGGTGACTGGCCTATGAAGAGGATGACCATGGAAGTGGACAGTCCTTAAAGATGCATTATTGTGTGTGGGTGGCCTTCTAAGAGACAACCCTGGGAATGGACAGACCTTGGGAAATGTCAATGTGGCTTATGAAGTGGAAATCCACTTGAACATGTGACATGTTTTGATGACTGGCCCTTTAAGAGGCAGACCCTAGATATGGACAAACCCTTGAAGAGGTGACAAATTTAGGGAATTATGTCCTTTAAGAGGTTGACCAGGGTTGTGTACAAACCCTTGAAACAACAGTATTTTAAGTGTACTGGCCCTTTAAGAGGTGGACCTGGGAAGCTTACGGACCTTAAAAATTGGCAATACTTTAAGGTGACTGGCCTATGAAGAGGATGACCATGGAAGTGGACAGTCCTTAAAGATGCATTATTGTGTGTGGGTGGCCTTCTAAGAGACAACCCTGGGAATGGACAGACCTTTGGAAATGTCAATGTGGCTTATGAAGTGGAAAGCCACTTGAACATGTGACATGTTTTGATGACTGGCCCTTTAAGAGGCAGACCCTAGAAGTGGACAAACCCTTGAAGAGGTGACAAATTTAGGGAATTATGTCCTTTAAGAGGTTGACCAGGGTTGTGTACAAACCCTCGAAACAACAGCATTTTAAGTGTACTGGCCCTTTAAGAGGTGGACCTGGGAAGCTTACAGACCTTTAAAATTGGCAATACTTTAAGGTGACTGGCCTATGAAGAGGATGACCATGGAAGTGGACAGTCCTTAAAGATGCATTATTGTGTGTGGGTGGCCTTCTAAGAGACAACCCTGGGAATGGACAGACCTTTGGAAATGTCAATGTGGCTTATGAAGTGGAAAGCCACTTGAACATGTGACATGTTTTGATGACTGGCCCTTTAAGAGGCAGACCCTAGAAGTGGACAAACCCTTGAAGAGGTGACAAATTTAGGGAATTATGTCCTTTAAGAGGTTGACCAGGGTTGTGTACAAACCCTCGAAACAACAGCATTTTAAGTGTACTGGCCCTTTAAGAGGTGGACCTGGGAAGCTTACAGACCTTTAAAATTGGCAATACTTTAAGGTGACTGGCCTATGAAGAGGATGACCATGGAAGTGGACAGTCCTTAAAGATGCATTATTGTGTGTGGGTGGCCTTCTAAGAGACAACCCTGGGAATGGACAGACCTTTGGAAATGTCAATGTGGCTTATGAAGTGGAAAGCCACTTGAACATGTGACATGTTTTGCGGACTGGCCCTTTAAGAGGCAGACCCTAGAAGTGGACAAACCCTTGAAGAGGTGACAAATTTAGGGAATTATGTCCTTTAAGAGGTTGACCAGGGTTGTGTACAAACCCTCGAAACAACAGCATTTTAAGTGTACTGGCCCTTTAAGAGGTGGACCTGGGAAGCTTACGGACCTTTAAAATTGGCAATACTTTAAGGTGACTGGCCTATGAAGAGGATGACCATGGAAGTGGACAGTCCTTAAAGATGCATTATTGTGTGTGGGTGGCCTTCTAAGAGACAACCCTGGGAATGGACAGACCTTGGGAAATGTCAATGTGGCTTATGAAGTGGAAATCCACTTGAACATGTGACATGTTTTGATGACTGGCCCTTTAAGAGGCAGACCCTAGATATGGACAAACCCTTGAAGAGGTGACAAATTTAGGGAATTATGTCCTTTAAGAGGTTGACCAGGGTTGTGTACAAACCCTTGAAACAACAGTATTTTAAGTGTACTGGCCCTTTAAGAGGTGGACCTGGGAAGCTTACAGACCTTTAAAATTGGCAATACTTTAAGGTGACTGGCCTATGAAGAGGATGACCATGGAAGTGGACAGTCCTTAAAGATGCATTATTGTGTGTGGGTGGCCTTCTAAGAGACAACCCTGGGAATGGACAGACCTTTGGAAATGTCAATGTGGCTTATGAAGTGGAAAGCCACTTGAACATGTGACATGTTTTGCGGACTGGCCCTTTAAGAGGCAGACCCTAGAAGTGGACACACCCTTGAAGAGGTGACAAATTTAGGGAATTATGTCCTTTAAGAGGTTGACCAGGGTTGTGTACAAACCCTCAAAACAACAGCATTTTAAGTGTACTGGCCCTTTAAGAGGTGGACCTGGGAAGCTTACGGACCTTTAAAATTGGCAATACTTTAAGGTGACTGGCCTATGAAGAGGATGACCATGGAAGTGGACAGTCCTTAAAGATGCATTATTGTGTGTGGGTGGCCTTCTAAGAGACAACCCTGGGAATGGACAGACCTTTGGAAATGTCAATGTGGCTTATGAAGTGGAAAGCCACTTGAACATGTGACATGTTTTGCGGACTGGCCCTTTAAGAGGCAGACCCTAGAAGTGGACAAACCCTTGAAGAGGTGACAAATTTAGGGAATTATGTCCTTTAAGAGGTTGACCAGGGTTGTGTACAAACCCTCGAAACAACAGCATTTTAAGTGTACTGGCCCTTTAAGAGGTGGACCTGGGAAGCTTACAGACCTTTAAAATTGGCAATACTTTAAGGTGACTGGCCTATGAAATGGATGACCATGGAAGTGGACAGTCCTTAAAGATGCATTATTGTGTGTGGGTGGCCTTCTAAGAGACAACCCTGGGAATGGACAGACCTTTGGAAATGTCAATGTGGCTTATGAAGTGGAAAGCCACTTGAACATGTGACATGTTTTGCGGACTGGCCCTTTAAGAGGCAGACCCTAGAAGTGGACAAACCCTTGAAGAGGTGACAAATTTAGGGAATTATGTCCTTTAAGAGGTTGACCAGGGTTGTGTACAAACCCTCGAAACAACAGCATTTTAAGTGTACTGGCCCTTTAAGAGGTGGACCTGGGAAGCTTACAGACCTTTAAAATTGGCAATACTTTAAGGTGACTGGCCTATGAAATGGATGACCATGGAAGTGGACAGTCCTTAAAGATGCATTATTGTGTGTGGGTGGCCTTCTAAGAGACACCCATGGGAATGGACAGACCTTTGGAAATGTCAATGTGGCTTATGAAGTGGAAATCCACTTGAACATGTGACATGTTTTGCGGACTGGCCCTTTAAGAGGCAGACCCTAGAAGTGGACACACCCTTGAAGAGGTGACAAATTTAGGGAATTATGTCCTTTAAGAGGTTGACCAGGGTTGTGTACAAACCCTCAAAACAACAGCATTTTAAGTGTACTGGCCCTTTAAGAGGTGGACCTGGGAAGCTTACGGACCTTTAAAATTGGCAATACTTTAAGGTGACTGGCCTATGAAGAGGATGACCATGGAAGTGGACAGTCCTTAAAGATGCATTATTGTGTGTGGGTGGCCTTCTAAGAGACACCCCTGGGAATGGACAGACCTTTGGAAATGTCAATGTGGCTTATGAAGTGGAAATCCACTTAAACATGTGACATGTTTTGATGACTGGCCCTTTAAGAGGCAGACCCTAGATATGGACAAACCCTTGAAGAGGTGACAAATTTAGGGAATTATGTCCTTTAAGAGGTTGAGCAGGGTTGTGTACAAACCCTTGAAACAACAGTATTTTAAGTGTACTGGCCCTTTAAGAGGTGGACCTGGGAAGCTTACAGACCTTTAAAATTGGCAATACTTTAAGGTGACTGGCCTATGAAGAGGATGACCATGGAAGTGGACAGTCCTTAAAGATGCATTATTGTGTGTGGGTGGCCTTCTAAGAGACAACCCTGGGAATGGACAGACCTTTGGAAATGTCAATGTGGCTTATGAAGTGGAAAGCCACTTGAACATGTGACATGTTTTGCGGACTGGCCCTTTAAGAGGCAGACCCTAGAAGTGGACAAACCCTTGAAGAGGTGACAAATTTAGGGAATTATGTCCTTTAAGAGGTTGACCAGGGTTGTGTACAAACCCTCGAAACAACAGCATTTTAAGTGTACTGGCCCTTTAAGAGGTGGACCTGGGAAGCTTACAGACCTTTAAAATTGGCAATACTTTAAGGTGACTGGCCTATGAAGAGGATGACCATGGAAGTGGACAGTCCTTAAAGATGCATTATTGTGTGTGGGTGGCCTTCTAAGAGACAACCCTGGGAATGGACAGACCTTGGGAAATGTCAATGTGGCTTATGAAGTGGAAATCCACTTGAACATGTGACATGTTTTGATGACTGGCCCTTTAAGAGGCAGACGCTAGATATGGACAAACCCTTGAAGAGGTGACAAATTTAGGGAATTATGTCCTTTAAGAGGTGGACCAGGGTTGTGTACAAACCCTTGAAACAACAGAATTTTAAGTGTACTGGCCCTTTAAGAGGTGGACCTGGGAAGCTTACAGACCTTTAAAATTGGCAATACTTTAAGGTGACTGGCCTATGAAGAGGATGACCATGGAAGTGGACAGTCCTTAAAGATGCATTATTGTGTGTGGGTGGCCTTCTAAGAGACAACCCTGGGAATGGACAGACCTTTGGAAATGTCAATGTGGCTTATGAAGTGGAAAGCCACTTGAACATGTGACATGTTTTGCGGACTGGCCCTTTAAGAGGCAGACCCTAGAAGTGGACAAACCCTTGAAGAGGTGACAAATTTAGGGAATTATGTCCTTTAAGAGGTTGACCAGGGTTGTGTACAAACCCTCAAAACAACAGCATTTTAAGTGTACTGGCCCTTTAAGAGGTGGACCTGGGAAGCTTACGGACCTTTAAAATTGGCAATACTTTAAGGTGACTGGCCTATGAAGAGGATGACCATGGAAGTGGACAGTCCTTAAAGATGCATTATTGTGTGTGGGTGGCCTTTTAAGAGACAACCCTGGGAATGGACAGACCTTGGGAAATGTCAATGTGGCTTATGAAGTGGAAATCCACTTGAACATGTGACATGTTTTGATGACTGGCCCTTTAAGAGGCAGACCCTAGATATGGACAAACCCTTGAAGAGGTGACAAATTTAGGGAATTATGTCCTTTAAGAGGTTGACCAGGGTTGTGTACAAACCCTTGAAACAACAGTATTTTAAGTGTACTGGCCCTTTAAGAGGTGGACCTGGGAAGCTTACAGACCTTTAAAATTGGCAATACTTTAAGGTGACTGGCCTATGAAGAGGATGACCATGGAAGTGGACAGTCCTTAAAGATGCATTATTGTGTGTGGGTGGCCTTCTAAGAGACAACCCTGGGAATGGACAGACCTTTGGAAATGTCAATGTGGCTTATGAAGTGGAAAGCCACTTGAACATGTGACATGTTTTGCGGACTGGCCCTTTAAGAGGCAGACCCTAGTAGTGGACACACCCTTGAAGAGGTGACAAATTTAGGGAATTATGTCCTTTAAGAGGTTGACCAGGGTTGTGTACAAACCCTCAAAACAACAGCATTTTAAGTGTACTGGCCCTTTAAGAGGTGGACCTGGGAAGCTTACGGACCTTTAAAATTGGCAATACTTTAAGGTGACTGGCCTATGAAGAGGATGACCATGAAAGTGGACAGTCCTTAAAGATGCATTATTGTGTGTGGGTGGCCTTCTAAGAGACAACCCTGGGAATGGACAGACCTTTGGAAATGTCAATGTGGCTTATGAAGTGGAAAGCCACTTGAACATGTGACATGTTTTGCGGACTGGCCCTTTAAGAGGCAGACCCTAGAAGTGGACAAACCCTTGAAGAGGTGACAAATTTAGGGAATTATGTCCTTTAAGAGGTTGACCAGGGTTGTGTACAAACCCTCGAAACAACAGCATTTTAAGTGTACTGGCCCTTTAAGAGGTGGACCTGGGAAGCTTACAGACCTTTAAAATTGGCAATACTTTAAGGTGACTGGCCTATGAAGAGGATGACCATGGAAGTGGACAGTCCTTAAAGATGCATTATTGTGTGTGGGTGGCCTTCTAAGAGACAACCCTGGGAATGGACAGACCTTTGGAAATGTCAATGTGGCTTATGAAGTGGAAAGCCACTTGAACATGTGACATGTTTTGCGGACTGGCCCTTTAAGAGGCAGACCCTAGAAGTGGACAAACCCTTGAAGAGGTGACAAATTTAGGGAATTATGTCCTTTAAGAGGTTGACCAGGGTTGTGTACAAACCCTCGAAACAACAGCATTTTAAGTGTACTGGCCCTTTAAGAGGTGGACCTGGGAAGCTTACGGACCTTTAAAATTGGCAATACTTTAAGGTGACTGGCCTATGAAGAGGATGACCATGGAAGTGGACAGTCCTTAAAGATGCATTATTGTGTGTGGGTGGCCTTCTAAGAGACAACCCTGGGAATGGACAGACCTTGGGAAATGTCAATGTGGCTTATGAAGTGGAAATCCACTTGAACATGTGACATGTTTTGATGACTGGCCCTTTAAGAGGCAGACCCTAGATATGGACAAACCCTTGAAGAGGTGACAAATTTAGGGAATTATGTCCTTTAAGAGGTTGACCAGGGTTGTGTACAAACCCTTGAAACAACAGTATTTTAAGTGTACTGGCCCTTTAAGAGGTGGACCTGGGAAGCTTACAGACCTTTAAAATTGGCAATACTTTAAGGTGACTGGCCTATGAAGAGGATGACCATGGAAGTGGACAGTCCTTAAAGATGCATTATTGTGTGTGGGTGGCCTTCTAAGAGACAACCCTGGGAATGGACAGACCTTTGGAAATGTCAATGTGGCTTATGAAGTGGAAAGCCACTTGAACATGTGACATGTTTTGCGGACTGGCCCTTTAAGAGGCAGACCCTAGAAGTGGACAAACCCTTGAAGAGGTGACAAATTTAGGGAATTATGTCCTTTAAGAGGTTGACCAGGGTTGTGTACAAACCCTCGAAACAACAGCATTTTAAGTGTACTGGCCCTTTAAGAGGTGGACCTGGGAAGCTTACGGACCTTTAAAATTGGCAATACTTTAAGGTGACTGGCCTATGAAGAGGATGACCATGGAAGTGGACAGTCCTTAAAGATGCATTATTGTGTGTGGGTGGCCTTCTAAGAGACAACCCTGGGAATGGACAGACCTTTGGAAATGTCAATGTGGCTTATGAAGTGGAAAGCCACTTGAACATGTGACATGTTTTGCGGACTGGCCCTTTAAGAGGCAGACCCTAGAAGTGGACAAACCCTTGAAGAGGTGACAAATTTAGGGAATTATGTCCTTTAAGAGGTTGACCAGGGTTGTGTACAAACCCTCGAAACAACAGCATTTTAAGTGTACTGGCCCTTTAAGAGGTGGACCTGGGAAGCTTACGGACCTTTAAAATTGGCAATACTTTAAGGTGACTGGCCTATGAAGAGGATGACCATGGAAGTGGACAGTCCTTAAAGATGCATTATTGTGTGTGGGTGGCCTTCTAAGAGACAACCCTGGGAATGGACAGACCTTTGGAAATGTCAATGTGGCTTATGAAGTGGAAAGCCACTTGAACATGTGACATGTTTTGCGGACTGGCCCTTTAAGAGGCAGACCCTAGAAGTGGACAAACCCTTGAAGAGGTGACAAATTTAGGGAATTATGTCCTTTAAGAGGTTGACCAGGGTTGTGTACAAACCCTCGAAACAACAGCATTTTAAGTGTACTGGCCCTTTAAGAGGTGGACCTGGGAAGCTTACGGACCTTTAAAATTGGCAATACTTTAAGGTGACTGGCCTATGAAATGGATGACCATGGAAGTGGACAGTCCTTAAAGATGCATTATTGTGTGTGGGTGGCCTTCTAAGAGACACCCATGGGAATGGACAGACCTTTGGAAATGTCAATGTGGCTTATGAAGTGGAAATCCACTTGAACATGTGACATGTTTTGCGGACTGGCCCTTTAAGAGGCAGACCCTAGAAGTGGACACACCCTTGAAGAGGTGACAAATTTAGGGAATTATGTCCTTTAAGAGGTTGACCAGGGTTGTGTACAAACCCTCAAAACAACAGCATTTTAAGTGTACTGGCCCTTTAAGAGGTGGACCTGGGAAGCTTACGGACCTTTAAAATTGGCAATACTTTAAGGTGACTGGCCTATGAAGAGGATGACCATGGAAGTGGACAGTCCTTAAAGATGCATTATTGTGTGTGGGTGGCCTTCTAAGAGACACCCCTGGGAATGGACAGACCTTTGGAAATGTCAATGTGGCTTATGAAGTGGAAATCCACTTAAACATGTGACATGTTTTGATGACTGGCCCTTTAAGAGGCAGACCCTAGATATGGACAAACCCTTGAAGAGGTGACAAATTTAGGGAATTATGTCCTTTAAGAGGTTGAGCAGGGTTGTGTACAAACCCTTGAAACAACAGTATTTTAAGTGTACTGGCCCTTTAAGAGGTGGACCTGGGAAGCTTACAGACCTTTAAAATTGGCAATACTTTAAGGTGACTGGCCTATGAAGAGGATGACCATGGAAGTGGACAGTCCTTAAAGATGCATTATTGTGTGTGGGTGGCCTTCTAAGAGACAACCCTGGGAATGGACAGACCTTTGGAAATGTCAATGTGGCTTATGAAGTGGAAAGCCACTTGAACATGTGACATGTTTTGCGGACTGGCCCTTTAAGAGGCAGACCCTAGAAGTGGACAAACCCTTGAAGAGGTGACAAATTTAGGGAATTATGTCCTTTAAGAGGTTGACCAGGGTTGTGTACAAACCCTCGAAACAACAGCATTTTAAGTGTACTGGCCCTTTAAGAGGTGGACCTGGGAAGCTTACAGACCTTTAAAATTGGCAATACTTTAAGGTGACTGGCCTATGAAGAGGATGACCATGGAAGTGGACAGTCCTTAAAGATGCATTATTGTGTGTGGGTGGCCATCTAAGAGACAACCCTGGGAATGGACAGACCTTGGGAAATGTCAATGTGGCTTATGAAGTGGAAATCCACTTGAACATGTGACATGTTTTGATGACTGGCCCTTTAAGAGGCAGACGCTAGATATGGACAAACCCTTGAAGAGGTGACAAATTTAGGGAATTATGTCCTTTAAGAGGTGGACCAGGGTTGTGTACAAACCCTTGAAACAACAGAATTTTAAGTGTACTGGCCCTTTAAGAGGTGGACCTGGGAAGCTTACAGACCTTTAAAATTGGCAATACTTTAAGGTGACTGGCCTATGAAGAGGATGACCATGGAAGTGGACAGTCCTTAAAGATGCATTATTGTGTGTGGGTGGCCTTCTAAGAGACAACCCTGGGAATGGACAGACCTTGGGAAATGTCAATGTGGCTTATGAAGTGGAAATCCACTTGAACATGTGACATGTTTTGATGACTGGCCCTTTAAGAGGCAGACCCTAGATATGGACAAACCCTTGAAGAGGTGACAAATTTAGGGAATTATGTCCTTTAAGAGGTTGACCAGGGTTGTGTACAAACCCTTGAAACAACAGTATTTTAAGTGTACTGGCCCTTTAAGAGGTGGACCTGGGAAGCTTACAGACCTTTAAAATTGGCAATACTTTAAGGTGACTGGCCTATGAAGAGGATGACCATGGAAGTGGACAGTCCTTAAAGATGCATTATTGTGTGTGGGTGGCCTTCTAAGAGACAACCCTGGGAATGGACAGACCTTTGGAAATGTCAATGTGGCTTATGAAGTGGAAAGCCACTTGAACATGTGACATGTTTTGCGGACTGGCCCTTTAAGAGGCAGACCCTAGAAGTGGACAAACCCTTGAAGAGGTGACAAATTTAGGGAATTATGTCCTTTAAGAGGTTGACCAGGGTTGTGTACAAACCCTCGAAACAACAGCATTTTAAGTGTACTGGCCCTTTAAGAGGTGGACCTGGGAAGCTTACGGACCTTTAAAATTGGCAATACTTTAAGGTGACTGGCCTATGAAGAGGATGACCATGGAAGTGGACAGTCCTTAAAGATGCATTATTGTGTGTGGGTGGCCTTCTAAGAGACAACCCTGGGAATGGACAGACCTTTGGAAATGTCAATGTGGCTTATGAAGTGGAAAGCCACTTGAACATGTGACATGTTTTGCGGACTGGCCCTTTAAGAGGCAGACCCTAGAAGTGGACAAACCCTTGAAGAGGTGACAAATTTAGGGAATTATGTCCTTTAAGAGGTTGACCAGGGTTGTGTACAAACCCTCGAAACAACAGCATTTTAAGTGTACTGGCCCTTTAAGAGGTGGACCTGGGAAGCTTACGGACCTTTAAAATTGGCAATACTTTAAGGTGACTGGCCTATGAAGAGGATGACCATGGAAGTGGACAGTCCTTAAAGATGCATTATTGTGTGTGGGTGGCCTTCTAAGAGACAACCCTGGGAATGGACAGACCTTTGGAAATGTCAATGTGGCTTATGAAGTGGAAAGCCACTTGAACATGTGACATGTTTTGCGGACTGGCCCTTTAAGAGGCAGACCCTAGAAGTGGACAAACCCTTGAAGAGGTGACAAATTTAGGGAATTATGTCCTTTAAGAGGTTGACCAGGGTTGTGTACAAACCCTCGAAACAACAGCATTTTAAGTGTACTGGCCCTTTAAGAGGTGGACCTGGGAAGCTTACGGACCTTTAAAATTGGCAATACTTTAAGGTGACTGGCCTATGAAATGGATGACCATGGAAGTGGACAGTCCTTAAAGATGCATTATTGTGTGTGGGTGGCCTTCTAAGAGACACCCATGGGAATGGACAGACCTTTGGAAATGTCAATGTGGCTTATGAAGTGGAAATCCACTTGAACATGTGACATGTTTTGCGGACTGGCCCTTTAAGAGGCAGACCCTAGAAGTGGACACACCCTTGAAGAGGTGACAAATTTAGGGAATTATGTCCTTTAAGAGGTTGACCAGGGTTGTGTACAAACCCTCAAAACAACAGCATTTTAAGTGTACTGGCCCTTTAAGAGGTGGACCTGGGAAGCTTACGGACCTTTAAAATTGGCAATACTTTAAGGTGACTGGCCTATGAAGAGGATGACCATGGAAGTGGACAGTCCTTAAAGATGCATTATTGTGTGTGGGTGGCCTTCTAAGAGACACCCCTGGGAATGGACAGACCTTTGGAAATGTCAATGTGGCTTATGAAGTGGAAATCCACTTAAACATGTGACATGTTTTGATGACTGGCCCTTTAAGAGGCAGACCCTAGATATGGACAAACCCTTGAAGAGGTGACAAATTTAGGGAATTATGTCCTTTAAGAGGTTGAGCAGGGTTGTGTACAAACCCTTGAAACAACAGTATTTTAAGTGTACTGGCCCTTTAAGAGGTGGACCTGGGAAGCTTACAGACCTTTAAAATTGGCAATACTTTAAGGTGACTGGCCTATGAAGAGGATGACCATGGAAGTGGACAGTCCTTAAAGATGCATTATTGTGTGTGGGTGGCCTTCTAAGAGACAACCCTGGGAATGGACAGACCTTTGGAAATGTCAATGTGGCTTATGAAGTGGAAAGCCACTTGAACATGTGACATGTTTTGCGGACTGGCCCTTTAAGAGGCAGACCCTAGAAGTGGACAAACCCTTGAAGAGGTGACAAATTTAGGGAATTATGTCCTTTAAGAGGTTGACCAGGGTTGTGTACAAACCCTCGAAACAACAGCATTTTAAGTGTACTGGCCCTTTAAGAGGTGGACCTGGGAAGCTTACAGACCTTTAAAATTGGCAATACTTTAAGGTGACTGGCCTATGAAGAGGATGACCATGGAAGTGGACAGTCCTTAAAGATGCATTATTGTGTGTGGGTGGCCATCTAAGAGACAACCCTGGGAATGGACAGACCTTGGGAAATGTCAATGTGGCTTATGAAGTGGAAATCCACTTGAACATGTGACATGTTTTGATGACTGGCCCTTTAAGAGGCAGACGCTAGATATGGACAAACCCTTGAAGAGGTGACAAATTTAGGGAATTATGTCCTTTAAGAGGTGGACCAGGGTTGTGTACAAACCCTTGAAACAACAGAATTTTAAGTGTACTGGCCCTTTAAGAGGTGGACCTGGGAAGCTTACAGACCTTTAAAATTGGCAATACTTTAAGGTGACTGGCCTATGAAGAGGATGACCATGGAAGTGGACAGTCCTTAAAGATGCATTATTGTGTGTGGGTGGCCTTCTAAGAGACAACCCTGGGAATGGACAGACCTTTGGAAATGTCAATGTGGCTTATGAAGTGGAAAGCCACTTGAACATGTGACATGTTTTGCGGACTGGCCCTTTAAGAGGCAGACCCTAGAAGTGGACACACCCTTGAAGAGGTGACAAATTTAGGGAATTATGTCCTTTAAGAGGTTGACCAGGGTTGTGTACAAACCCTCAAAACAACAGCATTTTAAGTGTACTGGCCCTTTAAGAGGTGGACCTGGGAAGCTTACGGACCTTTAAAATTGGCAATACTTTAAGGTGACTGGCCCTATGAAGAGGATGACCATGGAAGTGGACAGTCCTTAAAGATGCATTATTGTGTGTGGGTGGCCTTCTAAGAGACAACCCTGGGAATGGACAGACCTTGGGAAATGTCAATGTGGCTTATGAAGTGGAAATCCACTTGAACATGTGACATGTTTTGATGACTGGCCCTTTAAGAGGCAGACCCTAGATATGGACAAACCCTTGAAGAGGTGACAAATTTAGGGAATTATGTCCTTTAAGAGGTTGACCAGGGTTGTGTACAAACCCTTGAAACAACAGTATTTTAAGTGTACTGGCCCTTTAAGAGGTGGACCTGGGAAGCTTACAGACCTTTAAAATTGGCAATACTTTAAGGTGACTGGCCTATGAAGAGGATGACCATGGAAGTGGACAGTCCTTAAAGATGCATTATTGTGTGTGGGTGGCCTTCTAAGAGACAACCCTGGGAATGGACAGACCTTTGGAAATGTCAATGTGGCTTATGAAGTGGAAAGCCACTTGAACATGTGACATGTTTTGCGGACTGGCCCTTTAAGAGGCAGACCCTAGAAGTGGACAAACCCTTGAAGAGGTGACAAATTTAGGGAATTATGTCCTTTAAGAGGTTGACCAGGGTTGTGTACAAACCCTCGAAACAACAGCATTTTAAGTGTACTGGCCCTTTAAGAGGTGGACCTGGGAAGCTTACAGACCTTTAAAATTGGCAATACTTTAAGGTGACTGGCCTATGAAGAGGATGACCATGGAAGTGGACAGTCCTTAAAGATGCATTATTGTGTGTGGGTGGCCTTCTAAGAGACAACCCTGGGAATGGACAGACCTTTGGAAATGTCAATGTGGCTTATGAAGTGGAAAGCCACTTGAACATGTGACATGTTTTGCGGACTGGCCCTTTAAGAGGCAGACCCTAGAAGTGGACAAACCCTTGAAGAGGTGACAAATTTAGGGAATTATGTCCTTTAAGAGGTTGACCAGGGTTGTGTACAAACCCTCGAAACAACAGCATTTTAAGTGTACTGGCCCTTTAAGAGGTGGACCTGGGAAGCTTACGGACCTTTAAAATTGGCAATACTTTAAGGTGACTGGCCTATGAAGAGGATGACCATGGAAGTGGACAGTCCTTAAAGATGCATTATTGTGTGTGGGTGGCCTTCTAAGAGACAACCCTGGGAATGGACAGACCTTGGGAAATGTCAATGTGGCTTATGAAGTGGAAATCCACTTGAACATGTGACATGTTTTGATGACTGGCCCTTTAAGAGGCAGACCCTAGATATGGACAAACCCTTGAAGAGGTGACAAATTTAGGGAATTATGTCCTTTAAGAGGTTGACCAGGGTTGTGTACAAACCCTTGAAACAACAGTATTTTAAGTGTACTGGCCCTTTAAGAGGTGGACCTGGGAAGCTTACAGACCTTTAAAATTGGCAATACTTTAAGGTGACTGGCCTATGAAGAGGATGACCATGGAAGTGGACAGTCCTTAAAGATGCATTATTGTGTGTGGGTGGCCTTCTAAGAGACAACCCTGGGAATGGACAGACCTTTGGAAATGTCAATGTGGCTTATGAAGTGGAAAGCCACTTGAACATGTGACATGTTTTGCGGACTGGCCCTTTAAGAGGCAGACCCTAGAAGTGGACAAACCCTTGAAGAGGTGACAAATTTAGGGAATTATGTCCTTTAAGAGGTTGACCAGGGTTGTGTACAAACCCTCGAAACAACAGCATTTTAAGTGTACTGGCCCTTTAAGAGGTGGACCTGGGAAGCTTACGGACCTTTAAAATTGGCAATACTTTAAGGTGACTGGCCTATGAAGAGGATGACCATGGAAGTGGACAGTCCTTAAAGATGCATTATTGTGTGTGGGTGGCCTTCTAAGAGACAACCCTGGGAATGGACAGACCTTTGGAAATGTCAATGTGGCTTATGAAGTGGAAAGCCACTTGAACATGTGACATGTTTTGCGGACTGGCCCTTTAAGAGGCAGACCCTAGAAGTGGACAAACCCTTGAAGAGGTGACAAATTTAGGGAATTATGTCCTTTAAGAGGTTGACCAGGGTTGTGTACAAACCCTCGAAACAACAGCATTTTAAGTGTACTGGCCCTTTAAGAGGTGGACCTGGGAAGCTTACGGACCTTTAAAATTGGCAATACTTTAAGGTGACTGGCCTATGAAGAGGATGACCATGGAAGTGGACAGTCCTTAAAGATGCATTATTGTGTGTGGGTGGCCTTCTAAGAGACAACCCTGGGAATGGACAGACCTTTGGAAATGTCAATGTGGCTTATGAAGTGGAAAGCCACTTGAACATGTGACATGTTTTGCGGACTGGCCCTTTAAGAGGCAGACCCTAGAAGTGGACAAACCCTTGAAGAGGTGACAAATTTAGGGAATTATGTCCTTTAAGAGGTTGACCAGGGTTGTGTACAAACCCTTGAAACAACAGTATTTTAAGTGTACTGGCCCTTTAAGAGGTGGACCTGGGAAGCTTACAGACCTTTAAAATTGGCAATACTTTAAGGTGACTGGCCTATGAAGAGGATGACCATGGAAGTGGACAGTCCTTAAAGATGCATTATTGTGTGTGGGTGGCCTTCTAAGAGACAACCCTGGGAATGGACAGACCTTTGGAAATGTCAATGTGGCTTATGAAGTGGAAAGCCACTTGAACATGTGACATGTTTTGCGGACTGGCCCTTTAAGAGGCAGACCCTAGAAGTGGACAAACCCTTGAAGAGGTGACAAATTTAGGGAATTATGTCCTTTAAGAGGTTGACCAGGGTTGTGTACAAACCCTCGAAAAAACAGCATTTTAAGTGTACTGGCCCTTTAAGAGGTGGACCTGGGAAGCTTACGGACCTTTAAAATTGGCAATACTTTAAGGTGACTGGCCTATGAAGAGGATGACCATGGAAGTGGACAGTCCTTAAAGATGCATTATTGTGTGTGGGTGGCCTTCTAAGAGACAACCCTGGGAATGGACAGACCTTTGGAAATGTCAATGTGGCTTATGAAGTGGAAATCCACTTGAACATGTGACATGTTTTGATGACTGGCCCTTTAAGAGGCAGACCCTAGATATGGACAAACCCTTGAAGAGGTGACAAATTTAGGGAATTATGTCCTTTAAGAGGTTGACCAGGGTTGTGTACAAACCCTTGAAACAACAGCATTTTAAGTGTACTGGCCCTTTAAGAGGTGGACCTGGGAAGCTTACAGACCTTTAAAATTGGCAATACTTTAAGGTGACTGGCCTATGAAGAGGATGACCATGGAAGTGGACAGTCCTTAAAGATGCATTATTGTGTGTGGGTGGCCTTCTAAGAGACAACCCTGGGAATGGACAGACCTTTGGAAATGTCAATGTGGCTTATGAAGTGGAAAGCCACTTGAACATGTGACATGTTTTGCGGACTGGCCCTTTAAGAGGCAGACCCTAGAAGTGGACAAACCCTTGAAGAGGTGACAAATTTAGGGAATTATGTCCTTTAAGAGGTTGACCAGGGTTGTGTACAAACCCTCGAAAAAACAGCATTTTAAGTGTACTGGCCCTTTAAGAGGTGGACCTGGGAAGCTTACGGACCTTTAAAATTGGCAATACTTTAAGGTGACTGGCCTATGAAGAGGATGACCATGGAAGTGGACAGTCCTTAAAGATGCATTATTGTGTGTGGGTGGCCTTCTAAGAGACAACCCTGGGAATGGACAGACCTTTGGAAATGTCAATGTGGCTTATGAAGTGGAAAGCCACTTGAACATGTGACATGTTTTGCGGACTGGCCCTTTAAGAGGCAGACCCTAGAAGTGGACACACCCTTGAAGAGGTGACAAATTTAGGGAATTATGTCCTTTAAGAGGTTGACCAGGGTTGTGTACAAACCCTCAAAACAACAGCATTTTAAGTGTACTGGCCCTTTAAGAGGTGGACCTGGGAAGCTTACGGACCTTTAAAATTGGCAATACTTTAAGGTGACTGGCCTATGAAGAGGATGACCATGGAAGTGGACAGTCCTTAAAGATGCATTATTGTGTGTGGGTGGCCATCTAAGAGACAACCCTGGGAATGGACAGACCTTTGGAAATGTCAATGTGGCTTATGAAGTGGAAAGCCACTTGAACATGTGACATGTTTTGATGACTGGCCCTTTAAGAGGCAGACCCTAGAAGTGGACAAACCCTTGAAGAGGTGACAAATTTAGGGAATTATGTCCTTTAAGAGGTTGACCAGGGTTGTGTACAAACCCTCAAAACAACAGCATTTTAAGTGTACTGGCCCTTTAAGAGGTGGGCCTGGGAAGCTTACGGACCTTTAAAATTGGCAATACTTTAAGGTGACTGGCCTATGAAGAGGATGACCATGGAAGTGGACAGTCCTTAAAGATGCATTATTGTGTGTGGGTGGCCTTCTAAGAGACAACCCTGGGAATGGACAGACCTTTGGAAATGTCAATGTGGCTTATGAAGTGGAAAGCCACTTGAACATGTGACATGTTTTGCGGACAGGCCCTTTAAGAGGCAGACCCTAGAAGTGGACAAACCCTTGAAGAGGTGACAAATTTAGGGAATTATGTCCTTTAAGAGGTTGACCAGGGTTGTGTACAAACCCTCGAAACAACAGCATTTTAAGTGTACTGGCCCTTTAAGAGGTGGACCTGGGAAGCTTACAGACCTTTAAAATTGGCAATACTTTAAGGTGACTGGCCTATGAAGAGGATGACCATGGAAGTGGACAGTCCTTAAAGATGCATTATTGTGTGTGGGTGGCCTTCTAAGAGACAACCCTGGGAATGGACAGACCTTTGGAAATGTCAATGTGGCTTATGAAGTGGAAAGCCACTTGAACATGTGACATGTTTTGCGGACTGGCCCTTTAAGAGGCAGACCCTAGAAGTGGACAAACCCTTGAAGAGGTGACAAATTTAGGGAATTATGTCCTTTAAGAGGTTGACCAGGGTTGTGTACAAACCCTCAAAACAACAGCATTTTAAGTGTACTGGCCCTTTAAGAGGTGGACCTGGGAAGCTTACGGACCTTTAAAATTGGCAATACTTTAAGGTGACTGGCCTATGAAGAGGATGACCATGGAAGTGGACAGTCCTTAAAGATGCATTATTGTGTGTGGGTGGCCTTCTAAGAGACAACCCTGGGAATGGACAGACCTTTGGAAATGTCAATGTGGCTTATGAAGTGGAAAGCCACTTGAACATGTGACATGTTTTGCGGACTGGCCCTTTAAGAGGCAGACCCTAGAAGTGGACAAACCCTTGAAGAGGTGACAAATTTAGGGAATTATGTCCTTTAAGAGGTTGACCAGGGTTGTGTACAAACCCTCGAAACAACAGCATTTTAAGTGTACTGGCCCTTTAAGAGGTGGACCTGGGAAGCTTACAGACCTTTAAAATTGGCAATACTTTAAGGTGACTGGCCTATGAAGAGGATGACCATGGAAGTGGACAGTCCTTAAAGATGCATTATTGTGTGTGGGTGGCCTTCTAAGAGACAACCCTGGGAATGGACAGACCTTTGGAAATGTAAATGTGGCTTATGAAGTGGAAATCCACTTCAACATGTGACATGTTTTGATGACTGGCCCTTTAAGAGGCAGACCCTAGATATGGACAAACCCTTGAAGAGGTGACAAATTTAGGGAATTATGTCCTTTAAGAGGTTGACCAGGGTTGTGTACAAACCCTTGAAACAACAGTATTTTAAGTGTACTGGCCCTTTAAGAGGTGGACCTGGGAAGCTTACGGACCTTTAAAATTGGCAATACTTTAAGGTGACTGGCCTATGAAGAGGATGACCATGGAAGTGGACAGTCCTTAAAGATGCATTATTGTGTGTGGGTGGCCTTCTAAGAGACAACCCTGGGAATGGACAGACCTTTGGAAATGTCAATGTGGCTTATGAAGTGGAAATCCACTTGAACATGTGACATGTTTTGATGACTGGCCCTTTAAGAGGCAGACCCTAGAAGTGGACAAACCCTTGAAGAGGTGACAAATTTAGGGAATTATGTCCTTTAAGAGGTTGACCAGGGTTGTGTACAAACCCTCGAAACAACAGCATTTTAAGTGTACTGGCCCTTTAAGAGGTGGACCTGGGAAGCTTACGGACCTTTAAAATTGGCAATACTTTAAGGTGACTGGCCTATGAAGAGGATGACCATGGAAGTGGACAGTCCTTAAAGATGCATTATTGTGTGTGGGTGGCCTTCTAAGAGACAACCCTGGGAATGGACAGACCTTGGGAAATGTCAATGTGGCTTATGAAGTGGAAAGCCACTTGAACATGTGACATGTTTTGCGGACTGGCCCTTTAAGAGGCAGGCCCTAGAAGTGGACACACCCTTGAAGAGGTGACAAATTTAGGGAATTATGTCCTTTAAGAGGTTGACCAGGGTTGTGTACAAACCCTCGAAACAACAGCATTTTAAGTGTACTGGCCCTTTAAGAGGTGGACCTGGGAAGCTTACGGACCTTTAAAATTGGCAATACTTTAAGGTGACTGGCCTATGAAGAGGATGACCATGGAAGTGGACAGTCCTTAAAGATGCATTATTGTGTGTGGGTGGCCATCTAAGAGACAACCCTGGGAATGGACAGACCTTTGGAAATGTCAATGTGGCTTATGAAGTGGAAAGCCACTTGAACATGTGACGTGTTTTGCGGACTGGCCCTTTAAGAGGCAGACCCTAGAAGTGGACAAACCCTTGAAGAGGTGACAAATTTAGGGAATTATGTCCTTTAAGAGGTTGACCAGGGTTGTGTACAAACCCTCGAAACAACAGCATTTTAAGTGTACTGGCCCTTTAAGAGGTTGACCTGGGAAGCTTACGGACCTTTAAAATTGGCAATACTTTAAGGTGACTGGCCTATGAAGAGGATGACCATGGAAGTGGACAATCCTTAAAGATGCATTATTGTGTGTGGGTGGCCTTCTAAGAGACAACCCTGGGAATGGACAGACCTTTGGAAATGTCAATGTGGCTTATGAAGTGGAAATCCACTTGAACATGTGACATGTTTTGATGACTGGCCCTTTAAGAGGCAGACCCTAGAAGTGGACAAACCCTTGAAGAGGTGACAAATTTAGGGAATTATGTCCTTTAAGAGGTTGACCAGGGTTGTGTACAAACCCTCGAAACAACAGCATTTTAAGTGTACTGGCCCTTTAAGAGGTGGACCTGGGAAGCTTACGGACCTTTAAAATTGGCAATACTTTAAGGTGACTGGCCTATGAAGAGGATGACCATGGAAGTGGACAGTCCTTAAAGATGCATTATTGTGTGTGGGTGGCCTTCTAAGAGACAACCCTGGGAATGGACAGACCTTTGGAAATGTCAATGTGGCTTATGAAGTGGAAAGCCACTTGAACATGTGACATGTTTTGCGGACTGGCCCTTTAAGAGGCAGACCCTAGAAGTGGACACACCCTTGAAGAGGTGACAAATTTAGGGAATTATGTCCTTTAAGAGGTTGACCAGGGTTGTGTACAAACCCTCAAAACAACAGCATTTTAAGTGTACTGGCCCTTTAAGAGGTGGACCTGGGAAGCTTACGGACCTTTAAAATTGGCAATACTTTAAGGTGACTGGCCTATGAAGAGGATGACCATGGAAGTGGACAGTCCTTAAAGATGCATTATTGTGTGTGGGTGGCCATCTAAGAGACAACCCTGGGAATGGACAGACCTTTGGAAATGTCAATGTGGCTTATGAAGTGGAAAGCCACTTGAACATGTGACATGTTTTGATGACTGGCCCTTTAAGAGGCAGACCCTAGAAGTGGACAAACCCTTGAAGAGGTGACAAATTTAGGGAATTATGTCCTTTAAGAGGTTGACCAGGGTTGTGTACAAACCCTCGAAACAACAGCATTTTAAGTGTACTGGCCCTTTAAGAGGTGGACCTGGGAAGCTTACAGACCTTTAAAATTGGCAATACTTTAAGGTGACTGGCCTATGAAGAGGATGACCATGGAAGTGGACAGTCCTTAAAGATGCATTATTGTGTGTGGGTGGCCTTCTAAGAGACAACCCTGGGAATGGACAGACCTTTGGAAATGTCAATGTGGCTTATGAAGTGGAAATCCACTTGAACATGTGACATGTTTTGATGACTGGCCCTTTAAGAGGCAGACCCTAGATATGGACAAACCCTTGAAGAGGTGACAAATTTAGGGAATTATGTCCTTTAAGAGGTTGACCAGGGTTGTGTACAAACCCTCAAAACAACAGCATTTTAAGTGTACTGGCCCTTTAAGAGGTGGACCTGGGAAGCTTACGGACCTTTAAAATTGGCAATACTTTAAGGTGACTGGCCTATGAAGAGGATGACCATGGAAGTGGACAGTCCTTAAAGATGCATTATTGTGTGTGGGTGGCCTTCTAAGAGACAACCCTGGGAATGGACAGACCTTTGGAAATGTCAATGTGGCTTATGAAGTGGAAATCCACTTGAACATGTGACATGTTTTGCGGACTGGCCCTTTAAGAGGCAGACCCTAGAAGTGGACAAACCCTTGAAGAGGTGACAAATTTAGGGAATTATGTCCTTTAAGAGGTTGACCAGGGTTGTGTACAAACCCTCGAAACAACAGCATTTTAAGTGTACTGGCTCTTTAAGAGGTGGACCTGGGAAGCTTACAGACCTTTAAAATTGGCAATACTTTAAGGTGACTGGCCTATGAAGAGGATGACCATGGAAGTGGACAGTCCTTAAAGATGCATTATTGTGTGTGGGTGGCCTTCTAAGAGACAACCCTGGGAATGGACAGACCTTTGGAAATGTAAATGTGGCTTATGAAGTGGAAATCCACTTCAACATGTGACATGTTTTGCGGACTGGCCCTTTAAGAGGCAGACCCTAGAAGTGGACACACCCTTGAAGAGGTGACAAATTTAGGGAATTATGTCCTTTAAGAGGTTGACCAGGGTTGTGTACAAACCCTCAAAACAACAGCATTTTAAGTGTACTGGCCCTTTAAGAGGTGGACCTGGGAAGCTTACGGACCTTTAAAATTGGCAATACTTTAAGGTGACTGGCCTATGAAGAGGATGACCATGGAAGTGGACAGTCCTTAAAGATGCATTATTGTGTGTGGGTGGCCATCTAAGAGACAACCCTGGGAATGGACAGACCTTTGGAAATGTCAATGTGGCTTATGAAGTGGAAAGCCACTTGAACATGTGACATGTTTTGATGACTGGCCCTTTAAGAGGCAGACCCTAGAAGTGGACAAACCCTTGAAGAGGTGACAAATTTAGGGAATTATGTCCTTTAAGAGGTTGACCAGGGTTGTGTACAAACCCTCGAAACAACAGCATTTTAAGTGTACTGGCCCTTTAAGAGGTGGGCCTGGGAAGCTTACGGACCTTTAAAATTGGCAATACTTTAAGGTGACTGGCCTATGAAGAGGATGACCATGGAAGTGGACAGTCCTTAAAGATGCATTATTGTGTGTGGGTGGCCTTCTAAGAGACAACCCTGGGAATGGACAGACCTTTGGAAATGTCAATGTGGCTTATGAAGTGGAAAGCCACTTGAACATGTGACATGTTTTGCGGACTGGCCCTTTAAGAGGCAGACCCTAGAAGTGGACAAACCCTTGAAGAGGTGACAAATTTAGGGAATTATGTCCTTTAAGAGGTTGACCAGGGTTGTGTACAAACCCTCAAAACAACAGCATTTTAAGTGTACTGGCCCTTTAAGAGGTGGACCTGGGAAGCTTACGGACCTTTAAAATTGGCAATACTTTAAGGTGACTGGCCTATGAAGAGGATGACCATGGAAGTGGACAGTCCTTAAAGATGCATTATTGTGTGTGGGTGGCCTTCTAAGAGACAACCCTGGGAATGGACAGACCTTTGGAAATGTCAATGTGGCTTATGAAGTGGAAAGCCACTTGAACATGTGACATGTTTTGCGGACTGGCCCTTTAAGAGGCAGACCCTAGAAGTGGACAAACCCTTGAAGAGGTGACAAATTTAGGGAATTATGTCCTTTAAGAGGTTGACCAGGGTTGTGTACAAACCCTCGAAACAACAGCATTTTAAGTGTACTGGCCCTTTAAGAGGTGGACCTGGGAAGCTTACAGACCTTTAAAATTGGCAATACTTTAAGGTGACTGGCCTATGAAGAGGATGACCATGGAAGTGGACAGTCCTTAAAGATGCATTATTGTGTGTGGGTGGCCTTCTAAGAGACAACCCTGGGAATGGACAGACCTTTGGAAATGTCAATGTGGCTTATGAAGTGGAAATCCACTTGAACATGTGACATGTTTTGATGACTGGCCCTTTAAGAGGCAGACCCTAGAAGTGGACAAACCCTTGAAGAGGTGACAAATTTAGGGAATTATGTCCTTTAAGAGGTTGACCAGGGTTGTGTACAAACCCTCGAAACAACAGCATTTTAAGTGTACTGGCCCTTTAAGAGGTGGACCTGGGAAGCTTACGGACCTTTAAAATTGGCAATACTTTAAGGTGACTGGCCTATGAAGAGGATGACCATGGAAGTGGACAGTCCTTAAAGATGCATTATTGTGTGTGGGTGGCCTTCTAAGAGACAACCCTGGGAATGGACAGACCTTGGGAAATGTCAATGTGGCTTATGAAGTGGAAAGCCACTTGAACATGTGACATGTTTTGCGGACTGGCCCTTTAAGAGGCAGGCCCTAGAAGTGGACACACCCTTGAAGAGGTGACAAATTTAGGGAATTATGTCCTTTAAGAGGTTGACCAGGGTTGTGTACAAACCCTCGAAACAACAGCATTTTAAGTGTACTGGCCCTTTAAGAGGTGGACCTGGGAAGCTTACGGACCTTTAAAATTGGCAATACTTTAAGGTGACTGGCCTATGAAGAGGATGACCATGGAAGTGGACAGTCCTTAAAGATGCATTATTGTGTGTGGGTGGCCATCTAAGAGACAACCCTGGGAATGGACAGACCTTTGGAAATGTCAATGTGGCTTATGAAGTGGAAAGCCACTTGAACATGTGACATGTTTTGCGGACTGGCCCTTTAAGAGGCAGACCCTAGAAGTGGACAAACCCTTGAAGAGGTGACAAATTTAGGGAATTATGTCCTTTAAGAGGTTGACCAGGGTTGTGTACAAACCCTCGAAACAACAGCATTTTAAGTGTACTGGCCCTTTAAGAGGTTGACCTGGGAAGCTTACGGACCTTTAAAATTGGCAATACTTTAAGGTGACTGGCCTATGAAGAGGATGACCATGGAAGTGGACAGTCCTTAAAAATGCATTATTGTGTGTGGGTGGCCTTCTAAGAGACAACCCTGGGAATGGACAGACCTTTGGAAATGTCAATGTGGCTTATGAAGTGGAAAGCCACTTGAACATGTGACATGTTTTGCGGACTGGCCCTTTAAGAGGCAGACCCTAGAAGTGGACACACCCTTGAAGAGGTGACAAATTTAGGGAATTATGTCCTTTAAGAGGTTGACCAGGGTTGTGTACAAACCCTCAAAACAACAGCATTTTAAGTGTACTGGCCCTTTAAGAGGTGGACCTGGGAAGCTTACGGACCTTTAAAATTGGCAATACTTTAAGGTGACTGGCCTATGAAGAGGATGACCATGGAAGTGGACAGTCCTTAAAGATGCATTATTGTGTGTGGGTGGCCATCTAAGAGACAACCCTGGGAATGGACAGACCTTTGGAAATGTCAATGTGGCTTATGAAGTGGAAAGCCACTTGAACATGTGACATGTTTTGATGACTGGCCCTTTAAGAGGCAGACCCTAGAAGTGGACAAACCCTTGAAGAGGTGACAAATTTAGGGAATTATGTCCTTTAAGAGGTTGACCAGGGTTGTGTACAAACCCTCGAAACAACAGCATTTTAAGTGTACTGGCCCTTTAAGAGGTGGACCTGGGAAGCTTACAGACCTTTAAAATTGGCAATACTTTAAGGTGACTGGCCTATGAAGAGGATGACCATGGAAGTGGACAGTCCTTAAAGATGCATTATTGTGTGTGGGTGGCCTTCTAAGAGACAACCCTGGGAATGGACAGACCTTTGGAAATGTCAATGTGGCTTATGAAGTGGAAATCCACTTGAACATGTGACATGTTTTGATGACTGGCCCTTTAAGAGGCAGACCCTAGATATGGACAAACCCTTGAAGAGGTGACAAATTTAGGGAATTATGTCCTTTAAGAGGTTGACCAGGGTTGTGTACAAACCCTCAAAACAACAGCATTTTAAGTGTACTGGCCCTTTAAGAGGTGGACCTGGGAAGCTTACGGACCTTTAAAATTGGCAATACTTTAAGGTGACTGGCCTATGAAGAGGATGACCATGGAAGTGGACAGTCCTTAAAGATGCATTATTGTGTGTGGGTGGCCTTCTAAGAGACAACCCTGGGAATGGACAGACCTTTGGAAATGTCAATGTGGCTTATGAAGTGGAAATCCACTTGAACATGTGACATGTTTTGCGGACTGGCCCTTTAAGAGGCAGACCCTAGAAGTGGACAAACCCTTGAAGAGGTGACAAATTTAGGGAATTATGTCCTTTAAGAGGTTGACCAGGGTTGTGTACAAACCCTCGAAACAACAGCATTTTAAGTGTACTGGCCCTTTAAGAGGTGGACCTGGGAAGCTTACAGACCTTTAAAATTGGCAATACTTTAAGGTGACTGGCCTATGAAGAGGATGACCATGGAAGTGGACAGTCCTTAAAGATGCATTATTGTGTGTGGGTGGCCTTCTAAGAGACAACCCTGGGAATGGACAGACCTTTGGAAATGTAAATGTGGCTTATGAAGTGGAAATCCACTTCAACATGTGACATGTTTTGCGGACTGGCCCTTTAAGAGGCAGACCCTAGAAGTGGACACACCCTTGAAGAGGTGACAAATTTAGGGAATTATGTCCTTTAAGAGGTTGACCAGGGTTGTGTACAAACCCTCAAAACAACAGCATTTTAAGTGTACTGGCCCTTTAAGAGGTGGACCTGGGAAGCTTACGGACCTTTAAAATTGGCAATACTTTAAGGTGACTGGCCTATGAAGAGGATGACCATGGAAGTGGACAGTCCTTAAAGATGCATTATTGTGTGTGGGTGGCCATCTAAGAGACAACCCTGGGAATGGACAGACCTTTGGAAATGTCAATGTGGCTTATGAAGTGGAAAGCCACTTGAACATGTGACATGTTTTGATGACTGGCCCTTTAAGAGGCAGACCCTAGAAGTGGACAAACCCTTGAAGAGGTGACAAATTTAGGGAATTATGTCCTTTAAGAGGTTGACCAGGGTTGTGTACAAACCCTCAAAACAACAGCATTTTAAGTGTACTGGCCCTTTAAGAGGTGGGCCTGGGAAGCTTACGGACCTTTAAAATTGGCAATACTTTAAGGTGACTGGCCTATGAAGAGGATGACCATGGAAGTGGACAGTCCTTAAAGATGCATTATTGTGTGTGGGTGGCCTTCTAAGAGACAACCCTGGGAATGGACAGACCTTTGGAAATGTCAATGTGGCTTATGAAGTGGAAAGCCACTTGAACATGTGACATGTTTTGCGGACTGGCCCTTTAAGAGGCAGACCCTAGAAGTGGACAAACCCTTGAAGAGGTGACAAATTTAGGGAATTATGTCCTTTAAGAGGTTGACCAGGGTTGTGTACAAACCCTCGAAACAACAGCATTTTAAGTGTACTGGCCCTTTAAGAGGTGGACCTGGGAAGCTTACAGACCTTTAAAATTGGCAATACTTTAAGGTGACTGGCCTATGAAGAGGATGACCATGGAAGTGGACAGTCCTTAAAGATGCATTATTGTGTGTGGGTGGCCTTCTAAGAGACAACCCTGGGAATGGACAGACCTTTGGAAATGTCAATGTGGCTTATGAAGTGGAAAGCCACTTGAACATGTGACATGTTTTGCGGACTGGCCCTTTAAGAGGCAGACCCTAGAAGTGGACAAACCCTTGAAGAGGTGACAAATTTAGGGAATTATGTCCTTTAAGAGGTTGACCAGGGTTGTGTACAAACCCTCAAAACAACAGCATTTTAAGTGTACTGGCCCTTTAAGAGGTGGACCTGGGAAGCTTACGGACCTTTAAAATTGGCAATACTTTAAGGTGACTGGCCTATGAAGAGGATGACCATGGAAGTGGACAGTCCTTAAAGATGCATTATTGTGTGTGGGTGGCCTTCTAAGAGACAACCCTGGGAATGGACAGACCTTTGGAAATGTCAATGTGGCTTATGAAGTGGAAAGCCACTTGAACATGTGACATGTTTTGCGGACTGGCCCTTTAAGAGGCAGACCCTAGAAGTGGACAAACCCTTGAAGAGGTGACAAATTTAGGGAATTATGTCCTTTAAGAGGTTGACCAGGGTTGTGTACAAACCCTCGAAACAACAGCATTTTAAGTGTACTGGCCCTTTAAGAGGTGGACCTGGGAAGCTTACAGACCTTTAAAATTGGCAATACTTTAAGGTGACTGGCCTATGAAGAGGATGACCATGGAAGTGGACAGTCCTTAAAGATGCATTATTGTGTGTGGGTGGCCTTCTAAGAGACAACCCTGGGAATGGACAGACCTTTGGAAATGTAAATGTGGCTTATGAAGTGGAAATCCACTTCAACATGTGACATGTTTTGATGACTGGCCCTTTAAGAGGCAGACCCTAGATATGGACAAACCCTTGAAGAGGTGACAAATTTAGGGAATTATGTCCTTTAAGAGGTTGACCAGGGTTGTGTACAAACCCTTGAAACAACAGTATTTTAAGTGTACTGGCCCTTTAAGAGGTGGACCTGGGAAGCTTACGGACCTTTAAAATTGGCAATACTTTAAGGTGACTGGCCTATGAAGAGGATGACCATGGAAGTGGACAGTCCTTAAAGATGCATTATTGTGTGTGGGTGGCCTTCTAAGAGACAACCCTGGGAATGGACAGACCTTTGGAAATGTCAATGTGGCTTATGAAGTGGAAATCCACTTGAACATGTGACATGTTTTGATGACTGGCCCTTTAAGAGGCAGACCCTAGAAGTGGACAAACCCTTGAAGAGGTGACAAATTTAGGGAATTATGTCCTTTAAGAGGTTGACCAGGGTTGTGTACAAACCCTCGAAACAACAGCATTTTAAGTGTACTGGCCCTTTAAGAGGTGGACCTGGGAAGCTTACGGACCTTTAAAATTGGCAATACTTTAAGGTGACTGGCCTATGAAGAGGATGACCATGGAAGTGGACAGTCCTTAAAGATGCATTATTGTGTGTGGGTGGCCTTCTAAGAGACAACCCTGGGAATGGACAGACCTTGGGAAATGTCAATGTGGCTTATGAAGTGGAAAGCCACTTGAACATGTGACATGTTTTGCGGACTGGCCCTTTAAGAGGCAGGCCCTAGAAGTGGACACACCCTTGAAGAGGTGACAAATTTAGGGAATTATGTCCTTTAAGAGGTTGACCAGGGTTGTGTACAAACCCTCGAAAAAACAGCATTTTAAGTGTACTGGCCCTTTAAGAGGTGGACCTGGGAAGCTTACGGACCTTTAAAATTGGCAATACTTTAAGGTGACTGGCCTATGAAGAGGATGACCATGGAAGTGGACAGTCCTTAAAGATGCATTATTGTGTGTGGGTGGCCATCTAAGAGACAACCCTGGGAATGGACAGACCTTTGGAAATGTCAATGTGGCTTATGAAGTGGAAAGCCACTTGAACATGTGACATGTTTTGCGGACTGGCCCTTTAAGAGGCAGACCCTAGAAGTGGACAAACCCTTGATGATGTGACAAATTTAGGGAATTATGTCCTTTAAGAGGTTGACCAGGGTTGTGTACAAACCCTCGAAACAACAGCATTTTAAGTGTACTGGCCCTTTAAGAGGTTGACCTGGGAAGCTTACGGACCTTTAAAATTGGCAATACTTTAAGGTGACTGGCCTATGAAGAGGATGACCATGGAAGTGGACAGTCCTTAAAAATGCATTATTGTGTGTGGGTGGCCTTCTAAGAGACAACCCTGGGAATGGACAGACCTTGGGAAATGTCAATGTGGCTTATGAAGTGGAAAGCCACTTGAACATGTGACATGTTTTGCGGACTGGCCCTTTAAGAGGCAGGCCCTAGAAGTGGACACACCCTTGAAGAGGTGACAAATTTAGGGAATTATGTCCTTTAAGAGGTTGACCAGGGTTGTGTACAAACCCTCGAAACAACAGCATTTTAAGTGTACTGGCCCTTTAAGAGGTGGACCTGGGAAGCTTACGGACCTTTAAAATTGGCAATACTTTAAGGTGACTGGCCTATGAAGAGGATGACCATGGAAGTGGACAGTCCTTAAAGATGCATTATTGTGTGTGGGTGGCCTTCTAAGAGACAACCCTGGGAATGGACAGACCTTTGGAAATGTCAATGTGGCTTATGAAGTGGAAAGCCACTTGAACATGTGACATGTTTTGATGACTGGCCCTTTAAGAGGCAGACCCTAGAAGTGGACAAACCCTTGAAGAGGTGACAAATTTAGGGAATTATGTCCTTTAAGAGGTTGACCAGGGTTGTGTACAAACCCTTGAAACAACAGCATTTTAAGTGTACTGGCCCTTTAAGAGGTGGACCTGGGAAGCTTGCAGACCTTTAAAATTGGCAATACTTTAAGGTGACTGGCCTATGAAGAGGATGACCATGGAAGTGGACAGTCCTTAAAGATGCATTATTGTGTGTGGGTGGCCATCTAAGAGACAACCCTGGGAATGGACAGACCTTTGGAAATGTCAATGTGGCTTATGAAGTGGAAAGCCACTTGAACATGTGACATGTTTTGATGACTGGCCCTTTAAGAGGCAGACCCTAGAAGTGGACAAACCCTTGAAGAGGTGACAAATTTAGGGAATTATGTCCTTTAAGAGGTTGACCAGGGTTGTGTACAAACCCTCAAAACAACAGCATTTTAAGTGTACTGGCCCTTTAAGAGGTGGGCCTGGGAAGCTTACGGACCTTTAAAATTGGCAATACTTTAAGGTGACTGGCCTATGAAGAGGATGACCATGGAAGTGGACAGTCCTTAAAGATGCATTATTGTGTGTGGGTGGCCTTCTAAGAGACAACCCTGGGAATGGACAGACCTTTGGAAATGTCAATGTGGCTTATGAAGTGGAAAGCCACTTGAACATGTGACATGTTTTGCGGACTGGCCCTTTAAGAGGCAGACCCTAGAAGTGGACAAACCCTTGAAGAGGTGACAAATTTAGGGAATTATGTCCTTTAAGAGGTTGACCAGGGTTGTGTACAAACCCTCGAAACAACAGCATTTTAAGTGTACTGGCCCTTTAAGAGGTGGACCTGGGAAGCTTACAGACCTTTAAAATTGGCAATACTTTAAGGTGACTGGCCTATGAAGAGGATGACCATGGAAGTGGACAGTCCTTAAAGATGCATTATTGTGTGTGGGTGGCCTTCTAAGAGACAACCCTGGGAATGGACAGACCTTTGGAAATGTCAATGTGGCTTATGAAGTGGAAAGCCACTTGAACATGTGACATGTTTTGCGGACTGGCCCTTTAAGAGGCAGACCCTAGAAGTGGACAAACCCTTGAAGAGGTGACAAATTTAGGGAATTATGTCCTTTAAGAGGTTGACCAGGGTTGTGTACAAACCCTCAAAACAACAGCATTTTAAGTGTACTGGCCCTTTAAGAGGTGGACCTGGGAAGCTTACGGACCTTTAAAATTGGCAATACTTTAAGGTGACTGGCCTATGAAGAGGATGACCATGGAAGTGGACAGTCCTTAAAGATGCATTATTGTGTGTGGGTGGCCTTCTAAGAGACAACCCTGGGAATGGACAGACCTTTGGAAATGTCAATGTGGCTTATGAAGTGGAAAGCCACTTGAACATGTGACATGTTTTGCGGACTGGCCCTTTAAGAGGCAGACCCTAGAAGTGGACAAACCCTTGAAGAGGTGACAAATTTAGGGAATTATGTCCTTTAAGAGGTTGACCAGGGTTGTGTACAAACCCTCGAAACAACAGCATTTTAAGTGTACTGGCCCTTTAAGAGGTGGACCTGGGAAGCTTACAGACCTTTAAAATTGGCAATACTTTAAGGTGACTGGCCTATGAAGAGGATGACCATGGAAGTGGACAGTCCTTAAAGATGCATTATTGTGTGTGGGTGGCCTTCTAAGAGACAACCCTGGGAATGGACAGACCTTTGGAAATGTAAATGTGGCTTATGAAGTGGAAATCCACTTCAACATGTGACATGTTTTGATGACTGGCCCTTTAAGAGGCAGACCCTAGATATGGACAAACCCTTGAAGAGGTGACAAATTTAGGGAATTATGTCCTTTAAGAGGTTGACCAGGGTTGTGTACAAACCCTTGAAACAACAGTATTTTAAGTGTACTGGCCCTTTAAGAGGTGGACCTGGGAAGCTTACGGACCTTTAAAATTGGCAATACTTTAAGGTGACTGGCCTATGAAGAGGATGACCATGGAAGTGGACAGTCCTTAAAGATGCATTATTGTGTGTGGGTGGCCTTCTAAGAGACAACCCTGGGAATGGACAGACCTTTGGAAATGTCAATGTGGCTTATGAAGTGGAAATCCACTTGAACATGTGACATGTTTTGATGACTGGCCCTTTAAGAGGCAGACCCTAGAAGTGGACAAACCCTTGAAGAGGTGACAAATTTAGGGAATTATGTCCTTTAAGAGGTTGACCAGGGTTGTGTACAAACCCTCGAAACAACAGCATTTTAAGTGTACTGGCCCTTTAAGAGGTGGACCTGGGAAGCTTACGGACCTTTAAAATTGGCAATACTTTAAGGTGACTGGCCTATGAAGAGGATGACCATGGAAGTGGACAGTCCTTAAAGATGCATTATTGTGTGTGGGTGGCCTTCTAAGAGACAACCCTGGGAATGGACAGACCTTGGGAAATGTCAATGTGGCTTATGAAGTGGAAAGCCACTTGAACATGTGACATGTTTTGCGGACTGGCCCTTTAAGAGGCAGGCCCTAGAAGTGGACACACCCTTGAAGAGGTGACAAATTTAGGGAATTATGTCCTTTAAGAGGTTGACCAGGGTTGTGTACAAACCCTCGAAACAACAGCATTTTAAGTGTACTGGCCCTTTAAGAGGTGGACCTGGGAAGCTTACGGACCTTTAAAATTGGCAATACTTTAAGGTGACTGGCCTATGAAGAGGATGACCATGGAAGTGGACAGTCCTTAAAGATGCATTATTGTGTGTGGGTGGCCATCTAAGAGACAACCCTGGGAATGGACAGACCTTTGGAAATGTCAATGTGGCTTATGAAGTGGAAAGCCACTTGAACATGTGACATGTTTTGCGGACTGGCCCTTTAAGAGGCAGACCCTAGAAGTGGACAAACCCTTGATGATGTGACAAATTTAGGGAATTATGTCCTTTAAGAGGTTGACCAGGGTTGTGTACAAACCCTCGAAACAACAGCATTTTAAGTGTACTGGCCCTTTAAGAGGTTGACCTGGGAAGCTTACGGACCTTTAAAATTGGCAATACTTTAAGGTGACTGGCCTATGAAGAGGATGACCATGGAAGTGGACAGTCCTTAAAAATGCATTATTGTGTGTGGGTGGCCTTCTAAGAGACAACCCTGGGAATGGACAGACCTTGGGAAATGTCAATGTGGCTTATGAAGTGGAAAGCCACTTGAACATGTGACATGTTTTGCGGACTGGCCCTTTAAGAGGCAGGCCCTAGAAGTGGACACACCCTTGAAGAGGTGACAAATTTAGGGAATTATGTCCTTTAAGAGGTTGACCAGGGTTGTGTACAAACCCTCGAAACAACAGCATTTTAAGTGTACTGGCCCTTTAAGAGGTGGACCTGGGAAGCTTACGGACCTTTAAAATTGGCAATACTTTAAGGTGACTGGCCTATGAAGAGGATGACCATGGAAGTGGACAGTCCTTAAAGATGCATTATTGTGTGTGGGTGGCCTTCTAAGAGACAACCCTGGGAATGGACAGACCTTTGGAAATGTCAATGTGGCTTATGAAGTGGAAAGCCACTTGAACATGTGACATGTTTTGATGACTGGCCCTTTAAGAGGCAGACCCTAGAAGTGGACAAACCCTTGAAGAGGTGACAAATTTAGGGAATTATGTCCTTTAAGAGGTTGACCAGGGTTGTGTACAAACCCTTGAAACAACAGCATTTTAAGTGTACTGGCCCTTTAAGAGGTGGACCTGGGAAGCTTGCAGACCTTTAAAATTGGCAATACTTTAAGGTGACTGGCCTATGAAGAGGATGACCATGGAAGTGGACAGTCCTTAAAGATGCATTATTGTGTGTGGGTGGCCTTCTAAGAGACAACCCTGGGAATGGACAGACCTTTGGAAATGTCAATGTGGCTTATGAAGTGGAAAGCCACTTGAACATGTGACATGTTTTGCGGACTGGCCCTTTAAGAGGCAGACCCTAGAAGTGGACAAACCCTTGAAGAGGTGACAAATTTAGGGAATTATGTCCTTTAAGAGGTTGACCAGGGTTGTGTACAAACCCTCGAAACAACAGCATTTTAAGTGTACTGGCCCTTTAAGAGGTGGACCTGGGAAGCTTACAGACCTTTAAAATTGGCAATACTTTAAGGTGACTGGCCTATGAAGAGGATGACCATGGAAGTGGACAGTCCTTAAAGATGCATTATTGTGTGTGGGTGGCCTTCTAAGAGACAACCCTGGGAATGGACAGACCTTTGGAAATGTCAATGTGGCTTATGAAGTGGAAAGCCACTTGAACATGTGACATGTTTTGCGGACTGGCCCTTTAAGAGGCAGACCCTAGAAGTGGACAAACCCTTGAAGAGGTGACAAATTTAGGGAATTATGTCCTTTAAGAGGTTGACCAGGGTTGTGTACAAACCCTCAAAACAACAGCATTTTAAGTGTACTGGCCCTTTAAGAGGTGGACCTGGGAAGCTTACAGACCTTTAAAATTGGCAATACTTTAAGGTGACTGGCCTATGAAGAGGATGACCATGGAAGTGGACAGTCCTTAAAGATGCATTATTGTGTGTGGGTGGCCTTCTAAGAGACAACCCTGGGAATGGACAGACCTTTGGAAATGTAAATGTGGCTTATGAAGTGGAAATCCACTTCAACATGTGACATGTTTTGATGACTGGCCCTTTAAGAGGCAGACCCTAGATATGGACAAACCCTTGAAGAGGTGACAAATTTAGGGAATTATGTCCTTTAAGAGGTTGACCAGGGTTGTGTACAAACCCTTGAAACAACAGTATTTTAAGTGTACTGGCCCTTTAAGAGGTGGACCTGGGAAGCTTACGGACCTTTAAAATTGGCAATACTTTAAGGTGACTGGCCTATGAAGAGGATGACCATGGAAGTGGACAGTCCTTAAAGATGCATTATTGTGTGTGGGTGGCCTTCTAAGAGACAACCCTGGGAATGGACAGACCTTTGGAAATGTCAATGTGGCTTATGAAGTGGAAATCCACTTGAACATGTGACATGTTTTGATGACTGGCCCTTTAAGAGGCAGACCCTAGAAGTGGACAAACCCTTGAAGAGGTGACAAATTTAGGGAATTATGTCCTTTAAGAGGTTGACCAGGGTTGTGTACAAACCCTCGAAACAACAGCATTTTAAGTGTACTGGCCCTTTAAGAGGTGGACCTGGGAAGCTTACGGACCTTTAAAATTGGCAATACTTTAAGGTGACTGGCCTATGAAGAGGATGACCATGGAAGTGGACAGTCCTTAAAGATGCATTATTGTGTGTGGGTGGCCTTCTAAGAGACAACCCTGGGAATGGACAGACCTTGGGAAATGTCAATGTGGCTTATGAAGTGGAAAGCCACTTGAACATGTGACATGTTTTGCGGACTGGCCCTTTAAGAGGCAGGCCCTAGAAGTGGACACACCCTTGAAGAGGTGACAAATTTAGGGAATTATGTCCTTTAAGAGGTTGACCAGGGTTGTGTACAAACCCTCGAAACAACAGCATTTTAAGTGTACTGGCCCTTTAAGAGGTGGACCTGGGAAGCTTACGGACCTTTAAAATTGGCAATACTTTAAGGTGACTGGCCTATGAAGAGGATGACCATGGAAGTGGACAGTCCTTAAAGATGCATTATTGTGTGTGGGTGGCCATCTAAGAGACAACCCTGGGAATGGACAGACCTTTGGAAATGTCAATGTGGCTTATGAAGTGGAAAGCCACTTGAACATGTGACATGTTTTGCGGACTGGCCCTTTAAGAGGCAGACCCTAGAAGTGGACAAACCCTTGAAGAGGTGACAAATTTAGGGAATTATGTCCTTTAAGAGGTTGACCAGGGTTGTGTACAAACCCTCAAAACAACAGCATTTTAAGTGTACTGGCCCTTTAAGAGGTGGACCTGGGAAGCTTACGGACCTTTAAAATTGGCAATACTTTAAGGTGACTGGCCTATGAAGAGGATGACCATGGAAGTGGACAGTCCTTAAAGATGCATTATTGTGTGTGGGTGGCCTTCTAAGAGACACCCCTGGGAATGGACAGACCTTTGGAAATGTCAATGTGGCTTATGAAGTGGAAATCCACTTGAACATGTGACATGTTTTGATGACTGGCCCTTTAAGAGGCAGACCCTAGATATGGACAAACCCTTGAAGAGGTGACAAATTTAGGGAATTATGTCCTTTAAGAGGTTGACCAGGGTTGTGTACAAACCCTTGAAACAACAGTATTTTAAGTGTACTGGCCCTTTAAGAGGTGGACCTGGGAAGCTTACAGACCTTTAAAATTGGCAATACTTTAAGGTGACTGGCCTATGAAGAGGATGACCATGGAAGTGGACAGTCCTTAAAGATGCATTATTGTGTGTGGGTGGCCTTCTAAGAGACAACCCTGGGAATGGACAGACCTTTGGAAATGTCAATGTGGCTTATGAAGTGGAAAGCCACTTGAACATGTGACATGTTTTGCGGACTGGCCCTTTAAGAGGCAGACCCTAGAAGTGGACAAACCCTTGAAGAGGTGACAAATTTAGGGAATTATGTCCTTTAAGAGGTTGACCAGGGTTGTGTACAAACCCTCGAAACAACAGCATTTTAAGTGTACTGGACCTTTAAGAGGTGGACCTGGGAAGCTTACGGACCTTTAAAATTGGCAATACTTTAAGGTGACTGGCCTATGAAGAGGATGACCATGGAAGTGGACAGTCCTTAAAGATGCATTATTGTGTGTGGGTGGCCTTCTAAGAGACAACCCTGGGAATGGACAGACCTTTGGAAATGTCAATGTGGCTTATGAAGTGGAAAGCTACTTGAACATGTGATATGTTTTGATGACTGGCCCTTTAAGAGGCAGACCCTAGAAGTGGACAAACCCTTGAAGAGGTGACAAATTTAGGGAATTATGTCCTTTAAGAGGTTGACCAGGGTTGTGTACAAACCCTTGAAACAACAGCATTTTAAGTGTACTGGCCCTTTAAGAGGTGGACCTGGGAAGCTTACAGACCTTTAAAATTGGCAATACTTTAAGGTGACTGGCCTATGAAGAGGATGACCATGGAAGTGGACAGTCCTTAAAGATGCATTATTGTGTGTGGGTGGCCTTCTAAGAGACAACCCTGGGAATGGACAGACCTTTGGAAATGTCAATGTGGCTTATGAAGTGGAAAGCCACTTGAACATGTGACATGTTTTGCGGACTGGCCCTTTAAGAGGCAGACCCTAGAAGTGGACAAACCCTTGAAGAGGTGACAAATTTAGGGAATTATGTCCTTTAAGAGGTTGACCAGGGTTGTGTACAAACCCTCGAAACAACAGCATTTTAAGTGTACTGGCCCTTTAAGAGGTGGACCTGGGAAGCTTACAGACCTTTAAAATTGGCAATACTTTAAGGTGACTGGCCTATGAAGAGGATGACCATGGAAGTGGACAGTCCTTAAAGATGCATTATTGTGTGTGGGTGGCCTTCTAAGAGACAACCCTGGGAATGGACAGACCTTTGGAAATGTCAATGTGGCTTATGAAGTGGAAAGCCACTTGAACATGTGACATGTTTTGCGGACTGGCCCTTTAAGAGGCAGACCCTAGAAGTGGACAAACCCTTGAAGAGGTGACAAATTTAGGGAATTATGTCCTTTAAGAGGTTGACCAGGGTTGTGTACAAACCCTCAAAACAACAGCATTTTAAGTGTACTGGCCCTTTAAGAGGTGGACCTGGGAAGCTTACAGACCTTTAAAATTGGCAATACTTTAAGGTGACTGGCCTATGAAGAGGATGACCATGGAAGTGGACAGTCCTTAAAGATGCATTATTGTGTGTGGGTGGCCTTCTAAGAGACAACCCTGGGAATGGACAGACCTTTGGAAATGTAAATGTGGCTTATGAAGTGGAAATCCACTTCAACATGTGACATGTTTTGATGACTGGCCCTTTAAGAGGCAGACCCTAGATATGGACAAACCCTTGAAGAGGTGACAAATTTAGGGAATTATGTCCTTTAAGAGGTTGACCAGGGTTGTGTACAAACCCTTGAAACAACAGTATTTTAAGTGTACTGGCCCTTTAAGAGGTGGACCTGGGAAGCTTACGGACCTTTAAAATTGGCAATACTTTAAGGTGACTGGCCTATGAAGAGGATGACCATGGAAGTGGACAGTCCTTAAAGATGCATTATTGTGTGTGGGTGGCCTTCTAAGAGACAACCCTGGGAATGGACAGACCTTTGGAAATGTCAATGTGGCTTATGAAGTGGAAATCCACTTGAACATGTGACATGTTTTGATGACTGGCCCTTTAAGAGGCAGACCCTAGAAGTGGACAAACCCTTGAAGAGGTGACAAATTTAGGGAATTATGTCCTTTAAGAGGTTGACCAGGGTTGTGTACAAACCCTCGAAACAACAGCATTTTAAGTGTACTGGCCCTTTAAGAGGTGGACCTGGGAAGCTTACGGACCTTTAAAATTGGCAATACTTTGAGGTGACTGGCCTATGAAGAGGATGACCATGGAAGTGGACAGTCCTTAAAGATGCATTATTGTGTGTGGGTGGCCTTCTAAGAGACAACCCTGGGAATGGACAGACCTTGGGAAATGTCAATGTGGCTTATGAAGTGGAAAGCCACTTGAACATGTGACATGTTTTGCGGACTGGCCCTTTAAGAGGCAGGCCCTAGAAGTGGACACACCCTTGAAGAGGTGACAAATTTAGGGAATTATGTCCTTTAAGAGGTTGACCAGGGTTGTGTACAAACCCTCGAAACAACAGCATTTTAAGTGTACTGGCCCTTTAAGAGGTGGACCTGGGAAGCTTACGGACCTTTAAAATTGGCAATACTTTAAGGTGACTGGCCTATGAAGAGGATGACCATGGAAGTGGACAGTCCTTAAAGATGCATTATTGTGTGTGGGTGGCCATCTAAGAGACAACCCTGGGAATGGACAGACCTTTGGAAATGTCAATGTGGCTTATGAAGTGGAAAGCCACTTGAACATGTGACATGTTTTGCGGACTGGCCCTTTAAGAGGCAGACCCTAGAAGTGGACAAACCCTTGAAGAGGTGACAAATTTAGGGAATTATGTCCTTTAAGAGGTTGACCAGGGTTGTGTACAAACCCTCAAAACAACAGCATTTTAAGTGTACTGGCCCTTTAAGAGGTGGACCTGGGAAGCTTACGGACCTTTAAAATTGGCAATACTTTAAGGTGACTGGCCTATGAAGAGGATGACCATGGAAGTGGACAGTCCTTAAAGATGCATTATTGTGTGTGGGTGGCCTTCTAAGAGACACCCCTGGGAATGGACAGACCTTTGGAAATGTCAATGTGGCTTATGAAGTGGAAATCCACTTGAACATGTGACATGTTTTGATGACTGGCCCTTTAAGAGGCAGACCCTAGATATGGACAAACCCTTGAAGAGGTGACAAATTTAGGGAATTATGTCCTTTAAGAGGTTGACCAGGGTTGTGTACAAACCCTTGAAACAACAGTATTTTAAGTGTACTGGCCCTTTAAGAGGTGGACCTGGGAAGCTTACAGACCTTTAAAATTGGCAATACTTTAAGGTGACTGGCCTATGAAGAGGATGACCATGGAAGTGGACAGTCCTTAAAGATGCATTATTGTGTGTGGGTGGCCTTCTAAGAGACAACCCTGGGAATGGACAGACCTTTGGAAATGTCAATGTGGCTTATGAAGTGGAAAGCCACTTGAACATGTGACATGTTTTGCGGACTGGCCCTTTAAGAGGCAGACCCTAGAAGTGGACAAACCCTTGAAGAGGTGACAAATTTAGGGAATTATGTCCTTTAAGAGGTTGACCAGGGTTGTGTACAAACCCTCGAAACAACAGCATTTTAAGTGTACTGGACCTTTAAGAGGTGGACCTGGGAAGCTTACGGACCTTTAAAATTGGCAATACTTTAAGGTGACTGGCCTATGAAGAGGATGACCATGGAAGTGGACAGTCCTTAAAGATGCATTATTGTGTGTGGGTGGCCTTCTAAGAGACAACCCTGGGAATGGACAGACCTTTGGAAATGTCAATGTGGCTTATGAAGTGGAAAGCTACTTGAACATGTGATATGTTTTGATGACTGGCCCTTTAAGAGGCAGACCCTAGAAGTGGACAAACCCTTGAAGAGGTGACAAATTTAGGGAATTATGTCCTTTAAGAGGTTGACCAGGGTTGTGTACAAACCCTTGAAACAACAGCATTTTAAGTGTACTGGCCCTTTAAGAGGTGGACCTGGGAAGCTTACAGACCTTTAAAATTGGCAATACTTTAAGGTGACTGGCCTATGAAGAGGATGACCATGGAAGTGGACAGTCCTTAAAGATGCATTATTGTGTGTGGGTGGCCTTCTAAGAGACAACCCTGGGAATGGACAGACCTTTGGAAATGTCAATGTGGCTTATGAAGTGGAAAGCCACTTGAACATGTGACATGTTTTGCGGACTGGCCCTTTAAGAGGCAGACCCTAGAAGTGGACAAACCCTTGAAGAGGTGACAAATTTAGGGAATTATGTCCTTTAAGAGGTTGACCAGGGTTGTGTACAAACCCTCGAAACAACAGCATTTTAAGTGTACTGGCCCTTTAAGAGGTGGACCTGGGAAGCTTACAGACCTTTAAAATTGGCAATACTTTAAGGTGACTGGCCTATGAAGAGGATGACCATGGAAGTGGACAGTCCTTAAAGATGCATTATTGTGTGTGGGTGGCCTTCTAAGAGACAACCCTGGGAATGGACAGACCTTTGGAAATGTCAATGTGGCTTATGAAGTGGAAAGCCACTTGAACATGTGACATGTTTTGCGGACTGGCCCTTTAAGAGGCAGACCCTAGAAGTGGACAAACCCTTGAAGAGGTGACAAATTTAGGGAATTATGTCCTTTAAGAGGTTGACCAGGGTTGTGTACAAACCCTCAAAACAACAGCATTTTAAGTGTACTGGCCCTTTAAGAGGTGGACCTGGGAAGCTTACGGACCTTTAAAATTGGCAATACTTTAAGGTGACTGGCCTATGAAGAGGATGACCATGGAAGTGGACAGTCCTTAAAGATGCATTATTGTGTGTGGGTGGCCTTCTAAGAGACAACCCTGGGAATGGACAGACCTTTGGAAATGTCAATGTGGCTTATGAAGTGGAAAGCCACTTGAACATGTGACATGTTTTGCGGACTGGCCCTTTAAGAGGCAGACCCTAGAAGTGGACAAACCCTTGAAGAGGTGACAAATTTAGGGAATTATGTCCTTTAAGAGGTTGACCAGGGTTGTGTACAAACCCTCGAAACAACAGCATTTTAAGTGTACTGGCCCTTTAAGAGGTGGACCTGGGAAGCTTACAGACCTTTAAAATTGGCAATACTTTAAGGTGACTGGCCTATGAAGAGGATGACCATGGAAGTGGACAGTCCTTAAAGATGCATTATTGTGTGTGGGTGGCCTTCTAAGAGACAACCCTGGGAATGGACAGACCTTTGGAAATGTAAATGTGGCTTATGAAGTGGAAATCCACTTCAACATGTGACATGTTTTGATGACTGGCCCTTTAAGAGGCAGACCCTAGATATGGACAAACCCTTGAAGAGGTGACAAATTTAGGGAATTATGTCCTTTAAGAGGTTGACCAGGGTTGTGTACAAACCCTTGAAACAACAGTATTTTAAGTGTACTGGCCCTTTAAGAGGTGGACCTGGGAAGCTTACGGACCTTTAAAATTGGCAATACTTTAAGGTGACTGGCCTATGAAGAGGATGACCATGGAAGTGGACAGTCCTTAAAGATGCATTATTGTGTGTGGGTGGCCTTCTAAGAGACAACCCTGGGAATGGACAGACCTTTGGAAATGTCAATGTGGCTTATGAAGTGGAAATCCACTTGAACATGTGACATGTTTTGATGACTGGCCCTTTAAGAGGCAGACCCTAGAAGTGGACAAACCCTTGAAGAGGTGACAAATTTAGGGAATTATGTCCTTTAAGAGGTTGACCAGGGTTGTGTACAAACCCTCGAAACAACAGCATTTTAAGTGTACTGGCCCTTTAAGAGGTGGACCTGGGAAGCTTACGGACCTTTAAAATTGGCAATACTTTAAGGTGACTGGCCTATGAAGAGGATGACCATGGAAGTGGACAGTCCTTAAAGATGCATTATTGTGTGTGGGTGGCCTTCTAAGAGACAACCCTGGGAATGGACAGACCTTGGGAAATGTCAATGTGGCTTATGAAGTGGAAAGCCACTTGAACATGTGACATGTTTTGCGGACTGGCCCTTTAAGAGGCAGGCCCTAGAAGTGGACACACCCTTGAAGAGGTGACAAATTTAGGGAATTATGTCCTTTAAGAGGTTGACCAGGGTTGTGTACAAACCCTCGAAACAACAGCATTTTAAGTGTACTGGCCCTTTAAGAGGTGGACCTGGGAAGCTTACGGACCTTTAAAATTGGCAATACTTTAAGGTGACTGGCCTATGAAGAGGATGACCATGGAAGTGGACAGTCCTTAAAGATGCATTATTGTGTGTGGGTGGCCATCTAAGAGACAACCCTGGGAATGGACAGACCTTTGGAAATGTCAATGTGGCTTATGAAGTGGAAAGCCACTTGAACATGTGACATGTTTTGCGGACTGGCCCTTTAAGAGGCAGACCCTAGAAGTGGACAAACCCTTGAAGAGGTGACAAATTTAGGGAATTATGTCCTTTAAGAGGTTGACCAGGGTTGTGTACAAACCCTCGAAACAACAGCATTTTAAGTGTACTGGCCCTTTAAGAGGTTGACCTGGGAAGCTTACGGACCTTTAAAATTGGCAATACTTTAAGGTGACTGGCCTATGAAGAGGATGACCATGGAAGTGGACAGTCCTTAAAAATGCATTATTGTGTGTGGGTGCCCTTCTAAGAGACAACCCTGGGAATGGACAGACCTTGGGAAATGTCAATGTGGCTTATGAAGTGGAAAGCCACTTGAACATGTGACATGTTTTGCGGACTGGCCCTTTAAGAGGCAGGCCCTAGAAGTGGACACACCCTTGAAGAGGTGACAAATTTAGGGAATTATGTCCTTTAAGAGGTTGACCAGGGTTGTGTACAAACCCTCGAAACAACAGCATTTTAAGTGTACTGGCCCTTTAAGAGGTGGACCTGGGAAGCTTACGGACCTTTAAAATTGGCAATACTTTAAGGTGACTGGCCTATGAAGAGGATGACCATGGAAGTGGACAGTCCTTAAAGATGCATTATTGTGTGTGGGTGGCCTTCTAAGAGACAACCCTGGGAATGGACAGACCTTTGGAAATGTCAATGTGGCTTATGAAGTGGAAAGCCACTTGAACATGTGACATGTTTTGATGACTGGCCCTTTAAGAGGCAGACCCTAGAAGTGGACAAACCCTTGAAGAGGTGACAAATTTAGGGAATTATGTCCTTTAAGAGGTTGACCAGGGTTGTGTACAAACCCTTGAAACAACAGCATTTTAAGTGTACTGGCCCTTTAAGAGGTGGACCTGGGAAGCTTGCAGACCTTTAAAATTGGCAATACTTTAAGGTGACTGGCCTATGAAGAGGATGACCATGGAAGTGGACAGTCCTTAAAGATGCATTATTGTGTGTGGGTGGCCTTCTAAGAGACAACCCTGGGAATGGACAGACCTTTGGAAATGTCAATGTGGCTTATGAAGTGGAAAGCCACTTGAACATGTGACATGTTTTGATGACTGGCCCTTTAAGAGGCAGACCCTAGAAGTGGACAAACCCTTGAAGAGGTGACAAATTTAGGGAATTATGTCCTTTAAGAGGTTGACCAGGGTTGTGTACAAACCCTCAAAACAACAGCATTTTAAGTGTACTGGCCCTTTAAGAGGTGGACCTGGGAAGCTTACGGACCTTTAAAATTGGCAATACTTTAAGGTGACTGGCCTATGAAGAGGATGACCATGGAAGTGGACAGTCCTTAAAGATGCATTATTGTGTGTGGGTGGCCTTCTAAGAGACAACCCTGGGAATGGACAGACCTTTGGAAATGTCAATGTGGCTTATGAAGTGGAAAGCCACTTGAACATGTGACATGTTTTGCGGACTGGCCCTTTAAGAGGCAGACCCTAGAAGTGGACAAACCCTTGAAGAGGTGACAAATTTAGGGAATTATGTCCTTTAAGAGGTTGACCAGGGTTGTGTACAAACCCTCAAAACAACAGCATTTTAAGTGTACTGGCCCTTTAAGAGGTGGACCTGGGAAGCTTACGGACCTTTAAAATTGGCAATACTTTAAGGTGACTGGCCTATGAAGAGGATGACCATGGAAGTGGACAGTCCTTAAAGATGCATTATTGTGTGTGGGTGGCCTTCTAAGAGACACCCCTGGGAATGGACAGACCTTTGGAAATGTCAATGTGGCTTATGAAGTGGAAATCCACTTGAACATGTGACATGTTTTGATGACTGGCCCTTTAAGAGGCAGACCCTAGATATGGACAAACCCTTGAAGAGGTGACAAATTTAGGGAATTATGTCCTTTAAGAGGTTGACCAGGGTTGTGTACAAACCCTTGAAACAACAGTATTTTAAGTGTACTGGCCCTTTAAGAGGTGGACCTGGGAAGCTTACAGACCTTTAAAATTGGCAATACTTTAAGGTGACTGGCCTATGAAGAGGATGACCATGGAAGTGGACAGTCCTTAAAGATGCATTATTGTGTGTGGGTGGCCTTCTAAGAGACAACCCTGGGAATGGACAGACCTTTGGAAATGTCAATGTGGCTTATGAAGTGGAAAGCCACTTGAACATGTGACATGTTTTGCGGACTGGCCCTTTAAGAGGCAGACCCTAGAAGTGGACAAACCCTTGAAGAGGTGACAAATTTAGGGAATTATGTCCTTTAAGAGGTTGACCAGGGTTGTGTACAAACCCTCGAAACAACAGCATTTTAAGTGTACTGGCCCTTTAAGAGGTGGACCTGGGAAGCTTACGGACCTTTAAAATTGGCAATACTTTAAGGTGACTGGCCTATGAAGAGGATGACCATGGAAGTGGACAGTCCTTAAAGATGCATTATTGTGTGTGGGTGGCCATCTAAGAGACAACCCTGGGAATGGACAGACCTTTGGAAATGTCAATGTGGCTTATGAAGTGGAAAGCCACTTGAACATGTGACATGTTTTGATGACTGGCCCTTTAAGAGGCAGACCCTAGAAGTGGACAAACCCTTGAAGAGGTGACAAATTTAGGGAATTATGTCCTTTAAGAGGTTGACCAGGGTTGTGTACAAACCCTCAAAACAACAGCATTTTAAGTGTACTGGCCCTTTAAGAGGTGGACCTGGGAAGCTTACGGACCTTTAAAATTGGCAATACTTTAAGGTGACTGGCCTATGAAGAGGATGACCATGGAAGTGGACAGTCCTTAAAGATGCATTATTGTGTGTGGGTGGCCTTCTAAGAGACACCCCTGGGAATGGACAGACCTTTGGAAATGTCAATGTGGCTTATGAAGTGGAAATCCACTTGAACATGTGACATGTTTTGATGACTGGCCCTTTAAGAGGCAGACCCTAGATATGGACAAACCCTTGAAGAGGTGACAAATTTAGGGAATTATGTCCTTTAAGAGGTTGACCAGGGTTGTGTACAAACCCTTGAAACAACAGTATTTTAAGTGTACTGGCCCTTTAAGAGGTGGACCTGGGAAGCTTACAGACCTTTAAAATTGGCAATACTTTAAGGTGACTGGCCTATGAAGAGGATGACCATGGAAGTGGACAGTCCTTAAAGATGCATTATTGTGTGTGGGTGGCCTTCTAAGAGACAACCCTGGGAATGGACAGACCTTTGGAAATGTCAATGTGGCTTATGAAGTGGAAAGCCACTTGAACATGTGACATGTTTTGCGGACTGGCCCTTTAAGAGGCAGACCCTAGAAGTGGACAAACCCTTGAAGAGGTGACAAATTTAGGGAATTATGTCCTTTAAGAGGTTGACCAGGGTTGTGTACAAACCCTCGAAACAACAGCATTTTAAGTGTACTGGACCTTTAAGAGGTGGACCTGGGAAGCTTACGGACCTTTAAAATTGGCAATACTTTAAGGTGACTGGCCTATGAAGAGGATGACCATGGAAGTGGACAGTCCTTAAAGATGCATTATTGTGTGTGGGTGGCCTTCTAAGAGACAACCCTGGGAATGGACAGACCTTTGGAAATGTCAATGTGGCTTATGAAGTGGAAAGCTACTTGAACATGTGATATGTTTTGATGACTGGCCCTTTAAGAGGCAGACCCTAGAAGTGGACAAACCCTTGAAGAGGTGACAAATTTAGGGAATTATGTCCTTTAAGAGGTTGACCAGGGTTGTGTACAAACCCTTGAAACAACAGCATTTTAAGTGTACTGGCCCTTTAAGAGGTGGACCTGGGAAGCTTACAGACCTTTAAAATTGGCAATACTTTAAGGTGACTGGCCTATGAAGAGGATGACCATGGAAGTGGACAGTCCTTAAAGATGCATTATTGTGTGTGGGTGGCCTTCTAAGAGACAACCCTGGGAATGGACAGACCTTTGGAAATGTCAATGTGGCTTATGAAGTGGAAAGCCACTTGAACATGTGACATGTTTTGCGGACTGGCCCTTTAAGAGGCAGACCCTAGAAGTGGACAAACCCTTGAAGAGGTGACAAATTTAGGGAATTATGTCCTTTAAGAGGTTGACCAGGGTTGTGTACAAACCCTCGAAACAACAGCATTTTAAGTGTACTGGCCCTTTAAGAGGTGGACCTGGGAAGCTTACGGACCTTTAAAATTGGCAATACTTTAAGGTGACTGGCCTATGAAGAGGATGACCATGGAAGTGGACAGTCCTTAAAGATGCATTATTGTGTGTGGGTGGCCTTCTAAGAGACAACCCTGGGAATGGACAGACCTTTGGAAATGTCAATGTGGCTTATGAAGTGGAAAGCCACTTGAACATGTGACATGTTTTGCGGACTGGCCCTTTAAGAGGCAGACCCTAGAAGTGGACAAACCCTTTAAGAGGTGACAAATTTAGGGAATTATGTCCTTTAAGAGGTTGACCAGGGTTGTGTACAAACCCTCGAAAAAACAGCATTTTAAGTGTACTGGCCCTTTAAGAGGTGGACCTGGGAAGCTTACGGACCTTTAAAATTGGCAATACTTTAAGGTGACTGGCCTATGAAGAGGATGACCATGGAAGTGGACAGTCCTTAAAGATGCATTATTGTGTGTGGGTGGCCTTCTAAGAGACAACCCTGGGAATGGACAGACCTTTGGAAATGTCAATGTGGCTTATGAAGTGGAAAGCCACTTGAACATGTGACATGTTTTGCGGACTGGCCCTTTAAGAGGCAGACCCTAGAAGTGGACACACCCTTGAAGAGGTGACAAATTTAGGGAATTATGTCCTTTAAGAGGTTGACCAGGGTTGTGTACAAACCCTCAAAACAACAGCATTTTAAGTGTACTGGCCCTTTAAGAGGTGGACCTGGGAAGCTTACGGACCTTTAAAATTCGCAATACTTTAAGGTGACTGGCCTATGAAGAGGATGACCATGGAAGTGGACAGTCCTTAAAGATGCATTATTGTGTGTGGGTGGCCATCTAAGAGACAACCCTGGGAATGGACAGACCTTTGGAAATGTCAATGTGGCTTATGAAGTGGAAAGCCACTTGAACATGTGACATGTTTTGATGACTGCCCTTTAAGAGGCAGACCCTAGAAGTGGACAAACCCTTGAAGAGGTGACAAATTTAGGGAATTATGTCCTTTAAGAGGTTGACCAGGGTTGTGTACAAACCCTTGAAACAACAGCATTTTAAGTGTACTGGCCCTTTAAGAGGTGGACCTGGGAAGCTTACAGACCTTTAAAATTGGCAATACTTTAAGGTGACTGGCCTATGAAGAGGATGACCATGGAAGTGGACAGTCCTTAAAGATGCATTATTGTGTGTGGGTGGCCTTCTAAGAGACAACCCTGGGAATGGACAGACCTTTGGAAATGTCAATGTGGCTTATGAAGTGGAAAGCCACTTGAACATGTGACATGTTTTGCGGACTGGCCCTTTAAGAGGCAGACCCTAGAAGTGGACAAACCCTTGAAGAGGTGACAAATTTAGGGAATTATGTCCTTTAAGAGGTTGACCAGGGTTGTGTACAAACCCTCGAAACAACAGCATTTTAAGTGTACTGGCCCTTTAAGAGGTGGACCTGGGAAGCTTACGGACCTTTAAAATTGGCAATACTTTAAGGTGACTGGCCTATGAAGAGGATGACCATGGAAGTGGACAGTCCTTAAAGATGCATTATTGTGTGTGGGTGGCCTTCTAAGAGACAACCCTGGGAATGGACAGACCTTTGGAAATGTCAATGTGGCTTATGAAGTGGAAAGCCACTTGAACATGTGACATGTTTTGCGGACTGGCCCTTTAAGAGGCAGACCCTAGAAGTGGACAAACCCTTTAAGAGGTGACAAATTTAGGGAATTATGTCCTTTAAGAGGTTGACCAGGGTTGTGTACAAACCCTCGAAAAAACAGCATTTTAAGTGTACTGGCCCTTTAAGAGGTGGACCTGGGAAGCTTACGGACCTTTAAAATTGGCAATACTTTAAGGTGACTGGCCTATGAAGAGGATGACCATGGAAGTGGACAGTCCTTAAAGATGCATTATTGTGTGTGGGTGGCCTTCTAAGAGACAACCCTGGGAATGGACAGACCTTTGGAAATGTCAATGTGGCTTATGAAGTGGAAAGCCACTTGAACATGTGACATGTTTTGCGGACTGGCCCTTTAAGAGGCAGACCCTAGAAGTGGACACACCCTTGAAGAGGTGACAAATTTAGGGAATTATGTCCTTTAAGAGGTTGACCAGGGTTGTGTACAAACCCTCAAAACAACAGCATTTTAAGTGTACTGGCCCTTTAAGAGGTGGACCTGGGAAGCTTACGGACCTTTAAAATTCGCAATACTTTAAGGTGACTGGCCTATGAAGAGGATGACCATGGAAGTGGACAGTCCTTAAAGATGCATTATTGTGTGTGGGTGGCCATCTAAGAGACAACCCTGGGAATGGACAGACCTTTGGAAATGTCAATGTGGCTTATGAAGTGGAAAGCCACTTGAACATGTGACATGTTTTGATGACTGCCCTTTAAGAGGCAGACCCTAGAAGTGGACAAACCCTTGAAGAGGTGACAAATTTAGGGAATTATGTCCTTTAAGAGGTTGACCAGGGTTGTGTACAAACCCTTGAAACAACAGCATTTTAAGTGTACTGGCCCTTTAAGAGGTGGACCTGGGAAGCTTACAGACCTTTAAAATTGGCAATACTTTAAGGTGACTGGCCTATGAAGAGGATGACCATGGAAGTGGACAGTCCTTAAAGATGCATTATTGTGTGTGGGTGGCCTTCTAAGAGACAACCCTGGGAATGGACAGACCTTTGGAAATGTCAATGTGGCTTATGAAGTGGAAAGCCACTTGAACATGTGACATGTTTTGATGACTGGCCCTTTAAGAGGCAGACCCTAGAAGTGGACAAACCCTTGAAGAGGTGACAAATTTAGGGAATTATGTCCTTTAAGAGGTTGACCAGGGTTGTGTACAAACCCTCGAAACAACAGCATTTTAAGTGTACTGGCCCTTTAAGAGGTGGACCTGGGCAGCTTACAGACCTTTAAAATTGGCAATACTTTAAGGTGACTGGCCTATGAAGAGGATGACCATGGAAGTGGACAGTCCTTAAAGATGCATTATTGTGTGTGGGTGGCCTTCTAAGAGACAACCCTGGGAATGGACAGACCTTTGGAAATGTCAATGTGGCTTATGAAGTGGAAAGCCACTTGAACATGTGACATGTTTTGCGGACTGGCCCTTTAAGAGGCAGACCCTAGAAGTGGACAAACCCTTGAAGAGGTGACAAATTTAGGGAATTATGTCCTTTAAGAGGTTGACCAGGGTTGTGTACAAACCCTCGAAACAACAGCATTTTAAGTGTACTGGCCCTTTAAGAGGTGGACCTGGGAAGCTTACGGACCTTTAAAATTGGCAATACTTTAAGGTGACTGGCCTATGAAGAGGATGACCATGGAAGTGGACAGTCCTTAAAGATGCATTATTGTGTGTGGGTGGCCTTCTAAGAGACAACCCTGGGAATGGACAGACCTTTGGAAATGTCAATGTGGCTTATGAAGTGGAAAGCCACTTGAACATGTGACATGTTTTGCGGACTGGCCCTTTAAGAGGCAGACCCTAGAAGTGGACAAACCCTTTAAGAGGTGACAAATTTAGGGAATTATGTCCTTTAAGAGGTTGACCAGGGTTGTGTACAAACCCTCGAAAAAACAGCATTTTAAGTGTACTGGCCCTTTAAGAGGTGGACCTGGGAAGCTTACGGACCTTTAAAATTGGCAATACTTTAAGGTGACTGGCCTATGAAGAGGATGGCCATGGAAGTGGACAGTCCTTAAAGATGCATTATTGTGTGTGGGTGGCCTTCTAAGAGACAACCCTGGGAATGGACAGACCTTTGGAAATGTCAATGTGGCTTATGAAGTGGAAAGCCACTTGAACATGTGACATGTTTTGCGGACTGGCCCTTTAAGAGGCAGACCCTAGAAGTGGACACACCCTTGAAGAGGTGACAAATTTAGGGAATTATGTCCTTTAAGAGGTTGACCAGGGTTGTGTACAAACCCTCAAAACAACAGCATTTTAAGTGTACTGGCCCTTTAAGAGGTGGACCTGGGAAGCTTACGGACCTTTAAAATTGGCAATACTTTAAGGAGACTGGCCTATGAAGAGGATGACCATGGAAGTGGACAGTCCTTAAAGATGCATTATTGTGTGTGGGTGGCCATCTAAGAGACAACCCTGGGAATGGACAGACCTTTGGAAATGTCAATGTGGCTTATGAAGTGGAAAGCCACTTGAACATGTGACATGTTTTGATGACTGGCCCTTTAAGAGGCAGACCCTAGAAGTGGACAAACCCTTGAAGAGGTGACAAATTTAGGGAATTATGTCCTTTAAGAGGTTGACCAGGGTTGTGTACAAACCCTCAAAACAACAGCATTTTAAGTGTACTGGCCCTTTAAGAGGTGGACCTGGGAAGCTTACGGACCTTTAAAATTGGCAATACTTTAAGGTGACTGGCCTATGAAGAGGATGACCATGGAAGTGGACAGTCCTTAAAGATGCATTATTGTGTGTGGGTGGCCTTCTAAGAGACAACCCTGGGAATGGACAGACCTTTGGAAATGTCAATGTGGCTTATGAAGTGGAAAGCCACTTGAACATGTGACATGTTTTGCGGACTGGCCCTTTAAGAGGCAGACCCTAGAAGTGGACAAACCCTTGAAGAGGTGACAAATTTAGGGAATTATGTCCTTTAAGAGGTTGACCAGGGTTGTGTACAAACCCTCGAAACAACAGCATTTTAAGTGTACTGGCCCTTTAAGAGGTGGACCTGGGAAGCTTACGGACCTTTAAAATTGGCAATACTTTAAGGTGACTGGCCTATGAAGAGGATGACCATGGAAGTGGACAGTCCTTAAAGATGCATTATTGTGTGTGGGTGGCCATCTAAGAGACAACCCTGGGAATGGACAGACCTTTGGAAATGTCAATGTGGCTTATGAAGTGGAAAGCCACTTGAACATGTGACATGTTTTGATGACTGGCCCTTTAAGAGGCAGACCCTAGAAGTGGACAAACCCTTGAAGAGGTGACAAATTTAGGGAATTATGTCCTTTAAGAGGTTGACCAGGGTTGTGTACAAACCCTCAAAACAACAGCATTTTAAGTGTACTGGCCCTTTAAGAGGTGGACCTGGGAAGCTTACGGACCTTTAAAATTGGCAATACTTTAAGGTGACTGGCCTATGAAGAGGATGACCATGGAAGTGGACAGTCCTTAAAGATGCATTATTGTGTGTGGGTGGCCTTCTAAGAGACACCCCTGGGAATGGACAGACCTTTGGAAATGTCAATGTGGCTTATGAAGTGGAAATCCACTTGAACATGTGACATGTTTTGATGACTGGCCCTTTAAGAGGCAGACCCTAGATATGGACAAACCCTTGAAGAGGTGACAAATTTAGGGAATTATGTCCTTTAAGAGGTTGACCAGGGTTGTGTACAAACCCTTGAAACAACAGTATTTTAAGTGTACTGGCCCTTTAAGAGGTGGACCTGGGAAGCTTACAGACCTTTAAAATTGGCAATACTTTAAGGTGACTGGCCTATGAAGAGGATGACCATGGAAGTGGACAGTCCTTAAAGATGCATTATTGTGTGTGGGTGGCCTTCTAAGAGACAACCCTGGGAATGGACAGACCTTTGGAAATGTCAATGTGGCTTATGAAGTGGAAAGCCACTTGAACATGTGACATGTTTTGCGGACTGGCCCTTTAAGAGGCAGACCCTAGAAGTGGACAAACCCTTGAAGAGGTGACAAATTTAGGGAATTATGTCCTTTAAGAGGTTGACCAAGGTTGTGTACAAACCCTCGAAACAACAGCATTTTAAGTGTACTGGACCTTTAAGAGGTGGACCTGGGAAGCTTACGGACCTTTAAAATTGGCAATACTTTAAGGTGACTGGCCTATGAAGAGGATGACCATGGAAGTGGACAGTCCTTAAAGATGCATTATTGTGTGTGGGTGGCCTTCTAAGAGACAACCCTGGGAATGGACAGACCTTTGGAAATGTCAATGTGGCTTATGAAGTGGAAAGCTACTTGAACATGTGATATGTTTTGATGACTGGCCCTTTAAGAGGCAGACCCTAGAAGTGGACAAACCCTTGAAGAGGTGACAAATTTAGGGAATTATGTCCTTTAAGAGGTTGACCAGGGTTGTGTACAAACCCTTGAAACAACAGCATTTTAAGTGTACTGGCCCTTTAAGAGGTGGACCTGGGAAGCTTACAGACCTTTAAAATTGGCAATACTTTAAGGTGACTGGCCTATGAAGAGGATGACCATGGAAGTGGACAGTCCTTAAAGATGCATTATTGTGTGTGGGTGGCCTTCTAAGAGACAACCCTGGGAATGGACAGACCTTTGGAAATGTCAATGTGGCTTATGAAGTGGAAAGCCACTTGAACATGTGACATGTTTTGCGGACTGGCCCTTTAAGAGGCAGACCCTAGAAGTGGACAAACCCTTGAAGAGGTGACAAATTTAGGGAATTATGTCCTTTAAGAGGTTGACCAGGGTTGTGTACAAACCCTCGAAACAACAGCATTTTAAGTGTACTGGCCCTTTAAGAGGTGGACCTGGGAAGCTTACGGACCTTTAAAATTGGCAATACTTTAAGGTGACTGGCCTATGAAGAGGATGACCATGGAAGTGGACAGTCCTTAAAGATGCATTATTGTGTGTGGGTGGCCTTCTAAGAGACAACCCTGGGAATGGACAGACCTTTGGAAATGTCAATGTGGCTTATGAAGTGGAAAGCCACTTGAACATGTGACATGTTTTGCGGACTGGCCCTTTAAGAGGCAGACCCTAGAAGTGGACAAACCCTTTAAGAGGTGACAAATTTAGGGAATTATGTCCTTTAAGAGGTTGACCAGGGTTGTGTACAAACCCTCGAAAAAACAGCATTTTAAGTGTACTGGCCCTTTAAGAGGTGGACCTGGGAAGCTTACGGACCTTTAAAATTGGCAATACTTTAAGGTGACTGGCCTATGAAGAGGATGACCATGGAAGTGGACAGTCCTTAAAGATGCATTATTGTGTGTGGGTGGCCTTCTAAGAGACAACCCTGGGAATGGACAGACCTTTGGAAATGTCAATGTGGCTTATGAAGTGGAAAGCCACTTGAACATGTGACATGTTTTGCGGACTGGCCCTTTAAGAGGCAGACCCTAGAAGTGGACACACCCTTGAAGAGGTGACAAATTTAGGGAATTATGTCCTTTAAGAGGTTGACCAGGGTTGTGTACAAACCCTCAAAACAACAGCATTTTAAGTGTACTGGCCCTTTAAGAGGTGGACCTGGGAAGCTTACGGACCTTTAAAATTGGCAATACTTTAAGGTGACTGGCCTATGAAGAGGATGACCATGGAAGTGGACAGTCCTTAAAGATGCATTATTGTGTGTGGGTGGCCATCTAAGAGACAACCCTGGGAATGGACAGACCTTTGGAAATGTCAATGTGGCTTATGAAGTGGAAAGCCACTTGAACATGTGACATGTTTTGATGACTGGCCCTTTAAGAGGCAGACCCTAGAAGTGGACAAACCCTTGAAGAGGTGACAAATTTAGGGAATTATGTCCTTTAAGAGGTTGACCAGGGTTGTGTACAAACCCTTGAAACAACAGCATTTTAAGTGTACTGGCCCTTTAAGAGGTGGACCTGGGAAGCTTACAGACCTTTAAAATTGGCAATACTTTAAGGTGACTGGCCTATGAAGAGGATGACCATGGAAGTGGACAGTCCTTAAAGATGCATTATTGTGTGTGGGTGGCCTTCTAAGAGACAACCCTGGGAATGGACAGACCTTTGGAAATGTCAATGTGGCTTATGAAGTGGAAAGCCACTTGAACATGTGACATGTTTTGATGACTGGCCCTTTAAGAGGCAGACCCTAGAAGTGGACAAACCCTTGAAGAGGTGACAAATTTAGGGAATTATGTCCTTTAAGAGGTTGACCAGGGTTGTGTACAAACCCTCGAAACAACAGCATTTTAAGTGTACTGGCCCTTTAAGAGGTGGACCTGGGCAGCTTACAGACCTTTAAAATTGGCAATACTTTAAGGTGACTGGCCTATGAAGAGGATGACCATGGAAGTGGACAGTCCTTAAAGATGCATTATTGTGTGTGGGTGGCCTTCTAAGAGACAACCCTGGGAATGGACAGACCTTTGGAAATGTCAATGTGGCTTATGAAGTGGAAAGCCACTTGAACATGTGACATGTTTTGCGGACTGGCCCTTTAAGAGGCAGACCCTAGAAGTGGACAAACCCTTGAAGAGGTGACAAATTTAGGGAATTATGTCCTTTAAGAGGTTGACCAGGGTTGTGTACAAACCCTCGAAACAACAGCATTTTAAGTGTACTGGCCCTTTAAGAGGTGGACCTGGGAAGCTTACGGACCTTTAAAATTGGCAATACTTTAAGGTGACTGGCCTATGAAGAGGATGACCATGGAAGTGGACAGTCCTTAAAGATGCATTATTGTGTGTGGGTGGCCTTCTAAGAGACAACCCTGGGAATGGACAGACCTTTGGAAATGTCAATGTGGCTTATGAAGTGGAAAGCCACTTGAACATGTGACATGTTTTGCGGACTGGCCCTTTAAGAGGCAGACCCTAGAAGTGGACAAACCCTTTAAGAGGTGACAAATTTAGGGAATTATGTCCTTTAAGAGGTTGACCAGGGTTGTGTACAAACCCTCAAAACAACAGCATTTTAAGTGTACTGGCCCTTTAAGAGGTGGACCTGGGAAGCTTACGGACCTTTAAAATTGGCAATACTTTAAGGTGACTGGCCTATGAAGAGGATGACCATGGAAGTGGACAGTCCTTAAAGATGCATTATTGTGTGTGGGTGGCCTTCTAAGAGACACCCCTGGGAATGGACAGACCTTTGGAAATGTCAATGTGGCTTATGAAGTGGAAATCCACTTGAACATGTGACATGTTTTGATGACTGGCCCTTTAAGAGGCAGACCCTAGATATGGACAAACCCTTGAAGAGGTGACAAATTTAGGGAATTATGTCCTTTAAGAGGTTGACCAGGGTTGTGTACAAACCCTTGAAACAACAGTATTTTAAGTGTACTGGCCCTTTAAGAGGTGGACCTGGGAAGCTTACAGACCTTTAAAATTGGCAATACTTTAAGGTGACTGGCCTATGAAGAGGATGACCATGGAAGTGGACAGTCCTTAAAGATGCATTATTGTGTGTGGGTGGCCTTCTAAGAGACAACCCTGGGAATGGACAGACCTTTGGAAATGTCAATGTGGCTTATGAAGTGGAAAGCCACTTGAACATGTGACATGTTTTGCGGACTGGCCCTTTAAGAGGCAGACCCTAGAAGTGGACAAACCCTTGAAGAGGTGACAAATTTAGGGAATTATGTCCTTTAAGAGGTTGACCAGGGTTGTGTACAAACCCTCGAAACAACAGCATTTTAAGTGTACTGGACCTTTAAGAGGTGGACCTGGGAAGCTTACGGACCTTTAAAATTGGCAATACTTTAAGGTGACTGGCCTATGAAGAGGATGACCATGGAAGTGGACAGTCCTTAAAGATGCATTATTGTGTGTGGGTGGCCTTCTAAGAGACAACCCTGGGAATGGACAGACCTTTGGAAATGTCAATGTGGCTTATGAAGTGGAAAGCTACTTGAACATGTGATATGTTTTGATGACTGGCCCTTTAAGAGGCAGACCCTAGAAGTGGACAAACCCTTGAAGAGGTGACAAATTTAGGGAATTATGTCCTTTAAGAGGTTGACCAGGGTTGTGTACAAACCCTTGAAACAACAGCATTTTAAGTGTACTGGCCCTTTAAGAGGTGGACCTGGGAAGCTTACAGACCTTTAAAATTGGCAATACTTTAAGGTGACTGGCCTATGAAGAGGATGACCATGGAAGTGGACAGTCCTTAAAGATGCATTATTGTGTGTGGGTGGCCTTCTAAGAGACAACCCTGGGAATGGACAGACCTTTGGAAATGTCAATGTGGCTTATGAAGTGGAAAGCCACTTGAACATGTGACATGTTTTGCGGACTGGCCCTTTAAGAGGCAGACCCTAGAAGTGGACAAACCCTTGAAGAGGTGACAAATTTAGGGAATTATGTCCTTTAAGAGGTTGACCAGGGTTGTGTACAAACCCTCGAAACAACAGCATTTTAAGTGTACTGGCCCTTTAAGAGGTGGACCTGGGAAGCTTACGGACCTTTAAAATTGGCAATACTTTAAGGTGACTGGCCTATGAAGAGGATGACCATGGAAGTGGACAGTCCTTAAAGATGCATTATTGTGTGTGGGTGGCCTTCTAAGAGACAACCCTGGGAATGGACAGACCTTTGGAAATGTCAATGTGGCTTATGAAGTGGAAAGCCACTTGAACATGTGACATGTTTTGCGGACTGGCCCTTTAAGAGGCAGACCCTAGAAGTGGACAAACCCTTTAAGAGGTGACAAATTTAGGGAATTATGTCCTTTAAGAGGTTGACCAGGGTTGTGTACAAACCCTCGAAAAAACAGCATTTTAAGTGTACTGGCCCTTTAAGAGGTGGACCTGGGAAGCTTACGGACCTTTAAAATTGGCAATACTTTAAGGTGACTGGCCTATGAAGAGGATGACCATGGAAGTGGACAGTCCTTAAAGATGCATTATTGTGTGTGGGTGGCCTTCTAAGAGACAACCCTGGGAATGGACAGACCTTTGGAAATGTCAATGTGGCTTATGAAGTGGAAAGCCACTTGAACATGTGACATGTTTTGCGGACTGGCCCTTTAAGAGGCAGACCCTAGAAGTGGACACACCCTTGAAGAGGTGACAAATTTAGGGAATTATGTCCTTTAAGAGGTTGACCAGGGTTGTGTACAAACCCTCAAAACAACAGCATTTTAAGTGTACTGGCCCTTTAAGAGGTGGACCTGGGAAGCTTACGGACCTTTAAAATTCGCAATACTTTAAGGTGACTGGCCTATGAAGAGGATGACCATGGAAGTGGACAGTCCTTAAAGATGCATTATTGTGTGTGGGTGGCCATCTAAGAGACAACCCTGGGAATGGACAGACCTTTGGAAATGTCAATGTGGCTTATGAAGTGGAAAGCCACTTGAACATGTGACATGTTTTGATGACTGCCCTTTAAGAGGCAGACCCTAGAAGTGGACAAACCCTTGAAGAGGTGACAAATTTAGGGAATTATGTCCTTTAAGAGGTTGACCAGGGTTGTGTACAAACCCTTGAAACAACAGCATTTTAAGTGTACTGGCCCTTTAAGAGGTGGACCTGGGAAGCTTACAGACCTTTAAAATTGGCAATACTTTAAGGTGACTGGCCTATGAAGAGGATGACCATGGAAGTGGACAGTCCTTAAAGATGCATTATTGTGTGTGGGTGGCCTTCTAAGAGACAACCCTGGGAATGGACAGACCTTTGGAAATGTCAATGTGGCTTATGAAGTGGAAAGCCACTTGAACATGTGACATGTTTTGATGACTGGCCCTTTAAGAGGCAGACCCTAGAAGTGGACAAACCCTTGAAGAGGTGACAAATTTAGGGAATTATGTCCTTTAAGAGGTTGACCAGGGTTGTGTACAAACCCTCGAAACAACAGCATTTTAAGTGTACTGGCCCTTTAAGAGGTGGACCTGGGCAGCTTACAGACCTTTAAAATTGGCAATACTTTAAGGTGACTGGCCTATGAAGAGGATGACCATGGAAGTGGACAGTCCTTAAAGATGCATTATTGTGTGTGGGTGGCCTTCTAAGAGACAACCCTGGGAATGGACAGACCTTTGGAAATGTCAATGTGGCTTATGAAGTGGAAAGCCACTTGAACATGTGACATGTTTTGCGGACTGGCCCTTTAAGAGGCAGACCCTAGAAGTGGACAAACCCTTGAAGAGGTGACAAATTTAGGGAATTATGTCCTTTAAGAGGTTGACCAGGGTTGTGTACAAACCCTCGAAACAACAGCATTTTAAGTGTACTGGCCCTTTAAGAGGTGGACCTGGGAAGCTTACGGACCTTTAAAATTGGCAATACTTTAAGGTGACTGGCCTATGAAGAGGATGACCATGGAAGTGGACAGTCCTTAAAGATGCATTATTGTGTGTGGGTGGCCTTCTAAGAGACAACCCTGGGAATGGACAGACCTTTGGAAATGTCAATGTGGCTTATGAAGTGGAAAGCCACTTGAACATGTGACATGTTTTGCGGACTGGCCCTTTAAGAGGCAGACCCTAGAAGTGGACAAACCCTTTAAGAGGTGACAAATTTAGGGAATTATGTCCTTTAAGAGGTTGACCAGGGTTGTGTACAAACCCTCGAAAAAACAGCATTTTAAGTGTACTGGCCCTTTAAGAGGTGGACCTGGGAAGCTTACGGACCTTTAAAATTGGCAATACTTTAAGGTGACTGGCCTATGAAGAGGATGGCCATGGAAGTGGACAGTCCTTAAAGATGCATTATTGTGTGTGGGTGGCCTTCTAAGAGACAACCCTGGGAATGGACAGACCTTTGGAAATGTCAATGTGGCTTATGAAGTGGAAAGCCACTTGAACATGTGACATGTTTTGCGGACTGGCCCTTTAAGAGGCAGACCCTAGAAGTGGACACACCCTTGAAGAGGTGACAAATTTAGGGAATTATGTCCTTTAAGAGGTTGACCAGGGTTGTGTACAAACCCTCAAAACAACAGCATTTTAAGTGTACTGGCCCTTTAAGAGGTGGACCTGGGAAGCTTACGGACCTTTAAAATTGGCAATACTTTAAGGAGACTGGCCTATGAAGAGGATGACCATGGAAGTGGACAGTCCTTAAAGATGCATTATTGTGTGTGGGTGGCCATCTAAGAGACAACCCTGGGAATGGACAGACCTTTGGAAATGTCAATGTGGCTTATGAAGTGGAAAGCCACTTGAACATGTGACATGTTTTGATGACTGGCCCTTTAAGAGGCAGACCCTAGAAGTGGACAAACCCTTGAAGAGGTGACAAATTTAGGGAATTATGTCCTTTAAGAGGTTGACCAGGGTTGTGTACAAACCCTCAAAACAACAGCATTTTAAGTGTACTGGCCCTTTAAGAGGTGGACCTGGGAAGCTTACGGACCTTTAAAATTGGCAATACTTTAAGGTGACTGGCCTATGAAGAGGATGACCATGGAAGTGGACAGTCCTTAAAGATGCATTATTGTGTGTGGGTGGCCTTCTAAGAGACAACCCTGGGAATGGACAGACCTTTGGAAATGTCAATGTGGCTTATGAAGTGGAAAGCCACTTGAACATGTGACATGTTTTGCGGACTGGCCCTTTAAGAGGCAGACCCTAGAAGTGGACAAACCCTTGAAGAGGTGACAAATTTAGGGAATTATGTCCTTTAAGAGGTTGACCAGGGTTGTGTACAAACCCTCGAAACAACAGCATTTTAAGTGTACTGGCCCTTTAAGAGGTGGACCTGGGAAGCTTACGGACCTTTAAAATTGGCAATACTTTAAGGTGACTGGCCTATGAAGAGGATGACCATGGAAGTGGACAGTCCTTAAAGATGCATTATTGTGTGTGGGTGGCCATCTAAGAGACAACCCTGGGAATGGACAGACCTTTGGAAATGTCAATGTGGCTTATGAAGTGGAAAGCCACTTGAACATGTGACATGTTTTGATGACTGGCCCTTTAAGAGGCAGACCCTAGAAGTGGACAAACCCTTGAAGAGGTGACAAATTTAGGGAATTATGTCCTTTAAGAGGTTGACCAGGGTTGTGTACAAACCCTCAAAACAACAGCATTTTAAGTGTACTGGCCCTTTAAGAGGTGGACCTGGGAAGCTTACGGACCTTTAAAATTGGCAATACTTTAAGGTGACTGGCCTATGAAGAGGATGACCATGGAAGTGGACAGTCCTTAAAGATGCATTATTGTGTGTGGGTGGCCTTCTAAGAGACACCCCTGGGAATGGACAGACCTTTGGAAATGTCAATGTGGCTTATGAAGTGGAAATCCACTTGAACATGTGACATGTTTTGATGACTGGCCCTTTAAGAGGCAGACCCTAGATATGGACAAACCCTTGAAGAGGTGACAAATTTAGGGAATTATGTCCTTTAAGAGGTTGACCAGGGTTGTGTACAAACCCTTGAAACAACAGTATTTTAAGTGTACTGGCCCTTTAAGAGGTGGACCTGGGAAGCTTACAGACCTTTAAAATTGGCAATACTTTAAGGTGACTGGCCTATGAAGAGGATGACCATGGAAGTGGACAGTCCTTAAAGATGCATTATTGTGTGTGGGTGGCCTTCTAAGAGACAACCCTGGGAATGGACAGACCTTTGGAAATGTCAATGTGGCTTATGAAGTGGAAAGCCACTTGAACATGTGACATGTTTTGCGGACTGGCCCTTTAAGAGGCAGACCCTAGAAGTGGACAAACCCTTGAAGAGGTGACAAATTTAGGGAATTATGTCCTTTAAGAGGTTGACCAAGGTTGTGTACAAACCCTCGAAACAACAGCATTTTAAGTGTACTGGACCTTTAAGAGGTGGACCTGGGAAGCTTACGGACCTTTAAAATTGGCAATACTTTAAGGTGACTGGCCTATGAAGAGGATGACCATGGAAGTGGACAGTCCTTAAAGATGCATTATTGTGTGTGGGTGGCCTTCTAAGAGACAACCCTGGGAATGGACAGACCTTTGGAAATGTCAATGTGGCTTATGAAGTGGAAAGCTACTTGAACATGTGATATGTTTTGATGACTGGCCCTTTAAGAGGCAGACCCTAGAAGTGGACAAACCCTTGAAGAGGTGACAAATTTAGGGAATTATGTCCTTTAAGAGGTTGACCAGGGTTGTGTACAAACCCTTGAAACAACAGCATTTTAAGTGTACTGGCCCTTTAAGAGGTGGACCTGGGAAGCTTACAGACCTTTAAAATTGGCAATACTTTAAGGTGACTGGCCTATGAAGAGGATGACCATGGAAGTGGACAGTCCTTAAAGATGCATTATTGTGTGTGGGTGGCCTTCTAAGAGACAACCCTGGGAATGGACAGACCTTTGGAAATGTCAATGTGGCTTATGAAGTGGAAAGCCACTTGAACATGTGACATGTTTTGCGGACTGGCCCTTTAAGAGGCAGACCCTAGAAGTGGACAAACCCTTGAAGAGGTGACAAATTTAGGGAATTATGTCCTTTAAGAGGTTGACCAGGGTTGTGTACAAACCCTCGAAACAACAGCATTTTAAGTGTACTGGCCCTTTAAGAGGTGGACCTGGGAAGCTTACGGACCTTTAAAATTGGCAATACTTTAAGGTGACTGGCCTATGAAGAGGATGACCATGGAAGTGGACAGTCCTTAAAGATGCATTATTGTGTGTGGGTGGCCTTCTAAGAGACAACCCTGGGAATGGACAGACCTTTGGAAATGTCAATGTGGCTTATGAAGTGGAAAGCCACTTGAACATGTGACATGTTTTGCGGACTGGCCCTTTAAGAGGCAGACCCTAGAAGTGGACAAACCCTTTAAGAGGTGACAAATTTAGGGAATTATGTCCTTTAAGAGGTTGACCAGGGTTGTGTACAAACCCTCGAAAAAACAGCATTTTAAGTGTACTGGCCCTTTAAGAGGTGGACCTGGGAAGCTTACGGACCTTTAAAATTGGCAATACTTTAAGGTGACTGGCCTATGAAGAGGATGACCATGGAAGTGGACAGTCCTTAAAGATGCATTATTGTGTGTGGGTGGCCTTCTAAGAGACAACCCTGGGAATGGACAGACCTTTGGAAATGTCAATGTGGCTTATGAAGTGGAAAGCCACTTGAACATGTGACATGTTTTGCGGACTGGCCCTTTAAGAGGCAGACCCTAGAAGTGGACACACCCTTGAAGAGGTGACAAATTTAGGGAATTATGTCCTTTAAGAGGTTGACCAGGGTTGTGTACAAACCCTCAAAACAACAGCATTTTAAGTGTACTGGCCCTTTAAGAGGTGGACCTGGGAAGCTTACGGACCTTTAAAATTGGCAATACTTTAAGGTGACTGGCCTATGAAGAGGATGACCATGGAAGTGGACAGTCCTTAAAGATGCATTATTGTGTGTGGGTGGCCATCTAAGAGACAACCCTGGGAATGGACAGACCTTTGGAAATGTCAATGTGGCTTATGAAGTGGAAAGCCACTTGAACATGTGACATGTTTTGATGACTGGCCCTTTAAGAGGCAGACCCTAGAAGTGGACAAACCCTTGAAGAGGTGACAAATTTAGGGAATTATGTCCTTTAAGAGGTTGACCAGGGTTGTGTACAAACCCTTGAAACAACAGCATTTTAAGTGTACTGGCCCTTTAAGAGGTGGACCTGGGAAGCTTACAGACCTTTAAAATTGGCAATACTTTAAGGTGACTGGCCTATGAAGAGGATGACCATGGAAGTGGACAGTCCTTAAAGATGCATTATTGTGTGTGGGTGGCCTTCTAAGAGACAACCCTGGGAATGGACAGACCTTTGGAAATGTCAATGTGGCTTATGAAGTGGAAAGCCACTTGAACATGTGACATGTTTTGATGACTGGCCCTTTAAGAGGCAGACCCTAGAAGTGGACAAACCCTTGAAGAGGTGACAAATTTAGGGAATTATGTCCTTTAAGAGGTTGACCAGGGTTGTGTACAAACCCTCGAAACAACAGCATTTTAAGTGTACTGGCCCTTTAAGAGGTGGACCTGGGCAGCTTACAGACCTTTAAAATTGGCAATACTTTAAGGTGACTGGCCTATGAAGAGGATGACCATGGAAGTGGACAGTCCTTAAAGATGCATTATTGTGTGTGGGTGGCCTTCTAAGAGACAACCCTGGGAATGGACAGACCTTTGGAAATGTCAATGTGGCTTATGAAGTGGAAAGCCACTTGAACATGTGACATGTTTTGCGGACTGGCCCTTTAAGAGGCAGACCCTAGAAGTGGACAAACCCTTGAAGAGGTGACAAATTTAGGGAATTATGTCCTTTAAGAGGTTGACCAGGGTTGTGTACAAACCCTCGAAACAACAGCATTTTAAGTGTACTGGCCCTTTAAGAGGTGGACCTGGGAAGCTTACGGACCTTTAAAATTGGCAATACTTTAAGGTGACTGGCCTATGAAGAGGATGACCATGGAAGTGGACAGTCCTTAAAGATGCATTATTGTGTGTGGGTGGCCTTCTAAGAGACAACCCTGGGAATGGACAGACCTTTGGAAATGTCAATGTGGCTTATGAAGTGGAAAGCCACTTGAACATGTGACATGTTTTGCGGACTGGCCCTTTAAGAGGCAGACCCTAGAAGTGGACAAACCCTTTAAGAGGTGACAAATTTAGGGAATTATGTCCTTTAAGAGGTTGACCAGGGTTGTGTACAAACCCTCGAAAAAACAGCATTTTAAGTGTACTGGCCCTTTAAGAGGTGGACCTGGGAAGCTTACGGACCTTTAAAATTGGCAATACTTTAAGGTGACTGGCCTATGAAGAGGATGGCCATGGAAGTGGACAGTCCTTAAAGATGCATTATTGTGTGTGGGTGGCCTTCTAAGAGACAACCCTGGGAATGGACAGACCTTTGGAAATGTCAATGTGGCTTATGAAGTGGAAAGCCACTTGAACATGTGACATGTTTTGCGGACTGGCCCTTTAAGAGGCAGACCCTAGAAGTGGACACACCCTTGAAGAGGTGACAAATTTAGGGAATTATGTCCTTTAAGAGGTTGACCAGGGTTGTGTACAAACCCTCAAAACAACAGCATTTTAAGTGTACTGGCCCTTTAAGAGGTGGACCTGGGAAGCTTACGGACCTTTAAAATTGGCAATACTTTAAGGAGACTGGCCTATGAAGAGGATGACCATGGAAGTGGACAGTCCTTAAAGATGCATTATTGTGTGTGGGTGGCCATCTAAGAGACAACCCTGGGAATGGACAGACCTTTGGAAATGTCAATGTGGCTTATGAAGTGGAAAGCCACTTGAACATGTGACATGTTTTGATGACTGGCCCTTTAAGAGGCAGACCCTAGAAGTGGACAAACCCTTGAAGAGGTGACAAATTTAGGGAATTATGTCCTTTAAGAGGTTGACCAGGGTTGTGTACAAACCCTCAAAACAACAGCATTTTAAGTGTACTGGCCCTTTAAGAGGTGGACCTGGGAAGCTTACGGACCTTTAAAATTGGCAATACTTTAAGGTGACTGGCCTATGAAGAGGATGACCATGGAAGTGGACAGTCCTTAAAGATGCATTATTGTGTGTGGGTGGCCTTCTAAGAGACAACCCTGGGAATGGACAGACCTTTGGAAATGTCAATGTGGCTTATGAAGTGGAAAGCCACTTGAACATGTGACATGTTTTGCGGACTGGCCCTTTAAGAGGCAGACCCTAGAAGTGGACAAACCCTTGAAGAGGTGACAAATTTAGGGAATTATGTCCTTTAAGAGGTTGACCAGGGTTGTGTACAAACCCTCGAAACAACAGCATTTTAAGTGTACTGGCCCTTTAAGAGGTGGACCTGGGAAGCTTACGGACCTTTAAAATTGGCAATACTTTAAGGTGACTGGCCTATGAAGAGGATGACCATGGAAGTGGACAGTCCTTAAAGATGCATTATTGTGTGTGGGTGGCCATCTAAGAGACAACCCTGGGAATGGACAGACCTTTGGAAATGTCAATGTGGCTTATGAAGTGGAAAGCCACTTGAACATGTGACATGTTTTGATGACTGGCCCTTTAAGAGGCAGACCCTAGAAGTGGACAAACCCTTGAAGAGGTGACAAATTTAGGGAATTATGTCCTTTAAGAGGTTGACCAGGGTTGTGTACAAACCCTCAAAACAACAGCATTTTAAGTGTACTGGCCCTTTAAGAGGTGGACCTGGGAAGCTTACGGACCTTTAAAATTGGCAATACTTTAAGGTGACTGGCCTATGAAGAGGATGACCATGGAAGTGGACAGTCCTTAAAGATGCATTATTGTGTGTGGGTGGCCTTCTAAGAGACACCCCTGGGAATGGACAGACCTTTGGAAATGTCAATGTGGCTTATGAAGTGGAAATCCACTTGAACATGTGACATGTTTTGATGACTGGCCCTTTAAGAGGCAGACCCTAGATATGGACAAACCCTTGAAGAGGTGACAAATTTAGGGAATTATGTCCTTTAAGAGGTTGACCAGGGTTGTGTACAAACCCTTGAAACAACAGTATTTTAAGTGTACTGGCCCTTTAAGAGGTGGACCTGGGAAGCTTACAGACCTTTAAAATTGGCAATACTTTAAGGTGACTGGCCTATGAAGAGGATGACCATGGAAGTGGACAGTCCTTAAAGATGCATTATTGTGTGTGGGTGGCCTTCTAAGAGACAACCCTGGGAATGGACAGACCTTTGGAAATGTCAATGTGGCTTATGAAGTGGAAAGCCACTTGAACATGTGACATGTTTTGCGGACTGGCCCTTTAAGAGGCAGACCCTAGAAGTGGACAAACCCTTGAAGAGGTGACAAATTTAGGGAATTATGACCTTTAAGAGGTTGACCAGGGTTGTGTACAAACCCTCGAAACAACAGCATTTTAAGTGTACTGGACCTTTAAGAGGTGGACCTGGGAAGCTTACGGACCTTTAAAATTGGCAATACTTTAAGGTGACTGGCCTATGAAGAGGATGACCATGGAAGTGGACAGTCCTTAAAGATGCATTATTGTGTGTGGGTGGCCTTCTAAGAGACAACCCTGGGAATGGACAGACCTTTGGAAATGTCAATGTGGCTTATGAAGTGGAAAGCTACTTGAACATGTGACATGTTTTGATGACTGGCCCTTTAAGAGGCAGACCCTAGAAGTGGACAAACCCTTGAAGAGGTGACAAATTTAGGGAATTATGTCCTTTAAGAGGTTGACCAGGGTTGTGTACAAACCCTTGAAACAACAGCATTTTAAGTGTACTGGCCCTTTAAGAGGTGGACCTGGGAAGCTTACAGACCTTTAAAATTGGCAATACTTTAAGGTGACTGGCCTATGAAGAGGATGACCATGGAAGTGGACAGTCCTTAAAGATGCATTATTGTGTGTGGGTGGCCTTCTAAGAGACAACCCTGGGAATGGACAGACCTTTGGAAATGTCAATGTGGCTTATGAAGTGGAAAGCCACTTGAACATGTGACATGTTTTGCGGACTGGCCCTTTAAGAGGCAGACCCTAGAAGTGGACAAACCCTTGAAGAGGTGACAAATTTAGGGAATTATGTCCTTTAAGAGGTTGACCAGGGTTGTGTACAAACCCTTGAAACAACAGCATTTTAAGTGTACTGGCCCTTTAAGAGGTGGACCTGGGAAGCTTACAGACCTTTAAAATTGGCAATACTTTAAGGTGACTGGCCTATGAAGAGGATGACCATGGAAGTGGACAGTCCTTAAAGATGCATTATTGTGTGTGGGTGGCCTTCTAAGAGACAACCCTGGGAATGGACAGACCTTTGGAAATGTCAATGTGGCTTATGAAGTGGAAAGCCACTTGAACATGTGACATGTTTTGATGACTGGCCCTTTAAGAGGCAGACCCTAGAAGTGGACAAACCCTTGAAGAGGTGACAAATTTAGGGAATTATGTCCTTTAAGAGGTTGACCAGGGTTGTGTACAAACCCTCGAAACAACAGCATTTTAAGTGTACTGGCCCTTTAAGAGGTGGACCTGGGAAGCTTACAGACCTTTAAAATTGGCAATACTTTAAGGTGACTGGCCTATGAAGAGGATGACCATGGAAGTGGACAGTCCTTAAAGATGCATTATTGTGTGTGGGTGGCCTTCTAAGAGACAACCCTGGGAATGGACAGACCTTTGGAAATGTCAATGTGGCTTATGAAGTGGAAAGCCACTTGAACATGTGACATGTTTTGCGGACTGGCCCTTTAAGAGGCAGACCCTAGAAGTGGACAAACCCTTGAAGAGGTGACAAATTTAGGGAATTATGTCCTTTAAGAGGTTGACCAGGGTTGTGTACAAACCCTCGAAACAACAGCATTTTAAGTGTACTGGCCCTTTAAGAGGTGGACCTGGGAAGCTTACGGACCTTTAAAATTGGCAATACTTTAAGGTGACTGGCCTATGAAGAGGATGACCATGGAAGTGGACAGTCCTTAAAGATGCATTATTGTGTGTGGGTGGCCTTCTAAGAGACAACCCTGGGAATGGACAGACCTTTGGAAATGTCAATGTGGCTTATGAAGTGGAAAGCCACTTGAACATGTGACATGTTTTGCGGACTGGCCCTTTAAGAGGCAGACCCTAGAAGTGGACAAACCCTTTAAGAGGTGACAAATTTAGGGAATTATGTCCTTTAAGAGGTTGACCAGGGTTGTGTACAAACCCTCGAAAAAACAGCATTTTAAGTGTACTGGCCCTTTAAGAGGTGGACCTGGGAAGCTTACGGACCTTTAAAATTGGCAATACTTTAAGGTGACTGGCCTATGAAGAGGATGGCCATGGAAGTGGACAGTCCTTAAAGATGCATTATTGTGTGTGGGTGGCCTTCTAAGAGACAACCCTGGGAATGGACAGACCTTTGGAAATGTCAATGTGGCTTATGAAGTGGAAAGCCACTTGAACATGTGACATGTTTTGCGGACTGGCCCTTTAAGAGGCAGACCCTAGAAGTGGACACACCCTTGAAGAGGTGACAAATTTAGGGAATTATGTCCTTTAAGAGGTTGACCAGGGTTGTGTACAAACCCTCAAAACAACAGCATTTTAAGTGTACTGGCCCTTTAAGAGGTGGACCTGGGAAGCTTACGGACCTTTAAAATTGGCAATACTTTAAGGAGACTGGCCTATGAAGAGGATGACCATGGAAGTGGACAGTCCTTAAAGATGCATTATTGTGTGTGGGTGGCCATCTAAGAGACAACCCTGGGAATGGACAGACCTTTGGAAATGTCAATGTGGCTTATGAAGTGGAAAGCCACTTGAACATGTGACATGTTTTGATGACTGGCCCTTTAAGAGGCAGACCCTAGAAGTGGACAAACCCTTGAAGAGGTGACAAATTTAGGGAATTATGTCCTTTAAGAGGTTGACCAGGGTTGTGTACAAACCCTCAAAACAACAGCATTTTAAGTGTACTGGCCCTTTAAGAGGTGGACCTGGGAAGCTTACGGACCTTTAAAATTGGCAATACTTTAAGGTGACTGGCCTATGAAGAGGATGACCATGGAAGTGGACAGTCCTTAAAGATGCATTATTGTGTGTGGGTGGCCTTCTAAGAGACAACCCTGGGAATGGACAGACCTTTGGAAATGTCAATGTGGCTTATGAAGTGGAAAGCCACTTGAACATGTGACATGTTTTGCGGACTGGCCCTTTAAGAGGCAGACCCTAGAAGTGGACAAACCCTTGAAGAGGTGACAAATTTAGGGAATTATGTCCTTTAAGAGGTTGACCAGGGTTGTGTACAAACCCTCGAAACAACAGCATTTTAAGTGTACTGGACCTTTAAGAGGTGGACCTGGGAAGCTTACGGACCTTTAAAATTGGCAATACTTTAAGGTGACTGGCCTATGAAGAGGATGACCATGGAAGTGGACAGTCCTTAAAGATGCATTATTGTGTGTGGGTGGCCTTCTAAGAGACAACCCTGGGAATGGACAGACCTTTGGAAATGTCAATGTGGCTTATGAAGTGGAAAGCTACTTGAACATGTGACATGTTTTGATGACTGGCCCTTTAAGAGGCAGACCCTAGAAGTGGACAAACCCTTGAAGAGGTGACAAATTTAGGGAATTATGTCCTTTAAGAGGTTGACCAGGGTTGTGTACAAACCCTTGAAACAACAGCATTTTAAGTGTACTGGCCCTTTAAGAGGTGGACCTGGGAAGCTTACAGACCTTTAAAATTGGCAATACTTTAAGGTGACTGGCCTATGAAGAGGATGACCATGGAAGTGGACAGTCCTTAAAGATGCATTATTGTGTGTGGGTGGCCTTCTAAGAGACAACCCTGGGAATGGACAGACCTTTGGAAATGTCAATGTGGCTTATGAAGTGGAAAGCCACTTGAACATGTGACATGTTTTGCGGACTGGCCCTTTAAGAGGCAGACCCTAGAAGTGGACAAACCCTTGAAGAGGTGACAAATTTAGGGAATTATGTCCTTTAAGAGGTTGACCAGGGTTGTGTACAAACCCTCGAAACAACAGCATTTTAAGTGTACTGGCCCTTTAAGAGGTGGACCTGGGAAGCTTACGGACCTTTAAAATTGGCAATACTTTAAGGTGACTGGCCTATGAAGAGGATGACCATGGAAGTGGACAGTCCTTAAAGATGCATTATTGTGTGTGGGTGGCCTTCTAAGAGACAACCCTGGGAATGGACAGACCTTTGGAAATGTCAATGTGGCTTATGAAGTGGAAAGCCACTTGAACATGTGACATGTTTTGCGGACTGGCCCTTTAAGAGGCAGACCCTAGAAGTGGACAAACCCTTTAAGAGGTGACAAATTTAGGGAATTATGTCCTTTAAGAGGTTGACCAGGGTTGTGTACAAACCCTCGAAAAAACAGCATTTTAAGTGTACTGGCCCTTTAAGAGGTGGACCTGGGAAGCTTACGGACCTTTAAAATTGGCAATACTTTAAGGTGACTGGCCTATGAAGAGGATGACCATGGAAGTGGACAGTCCTTAAAGATGCATTATTGTGTGTGGGTGGCCTTCTAAGAGACAACCCTGGGAATGGACAGACCTTTGGAAATGTCAATGTGGCTTATGAAGTGGAAAGCCACTTGAACATGTGACATGTTTTGCGGACTGGCCCTTTAAGAGGCAGACCCTAGAAGTGGACACACCCTTGAAGAGGTGACAAATTTAGGGAATTATGTCCTTTAAGAGGTTGACCAGGGTTGTGTACAAACCCTCAAAACAACAGCATTTTAAGTGTACTGGCCCTTTAAGAGGTGGACCTGGGAAGCTTACGGACCTTTAAAATTGGCAATACTTTAAGGTGACTGGCCTATGAAGAGGATGACCATGGAAGTGGACAGTCCTTAAAGATGCATTATTGTGTGTGGGTGGCCATCTAAGAGACAACCCTGGGAATGGACAGACCTTTGGAAATGTCAATGTGGCTTATGAAGTGGAAAGCCACTTGAACATGTGACATGTTTTGATGACTGGCCCTTTAAGAGGCAGACCCTAGAAGTGGACAAACCCTTGAAGAGGTGACAAATTTAGGGAATTATGTCCTTTAAGAGGTTGACCAGGGTTGTGTACAAACCCTCAAAACAACAGCATTTTAAGTGTACTGGCCCTTTAAGAGGTGGACCTGGGAAGCTTACGGACCTTTAAAATTGGCAATACTTTAAGGTGACTGGCCTATGAAGAGGATGACCATGGAAGTGGACAGTCCTTAAAGATGCATTATTGTGTGTGGGTGGCCATCTAAGAGACAACCCTGGGAATGGACAGACCTTTGGAAATGTCAATGTGGCTTATGAAGTGGAAAGCCACTTGAACATGTGACATGTTTTGATGACTGGCCCTTTAAGAGGCAGACCCTAGAAGTGGACAAACCCTTGAAGAGGTGACAAATTTAGGGAATTATGTCCTTTAAGAGGTTGACCAGGGTTGTGTACAAACCCTTGAAACAACAGCATTTTAAGTGTACTGGCCCTTTAAGAGGTGGACCTGGGAAGCTTACAGACCTTTAAAATTGGCAATACTTTAAGGTGACTGGCCTATGAAGAGGATGACCATGGAAGTGGACAGTCCTTAAAGATGCATTATTGTGTGTGGGTGGCCTTCTAAGAGACAACCCTGGGAATGGACAGACCTTTGGAAATGTCAATGTGGCTTATGAAGTGGAAAGCCACTTGAACATGTGACATGTTTTGATGACTGGCCCTTTAAGAGGCAGACCCTAGAAGTGGACAAACCCTTGAAGAGGTGACAAATTTAGGGAATTATGTCCTTTAAGAGGTTGACCAGGGTTGTGTACAAACCCTCGAAACAACAGCATTTTAAGTGTACTGGCCCTTTAAGAGGTGGACCTGGGAAGCTTACAGACCTTTAAAATTGGCAATACTTTAAGGTGACTGGCCTATGAAGAGGATGACCATGGAAGTGGACAGTCCTTAAAGATGCATTATTGTGTGTGGGTGGCCTTCTAAGAGACAACCCTGGGAATGGACAGACCTTTGGAAATGTCAATGTGGCTTATGAAGTGGAAAGCCACTTGAACATGTGACATGTTTTGCGGACTGGCCCTTTAAGAGGCAGACCCTAGAAGTGGACAAACCCTTGAAGAGGTGACAAATTTAGGGAATTATGTCCTTTAAGAGGTTGACCAGGGTTGTGTACAAACCCTCGAAACAACAGCATTTTAAGTGTACTGGCCCTTTAAGAGGTGGACCTGGGAAGCTTACAGACCTTTAAAATTGGCAATACTTTAAGGTGACTGGCCTATGAAGAGGATGACCATGGAAGTGGACAGTCCTTAAAGATGCATTATTGTGTGTGGGTGGCCTTCTAAGAGACAACCCTGGGAATGGACAGACCTTTGGAAATGTCAATGTGGCTTATGAAGTGGAAAGCCACTTGAACATGTGACATGTTTTGCGGACTGGCCCTTTAAGAGGCAGACCCTAGAAGTGGACAAACCCTTGAAGAGGTGACAAATTTAGGGAATTATGTCCTTTAAGAGGTTGACCAGGGTTGTGTACAAACCCTCGAAACAACAGCATTTTAAGTGTACTGGCCCTTTAAGAGGTGGACCTGGGAAGCTTACGGACCTTTAAAATTGGCAATACTTTAAGGTGACTGGCCTATGAAGAGGATGACCATGGAAGTGGACAGTCCTTAAAGATGCATTATTGTGTGTGGGTGGCCTTCTAAGAGACAACCCTGGGAATGGACAGACCTTTGGAAATGTCAATGTGGCTTATGAAGTGGAAAGCCACTTGAACATGTGACATGTTTTGCGGACTGGCCCTTTAAGAGGCAGACCCTAGAAGTGGACAAACCCTTGAAGAGGTGACAAATTTAGGGAATTATGTCCTTTAAGAGGTTGACCAGGGTTGTGTACAAACCCTCGAAACAACAGCATTTTAAGTGTACTGGCCCTTTAAGAGGTGGACCTGGGAAGCTTACGGACCTTTAAAATTGGCAATACTTTAAGGTGACTGGCCTATGAAGAGGATGACCATGGAAGTGGACAGTCCTTAAAGATGCATTATTGTGTGTGGGTGGCCTTCTAAGAGACAACCCTGGGAATGGACAGACCTTTGGAAATGTCAATGTGGCTTATGAAGTGGAAAGCCACTTGAACATGTGACATGTTTTGCGGACTGGCCCTTTAAGAGGCAGACCCTAGAAGTGGACAAACCCTTTAAGAGGTGACAAATTTAGGGAATTATGTCCTTTAAGAGGTTGACCAGGGTTGTGTACAAACCCTCGAAAAAACAGCATTTTAAGTGTACTGGCCCTTTAAGAGGTGGACCTGGGAAGCTTACGGACCTTTAAAATTGGCAATACTTTAAGGTGACTGGCCTATGAAGAGGATGGCCATGGAAGTGGACAGTCCTTAAAGATGCATTATTGTGTGTGGGTGGCCTTCTAAGAGACAACCCTGGGAATGGACAGACCTTTGGAAATGTCAATGTGGCTTATGAAGTGGAAAGCCACTTGAACATGTGACATGTTTTGCGGACTGGCCCTTTAAGAGGCAGACCCTAGAAGTGGACAAACCCTTTAAGAGGTGACAAATTTAGGGAATTATGTCCTTTAAGAGGTTGACCAGGGTTGTGTACAAACCCTCGAAAAAACAGCATTTTAAGTGTACTGGCCCTTTAAGAGGTGGACCTGGGAAGCTTACGGACCTTTAAAATTGGCAATACTTTAAGGTGACTGGCCTATGAAGAGGATGACCATGGAAGTGGACAGTCCTTAAAGATGCATTACTGTGTGTGGGTGGCCTTCTAAGAGACAACCCTGGGAATGGACAGACCTTTGGAAATGTCAATGTGGCTTATGAAGTGGAAAGCCACTTGAACATGTGACATGTTTTGCGGACTGGTCCTTTAAGAGGCAGACCCTAGAAGTGGACACACCCTTGAAGAGGTGACAAATTTAGGGAATTATGTCCTTTAAGAGGTTGACCAGGGTTGTGTACAAACCCTCAAAACAACAGCATTTTAAGTGTACTGGCCCTTTAAGAGGTGGACCTGGGAAGCTTACGGACCTTTAAAATTGGCAATACTTTAAGGTGACTGGCCTATGAAGAGGATGACCATGGAAGTGGACAGTCCTTAAAGATGCATTATTGTGTGTGGGTGGCCATCTAAGAGACAACCCTGGGAATGGACAGACCTTTGGAAATGTCAATGTGGCTTATGAAGTGGAAAGCCACTTGAACATGTGACATGTTTTGATGACTGGCCCTTTAAGAGGCAGACCCTAGAAGTGGACAAACCCTTGAAGAGGTGACAAATTTAGGGAATTATGTCCTTTAAGAGGTTGACCAGGGTTGTGTACAAACCCTTGAAACAACAGCATTTTAAGTGTACTGGCCCTTTAAGAGGTGGACCTGGGAAGCTTACAGACCTTTAAAATTGGCAATACTTTAAGGTGACTGGCCTATGAAGAGGATGACCATGGAAGTGGACAGTCCTTAAAGATGCATTATTGTGTGTGGGTGGCCTTCTAAGAGACAACCCTGGGAATGGACAGACCTTTGGAAATGTCAATGTGGCTTATGAAGTGGAAAGCCACTTGAACATGTGACATGTTTTGATGACTGGCCCTTTAAGAGGCAGACCCTAGAAGTGGACAAACCCTTGAAGAGGTGACAAATTTAGGGAATTATGTCCTTTAAGAGGTTGACCAGGGTTGTGTACAAACCCTCGAAACAACAGCATTTTAAGTGTACTGGCCCTTTAAGAGGTGGACCTGGGAAGCTTACAGACCTTTAAAATTGGCAATACTTTAAGGTGACTGGCCTATGAAGAGGATGACCATGGAAGTGGACAGTCCTTAAAGATGCATTATTGTGTGTGGGTGGCCTTCTAAGAGACAACCCTGGGAATGGACAGACCTTTGGAAATGTCAATGTGGCTTATGAAGTGGAAAGCCACTTGAACATGTGACATGTTTTGCGGACTGGCCCTTTAAGAGGCAGACCCTAGAAGTGGACAAACCCTTGAAGAGGTGACAAATTTAGGGAATTATGTCCTTTAAGAGGTTGACCAGGGTTGTGTACAAACCCTCGAAACAACAGCATTTTAAGTGTACTGGCCCTTTAAGAGGTGGACCTGGGAAGCTTACGGACCTTTAAAATTGGCAATACTTTAAGGTGACTGGCCTATGAAGAGGATGACCATGGAAGTGGACAGTCCTTAAAGATGCATTATTGTGTGTGGGTGGCCTTCTAAGAGACAACCCTGGGAATGGACAGACCTTTGGAAATGTCAATGTGGCTTATGAAGTGGAAAGCCACTTGAACATGTGACATGTTTTGCGGACTGGCCCTTTAAGAGGCAGACCCTAGAAGTGGACAAACCCTTTAAGAGGTGACAAATTTAGGGAATTATGTCCTTTAAGAGGTTGACCAGGGTTGTGTACAAACCCTCGAAAAAACAGCATTTTAAGTGTACTGGCCCTTTAAGAGGTGGACCTGGGAAGCTTACGGACCTTTAAAATTGGCAATACTTTAAGGTGACTGGCCTATGAAGAGGATGGCCATGGAAGTGGACAGTCCTTAAAGATGCATTATTGTGTGTGGGTGGCCTTCTAAGAGACAACCCTGGGAATGGACAGACCTTTGGAAATGTCAATGTGGCTTATGAAGTGGAAAGCCACTTGAACATGTGACATGTTTTGCGGACTGGCCCTTTAAGAGGCAGACCCTAGAAGTGGACACACCCTTGAAGAGGTGACAAATTTAGGGAATTATGTCCTTTAAGAGGTTGACCAGGGTTGTGTACAAACCCTCAAAACAACAGCATTTTAAGTGTACTGGCCCTTTAAGAGGTGGACCTGGGAAGCTTACGGACCTTTAAAATTGGCAATACTTTAAGGAGACTGGCCTATGAAGAGGATGACCATGGAAGTGGACAGTCCTTAAAGATGCATTATTGTGTGTGGGTGGCCATCTAAGAGACAACCCTGGGAATGGACAGACCTTTGGAAATGTCAATGTGGCTTATGAAGTGGAAAGCCACTTGAACATGTGACATGTTTTGATGACTGGCCCTTTAAGAGGCAGACCCTAGAAGTGGACAAACCCTTGAAGAGGTGACAAATTTAGGGAATTATGTCCTTTAAGAGGTTGACCAGGGTTGTGTACAAACCCTCAAAACAACAGCATTTTAAGTGTACTGGCCCTTTAAGAGGTGGACCTGGGAAGCTTACGGACCTTTAAAATTGGCAATACTTTAAGGTGACTGGCCTATGAAGAGGATGACCATGGAAGTGGACAGTCCTTAAAGATGCATTATTGTGTGTGGGTGGCCTTCTAAGAGACAACCCTGGGAATGGACAGACCTTTGGAAATGTCAATGTGGCTTATGAAGTGGAAAGCCACTTGAACATGTGACATGTTTTGCGGACTGGCCCTTTAAGAGGCAGACCCTAGAAGTGGACAAACCCTTGAAGAGGTGACAAATTTAGGGAATTATGTCCTTTAAGAGGTTGACCAGGGTTGTGTACAAACCCTCGAAACAACAGCATTTTAAGTGTACTGGCCCTTTAAGAGGTGGACCTGGGAAGCTTACAGACCTTTAAAATTGGCAATACTTTAAGGTGACTGGCCTATGAAGAGGATGACCATGGAAGTGGACAGTCCTTAAAGATGCATTATTGTGTGTGGGTGGCCTTCTAAGAGACAACCCTGGGAATGGACAGACCTTTGGAAATGTCAATGTGGCTTATGAAGTCGAAATCCACTTGAACATGTGACATGTTTTGATGACTGGCCCTTTAAGAGGCAGACCCTAGATATGGACAAACCCTTGAAGAGGTGACAAATTTAGGGAATTATGTCCTTTAAGAGGTTGACCAGGGTTGTGTACAAACCCTTGAAACAACAGTATTTTAAGTGTACTGGCCCTTTAAGAGGTGGACCTGGGAAGCTTACAGACCTTTAAAATTGGCAATACTTTAAGGTGACTGGCCTATGAAGAGGATGACCATGGAAGTGGACAGTCCTTAAAGATGCATTATTGTGTGTGGGTGGCCTTCTAAGAGACAACCCTGGGAATGGACAGACCTTTGGAAATGTCAATGTGGCTTATGACGTGGAAAGCCACTTGAACATGTGACATGTTTTGCGGACTGGCCCTTTAAGAGGCAGACCCTAGAAGTGGACAAACCCTTGAAGAGGTGACAAATTTAGGGAATTATGTCCTTTAAGAGGTTGACCAGGGTTGTGTACAAACCCTCAAAACAACAGCATTTTAAGTGTACTGGCCCTTTAAGAGGTGGACCTGGGAAGCTTACGGACCTTAAAAATTGGCAATACTTTAAGGTGACTGGCCTATGAAGAGGATGACCATGGAAGTGGACAGTCCTTAAAGATGCATTATTGTGTGTGGGTGGCCTTCTAAGAGACAACCCTGGGAATGGACAGACCTTTGGAAATGTCAATGTGGCTTATGAAGTGGAAAGCCACTTGAACATGTGACATGTTTTGATGACTGGCCCTTTAAGAGGCAGACCCTAGAAGTGGACAAACCCTTGAAGAGGTGACAAATTTAGGGAATTATGTCCTTTAAGAGGTTGACCAGGGTTGTGTACAAACCCTTGAAACAACAGCATTATAAGTGTACTGGCCCTTTAAGAGGTGGACCTGGGAAGCTTACAGACCTTTAAAATTGGCAATACTTTAAGGTGACTGGCCTATGAAGAGGATGACCATGGAAGTGGACAGTCCTTAAAGATGCATTATTGTGTGTGGGTGGCCTTCTAAGAGACAACCCTGGGAATGGACAGACCTTTGGAAATGTCAATGTGGCTTATGAAGTGGAAAGCCACTTGAACATGTGACATGTTTTGATGACTGGCCCTTTAAGAGGCAGACCCTAGAAGTGGACAAACCCTTGAAGAGGTGACAAATTTAGGGAATTATGTCCTTTAAGAGGTTGACCAGGGTTGTGTACAAACCCTCGAAACAACAGCATTTTAAGTGTACTGGCCCTTTAAGAGGTGGACCTGGGAAGCTTACAGACCTTTAAAATTGGCAATACTTTAAGGTGACTGGCCTATGAAGAGGATGACCATGGAAGTGGACAGTCCTTAAAGATGCATTATTGTGTGTGGGTGGCCTTCTAAGAGACAACCCTGGGAATGGACAGACCTTTGGAAATGTCAATGTGGCTTATGAAGTGGAAAGCCACTTGAACATGTGACATGTTTTGATGACTGGCCCTTTAAGAGGCAGACCCTAGAAGTGGACAAACCCTTGAAGAGGTGACAAATTTAGGGAATTATGTCCTTTAAGAGGTTGACCAGGGTTGTGTACAAACCCTTGAAACAACAGCATTTTAAGTGTACTGGCCCTTTAAGAGGTGGACCTGGGAAGCTTACGGACCTTTAAAATTGGCAATACTTTAAGGTGACTGGCCTATGAAGAGGATGACCATGGAAGTGGACAGTCCTTAAAGATGCATTATTGTGTGTGGGTGGCCATCTAAGAGACAACCCTGGGAATGGACAGACCTTTGGAAATGTCAATGTGGCTTATGAAGTGGAAAGCCACTTGAACATGTGACATGTTTTGATGACTGGCCCTTTAAGAGGCAGACCCTAGAAGTGGACAAACCCTTGAAGAGGTGACAAATTTAGGGAATTATGTCCTTTAAGAGGTTGACCAGGGTTGTGTACAAACCCTCAAAACAACAGCATTTTAAGTGTACTGGCCCTTTAAGAGGTGGACCTGGGAAGCTTACGGACCTTTAAAATTGGCATTACTTTAAGGTGACTGGCCTATGAAGAGGATGGCCATGGAAGTGGACAGTCCTTAAAGATGCATTATTGTGTGTGGGTGGCCTTCTAAGAGACAACCCTGGGAATGGACAGACCTTTGGAAATGTCAATGTGGCTTATGAAGTGGAAAGCCACTTGAACATGTGACATGTTTTGCGGACTGGCCCTTTAAGAGGCAGACCCTAGAAGTGGACAAACCCTTGAAGAGGTGACAAATTTAGGGAATTATGTCCTTTAAGAGGTTGACCAGGGTTGTGTACAAACCCTCGAAACAACAGCATTTTAAGTGTACTGGCCCTTTAAGAGGTGGACCTGGGAAGCTTACGGACCTTTAAAATTGGCAATACTTTAAGGTGACTGGCCTATGAAGAGGATGACCATGGAAGTGGACAGTCCTTAAAGATGCATTATTGTGTGTGGGTGGCCATCTAAGAGACAACCCTGGGAATGGACAGACCTTTGGAAATGTCAATGTGGCTTATGAAGTGGAAAGCCACTTGAACATGTGACATGTTTTGATGACTGGCCCTTTAAGAGGCAGACCCTAGAAGTGGACAAACCCTTGAAGAGGTGACAAATTTAGGGAATTATGTCCTTTAAGAGGTTGACCAGGGTTGTGTACAAACCCTCGAAACAACAGCATTTTAAGTGTACTGGCCCTTTAAGAGGTGGACCTGGGAAGCTTACGGACCTTTAAAATTGGCAATACTTTAAGGTGACTGGCCTATGAAGAGGATGACCATGGAAGTGGACAGTCCTTAAAGATGCATTATTGTGTGTGGGTGGCCTTCTAAGAGACAACCCTGGGAATGGACAGACCTTTGGAAATGTCAATGTGGCTTATGAAGTGGAAAGCCACTTGAACATGTGACATGTTTTGCGGACTGGCCCTTTAAGAGGCAGACCCTAGAAGTGGACAAACCCTTTAAGAGGTGACAAATTTAGGGAATTATGTCCTTTAAGAGGTTGACCAGGGTTGTGTACAAACCCTCGAAAAAACAGCATTTTAAGTGTACTGGCCCTTTAAGAGGTGGACCTGGGAAGCTTACGGACCTTTAAAATTGGCAATACTTTAAGGTGACTGGCCTATGAAGAGGATGGCCATGGAAGTGGACAGTCCTTAAAGATGCATTATTGTGTGTGGGTGGCCTTCTAAGAGACAACCCTGGGAATGGACAGACCTTTGGAAATGTCAATGTGGCTTATGAAGTGGAAAGCCACTTGAACATGTGACATGTTTTGCGGACTGGCCCTTTAAGAGGCAGACCCTAGAAGTGGACAAACCCTTTAAGAGGTGACAAATTTAGGGAATTATGTCCTTTAAGAGGTTGACCAGGGTTGTGTACAAACCCTCGAAAAAACAGCATTTTAAGTGTACTGGCCCTTTAAGAGGTGGACCTGGGAAGCTTACGGACCTTTAAAATTGGCAATACTTTAAGGTGACTGGCCTATGAAGAGGATGACCATGGAAGTGGACAGTCCTTAAAGATGCATTATTGTGTGTGGGTGGCCTTCTAAGAGACAACCCTGGGAATGGACAGACCTTTGGAAATGTCAATGTGGCTTATGAAGTGGAAAGCCACTTGAACATGTGACATGTTTTGCGGACTGGCCCTTTAAGAGGCAGACCCTAGAAGTGGACACACCCTTGAAGAGGTGACAAATTTAGGGAATTATGTCCTTTAAGAGGTTGACCAGGGTTGTGTACAAACCCTCAAAACAACAGCATTTTAAGTGTACTGGCCCTTTAAGAGGTGGACCTGGGAAGCTTACGGACCTTTAAAATTGGCAATACTTTAAGGTGACTGGCCTATGAAGAGGATGACCATGGAAGTGGACAGTCCTTAAAGATGCATTATTGTGTGTGGGTGGCCATCTAAGAGACAACCCTGGGAATGGACAGACCTTTGGAAATGTCAATGTGGCTTATGAAGTGGAAAGCCACTTGAACATGTGACATGTTTTGATGACTGGCCCTTTAAGAGGCAGACCCTAGAAGTGGACAAACCCTTGAAGAGGTGACAAATTTAGGGAATTATGTCCTTTAAGAGGTTGACCAGGGTTGTGTACAAACCCTTGAAACAACAGCATTTTAAGTGTACTGGCCCTTTAAGAGGTGGACCTGGGAAGCTTACAGACCTTTAAAATTGGCAATACTTTAAGGTGACTGGCCTATGAAGAGGATGACCATGGAAGTGGACAGTCCTTAAAGATGCATTATTGTGTGTGGGTGGCCTTCTAAGAGACAACCCTGGGAATGGACAGACCTTTGGAAATGTCAATGTGGCTTATGAAGTGGAAAGCCACTTGAACATGTGACATGTTTTGATGACTGGCCCTTTAAGAGGCAGACCCTAGAAGTGGACAAACCCTTGAAGAGGTGACAAATTTAGGGAATTATGTCCTTTAAGAGGTTGACCAGGGTTGTGTACAAACCCTCGAAACAACAGCATTTTAAGTGTACTGGCCCTTTAAGAGGTGGACCTGGGAAGCTTACAGACCTTTAAAATTGGCAATACTTTAAGGTGACTGGCCTATGAAGAGGATGACCATGGAAGTGGACAGTCCTTAAAGATGCATTATTGTGTGTGGGTGGCCTTCTAAGAGACAACCCTGGGAATGGACAGACCTTTGGAAATGTCAATGTGGCTTATGAAGTGGAAAGCCACTTGAACATGTGACATGTTTTGCGGACTGGCCCTTTAAGAGGCAGACCCTAGAAGTGGACAAACCCTTGAAGAGGTGACAAATTTAGGGAATTATGTCCTTTAAGAGGTTGACCAGGGTTGTGTACAAACCCTCGAAACAACAGCATTTTAAGTGTACTGGCCCTTTAAGAGGTGGACCTGGGAAGCTTACGGACCTTTAAAATTGGCAATACTTTAAGGTGACTGGCCTATGAAGAGGATGACCATGGAAGTGGACAGTCCTTAAAGATGCATTATTGTGTGTGGGTGGCCTTCTAAGAGACAACCCTGGGAATGGACAGACCTTTGGAAATGTCAATGTGGCTTATGAAGTGGAAAGCCACTTGAACATGTGACATGTTTTGCGGACTGGCCCTTTAAGAGGCAGACCCTAGAAGTGGACACACCCTTGAAGAGGTGACAAATTTAGGGAATTATGTCCTTTAAGAGGTTGACCAGGGTTGTGTACAAACCCTCAAAACAACAGCATTTTAAGTGTACTGGCCCTTTAAGAGGTGGACCTGGGAAGCTTACGGACCTTTAAAATTGGCAATACTTTAAGGAGACTGGCCTATGAAGAGGATGACCATGGAAGTGGACAGTCCTTAAAGATGCATTATTGTGTGTGGGTGGCCATCTAAGAGACAACCCTGGGAATGGACAGACCTTTGGAAATGTCAATGTGGCTTATGAAGTGGAAAGCCACTTGAACATGTGACATGTTTTGATGACTGGCCCTTTAAGAGGCAGACCCTAGAAGTGGACAAACCCTTGAAGAGGTGACAAATTTAGGGAATTATGTCCTTTAAGAGGTTGACCAGGGTTGTGTACAAACCCTCAAAACAACAGCATTTTAAGTGTACTGGCCCTTTAAGAGGTGGACCTGGGAAGCTTACGGACCTTTAAAATTGGCAATACTTTAAGGTGACTGGCCTATGAAGAGGATGACCATGGAAGTGGACAGTCCTTAAAGATGCATTATTGTGTGTGGGTGGCCTTCTAAGAGACAACCCTGGGAATGGACAGACCTTTGGAAATGTCAATGTGGCTTATGAAGTGGAAAGCCACTTGAACATGTGACATGTTTTGCGGACTGGCCCTTTAAGAGGCAGACCCTAGAAGTGGACAAACCCTTGAAGAGGTGACAAATTTAGGGAATTATGTCCTTTAAGAGGTTGACCAGGGTTGTGTACAAACCCTCGAAACAACAGCATTTTAAGTGTACTGGCCCTTTAAGAGGTGGACCTGGGAAGCTTACAGACCTTTAAAATTGGCAATACTTTAAGGTGACTGGCCTATGAAGAGGATGACCATGGAAGTGGACAGTCCTTAAAGATGCATTATTGTGTGTGGGTGGCCTTCTAAGAGACAACCCTGGGAATGGACAGACCTTTGGAAATGTCAATGTGGCTTATGAAGTCGAAATCCACTTGAACATGTGACATGTTTTGATGACTGGCCCTTTAAGAGGCAGACCCTAGATATGGACAAACCCTTGAAGAGGTGACAAATTTAGGGAATTATGTCCTTTAAGAGGTTGACCAGGGTTGTGTACAAACCCTTGAAACAACAGTATTTTAAGTGTACTGGCCCTTTAAGAGGTGGACCTGGGAAGCTTACAGACCTTTAAAATTGGCAATACTTTAAGGTGACTGGCCTATGAAGAGGATGACCATGGAAGTGGACAGTCCTTAAAGATGCATTATTGTGTGTGGGTGGCCTTCTAAGAGACAACCCTGGGAATGGACAGACCTTTGGAAATGTCAATGTGGCTTATGACGTGGAAAGCCACTTGAACATGTGACATGTTTTGCGGACTGGCCCTTTAAGAGGCAGACCCTAGAAGTGGACAAACCCTTGAAGAGGTGACAAATTTAGGGAATTATGTCCTTTAAGAGGTTGACCAGGGTTGTGTACAAACCCTCAAAACAACAGCATTTTAAGTGTACTGGCCCTTTAAGAGGTGGACCTGGGAAGCTTACGGACCTTAAAAATTGGCAATACTTTAAGGTGACTGGCCTATGAAGAGGATGACCATGGAAGTGGACAGTCCTTAAAGATGCATTATTGTGTGTGGGTGGCCTTCTAAGAGACAACCCTGGGAATGGACAGACCTTTGGAAATGTCAATGTGGCTTATGAAGTGGAAAGCCACTTGAACATGTGACATGTTTTGATGACTGGCCCTTTAAGAGGCAGACCCTAGAAGTGGACAAACCCTTGAAGAGGTGACAAATTTAGGGAATTATGTCCTTTAAGAGGTTGACCAGGGTTGTGTACAAACCCTTGAAACAACAGCATTATAAGTGTACTGGCCCTTTAAGAGGTGGACCTGGGAAGCTTACAGACCTTTAAAATTGGCAATACTTTAAGGTGACTGGCCTATGAAGAGGATGACCATGGAAGTGGACAGTCCTTAAAGATGCATTATTGTGTGTGGGTGGCCTTCTAAGAGACAACCCTGGGAATGGACAGACCTTTGGAAATGTCAATGTGGCTTATGAAGTGGAAAGCCACTTGAACATGTGACATGTTTTGATGACTGGCCCTTTAAGAGGCAGACCCTAGAAGTGGACAAACCCTTGAAGAGGTGACAAATTTAGGGAATTATGTCCTTTAAGAGGTTGACCAGGGTTGTGTACAAACCCTCGAAACAACAGCATTTTAAGTGTACTGGCCCTTTAAGAGGTGGACCTGGGAAGCTTACAGACCTTTAAAATTGGCAATACTTTAAGGTGACTGGCCTATGAAGAGGATGACCATGGAAGTGGACAGTCCTTAAAGATGCATTATTGTGTGTGGGTGGCCTTCTAAGAGACAACCCTGGGAATGGACAGACCTTTGGAAATGTCCATGTGGCTTATGAAGTGGAAAGCCACTTGAACATGTGACATGTTTTGATGACTGGCCCTTTAAGAGGCAGACCCTAGAAGTGGACAAACCCTTGAAGAGGTGACAAATTTAGGGAATTATGTCCTTTAAGAGGTTGACCAGGGTTGTGTACAAACCCTCAAAACAACAGCATTTTAAGTGTACTGGCCCTTTAAGAGGTGGACCTGGGAAGCTTACAGACCTTTAAAATTGGCAATACTTTAAGGTGACTGGCCTATGAAGAGGATGACCATGGAAGTGGACAGTCCTTAAAGATGCATTATTGTGTGTGGGTGGCCTTCTAAGAGACAACCCTGGGAATGGACAGACCTTTGGAAATGTCAATGTGGCTTATGAAGTGGAAAGCCACTTGAACATGTGACATGTTTTGATGACTGGCCCTTTAAGAGGCAGACCCTAGAAGTGGACAAACCCTTGAAGAGGTGACAAATTTAGGGAATTATGTCCTTTAAGAGGTTGACCAGGGTTGTGTACAAACCCTTGAAACAACAGCATTATAAGTGTACTGGCCCTTTAAGAGGTGGACCTGGGAAGCTTACAGACCTTTAAAATTGGCAATACTTTAAGGTGACTGGCCTATGAAGAGGATGACCATGGAAGTGGACAGTCCTTAAAGATGCATTATTGTGTGTGGGTGGCCTTCTAAGAGACAACCCTGGGAATGGACAGACCTTTGGAAATGTCAATGTGGCTTATGAAGTGGAAAGCCACTTGAACATGTGACATGTTTTGATGACTGGCCCTTTAAGAGGCAGACCCTAGAAGTGGACAAACCCTTGAAGAGGTGACAAATTTAGGGAATTATGTCCTTTAAGAGGTTGACCAGGGTTGTGTACAAACCCTCGAAACAACAGCATTTTAAGTGTACTGGCCCTTTAAGAGGTGGACCTGGGAAGCTTACAGACCTTTAAAATTGGCAATACTTTAAGGTGACTGGCCTATGAAGAGGATGACCATGGAAGTGGACAGTCCTTAAAGATGCATTATTGTGTGTGGGTGGCCTTCTAAGAGACAACCCTGGGAATGGACAGACCTTTGGAAATGTCAATGTGGCTTATGAAGTGGAAAGCCACTTGAACATGTGACATGTTTTGATGACTGGCCCTTTAAGAGGCAGACCCTAGAAGTGGACAAACCCTTGAAGAGGTGACAAATTTAGGGAATTATGTCCTTTAAGAGGTTGACCAGGGTTGTGTACAAACCCTTGAAACAACAGCATTTTAAGTGTACTGGCCCTTTAAGAGGTGGACCTGGGAAGCTTACGGACCTTTAAAATTGGCAATACTTTAAGGTGACTGGCCTATGAAGAGGATGACCATGGAAGTGGACAGTCCTTAAAGATGCATTATTGTGTGTGGGTGGCCATCTAAGAGACAACCCTGGGAATGGACAGACCTTTGGAAATGTCAATGTGGCTTATGAAGTGGAAAGCCACTTGAACATGTGACATGTTTTGATGACTGGCCCTTTAAGAGGCAGACCCTAGAAGTGGACAAACCCTTGAAGAGGTGACAAATTTAGGGAATTATGTCCTTTAAGAGGTTGACCAGGGTTGTGTACAAACCCTCAAAACAACAGCATTTTAAGTGTACTGGCCCTTTAAGAGGTGGACCTGGGAAGCTTACGGACCTTTAAAATTGGCATTACTTTAAGGTGACTGGCCTATGAAGAGGATGGCCATGGAAGTGGACAGTCCTTAAAGATGCATTATTGTGTGTGGGTGGCCTTCTAAGAGACAACCCTGGGAATGGACAGACCTTTGGAAATGTCAATGTGGCTTATGAAGTGGAAAGCCACTTGAACATGTGACATGTTTTGCGGACTGGCCCTTTAAGAGGCAGACCCTAGAAGTGGACAAACCCTTGAAGAGGTGACAAATTTAGGGAATTATGTCCTTTAAGAGGTTGACCAGGGTTGTGTACAAACCCTCGAAACAACAGCATTTTAAGTGTACTGGCCCTTTAAGAGGTGGACCTGGGAAGCTTACGGACCTTTAAAATTGGCAATACTTTAAGGTGACTGGCCTATGAAGAGGATGACCATGGAAGTGGACAGTCCTTAAAGATGCATTATTGTGTGTGGGTGGCCATCTAAGAGACAACCCTGGGAATGGACAGACCTTTGGAAATGTCAATGTGGCTTATGAAGTGGAAAGCCACTTGAACATGTGACATGTTTTGATGACTGGCCCTTTAAGAGGCAGACCCTAGAAGTGGACAAACCCTTGAAGAGGTGACAAATTTAGGGAATTATGTCCTTTAAGAGGTTGACCAGGGTTGTGTACAAACCCTCAAAACAACAGCATTTTAAGTGTACTGGCCCTTTAAGAGGTGGACCTGGGAAGCTTACGGACCTTTAAAATTGGCAATACTTTAAGGTGACTGGCCTATGAAGAGGATGACCATGGAAGTGGACAGTCCTTAAAGATGCATTATTGTGTGTGGGTGGCCTTCTAAGAGACACCCCTGGGAATGGACAGACCTTTGGAAATGTCAATGTGGCTTATGAAGTGGAAATCCACTTGAACATGTGACATGTTTTGATGACTGGCCCTTTAAGAGGCAGACCCTAGATATGGACAAACCCTTGAAGAGGTGACAAATTTAGGGAATTATGTCCTTTAAGAGGTTGACCAGGGTTGTGTACAAACCCTTGAAACAACAGTATTTTAAGTGTACTGGCCCTTTAAGAGGTGGACCTGGGAAGCTTACAGACCTTTAAAATTGGCAATACTTTAAGGTGACTGGCCTATGAAGAGGATGACCATGGAAGTGGACAGTCCTTAAAGATGCATTATTGTGTGTGGGTGGCCTTCTAAGAGACAACCCTGGGAATGGACAGACCTTTGGAAATGTCAATGTGGCTTATGAAGTGGAAAGCCACTTGAACATGTGACATGTTTTGCGGACTGGCCCTTTAAGAGGCAGACCCTAGAAGTGGACAAACCCTTGAAGAGGTGACAAATTTAGGGAATTATGTCCTTTAAGAGGTTGACCAGGGTTGTGTACAAACCCTCGAAACAACAGCATTTTAAGTGTACTGGCCCTTTAAGAGGTGGACCTGGGAAGCTTACGGACCTTTAAAATTGGCAATACTTTAAGGTGACTGGCCTATGAAGAGGATGACCATGGAAGTGGACAGTCCTTAAAGATGCATTATTGTGTGTGGGTGGCCATCTAAGAGACAACCCTGGGAATGGACAGACCTTTGGAAATGTCAATGTGGCTTATGAAGTGGAAAGCCACTTGAACATGTGACATGTTTTGATGACTGGCCCTTTAAGAGGCAGACCCTAGAAGTGGACAAACCCTTGAAGAGGTGACAAATTTAGGGAATTATGTCCTTTAAGAGGTTGACCAGGGTTGTGTACAAACCCTCAAAACAACAGCATTTTAAGTGTACTGGCCCTTTAAGAGGTGGACCTGGGAAGCTTACGGACCTTTAAAATTGGCAATACTTTAAGGTGACTGGCCTATGAAGAGGATGACCATGGAAGTGGACAGTCCTTAAAGATGCATTATTGTGTGTGGGTGGCCTTCTAAGAGACACCCCTGGGAATGGACAGACCTTTGGAAATGTCAATGTGGCTTATGAAGTGGAAATCCACTTGAACATGTGACATGTTTTGATGACTGGCCCTTTAAGAGGCAGACCCTAGATATGGACAAACCCTTGAAGAGGTGACAAATTTAGGGAATTATGTCCTTTAAGAGGTTGACCAGGGTTGTGTACAAACCCTTGAAACAACAGTATTTTAAGTGTACTGGCCCTTTAAGAGGTGGACCTGGGAAGCTTACAGACCTTTAAAATTGGCAATACTTTAAGGTGACTGGCCTATGAAGAGGATGACCATGGAAGTGGACAGTCCTTAAAGATGCATTATTGTGTGTGGGTGGCCTTCTAAGAGACAACCCTGGGAATGGACAGACCTTTGGAAATGTCAATGTGGCTTATGAAGTGGAAAGCCACTTGAACATGTGACATGTTTTGCGGACTGGCCCTTTAAGAGGCAGACCCTAGAAGTGGACAAACCCTTGAAGAGGTGACAAATTTAGGGAATTATGTCCTTTAAGAGGTTGACCAGGGTTGTGTACAAACCCTCGAAACAACAGCATTTTAAGTGTACTGGACCTTTAAGAGGTGGACCTGGGAAGCTTACGGACCTTTAAAATTGGCAATACTTTAAGGTGACTGGCCTATGAAGAGGATGACCATGGAAGTGGACAGTCCTTAAAGATGCATTATTGTGTGTGGGTGGCCTTCTAAGAGACAACCCTGGGAATGGACAGACCTTTGGAAATGTCAATGTGGCTTATGAAGTGGAAAGCCACTTGAACATGTGACATGTTTTGCGGACTGGCCCTTTAAGAGGCAGACCCTAGAAGTGGACAAACCCTTTAAGAGGTGACAAATTTAGGGAATTATGTCCTTTAAGAGGTTGACCAGGGTTGTGTGCAAACCCTTGAAACAACAGCATTTTAAGTGTACTGGCCCTTTAAGAGGTGGACCTGGGAAGCTTACAGACCTTTAAAATTGGCAATACTTTAAGGTGACTGGCCTATGAAGAGGATGACCATGGAAGTGGACAGTCCTTAAAGATGCATTATTGTGTGTGGGTGGCCTTCTAAGAGACAACCCTGGGAATGGACAGACCTTTGGAAATGTCAATGTGGCTTATGAAGTGGAAAGCCACTTGAACATGTGACATGTTTTGCGGACTGGCCCTTTAAGAGGCAGACCCTAGAAGTGGACAAACCCTTGAAGAGGTGACAAATTTAGGGAATTATGTCCTTTAAGAGGTTGACCAGGGTTGTGTACAAACCCTCGAAACAACAGCATTTTAAGTGTACTGGCCCTTTAAGAGGTGGACCTGGGAAGCTTACGGACCTTTAAAATTGGCAATACTTTAAGGTGACTGGCCTATGAAGAGGATGACCATGGAAGTGGACAGTCCTTAAAGATGCATTATTGTGTGTGGGTGGCCTTCTAAGAGACAACCCTGGGAATGGACAGACCTTTGGAAATGTCAATGTGGCTTATGAAGTGGAAAGCCACTTGAACATGTGACATGTTTTGCGGACTGGCCCTTTAAGAGGCAGACCCTAGAAGTGGACAAACCCTTTAAGAGGTGACAAATTTAGGGAATTATGTCCTTTAAGAGGTTGACCAGGGTTGTGTACAAACCCTCGAAAAAACAGCATTTTAAGTGTACTGGCCCTTTAAGAGGTGGACCTGGGAAGCTTACGGACCTTTAAAATTGGCAATACTTTAAGGTGACTGGCCTATGAAGAGGATGACCATGGAAGTGGACAGTCCTTAAAGATGCATTATTGTGTGTGGGTGGCCTTCTAAGAGACAACCCTGGGAATGGACAGACCTTTGGAAATGTCAATGTGGCTTATGAAGTGGAAAGCCACTTGAACATGTGACATGTTTTGCGGACTGGCCCTTTAAGAGGCAGACCCTAGAAGTGGACACACCCTTGAAGAGGTGACAAATTTAGGGAATTATGTCCTTTAAGAGGTTGACCAGGGTTGTGTACAAACCCTCAAAACAACAGCATTTTAAGTGTACTGGCCCTTTAAGAGGTGGACCTGGGAAGCTTACGGACCTTTAAAATTGGCAATACTTTAAGGTGACTGGCCTATGAAGAGGATGACCATGGAAGTGGACAGTCCTTAAAGATGCATTATTGTGTGTGGGTGGCCATCTAAGAGACAACCCTGGGAATGGACAGACCTTTGGAAATGTCAATGTGGCTTATGAAGTGGAAAGCCACTTGAACATGTGACATGTTTTGATGACTGGCCCTTTAAGAGGCAGACCCTAGAAGTGGACAAACCCTTGAAGAGGTGACAAATTTAGGGAATTATGTCCTTTAAGAGGTTGACCAGGGTTGTGTACAAACCCTCAAAACAACAGCATTTTAAGTGTACTGGCCCTTTAAGAGGTGGACCTGGGAAGCTTACGGACCTTTAAAATTGGCAATACTTTAAGGTGACTGGCCTATGAAGAGGATGACCATGGAAGTGGACAGTCCTTAAAGATGCATTATTGTGTGTGGGTGGCCTTCTAAGAGACAACCCTGGGAATGGACAGACCTTTGGAAATGTCAATGTGGCTTATGAAGTGGAAAGCCACTTGAACATGTGACATGTTTTGCGGACTGGCCCTTTAAGAGGCAGACCCTAGATATGGACAAACCCTTGAAGAGGTGACAAATTTAGGGAATTATGTCCTTTAAGAGGTTGACCAGGGTTGTGTACAAACCCTCGAAACAACAGCATTTTAAGTGTACTGGCCCTTTAAGAGGTGGACCTGGGAAGCTTACAGACCTTTAAAATTGGCAATACTTTAAGGTGACTGGCCTATGAAGAGGATGACCATGGAAGTGGACAGTCCTTAAAGATGCATTATTGTGTGTGGGTGGCCTTCTAAGAGACAACCCTGGGAATGGACAGACCTTTGGAAATGTCAATGTGGCTTATGAAGTGGAAATCCACTTGAACATGTGACATGTTTTGATGACTGGCCCTTTAAGAGGCAGACCCTAGATATGGACAAACCCTTGAAGAGGTGACAAATTTAGGGAATTATGTCCTTTAAGAGGTTGACCAGGGTTGTGTACAAACCCTTGAAACAACAGTATTTTAAGTGTACTGGCCCTTTAAGAGGTGGACCTGGGAAGCTTACAGACCTTTAAAATTGGCAATACTTTAAGGTGACTGGCCTATGAAGAGGATGACCATGGAAGTGGACAGTCCTTAAAGATGCATTATTGTGTGTGGGTGGCCTTCTAAGAGACAACCCTGGGAATGGACAGACCTTTGGAAATGTCAATGTGGCTTATGACGTGGAAAGCCACTTGAACATGTGACATGTTTTGCGGACTGGCCCTTTAAGAGGCAGACCCTAGAAGTGGACAAACCCTTGAAGAGGTGACAAATTTAGGGAATTATGTCCTTTAAGAGGTTGACCAGGGTTGTGTACAAACCCTCAAAACAACAGCATTTTAAGTGTACTGGCCCTTTAAGAGGTGGACCTGGGAAGCTTACGGACCTTAAAAATTGGCAATACTTTAAGGTGACTGGCCTATGAAGAGGATGACCATGGAAGTGGACAGTCCTTAAAGATGCATTATTGTGTGTGGGTGGCCTTCTAAGAGACAACCCTGGGAATGGACAGACCTTTGGAAATGTCAATGTGGCTTATGAAGTGGAAAGCCACTTGAACATGTGACATGTTTTGATGACTGGCCCTTTAAGAGGCAGACCCTAGAAGTGGACAAACCCTTGAAGAGGTGACAAATTTAGGGAATTATGTCCTTTAAGAGGTTGACCAGGGTTGTGTACAAACCCTTGAAACAACAGAATTTTAAGTGTACTGGCCCTTTAAGAGGTGGACCTGGGAAGCTTACAGACCTTTAAAATTGGCAATACTTTAAGGTGACTGGCCTATGAAGAGGATGACCATGGAAGTGGACAGTCCTTAAAGATGCATTATTGTGTGTGGGTGGCCTTCTAAGAGACAACCCTGGGAATGGACAGACCTTTGGAAATGTCAATGTGGCTTATGAAGTGGAAAGCCACTTGAACATGTGACATGTTTTGATGACTGGCCCTTTAAGAGGCAGACCCTAGAAGTGGACAAACCCTTGAAGAGGTGACAAATTTAGGGAATTATGTCCTTTAAGAGGTTGACCAGGGTTGTGTACAAACCCTTGAAACAACAGCATTTTAAGTGTACTGGCCCTTTAAGAGGTGGACCTGGGAAGCTTACAGACCTTTAAAATTGGCAATACTTTAAGGTGACTGGCCTATGAAGAGGATGACCATGGAAGTGGACAGTCCTTAAAGATGCATTATTGTGTGTGGGTGGCCTTCTAAGAGACAACCCTGGGAATGGACAGACCTTTGGAAATGTCAATGTGGCTTATGAAGTGGAAAGCCACTTGAACATGTGACATGTTTTGATGACTGGCCCTTTAAGAGGCAGACCCTAGAAGTGGACAAACCCTTGAAGAGGTGACAAATTTAGGGAATTATGTCCTTTAAGAGGTTGACCAGGGTTGTGTACAAACCCTCGAAACAACAGCATTTTAAGTGTACTGGCCCTTTAAGAGGTGGACCTGGGAAGCTTACAGACCTTTAAAATTGGCAATACTTTAAGGTGACTGGCCTATGAAGAGGATGACCATGGAAGTGGACAGTCCTTAAAGATGCATTATTGTGTGTGGGTGGCCTTCTAAGAGACAACCCTGGGAATGGACAGACCTTTGGAAATGTCAATGTGGCTTATGAAGTGGAAAGCCACTTGAACATGTGACATGTTTTGATGACTGGCCCTTTAAGAGGCAGACCCTAGAAGTGGACAAACCCTTGAAGAGGTGACAAATTTAGGGAATTATGTCCTTTAAGAGGTTGACCAGGGTTGTGTACAAACCCTCGACACAGCAGCATTTTAAGTGTACTGGCCCTTTAAGAGGTGGACCTGGGAAGCTTACGGACCTTTAAAATTGGCAATACTTTAAGGTGACTGGCCTATGAAGAGGATGACCATGGAAGTGGACAGTCCTTAAAGATGCATTATTGTGTGTGGGTGGCCATCTAAGAGACAACCCTGGGAATGGACAGACCTTTGGAAATGTCAATGTGGCTTATGAAGTGGAAAGCCACTTGAACATGTGACATGTTTTGATGACTGGCCCTTTAAGAGGCAGACCCTAGAAGTGGACAAACCCTTGAAGAGGTGACAAATTTAGGGAATTATGTCCTTTAAGAGGTTGACCAGGGTTGTGTACAAACCCTCGAAACAACAGCATTTTAAGTGTACTGGCCCTTTAAGAGGTGGACCTGGGAAGCTTACAGACCTTTAAAATTGGCAATACTTTAAGGTGACTGGCCTATGAAGAGGATGACCATGGAAGTGGACAGTCCTTAAAGATGCATTATTGTGTGTGGGTGGCCTTCTAAGAGACAACCCTGGGAATGGACAGACCTTTGGAAATGTCAATGTGGCTTATGAAGTGGAAAGCCACTTGAACATGTGACATGTTTTGATGACTGGCCCTTTAAGAGGCAGACCCTAGAAGTGGACAAACCCTTGAAGAGGTGACAAATTTAGGGAATTATGTCCTTTAAGAGGTTGACCAGGGTTGTGTACAAACCCTCGAAACAACAGCATTTTAAGTGTACTGGCCCTTTAAGAGGTGGACCTGGGAAGCTTACAGACCTTTAAAATTGGCAATACTTTAAGGTGACTGGCCTATGAAGAGGATGACCATGGAAGTGGACAGTCCTTAAAGATGCATTATTGTGTGTGGGTGGCCTTCTAAGAGACAACCCTGGGAATGGACAGACCTTTGGAAATGTCAATGTGGCTTATGAAGTGGAAAGCCACTTGAACATGTGACATGTTTTGATGACTGGCCCTTTAAGAGGCAGACCCTAGAAGTGGACAAACCCTTGAAGAGGTGACAAATTTAGGGAATTATGTCCTTTAAGAGGTTGACCAGGGTTGTGTACAAACCCTCGACACAGCAGCATTTTAAGTGTACTGGCCCTTTAAGAGGTGGACCTGGGAAGCTTACGGACCTTTAAAATTGGCAATACTTTAAGGTGACTGGCCTATGAAGAGGATGACCATGGAAGTGGACAGTCCTTAAAGATGCATTATTGTGTGTGGGTGGCCATCTAAGAGACAACCCTGGGAATGGACAGACCTTTGGAAATGTCAATGTGGCTTATGAAGTGGAAAGCCACTTGAACATGTGACATGTTTTGATGACTGGCCCTTTAAGAGGCAGACCCTAGAAGTGGACAAACCCTTGAAGAGGTGACAAATTTAGGGAATTATGTCCTTTAAGAGGTTGACCAGGGTTGTGTACAAACCCTCGAAACAACAGCATTTTAAGTGTACTGGCCTTTTAAGAGGTGGACCTGGGAAGCTTACAGACCTTTAAAATTGGCAATACTTTAAGGTGACTGGCCTATGAAGAGGATGACCATGGAAGTGGACAGTCCTTAAAGATGCATTATTGTGTGTGGGTGGCCTTCTAAGAGACAACCCTGGGAATGGACAGACCTTTGGAAATGTCAATGTGGCTTATGAAGTGGAAAGCCACTTGAACATGTGACATGTTTTGATGACTGGCCCTTTAAGAGGCAGACCCTAGAAGTGGACAAACCCTTGAAGAGGTGACAAATTTAGGGAATTATGTCCTTTAAGAGGTTGACCAGGGTTGTGTACAAACCCTCGAAACAACAGCATTTTAAGTGTACTGGCCCTTTAAGAGGTGGACCTGGGAAGCTTACAGACCTTTAAAATTGGCAATACTTTAAGGTGACTGGCCTATGAAGAGGATGACCATGGAAGTGGACAGTCCTTAAAGATGCATTATTGTGTGTGGGTGGCCTTCTAAGAGACAACCCTGGGAATGGACAGACCTTTGGAAATGTCAATGTGGCTTATGAAGTGGAAAGCCACTTGAACATGTGACATGTTTTGATGACTGGCCCTTTAAGAGGCAGACCCTAGAAGTGGACAAACCCTTGAAGAGGTGACAAATTTAGGGAATTATGTCCTTTAAGAGGTTGACCAGGGTTGTGTACAAACCCTTGAAACAACAGCATTTTAAGTGTACTGGCCCTTTAAGAGGTGGACCTGGGAAGCTTACAGACCTTTAAAATTGGCAATACTTTAAGGTGACTGGCCTATGAAGAGGATGACCATGGAAGTGGACAGTCCTTAAAGATGCATTATTGTGTGTGGGTGGCCTTCTAAGAGACAACCCTGGGAATGGACAGACCTTTGGAAATGTCAATGTGGCTTATGAAGTGGAAAGCCACTTGAACATGTGACATGTTTTGATGACTGGCCCTTTAAGAGGCAGACCCTAGAAGTGGACAAACCCTTGAAGAGGTGACAAATTTAGGGAATTATGTCCTTTAAGAGGTTGACCAGGGTTGTGTACAAACCCTTGAAACAACAGCATTTTAAGTGTACTGGCCCTTTAAGAGGTGGACCTGGGAAGCTTACAGACCTTTAAAATTGGCAATACTTTAAGGTGACTGGCCTATGAAGAGGATGACCATGGAAGTGGACAGTCCTTAAAGATGCATTATTGTGTGTGGGTGGCCTTCTAAGAGACAACCCTGGGAATGGACAGACCTTTGGAAATGTCAATGTGGCTTATGAAGTGGAAAGCCACTTGAACATGTGACATGTTTTGATGACTGGCCCTTTAAGAGGCAGACCCTAGAAGTGGACAAACCCTTGAAGAGGTGACAAATTTAGGGAATTATGTCCTTTAAGAGGTTGACCAGGGTTGTGTACAAACCCTCGAAACAACAGCATTTTAAGTGTACTGGCCCTTTAAGAGGTGGACCTGGGAAGCTTACAGACCTTTAAAATTGGCAATACTTTAAGGTGACTGGCCTATGAAGAGGATGACCATGGAAGTGGACAGTCCTTAAAGATGCATTATTGTGTGTGGGTGGCCTTCTAAGAGACAACCCTGGGAATGGACAGACCTTTGGAAATGTCAATGTGGCTTATGAAGTGGAAAGCCACTTGAACATGTGACATGTTTTGATGACTGGCCCTTTAAGAGGCAGACCCTAGAAGTGGACAAACCCTTGAAGAGGTGACAAATTTAGGGAATTATGTCCTTTAAGAGGTTGACCAGGGTTGTGTACAAACCCTCGACACAGCAGCATTTTAAGTGTACTGGCCCTTTAAGAGGTGGACCTGGGAAGCTTACGGACCTTTAAAATTGGCAATACTTTAAGGTGACTGGCCTATGAAGAGGATGACCATGGAAGTGGACAGTCCTTAAAGATGCATTATTGTGTGTGGGTGGCCATCTAAGAGACAACCCTGGGAATGGACAGACCTTTGGAAATGTCAATGTGGCTTATGAAGTGGAAAGCCACTTGAACATGTGACATGTTTTGATGACTGGCCCTTTAAGAGGCAGACCCTAGAAGTGGACAAACCCTTGAAGAGGTGACAAATTTAGGGAATTATGTCCTTTAAGAGGTTGACCAGGGTTGTGTACAAACCCTCAAAACAACAGCATTTTAAGTGTACTGGCCCTTTAAGAGGTGGACCTGGGAAGCTTACGGACCTTTAAAATTGGCAATACTTTAAGGTGACTGGCCTATGAAGAGGATGACCATGGAAGTGGACAGTCCTTAAAGATGCATTATTGTGTGTGGGTGGCCTTCTAAGAGACACCCCTGGGAATGGACAGACCTTTGGAAATGTCAATGTGGCTTATGAAGTGGAAATCCACTTGAACATGTGACATGTTTTGATGACTGGCCCTTTAAGAGGCAGACCCTAGATATGGACAAACCCTTGAAGAGGTGACAAATTTAGGGAATTATGTCCTTTAAGAGGTTGACCAGGGTTGTGTACAAACCCTTGAAACAACAGTATTTTAAGTGTACTGGCCCTTTAAGAGGTGGACCTGGGAAGCTTACAGACCTTTAAAATTGGCAATACTTTAAGGTGACTGGCCTATGAAGAGGATGACCATGGAAGTGGACAGTCCTTAAAGATGCATTATTGTGTGTGGGTGGCCTTCTAAGAGACAACCCTGGGAATGGACAGACCTTTGGAAATGTCAATGTGGCTTATGAAGTGGAAAGCCACTTGAACATGTGACATGTTTTGCGGACTGGCCCTTTAAGAGGCAGACCCTAGAAGTGGACAAACCCTTGAAGAGGTGACAAATTTAGGGAATTATGTCCTTTAAGAGGTTGACCAGGGTTGTGTACAAACCCTCGAAACAACAGTATTTTAAGTGTACTGGCCCTTTAAGAGGTGGACCTGGGAAGCTTACAGACCTTTAAAATTGGCAATACTTTAAGGTGACTGGCCTATGAAGAGGATGACCATGGAAGTGGACAGTCCTTAAAGATGCATTATTGTGTGTGGGTGGCCTTCTAAGAGACAACCCTGGGAATGGACAGACCTTTGGAAATGTCAATGTGGCTTATGAAGTGGAAAGCCACTTGAACATGTGACATGTTTTGCGGACTGGCCCTTTAAGAGGCAGACCCTAGAAGTGGACAAACCCTTGAAGAGGTGACAAATTTAGGGAATTATGTCCTTTAAGAGGTTGACCAGGGTTGTGTACAAACCCTCGAAACAACAGCATTTTAAGTGTACTGGACCTTTAAGAGGTGGACCTGGGAAGCTTACGGACCTTTAAAATTGGCAATACTTTAAGGTGACTGGCCTATGAAGAGGATGACCATGGAAGTGGACAGTCCTTAAAGATGCATTATTGTGTGTGGGTGGCCTTCTAAGAGACAACCCTGGGAATGGACAGACCTTTGGAAATGTCAATGTGGCTTATGAAGTGGAAAGCCACTTGAACATGTGACATGTTTTGATGACTGGCCCTTTAAGAGGCAGACCCTAGAAGTGGACAAACCCTTGAAGAGGTGACAAATTTAGGGAATTATGTCCTTTAAGAGGTTGACCAGGGTTGTGTACAAACCCTTGAAACAACAGCATTTTAAGTGTACTGGCCCTTTAAGAGGTGGACCTGGGAAGCTTACAGACCTTTAAAATTGGCAATACTTTAAGGTGACTGGCCTATGAAGAGGATGACCATGGAAGTGGACAGTCCTTAAAGATGCATTATTGTGTGTGGGTGGCCTTCTAAGAGACAACCCTGGGAATGGACAGACCTTTGGAAATGTCAATGTGGCTTATGAAGTGGAAAGCCACTTGAACATGTGACATGTTTTGATGACTGGCCCTTTAAGAGGCAGACCCTAGAAGTGGACAAACCCTTGAAGAGGTGACAAATTTAGGGAATTATGTCCTTTAAGAGGTTGACCAGGGTTGTGTACAAACCCTCGAAACAACAGCATTTTAAGTGTACTGGCCCTTTAAGAGGTGGACCTGGGAAGCTTACGGACCTTTAAAATTGGCAATACTTTAAGGTGACTGGCCTATGAAGAGGATGACCATGGAAGTGGACAGTCCTTAAAGATGCATTATTGTGTGTGGGTGGCCATCTAAGAGACAACCCTGGGAATGGACAGACCTTTGGAAATGTCAATGTGGCTTATGAAGTGGAAAGCCACTTGAACATGTGACATGTTTTGATGACTGGCCCTTTAAGAGGCAGACCCTAGAAGTGGACAAACCCTTGAAGAGGTGACAAATTTAGGGAATTATGTCCTTTAAGAGGTTGACCAGGGTTGTGTACAAACCCTCAAAACAACAGCATTTTAAGTGTACTGGCCCTTTAAGAGGTGGACCTGGGAAGCTTACGGACCTTTAAAATTGGCAATACTTTAAGGTGACTGGCCTATGAAGAGGATGACCATGGAAGTGGACAGTCCTTAAAGATGCATTATTGTGTGTGGGTGGCCTTCTAAGAGACACCCCTGGGAATGGACAGACCTTTGGAAATGTCAATGTGGCTTATGAAGTGGAAATCCACTTGAACATGTGACATGTTTTGATGACTGGCCCTTTAAGAGGCAGACCCTAGATATGGACAAACCCTTGAAGAGGTGACAAATTTAGGGAATTATGTCCTTTAAGAGGTTGACCAGGGTTGTGTACAAACCCTTGAAACAACAGTATTTTAAGTGTACTGGCCCTTTAAGAGGTGGACCTGGGAAGCTTACAGACCTTTAAAATTGGCAATACTTTAAGGTGACTGGCCTATGAAGAGGATGACCATGGAAGTGGACAGTCCTTAAAGATGCATTATTGTGTGTGGGTGGCCTTCTAAGAGACAACCCTGGGAATGGACAGACCTTTGGAAATGTCAATGTGGCTTATGAAGTGGAAAGCCACTTGAACATGTGACATGTTTTGCGGACTGGCCCTTTAAGAGGCAGACCCTAGAAGTGGACAAACCCTTGAAGAGGTGACAAATTTAGGGAATTATGTCCTTTAAGAGGTTGACCAGGGTTGTGTACAAACCCTCGAAACAACAGTATTTTAAGTGTACTGGCCCTTTAAGAGGTGGACCTGGGAAGCTTACAGACCTTTAAAATTGGCAATACTTTAAGGTGACTGGCCTATGAAGAGGATGACCATGGAAGTGGACAGTCCTTAAAGATGCATTATTGTGTGTGGGTGGCCTTCTAAGAGACAACCCTGGGAATGGACAGACCTTTGGAAATGTCAATGTGGCTTATGAAGTGGAAAGCCACTTGAACATGTGACATGTTTTGCGGACTGGCCCTTTAAGAGGCAGACCCTAGAAGTGGACAAACCCTTGAAGAGGTGACAAATTTAGGGAATTATGTCCTTTAAGAGGTTGACCAGGGTTGTGTACAAACCCTCGAAACAACAGCATTTTAAGTGTACTGGACCTTTAAGAGGTGGACCTGGGAAGCTTACGGACCTTTAAAATTGGCAATACTTTAAGGTGACTGGCCTATGAAGAGGATGACCATGGAAGTGGACAGTCCTTAAAGATGCATTATTGTGTGTGGGTGGCCTTCTAAGAGACAACCCTGGGAATGGACAGACCTTTGGAAATGTCAATGTGGCTTATGAAGTGGAAAGCCACTTGAACATGTGACATGTTTTGATGACTGGCCCTTTAAGAGGCAGACCCTAGAAGTGGACAAACCCTTGAAGAGGTGACAAATTTAGGGAATTATGTCCTTTAAGAGGTTGACCAGGGTTGTGTACAAACCCTTGAAACAACAGCATTTTAAGTGTACTGGCCCTTTAAGAGGTGGACCTGGGAAGCTTACAGACCTTTAAAATTGGCAATACTTTAAGGTGACTGGCCTATGAAGAGGATGACCATGGAAGTGGACAGTCCTTAAAGATGCATTATTGTGTGTGGGTGGCCTTCTAAGAGACAACCCTGGGAATGGACAGACCTTTGGAAATGTCAATGTGGCTTATGAAGTGGAAAGCCACTTGAACATGTGACATGTTTTGATGACTGGCCCTTTAAGAGGCAGACCCTAGAAGTGGACAAACCCTTGAAGAGGTGACAAATTTAGGGAATTATGTCCTTTAAGAGGTTGACCAGGGTTGTGTACAAACCCTCGAAACAACAGCATTTTAAGTGTACTGGCCCTTTAAGAGGTGGACCTGGGAAGCTTACGGACCTTTAAAATTGGCAATACTTTAAGGTGACTGGCCTATGAAGAGGATGACCATGGAAGTGGACAGTCCTTAAAGATGCATTATTGTGTGTGGGTGGCCATCTAAGAGACAACCCTGGGAATGGACAGACCTTTGGAAATGTCAATGTGGCTTATGAAGTGGAAAGCCACTTGAACATGTGACATGTTTTGATGACTGGCCCTTTAAGAGGCAGACCCTAGAAGTGGACAAACCCTTGAAGAGGTGACAAATTTAGGGAATTATGTCCTTTAAGAGGTTGACCAGGGTTGTGTACAAACCCTCAAAACAACAGCATTTTAAGTGTACTGGCCCTTTAAGAGGTGGACCTGGGAAGCTTACGGACCTTTAAAATTGGCAATACTTTAAGGTGACTGGCCTATGAAGAGGATGACCATGGAAGTGGACAGTCCTTAAAGATGCATTATTGTGTGTGGGTGGCCTTCTAAGAGACACCCCTGGGAATGGACAGACCTTTGGAAATGTCAATGTGGCTTATGAAGTGGAAATCCACTTGAACATGTGACATGTTTTGATGACTGGCCCTTTAAGAGGCAGACCCTAGATATGGACAAACCCTTGAAGAGGTGACAAATTTAGGGAATTATGTCCTTTAAGAGGTTGACCAGGGTTGTGTACAAACCCTTGAAACAACAGTATTTTAAGTGTACTGGCCCTTTAAGAGGTGGACCTGGGAAGCTTACAGACCTTTAAAATTGGCAATACTTTAAGGTGACTGGCCTATGAAGAGGATGACCATGGAAGTGGACAGTCCTTAAAGATGCATTATTGTGTGTGGGTGGCCTTCTAAGAGACAACCCTGGGAATGGACAGACCTTTGGAAATGTCAATGTGGCTTATGAAGTGGAAAGCCACTTGAACATGTGACATGTTTTGCGGACTGGCCCTTTAAGAGGCAGACCCTAGAAGTGGACAAACCCTTGAAGAGGTGACAAATTTAGGGAATTATGTCCTTTAAGAGGTTGACCAGGGTTGTGTACAAACCCTCGAAACAACAGTATTTTAAGTGTACTGGCCCTTTAAGAGGTGGACCTGGGAAGCTTACAGACCTTTAAAATTGGCAATACTTTAAGGTGACTGGCCTATGAAGAGGATGACCATGGAAGTGGACAGTCCTTAAAGATGCATTATTGTGTGTGGGTGGCCTTCTAAGAGACAACCCTGGGAATGGACAGACCTTTGGAAATGTCAATGTGGCTTATGAAGTGGAAAGCCACTTGAACATGTGACATGTTTTGCGGACTGGCCCTTTAAGAGGCAGACCCTAGAAGTGGACAAACCCTTGAAGAGGTGACAAATTTAGGGAATTATGTCCTTTAAGAGGTTGACCAGGGTTGTGTACAAACCCTCGAAACAACAGCATTTTAAGTGTACTGGCCCTTTAAGAGGTGGACCTGGGAAGCTTACGGACCTTTAAAATTGGCAATACTTTAAGGTGACTGGCCTATGAAGAGGATGACCATGGAAGTGGACAGTCCTTAAAGATGCATTATTGTGTGTGGGTGGCCATCTAAGAGACAACCCTGGGAATGGACAGACCTTTGGAAATGTCAATGTGGCTTATGAAGTGGAAAGCCACTTGAACATGTGACATGTTTTGATGACTGGCCCTTTAAGAGGCAGACCCTAGAAGTGGACAAACCCTTGAAGAGGTGACAAATTTAGGGAATTATGTCCTTTAAGAGGTTGACCAGGGTTGTGTACAAACCCTCAAAACAACAGCATTTTAAGTGTACTGGCCCTTTAAGAGGTGGACCTGGGAAGCTTACGGACCTTTAAAATTGGCAATACTTTAAGGTGACTGGCCTATGAAGAGGATGACCATGGAAGTGGACAGTCCTTAAAGATGCATTATTGTGTGTGGGTGGCCTTCTAAGAGACACCCCTGGGAATGGACAGACCTTTGGAAATGTCAATGTGGCTTATGAAGTGGAAATCCACTTGAACATGTGACATGTTTTGATGACTGGCCCTTTAAGAGGCAGACCCTAGATATGGACAAACCCTTGAAGAGGTGACAAATTTAGGGAATTATGTCCTTTAAGAGGTTGACCAGGGTTGTGTACAAACCCTTGAAACAACAGTATTTTAAGTGTACTGGCCCTTTAAGAGGTGGACCTGGGAAGCTTACAGACCTTTAAAATTGGCAATACTTTAAGGTGACTGGCCTATGAAGAGGATGACCATGGAAGTGGACAGTCCTTAAAGATGCATTATTGTGTGTGGGTGGCCTTCTAAGAGACAACCCTGGGAATGGACAGACCTTTGGAAATGTCAATGTGGCTTATGAAGTGGAAAGCCACTTGAACATGTGACATGTTTTGCGGACTGGCCCTTTAAGAGGCAGACCCTAGAAGTGGACAAACCCTTGAAGAGGTGACAAATTTAGGGAATTATGTCCTTTAAGAGGTTGACCAGGGTTGTGTACAAACCCTCGAAACAACAGCATTTTAAGTGTACTGGACCTTTAAGAGGTGGACCTGGGAAGCTTACGGACCTTTAAAATTGGCAATACTTTAAGGTGACTGGCCTATGAAGAGGATGACCATGGAAGTGGACAGTCCTTAAAGATGCATTATTGTGTGTGGGTGGCCTTCTAAGAGACAACCCTGGGAATGGACAGACCTTTGGAAATGTCAATGTGGCTTATGAAGTGGAAAGCCACTTGAACATGTGACATGTTTTGATGACTGGCCCTTTAAGAGGCAGACCCTAGAAGTGGACAAACCCTTGAAGAGGTGACAAATTTAGGGAATTATGTCCTTTAAGAGGTTGACCAGGGTTGTGTACAAACCCTTGAAACAACAGCATTTTAAGTGTACTGGCCCTTTAAGAGGTGGACCTGGGAAGCTTACAGACCTTTAAAATTGGCAATACTTTAAGGTGACTGGCCTATGAAGAGGATGACCATGGAAGTGGACAGTCCTTAAAGATGCATTATTGTGTGTGGGTGGCCTTCTAAGAGACAACCCTGGGAATGGACAGACCTTTGGAAATGTCAATGTGGCTTATGAAGTGGAAAGCCACTTGAACATGTGACATGTTTTGATGACTGGCCCTTTAAGAGGCAGACCCTAGAAGTGGACAAACCCTTGAAGAGGTGACAAATTTAGGGAATTATGTCCTTTAAGAGGTTGACCAGGGTTGTGTACAAACCCTCGAAACAACAGCATTTTAAGTGTACTGGCCCTTTAAGAGGTGGACCTGGGAAGCTTACAGACCTTTAAAATTGGCAATACTTTAAGGTGACTGGCCTATGAAGAGGATGACCATGGAAGTGGACAGTCCTTAAAGATGCATTATTGTGTGTGGGTGGCCTTCTAAGAGACAACCCTGGGAATGGACAGACCTTTGGAAATGTCAATGTGGCTTATGAAGTGGAAAGCCACTTGAACATGTGACATGTTTTGCGGACTGGCCCTTTAAGAGGCAGACCCTAGAAGTGGACAAACCCTTGAAGAGGTGACAAATTTAGGGAATTATGTCCTTTAAGAGGTTGACCAGGGTTGTGTACAAACCCTCGAAACAACAGCATTTTAAGTGTACTGGCCCTTTAAGAGGTGGACCTGGGAAGCTTACGGACCTTTAAAATTGGCAATACTTTAAGGTGACTGGCCTATGAAGAGGATGACCATGGAAGTGGACAGTCCTTAAAGATGCATTATTGTGTGTGGGTGGCCTTCTAAGAGACAACCCTGGGAATGGACAGACCTTTGGAAATGTCAATGTGGCTTATGAAGTGGAAAGCCACTTGAACATGTGACATGTTTTGCGGACTGGCCCTTTAAGAGGCAGACCCTAGAAGTGGACAAACCCTTTAAGAGGTGACAAATTTAGGGAATTATGTCCTTTAAGAGGTTGACCAGGGTTGTGTACAAACCCTCGAAAAAACAGCATTTTAAGTGTACTGGCCCTTTAAGAGGTGGACCTGGGAAGCTTACGGACCTTTAAAATTGGCAATACTTTAAGGTGACTGGCCTATGAAGAGGATGACCATGGAAGTGGACAGTCCTTAAAGATGCATTATTGTGTGTGGGTGGCCTTCTAAGAGACAACCCTGGGAATGGACAGACCTTTGGAAATGTCAATGTGGCTTATGAAGTGGAAAGCCACTTGAACATGTGACATGTTTTGCGGACTGGCCCTTTAAGAGGCAGACCCTAGAAGTGGACACACCCTTGAAGAGGTGACAAATTTAGGGAATTATGTCCTTTAAGAGGTTGACCAGGGTTGTGTACAAACCCTCAAAACAACAGCATTTTAAGTGTACTGGCCCTTTAAGAGGTGGACCTGGGAAGCTTACGGACCTTTAAAATTGGCAATACTTTAAGGTGACTGGCCTATGAAGAGGATGACCATGGAAGTGGACAGTCCTTAAAGATGCATTATTGTGTGTGGGTGGCCATCTAAGAGACAACCCTGGGAATGGACAGACCTTTGGAAATGTCAATGTGGCTTATGAAGTGGAAAGCCACTTGAACATGTGACATGTTTTGATGACTGGCCCTTTAAGAGGCAGACCCTAGAAGTGGACAAACCCTTGAAGAGGTGACAAATTTAGGGAATTATGTCCTTTAAGAGGTTGACCAGGGTTGTGTACAAACCCTCAAAACAACAGCATTTTAAGTGTACTGGCCCTTTAAGAGGTGGACCTGGGAAGCTTACGGACCTTTAAAATTGGCAATACTTTAAGGTTACTGGCCTATGAAGAGGATGACCATGGAAGTGGACAGTCCTTAAAGATGCATTATTGTGTGTGGGTGGCCTTCTAAGAGACAACCCTGGGAATGGACAGACCTTTGGAAATGTCAATGTGGCTTATGAAGTGGAAAGCCACTTGAACATGTGACATGTTTTGCGGACTGGCCCTTTAAGAGGCAGACCCTAGATATGGACAAACCCTTGAAGAGGTGACAAATTTAGGGAATTATGTCCTTTAAGAGGTTGACCAGGGTTGTGTACAAACCCTCGAAACAACAGCATTTTAAGTGTACTGGCCCTTTAAGAGGTGGACCTGGGAAGCTTACAGACCTTTAAAATTGGCAATACTTTAAGGTGACTGGCCTATGAAGAGGATGACCATGGAAGTGGACAGTCCTTAAAGATGCATTATTGTGTGTGGGTGGCCTTCTAAGAGACAACCCTGGGAATGGACAGACCTTTGGAAATGTCAATGTGGCTTATGAAGTGGAAATCCACTTGAACATGTGACATGTTTTGATGACTGGCCCTTTAAGAGGCAGACCCTAGATATGGACAAACCCTTGAAGAGGTGACAAATTTAGGGAATTATGTCCTTTAAGAGGTTGACCAGGGTTGTGTACAAACCCTTGAAACAACAGTATTTTAAGTGTACTGGCCCTTTAAGAGGTGGACCTGGGAAGCTTACAGACCTTTAAAATTGGCAATACTTTAAGGTGACTGGCCTATGAAGAGGATGACCATGGAAGTGGACAGTCCTTAAAGATGCATTATTGTGTGTGGGTGGCCTTCTAAGAGACAACCCTGGGAATGGACAGACCTTTGGAAATGTCAATGTGGCTTATGACGTGGAAAGCCACTTGAACATGTGACATGTTTTGCGGACTGGCCCTTTAAGAGGCAGACCCTAGAAGTGGACAAACCCTTGAAGAGGTGACAAATTTAGGGAATTATGTCCTTTAAGAGGTTGACCAGGGTTGTGTACAAACCCTCAAAACAACAGCATTTTAAGTGTACTGGCCCTTTAAGAGGTGGACCTGGGAAGCTTACGGACCTTAAAAATTGGCAATACTTTAAGGTGACTGGCCTATGAAGAGGATGACCATGGAAGTGGACAGTCCTTAAAGATGCATTATTGTGTGTGGGTGGCCTTCTAAGAGACAACCCTGGGAATGGACAGACCTTTGGAAATGTCAATGTGGCTTATGAAGTGGAAAGCCACTTGAACATGTGACATGTTTTGATGACTGGCCCTTTAAGAGGCAGACCCTAGAAGTGGACAAACCCTTGAAGAGGTGACAAATTTAGGGAATTATGTCCTTTAAGAGGTTGACCAGGGTTGTGTACAAACCCTTGAAACAACAGCATTTTAAGTGTACTGGCCCTTTAAGAGGTGGACCTGGGAAGCTTACAGACCTTTAAAATTGGCAATACTTTAAGGTGACTGGCCTATGAAGAGGATGACCATGGAAGTGGACAGTCCTTAAAGATGCATTATTGTGTGTGGGTGGCCTTCTAAGAGACAACCCTGGGAATGGACAGACCTTTGGAAATGTCAATGTGGCTTATGAAGTGGAAAGCCACTTGAACATGTGACATGTTTTGATGACTGGCCCTTTAAGAGGCAGACCCTAGAAGTGGACAAACCCTTGAAGAGGTGACAAATTTAGGGAATTATGTCCTTTAAGAGGTTGACCAGGGTTGTGTACAAACCCTTGAAACAACAGCATTTTAAGTGTACTGGCCCTTTAAGAGGTGGACCTGGGAAGCTTACAGACCTTTAAAATTGGCAATACTTTAAGGTGACTGGCCTATGAAGAGGATGACCATGGAAGTGGACAGTCCTTAAAGATGCATTATTGTGTGTGGGTGGCCTTCTAAGAGACAACCCTGGGAATGGACAGACCTTTGGAAATGTCAATGTGGCTTATGAAGTGGAAAGCCACTTGAACATGTGACATGTTTTGATGACTGGCCCTTTAAGAGGCAGACCCTAGAAGTGGACAAACCCTTGAAGAGGTGACAAATTTAGGGAATTATGTCCTTTAAGAGGTTGACCAGGGTTGTGTACAAACCCTCGAAACAACAGCATTTTAAGTGTACTGGCCCTTTAAGAGGTGGACCTGGGAAGCTTACAGACCTTTAAAATTGGCAATACTTTAAGGTGACTGGCCTATGAAGAGGATGACCATGGAAGTGGACAGTCCTTAAAGATGCATTATTGTGTGTGGGTGGCCTTCTAAGAGACAACCCTGGGAATGGACAGACCTTTGGAAATGTCAATGTGGCTTATGAAGTGGAAAGCCACTTGAAAATGTGACATGTTTTGCGGACTGGCCCTTTAAGAGGCAGACCCTAGAAGTGGACAAACCCTTGAAGAGGTGACAAATTTAGGGAATTATGTCCTTTAAGAGGTTGACCAGGGTTGTGTACAAACCCTCGAAACAACAGCATTTTAAGTGTACTGGCCCTTTAAGAGGTGGACCTGGGAAGCTTACGGACCTTTAAAATTGGCAATACTTTAAGGTGACTGGCCTATGAAGAGGATGACCATGGAAGTGGACAGTCCTTAAAGATGCATTATTGTGTGTGGGTGGCCATCTAAGAGACAACCCTGGGAATGGACAGACCTTTGGAAATGTCAATGTGGCTTATGAAGTGGAAAGCCACTTGAACATGTGACATGTTTTGATGACTGGCCCTTTAAGAGGCAGACCCTAGAAGTGGACAAACCCTTTAAGAGGTGACAAATTTAGGGAATTATGTCCTTTAAGAGGTTGACCAGGGTTGTGTACAAACCCTCGAAAAAACAGCATTTTAAGTGTACTGGCCCTTTAAGAGGTGGACCTGGGAAGCTTACGGACCTTTAAAATTGGCAATACTTTAAGGTGACTGGCCTATGAAGAGGATGACCATGGAAGTGGACAGTCCTTAAAGATGCATTATTGTGTGTGGGTGGCCTTCTAAGAGACAACCCTGGGAATGGACAGACCTTTGGAAATGTCAATGTGGCTTATGAAGTGGAAAGCCACTTGAACATGTGACATGTTTTGCGGACTGGCCCTTTAAGAGGCAGACCCTAGAAGTGGACAAACCCTTGAAGAGGTGACAAATTTAGGGAATTATGTCCTTTAAGAGGTTGACCAGGGTTGTGTACAAACCCTCGAAACAACAGCATTTTAAGTGTACTGGCCCTTTAAGAGGTGGACCTGGGAAGCTTACGGACCTTTAAAATTGGCAATACTTTAAGGTGACTGGCCTATGAAGAGGATGACCATGGAAGTGGACAGTCCTTAAAGATGCATTATTGTGTGTGGGTGGCCTTCTAAGAGACAACCCTGGGAATGGACAGACCTTTGGAAATGTCAATGTGGCTTATGAAGTGGAAAGCCACTTGAACATGTGACATGTTTTGCGGACTGGCCCTTTAAGAGGCAGACCCTAGAAGTGGACAAACCCTTTAAGAGGTGACAAATTTAGGGAATTATGTCCTTTAAGAGGTTGACCAGGGTTGTGTACAAACCCTCGAAAAAACAGCATTTTAAGTGTACTGGCCCTTTAAGAGGTGGACCTGGGAAGCTTACGGACCTTTAAAATTGGCAATACTTTAAGGTGACTGGCCTATGAAGAGGATGACCATGGAAGTGGACAGTCCTTAAAGATGCATTATTGTGTGTGGGTGGCCTTCTAAGAGACAACCCTGGGAATGGACAGACCTTTGGAAATGTCAATGTGGCTTATGAAGTGGAAAGCCACTTGAACATGTGACATGTTTTGCGGACTGGCCCTTTAAGAGGCAGACCCTAGAAGTGGACACACCCTTGAAGAGGTGACAAATTTAGGGAATTATGTCCTTTAAGAGGTTGACCAGGGTTGTGTACAAACCCTCGAAACAACAGCATTTTAAGTGTACTGGCCCTTTAAGAGGTGGACCTGGGAAGCTTACGGACCTTTAAAATTGGCAATACTTTAAGGTGACTGGCCTATGAAGAGGATGACCATGGAAGTGGACAGTCCTTAAAGATGCATTATTGTGTGTGGGTTGCCATCTAAGAGACAACCCTGGGAATGGACAGACCTTTGGAAATGTCAATGTGGCTTATGAAGTGGAAAGCCACTTGAACATGTGACATGTTTTGATGACTGGCCCTTTAAGAGGCAGACCCTAGAAGTGGACAAACCCTTGAAGAGGTGACAAATTTAGGGAATTATGTCCTTTAAGAGGTTGACCAGGGTTGTGTACAAACCCTCAAAACAACAGCATTTTAAGTGTACTGGCCCTTTAAGAGGTGGACCTGGGAAGCTTACGGACCTTTAAAATTGGCAATACTTTAAGGTGACTGGCCTATGAAGAGGATGACCATGGAAGTGGACAGTCCTTAAAGATGCATTATTGTGTGTGGGTGGCCTTCTAAGAGACAACCCTGGGAATGGACAGACCTTTGGAAATGTCAATGTGGCTTATGAAGTGGAAAGCCACTTGAACATGTGACATGTTTTGCGGACTGGCCCTTTAAGAGGCAGACCCTAGAAGTGGACAAACCCTTGAAGAGGTGACAAATTTAGGGAATTATGTCCTTTAAGAGGTTGACCAGGGTTGTGTACAAACCCTTGAAACAACAGCATTTTAAGTGTACTGGCCCTTTAAGAGGTGGACCTGGGAAGCTTACAGACCTTTAAAATTGGCAATACTTTAAGGTGACTGGCCTATGAAGAGGATGACCATGGAAGTGGACAGTCCTTAAAGATGCATTATTGTGTGTGGGTGGCCTTCTAAGAGACAACCCTGGGAATGGACAGACCTTTGGAAATGTCAATGTGGCTTATGAAGTGGAAAGCCACTTGAACATGTGACATGTTTTGATGACTGGCCCTTTAAGAGGCAGACCCTAGAAGTGGACAAACCCTTGAAGAGGTGACAAATTTAGAGAATTATGTCCTTTAAGAGGTTGACCAGGGTTGTGTACAAACCCTTGAAACAACAGCATTTTAAGTGTACTGGCCCTTTAAGAGGTGGACCTGGGAAGCTTACAGACCTTTAAAATTGGCAATACTTTAAGGTGACTGGCCTATGAAGAGGATGACCATGGAAGTGGACAGTCCTTAAAGATGCATTATTGTGTGTGGGTGGCCTTCTAAGAGACAACCCTGGGAATGGACAGACCTTTGGAAATGTCAATGTGGCTTATGAAGTGGAAAGCCACTTGAACATGTGACATGTTTTGATGACTGGCCCTTTAAGAGGCAGACCCTAGAAGTGGACAAACCCTTGAAGAGGTGACAAATTTAGGGAATTATGTGCTTTAAGAGGTTGACCAGGGTTGTGTACAAACCCTCGAAACAACAGCATTTTAAGTGTACTGGCCCTTTAAGAGGTGGACCTGGGAAGCTTACAGACCTTTAAAATTGGCAATACTTTAAGGTGACTGGCCTATGAAGAGGATGACCATGGAAGTGGACAGTCCTTAAAGATGCATTATTGTGTGTGGGTGGCCTTCTAAGAGACAACCCTGGGAATGGACAGACCTTTGGAAATGTCAATGTGGCTTATGAAGTGGAAAGCCACTTGAACATGTGACATGTTTTGATGACTGGCCCTTTAAGAGGCAGACCCTAGAAGTGGACAAACCCTTGAAGAGGTGACAAATTTAGAGAATTATGTCCTTTAAGAGGTTGACCAGGGTTGTGTACAAACCCTTGAAACAACAGCATTTTAAGTGTACTGGCCCTTTAAGAGGTGGACCTGGGAAGCTTACAGACCTTTAAAATTGGCAATACTTTAAGGTGACTGGCCTATGAAGAGGATGACCATGGAAGTGGACAGTCCTTAAAGATGCATTATTGTGTGTGGGTGGCCTTCTAAGAGACAACCCTGGGAATGGACAGACCTTTGGAAATGTCAATGTGGCTTATGAAGTGGAAAGCCACTTGAACATGTGACATGTTTTGATGACTGGCCCTTTAAGAGGCAGACCCTAGAAGTGGACAAACCCTTGAAGAGGTGACAAGTTTAGGGAATTATGTGCTTTAAGAGGTTGACCAGGGTTGTGTACAAACCCTCGAAACAACAGCATTTTAAGTGTACTGGCCCTTTAAGAGGTGGACCTGGGAAGCTTACAGACCTTTAAAATTGGCAATACTTTAAGGTGACTGGCCTATGAAGAGGATGACCATGGAAGTGGACAGTCCTTAAAGATGCATTATTGTGTGTGGGTGGCCTTCTAAGAGACAACCCTGGGAATGGACAGACCTTTGGAAATGTCAATGTGGCTTATGAAGTGGAAAGCCACTTGAACATGTGACATGTTTTGATGACTGGCCCTTTAAGAGGCAGACCCTAGAAGTGGACAAACCCTTGAAGAGGTGACAAATTTAGGGAATTATGTCCTTTAAGAGGTTGACCAGGGTTGTGTACAAACCCTCGAAACAACAGCATTTTAAGTGTACTGGCCCTTTAAGAGGTGGACCTGGGAAGCTTACGGACCTTTAAAATTGGCAATACTTTAAGGTGACTGGCCTATGAAGAGGATGACCATGGAAGTGGACAGTCCTTAAAGATGCATTATTGTGTGTGGGTGGCCATCTAAGAGACAACCCTGGGAATGGACAGACCTTTGGAAATGTCAATGTGGCTTATGAAGTGGAAAGCCACTTGAACATGTGACATGTTTTGATGACTGGCCCTTTAAGAGGCAGACCCTAGAAGTGGACAAACCCTTGAAGAGGTGACAAATTTAGGGAATTATGTCCTTTAAGAGGTTGACCAGGGTTGTGTACAAACCCTCAAAACAACAGCATTTTAAGTGTACTGGCCCTTTAAGAGGTGGACCTGGGAAGCTTACGGACCTTTAAAATTGGCAATACTTTAAGGTGACTGGCCTATGAAGAGGATGACCATGGAAGTGGACAGTCCTTAAAGATGCATTATTGTGTGTGGGTGGCCTTCTAAGAGACACCCCTGGGAATGGACAGACCTTTGGAAATGTCAATGTGGCTTATGAAGTGGAAATCCACTTGAACATGTGACATGTTTTGATGACTGGCCCTTTAAGAGGCAGACCCTAGATATGGACAAACCCTTGAAGAGGTGACAAATTTAGGGAATTATGTCCTTTAAGAGGTTGACCAGGGTTGTGTACAAACCCTTGAAACAACAGTATTTTAAGTGTACTGGCCCTTTAAGAGGTGGACCTGGGAAGCTTACAGACCTTTAAAATTGGCAATACTTTAAGGTGACTGGCCTATGAAGAGGATGACCATGGAAGTGGACAGTCCTTAAAGATGCATTATTGTGTGTGGGTGGCCTTCTAAGAGACAACCCTGGGAATGGACAGACCTTTGGAAATGTCAATGTGGCTTATGAAGTGGAAAGCCACTTGAACATGTGACATGTTTTGCGGACTGGCCCTTTAAGAGGCAGACCCTAGAAGTGGACAAACCCTTGAAGAGGTGACAAATTTAGGGAATTATGTCCTTTAAGAGGTTGACCAGGGTTGTGTACAAACCCTCGAAACAACAGCATTTTAAGTGTACTGGCCCTTTAAGAGGTGGACCTGGGAAGCTTACGGACCTTTAAAATTGGCAATACTTTAAGGTGACTGGCCTATGAAGAGGATGACCATGGAAGTGGACAGTCCTTAAAGATGCATTATTGTGTGTGGGTGGCCTTCTAAGAGACAACCCTGGGAATGGACAGACCTTTGGAAATGTCAATGTGGCTTATGAAGTGGAAAGCCACTTGAACATGTGACATGTTTTGCGGACTGGCCCTTTAAGAGGCAGACCCTAGAAGTGGACAAACCCTTTAAGAGGTGACAAATTTAGGGAATTATGTCCTTTAAGAGGTTGACCAGGGTTGTGTACAAACCCTCGAAAAAACAGCATTTTAAGTGTACTGGCCCTTTAAGAGGTGGACCTGGGAAGCTTACGGACCTTTAAAATTGGCAATACTTTAAGGTGACTGGCCTATGAAGAGGATGACCATGGAAGTGGACAGTCCTTAAAGATGCATTATTGTGTGTGGGTGGCCTTCTAAGAGACAACCCTGGGAATGGACAGACCTTTGGAAATGTCAATGTGGCTTATGAAGTGGAAAGCCACTTGAACATGTGACATGTTTTGCGGACTGGCCCTTTAAGAGGCAGACCCTAGAAGTGGACAAACCCTTGAAGAGGTGACAAATTTAGGGAATTATGTCCTTTAAGAGGTTGACCAGGGTTGTGTACAAACCCTCGAAACAACAGCATTTTAAGTGTACTGGCCCTTTAAGAGGTGGACCTGGGAAGCTTACAGACCTTTAAAATTGGCAATACTTTAAGGTGACTGGCCTATGAAGAGGATGACCATGGAAGTGGACAGTCCTTAAAGATGCATTATTGTGTGTGGGTGGCCTTCTAAGAGACAACCCTGGGAATGGACAGACCTTTGGAAATGTCAATGTGGCTTATGAAGTGGAAATCCACTTGAACATGTGACGTGTTTTGATGACTGGCCCTTTAAGAGGCAGACCCTAGATATGGACAAACCCTTGAAGAGGTGACAAATTTAGGGAATTATGTCCTTTAAGAGGTTGACCAGGGTTGTGTACAAACCCTTGAAACAACAGTATTTTAAGTGTACTGGCCCTTTAAGAGGTGGACCTGGGAAGCTTACAGACCTTTAAAATTGGCAATACTTTAAGGTGACTGGCCTATGAAGAGGATGACCATGGAAGTGGACAGTCCTTAAAGATGCATTATTGTGTGTGGGTGGCCTTCTAAGAGACAACCCTGGGAATGGACAGACCTTTGGAAATGTCAATGTGGCTTATGACGTGGAAAGCCACTTGAACATGTGACATGTTTTGCGGACTGGCCCTTTAAGAGGCAGACCCTAGAAGTGGACAAACCCTTGAAGAGGTGACAAATTTAGGGAATTATGTCCTTTAAGAGGTTGACCAGGGTTGTGTACAAACCCTCAAAACAACAGCATTTTAAGTGTACTGGCCCTTTAAGAGGTGGACCTGGGAAGCTTACGGACCTTAAAAATTGGCAATACTTTAAGGTGACTGGCCTATGAAGAGGATGACCATGGAAGTGGACAGTCCTTAAAGATGCATTATTGTGTGTGGGTGGCCTTCTAAGAGACAACCCTGGGAATGGACAGACCTTTGGAAATGTCAATGTGGCTTATGAAGTGGAAAGCCACTTGAACATGTGACATGTTTTGATGACTGGCCCTTTAAGAGGCAGACCCTAGAAGTGGACAAACCCTTGAAGAGGTGACAAATTTAGGGAATTATGTCCTTTAAGAGGTTGACCAGGGTTGTGTACAAACCCTTGAAACAACAGCATTTTAAGTGTACTGGCCCTTTAAGAGGTGGACCTGGGAAGCTTACAGACCTTTAAAATTGGCAATACTTTAAGGTGACTGGCCTATGAAGAGGATGACCATGGAAGTGGACAGTCCTTAAAGATGCATTATTGTGTGTGGGTGGCCTTCTAAGAGACAACCCTGGGAATGGACAGACCTTTGGAAATGTCAATGTGGCTTATGAAGTGGAAAGCCACTTGAACATGTGACATGTTTTGATGACTGGCCCTTTAAGAGGCAGACCCTAGAAGTGGACAAACCCTTGAAGAGGTGACAAATTTAGGGAATTATGTCCTTTAAGAGGTTGACCAGGGTTGTGTACAAACCCTTGAAACAACAGCATTTTAAGTGTACTGGCCCTTTAAGAGGTGGACCTGGGAAGCTTACAGACCTTTAAAATTGGCAATACTTTAAGGTGACTGGCCTATGAAGAGGATGACCATGGAAGTGGACAGTCCTTAAAGATGCATTATTGTGTGTGGGTGGCCTTCTAAGAGACAACCCTGGGAATGGACAGACCTTTGGAAATGTCAATGTGGCTTATGAAGTGGAAAGCCACTTGAACATGTGACATGTTTTGATGACTGGCCCTTTAAGAGGCAGACCCTAGAAGTGGACAAACCCTTGAAGAGGTGACAAATTTAGGGAATTATGTCCTTTAAGAGGTTGACCAGGGTTGTGTACAAACCCTTGAAACAACAGCATTTTAAGTGTACTGGCCCTTTAAGAGGTGGACCTGGGAAGCTTACAGACCTTTAAAATTGGCAATACTTTAAGGTGACTGGCCTATGAAGAGGATGACCATGGAAGTGGACAGTCCTTAAAGATGCATTATTGTGTGTGGGTGGCCTTCTAAGAGACAACCCTGGGAATGGACAGACCTTTGGAAATGTCAATGTGGCTTATGAAGTGGAAAGCCACTTGAACATGTGACATGTTTTGATGACTGGCCCTTTAAGAGGCAGACCCTAGAAGTGGACAAACCCTTGAAGAGGTGACAAATTTAGGGAATTATGTCCTTTAAGAGGTTGACCAGGGTTGTGTACAAACCCTCGAAACAACAGCATTTTAAGTGTACTGGCCCTTTAAGAGGTGGACCTGGGAAGCTTACAGACCTTTAAAATTGGCAATACTTTAAGGTGACTGGCCTATGAAGAGGATGACCATGGAAGTGGACAGTCCTTAAAGATGCATTATTGTGTGTGGGTGGCCTTCTAAGAGACAACCCTGGGAATGGACAGACCTTTGGAAATGTCAATGTGGCTTATGAAGTGGAAAGCCACTTGAACATGTGACATGTTTTGCGGACTGGCCCTTTAAGAGGCAGACCCTAGAAGTGGACAAACCCTTGAAGAGGTGACAAATTTAGGGAATTATGTCCTTTAAGAGGTTGACCAGGGTTGTGTACAAACCCTCGAAACAACAGCATTTTAAGTGTACTGGCCCTTTAAGAGGTGGACCTGGGAAGCTTACGGACCTTTAAAATTGGCAATACTTTAAGGTGACTGGCCTATGAAGAGGATGACCATGGAAGTGGACAGTCCTTAAAGATGCATTATTGTGTGTGGGTGGCCTTCTAAGAGACAACCCTGGGAATGGACAGACCTTTGGAAATGTCAATGTGGCTTATGAAGTGGAAAGCCACTTGAACATGTGACATGTTTTGCGGACTGGCCCTTTAAGAGGCAGACCCTAGAAGTGGACAAACCCTTTAAGAGGTGACAAATTTAGGGAATTATGTCCTTTAAGAGGTTGACCAGGGTTGTGTACAAACCCTCGAAAAAACAGCATTTTAAGTGTACTGGCCCTTTAAGAGGTGGACCTGGGAAGCTTACGGACCTTTAAAATTGGCAATACTTTAAGGTGACTGGCCTATGAAGAGGATGACCATGGAAGTGGACAGTCCTTAAAGATGCATTATTGTGTGTGGGTGGCCTTCTAAGAGACAACCCTGGGAATGGACAGACCTTTGGAAATGTCAATGTGGCTTATGAAGTGGAAAGCCACTTGAACATGTGACATGTTTTGCGGACTGGCCCTTTAAGAGGCAGACCCTAGAAGTGGACAAACCCTTGAAGAGGTGACAAATTTAGGGAATTATGTCCTTTAAGAGGTTGACCAGGGTTGTGTACAAACCCTCGAAACAACAGCATTTTAAGTGTACTGGCCCTTTAAGAGGTGGACCTGGGAAGCTTACAGACCTTTAAAATTGGCAATACTTTAAGGTGACTGGCCTATGAAGAGGATGACCATGGAAGTGGACAGTCCTTAAAGATGCATTATTGTGTGTGGGTGGCCTTCTAAGAGACAACCCTGGGAATGGACAGACCCTTGGAAATGTCAATGTGGCTTATGAAGTGGAAATCCACTTGAACATGTGACGTGTTTTGATGACTGGCCCTTTAAGAGGCAGACCCTAGATATGGACAAACCCTTGAAGAGGTGACAAATTTAGGGAATTATGTCCTTTAAGAGGTTGACCAGGGTTGTGTACAAACCCTTGAAACAACAGTATTTTAAGTGTACTGGCCCTTTAAGAGGTGGACCTGGGAAGCTTACAGACCTTTAAAATTGGCAATACTTTAAGGTGACTGGCCTATGAAGAGGATGACCATGGAAGTGGACAGTCCTTAAAGATGCATTATTGTGTGTGGGTGGCCTTCTAAGAGACAACCCTGGGAATGGACAGACCTTTGGAAATGTCAATGTGGCTTATGACGTGGAAAGCCACTTGAACATGTGACATGTTTTGCGGACTGGCCCTTTAAGAGGCAGACCCTAGAAGTGGACAAACCCTTGAAGAGGTGACAAATTTAGGGAATTATGTCCTTTAAGAGGTTGACCAGGGTTGTGTACAAACCCTCAAAACAACAGCATTTTAAGTGTACTGGCCCTTTAAGAGGTGGACCTGGGAAGCTTACGGACCTTAAAAATTGGCAATACTTTAAGGTGACTGGCCTATGAAGAGGATGACCATGGAAGTGGACAGTCCTTAAAGATGCATTATTGTGTGTGGGTGGCCTTCTAAGAGACAACCCTGGGAATGGACAGACCTTTGGAAATGTCAATGTGGCTTATGAAGTGGAAAGCCACTTGAACATGTGACATGTTTTGATGACTGGCCCTTTAAGAGGCAGACCCTAGAAGTGGACAAACCCTTGAAGAGGTGACAAATTTAGGGAATTATGTCCTTTAAGAGGTTGACCAGGGTTGTGTACAAACCCTTGAAACAACAGCATTTTAAGTGTACTGGCCCTTTAAGAGGTGGACCTGGGAAGCTTACAGACCTTTAAAATTGGCAATACTTTAAGGTGACTGGCCTATGAAGAGGATGACCATGGAAGTGGACAGTCCTTAAAGATGCATTATTGTGTGTGGGTGGCCTTCTAAGAGACAACCCTGGGAATGGACAGACCTTTGGAAATGTCAATGTGGCTTATGAAGTGGAAAGCCACTTGAACATGTGACATGTTTTGATGACTGGCCCTTTAAGAGGCAGACCCTAGAAGTGGACAAACCCTTGAAGAGGTGACAAATTTAGGGAATTATGTCCTTTAAGAGGTTGACCAGGGTTGTGTACAAACCCTTGAAACAACAGCATTTTAAGTGTACTGGCCCTTTAAGAGGTGGACCTGGGAAGCTTACAGACCTTTAAAATTGGCAATACTTTAAGGTGACTGGCCTATGAAGAGGATGACCATGGAAGTGGACAGTCCTTAAAGATGCATTATTGTGTGTGGGTGGCCTTCTAAGAGACAACCCTGGGAATGGACAGACCTTTGGAAATGTCAATGTGGCTTATGAAGTGGAAAGCCACTTGAACATGTGACATGTTTTGATGACTGGCCCTTTAAGAGGCAGACCCTAGAAGTGGACAAACCCTTGAAGAGGTGACAAATTTAGGGAATTATGTCCTTTAAGAGGTTGACCAGGGTTGTGTAGAAACCCTTGAAACAACAGCATTTTAAGTGTACTGGCCCTTTAAGAGGTGGACCTGGGAAGCTTACAGACCTTTAAAATTGGCAATACTTTAAGGTGACTGGCCTATGAAGAGGATGACCATGGAAGTGGACAGTCCTTAAAGATGCATTATTGTGTGTGGGTGGCCTTCTAAGAGACAACCCTGGGAATGGACAGACCTTTGGAAATGTCAATGTGGCTTATGAAGTGGAAAGCCACTTGAACATGTGACATGTTTTGATGACTGGCCCTTTAAGAGGCAGACCCTAGAAGTGGACAAACCCTTGAAGAGGTGACAAATTTAGGGAATTATGTCCTTTAAGAGGTTGACCAGGGTTGTGTACAAACCCTCGAAACAACAGCATTTTAAGTGTACTGGCCCTTTAAGAGGTGGACCTGGGAAGCTTACAGACCTTTAAAATTGGCAATACTTTAAGGTGACTGGCCTATGAAGAGGATGACCATGGAAGTGGACAGTCCTTAAAGATGCATTATTGTGTGTGGGTGGCCTTCTAAGAGACAACCCTGGGAATGGACAGACCTTTGGAAATGTCAATGTGGCTTATGAAGTGGAAAGCCACTTGAACATGTGACATGTTTTGCGGACTGGCCCTTTAAGAGGCAGACCCTAGAAGTGGACAAACCCTTGAAGAGGTGACAAATTTAGGGAATTATGTCCTTTAAGAGGTTGACCAGGGTTGTGTACAAACCCTCGAAACAACAGCATTTTAAGTGTACTGGCCCTTTAAGAGGTGGACCTGGGAAGCTTACGGACCTTTAAAATTGGCAATACTTTAAGGTGACTGGCCTATGAAGAGGATGACCATGGAAGTGGACAGTCCTTAAAGATGCATTATTGTGTGTGGGTGGCCTTCTAAGAGACAACCCTGGGAATGGACAGACCTTTGGAAATGTCAATGTGGCTTATGAAGTGGAAAGCCACTTGAACATGTGACATGTTTTGCGGACTGGCCCTTTAAGAGGCAGACCCTAGAAGTGGACAAACCCTTTAAGAGGTGACAAATTTAGGGAATTATGTCCTTTAAGAGGTTGACCAGGGTTGTGTACAAACCCTCGAAAAAACAGCATTTTAAGTGTACTGGCCCTTTAAGAGGTGGACCTGGGAAGCTTACGGACCTTTAAAATTGGCAATACTTTAAGGTGACTGGCCTATGAAGAGGATGACCATGGAAGTGGACAGTCCTTAAAGATGCATTATTGTGTGTGGGTGGCCTTCTAAGAGACAACCCTGGGAATGGACAGACCTTTGGAAATGTCAATGTGGCTTATGAAGTGGAAAGCCACTTGAACATGTGACATGTTTTGCGGACTGGCCCTTTAAGAGGCAGACCCTAGAAGTGGACAAACCCTTGAAGAGGTGACAAATTTAGGGAATTATGTCCTTTAAGAGGTTGACCAGGGTTGTGTACAAACCCTCGAAACAACAGCATTTTAAGTGTACTGGCCCTTTAAGAGGTGGACCTGGGAAGCTTACAGACCTTTAAAATTGGCAATACTTTAAGGTGACTGGCCTATGAAGAGGATGACCATGGAAGTGGACAGTCCTTAAAGATGCATTATTGTGTGTGGGTGGCCTTCTAAGAGACAACCCTGGGAATGGACAGACCTTTGGAAATGTCAATGTGGCTTATGAAGTGGAAATCCACTTGAACATGTGACGTGTTTTGATGACTGGCCCTTTAAGAGGCAGACCCTAGATATGGACAAACCCTTGAAGAGGTGACAAATTTAGGGAATTATGTCCTTTAAGAGGTTGACCAGGGTTGTGTACAAACCCTTGAAACAACAGTATTTTAAGTGTACTGGCCCTTTAAGAGGTGGACCTGGGAAGCTTACAGACCTTTAAAATTGGCAATACTTTAAGGTGACTGGCCTATGAAGAGGATGACCATGGAAGTGGACAGTCCTTAAAGATGCATTATTGTGTGTGGGTGGCCTTCTAAGAGACAACCCTGGGAATGGACAGACCTTTGGAAATGTCAATGTGGCTTATGACGTGGAAAGCCACTTGAACATGTGACATGTTTTGCGGACTGGCCCTTTAAGAGGCAGACCCTAGAAGTGGACAAACCCTTGAAGAGGTGACAAATTTAGGGAATTATGTCCTTTAAGAGGTTGACCAGGGTTGTGTACAAACCCTCAAAACAACAGCATTTTAAGTGTACTGGCCCTTTAAGAGGTGGACCTGGGAAGCTTACGGACCTTAAAAATTGGCAATACTTTAAGGTGACTGGCCTATGAAGAGGATGACCATGGAAGTGGACAGTCCTTAAAGATGCATTATTGTGTGTGGGTGGCCTTCTAAGAGACAACCCTGGGAATGGACAGACCTTTGGAAATGTCAATGTGGCTTATGAAGTGGAAAGCCACTTGAACATGTGACATGTTTTGATGACTGGCCCTTTAAGAGGCAGACCCTAGAAATGGACAAACCCTTGAAGAGGTGACAAATTTAGGGAATTATGTCCTTTAAGAGGTTGACCAGGGTTGTGTACAAACCCTTGAAACAACAGCATTTTAAGTGTACTGGCCCTTTAAGAGGTGGACCTGGGAAGCTTACAGACCTTTAAAATTGGCAATACTTTAAGGTGACTGGCCTATGAAGAGGATGACCATGGAAGTGGACAGTCCTTAAAGATGCATTATTGTGTGTGGGTGGCCTTCTAAGAGACAACCCTGGGAATGGACAGACCTTTGGAAATGTCAATGTGGCTTATGAAGTGGAAAGCCACTTGAACATGTGACATGTTTTGATGACTGGCCCTTTAAGAGGCAGACCCTAGAAGTGGACAAACCCTTGAAGAGGTGACAAATTTAGGGAATTATGTCCTTTAAGAGGTTGACCAGGGTTGTGTACAAACCCTCGAAACAACAGCATTTTAAGTGTACTGGCCCTTTAAGAGGTGGACCTGGGAAGCTTACAGACCTTTAAAATTGGCAATACTTTAAGGTGACTGGCCTATGAAGAGGATGACCATGGAAGTGGACAGTCCTTAAAGATGCATTATTGTGTGTGGGTGGCCTTCTAAGAGACAACCCTGGGAATGGACAGACCTTTGGAAATGTCAATGTGGCTTATGAAGTGGAAAGCCACTTGAACATGTGACATGTTTTGCGGACTGGCCCTTTAAGAGGCAGACCCTAGAAGTGGACAAACCCTTGAAGAGGTGACAAATTTAGGGAATTATGTCCTTTAAGAGGTTGACCAGGGTTGTGTACAAACCCTCGAAACAACAGCATTTTAAGTGTACTGGCCCTTTAAGAGGTGGACCTGGGAAGCTTACGGACCTTTAAAATTGGCAATACTTTAAGGTGACTGGCCTATGAAGAGGATGACCATGGAAGTGGACAGTCCTTAAAGATGCATTATTGTGTGTGGGTGGCCTTCTAAGAGACAACCCTGGGAATGGACAGACCTTTGGAAATGTCAATGTGGCTTATGAAGTGGAAATCCACTTGAACATGTGACGTGTTTTGATGACTGGCCCTTTAAGAGGCAGACCCTAGATATGGACAAACCCTTGAAGAGGTGACAAATTTAGGGAATTATGTCCTTTAAGAGGTTGACCAGGGTTGTGTACAAACCCTTGAAACAACAGTATTTTAAGTGTACTGGCCCTTTAAGAGGTGGACCTGGGAAGCTTACAGACCTTTAAAATTGGCAATACTTTAAGGTGACTGGCCTATGAAGAGGATGACCATGGAAGTGGACAGTCCTTAAAGATGCATTATTGTGTGTGGGTGGCCTTCTAAGAGACAACCCTGGGAATGGACAGACCTTTGGAAATGTCAATGTGGCTTATGACGTGGAAAGCCACTTGAACATGTGACATGTTTTGCGGACTGGCCCTTTAAGAGGCAGACCCTAGAAGTGGACAAACCCTTGAAGAGGTGACAAATTTAGGGAATTATGTCCTTTAAGAGGTTGACCAGGGTTGTGTACAAACCCTCAAAACAACAGCATTTTAAGTGTACTGGCCCTTTAAGAGGTGGACCTGGGAAGCTTACGGACCTTAAAAATTGGCAATACTTTAAGGTGACTGGCCTATGAAGAGGATGACCATGGAAGTGGACAGTCCTTAAAGATGCATTATTGTGTGTGGGTGGCCTTCTAAGAGACAACCCTGGGAATGGACAGACCTTTGGAAATGTCAATGTGGCTTATGAAGTGGAAAGCCACTTGAACATGTGACATGTTTTGATGACTGGCCCTTTAAGAGGCAGACCCTAGAAGTGGACAAACCCTTGAAGAGGTGACAAATTTAGGGAATTATGTCCTTTAAGAGGTTGACCAGGGTTGTGTACAAACCCTCGAAACAACAGCATTTTAAGTGTACTGGCCCTTTAAGAGGTGGACCTGGGAAGCTTACAGACCTTTAAAATTGGCAATACTTTAAGGTGACTGGCCTATGAAGAGGATGACCATGGAAGTGGACAGTCCTTAAAGATGCATTATTGTGTGTGGGTGGCCTTCTAAGAGACAACCCTGGGAATGGACAGACCTTTGGAAATGTCAATGTGGCTTATGAAGTGGAAAGCCACTTGAACATGTGACATGTTTTGCGGACTGGCCCTTTAAGAGGCAGACCCTAGAAGTGGACAAACCCTTGAAGAGGTGACAAATTTAGGGAATTATGTCCTTTAAGAGGTTGACCAGGGTTGTGTACAAACCCTCGAAACAACAGCATTTTAAGTGTACTGGCCCTTTAAGAGGTGGACCTGGGAAGCTTACGGACCTTTAAAATTGGCAATACTTTAAGGTGACTGGCCTATGAAGAGGATGACCATGGAAGTGGACAGTCCTTAAAGATGCATTATTGTGTGTGGGTGGCCTTCTAAGAGACAACCCTGGGAATGGACAGACCTTTGGAAATGTCAATGTGGCTTATGAAGTGGAAAGCCACTTGAACATGTGACATGTTTTGCGGACTGGCCCTTTAAGAGGCAGACCCTAGAAGTGGACAAACCCTTTAAGAGGTGACAAATTTAGGGAATTATGTCCTTTAAGAGGTTGACCAGGGTTGTGTACAAACCCTCGAAAAAACAGCATTTTAAGTGTACTGGCCCTTTAAGAGGTGGACCTGGGAAGCTTACGGACCTTTAAAATTGGCAATACTTTAAGGTGACTGGCCTATGAAGAGGATGACCATGGAAGTGGACAGTCCTTAAAGATGCATTATTGTGTGTGGGTGGCCTTCTAAGAGACAACCCTGGGAATGGACAGACCTTTGGAAATGTCAATGTGGCTTATGAAGTGGAAAGCCACTTGAACATGTGACATGTTTTGCGGACTGGCCCTTTAAGAGGCAGACCCTAGAAGTGGACAAACCCTTGAAGAGGTGACAAATTTAGGGAATTATGTCCTTTAAGAGGTTGACCAGGGTTGTGTACAAACCCTCGAAACAACAGCATTTTAAGTGTACTGGCCCTTTAAGAGGTGGACCTGGGAAGCTTACAGACCTTTAAAATTGGCAATACTTTAAGGTGACTGGCCTATGAAGAGGATGACCATGGAAGTGGACAGTCCTTAAAGATGCATTATTGTGTGTGGGTGGCCTTCTAAGAGACAACCCTGGGAATGGACAGACCTTTGGAAATGTCAATGTGGCTTATGAAGTGGAAATCCACTTGAACATGTGACGTGTTTTGATGACTGGCCCTTTAAGAGGCAGACCCTAGATATGGACAAACCCTTGAAGAGGTGACAAATTTAGGGAATTATGTCCTTTAAGAGGTTGACCAGGGTTGTGTACAAACCCTTGAAACAACAGTATTTTAAGTGTACTGGCCCTTTAAGAGGTGGACCTGGGAAGCTTACAGACCTTTAAAATTGGCAATACTTTAAGGTGACTGGCCTATGAAGAGGATGACCATGGAAGTGGACAGTCCTTAAAGATGCATTATTGTGTGTGGGTGGCCTTCTAAGAGACAACCCTGGGAATGGACAGACCTTTGGAAATGTCAATGTGGCTTATGACGTGGAAAGCCACTTGAACATGTGACATGTTTTGCGGACTGGCCCTTTAAGAGGTAGACCCTAGAAGTGGACAAACCCTTGAAGAGGTGACAAATTTAGGGAATTATGTCCTTTAAGAGGTTGACCAGGGTTGTGTACAAACCCTCAAAACAACAGCATTTTAAGTGTACTGGCCCTTTAAGAGGTGGACCTGGGAAGCTTACGGACCTTAAAAATTGGCAATACTTTAAGGTGACTGGCCTATGAAGAGGATGACCATGGAAGTGGACAGTCCTTAAAGATGCATTATTGTGTGTGGGTGGCCTTCTAAGAGACAACCCTGGGAATGGACAGACCTTTGGAAATGTCAATGTGGCTTATGAAGTGGAAAGCCACTTGAACATGTGACATGTTTTGATGACTGGCCCTTTAAGAGGCAGACCCTAGAAGTGGACAAACCCTTGAAGAGGTGACAAATTTAGGGAATTATGTCCTTTAAGAGGTTGACCAGGGTTGTGTACAAACCCTTGAAACAACAGCATTTTAAGTGTACTGGCCCTTTAAGAGGTGGACCTGGGAAGCTTACAGACCTTTAAAATTGGCAATACTTTAAGGTGACTGGCCTATGAAGAGGATGACCATGGAAGTGGACAGTCCTTAAAGATGCATTATTGTGTGTGGGTGGCCTTCTAAGAGACAACCCTGGGAATGGACAGACCTTTGGAAATGTCAATGTGGCTTATGAAGTGGAAAGCCACTTGAACATGTGACATGTTTTGATGACTGGCCCTTTAAGAGGCAGACCCTAGAAGTGGACAAACCCTTGAAGAGGTGACAAATTTAGGGAATTATGTCCTTTAAGAGGTTGACCAGGGTTGTGTACAAACCCTTGAAACAACAGCATTTTAAGTGTACTGGCCCTTTAAGAGGTGGACCTGGGAAGCTTACAGACCTTTAAAATTGGCAATACTTTAAGGTGACTGGCCTATGAAGAGGATGACCATGGAAGTGGACAGTCCTTAAAGATGCATTATTGTGTGTGGGTGGCCTTCTAAGAGACAACCCTGGGAATGGACAGACCTTTGGAAATGTCAATGTGGCTTATGAAGTGGAAAGCCACTTGAACATGTGACATGTTTTGCGGACTGGCCCTTTAAGAGGCAGACCCTAGAAGTGGACAAACCCTTGAAGAGGTGACAAATTTAGGGAATTATGTCCTTTAAGAGGTTGACCAGGGTTGTGTACAAACCCTCGAAACAACAGCATTTTAAGTGTACTGGCCCTTTAAGAGGTGGACCTGGGAAGCTTACGGACCTTTAAAATTGGCAATACTTTAAGGTGACTGGCCTATGAAGAGGATGACCATGGAAGTGGACAGTCCTTAAAGATGCATTATTGTGTGTGGGTGGCCTTCTAAGAGACAACCCTGGGAATGGACAGACCTTTGGAAATGTCAATGTGGCTTATGAAGTGGAAAGCCACTTGAACATGTGACATGTTTTGCGGACTGGCCCTTTAAGAGGCAGACCCTAGAAGTGGACAAACCCTTTAAGAGGTGACAAATTTAGGGAATTATGTCCTTTAAGAGGTTGACCAGGGTTGTGTACAAACCCTCGAAAAAACAGCATTTTAAGTGTACTGGCCCTTTAAGAGGTGGACCTGGGAAGCTTACGGACCTTTAAAATTGGCAATACTTTAAGGTGACTGGCCTATGAAGAGGATGACCATGGAAGTGGACAGTCCTTAAAGATGCATTATTGTGTGTGGGTGGCCTTCTAAGAGACAACCCTGGGAATGGACAGACCTTTGGAAATGTCAATGTGGCTTATGAAGTGGAAAGCCACTTGAACATGTGACATGTTTTGCGGACTGGCCCTTTAAGAGGCAGACCCTAGAAGTGGACAAACCCTTGAAGAGGTGACAAATTTAGGGAATTATGTCCTTTAAGAGGTTGACCAGGGTTGTGTACAAACCCTCGAAACAACAGCATTTTAAGTGTACTGGCCCTTTAAGAGGTGGACCTGGGAAGCTTACAGACCTTTAAAATTGGCAATACTTTAAGGTTGACTGGCCTATGAAGAGGATGACCATGGAAGTGGACAGTCCTTAAAGATGCATTATTGTGTGTGGGTGGCCTTCTAAGAGACAACCCTGGGAATGGACAGACCTTTGGAAATGTCAATGTGGCTTATGAAGTGGAAATCCACTTGAACATGTGACGTGTTTTGATGACTGGCCCTTTAAGAGGCAGACCCTAGATATGGACAAACCCTTGAAGAGGTGACAAATTTAGGGAATTATGTCCTTTAAGAGGTTGACCAGGGTTGTGTACAAACCCTTGAAACAACAGTATTTTAAGTGTACTGGCCCTTTAAGAGGTGGACCTGGGAAGCTTACAGACCTTTAAAATTGGCAATACTTTAAGGTGACTGGCCTATGAAGAGGATGACCATGGAAGTGGACAGTCCTTAAAGATGCATTATTGTGTGTGGGTGGCCTTCTAAGAGACAACCCTGGGAATGGACAGACCTTTGGAAATGTCAATGTGGCTTATGACGTGGAAAGCCACTTGAACATGTGACATGTTTTGCGGACTGGCCCTTTAAGAGGCAGACCCTAGAAGTGGACAAACCCTTGAAGAGGTGACAAATTTAGGGAATTATGTCCTTTAAGAGGTTGACCAGGGTTGTGTACAAACCCTCAAAACAACAGCATTTTAAGTGTACTGGCCCTTTAAGAGGTGGACCTGGGAAGCTTACGGACCTTAAAAATTGGCAATACTTTAAGGTGACTGGCCTATGAAGAGGATGACCATGGAAGTGGACAGTCCTTAAAGATGCATTATTGTGTGTGGGTGGCCTTCTAAGAGACAACCCTGGGAATGGACAGACCTTTGGAAATGTCAATGTGGCTTATGAAGTGGAAAGCCACTTGAACATGTGACATGTTTTGATGACTGGCCCTTTAAGAGGCAGACCCTAGAAATGGACAAACCCTTGAAGAGGTGACAAATTTAGGGAATTATGTCCTTTAAGAGGTTGACCAGGGTTGTGTACAAACCCTTGAAACAACAGCATTTTAAGTGTACTGGCCCTTTAAGAGGTGGACCTGGGAAGCTTACAGACCTTTAAAATTGGCAATACTTTAAGGTGACTGGCCTATGAAGAGGATGACCATGGAAGTGGACAGTCCTTAAAGATGCATTATTGTGTGTGGGTGGCCTTCTAAGAGACAACCCTGGGAATGGACAGACCTTTGGAAATGTCAATGTGGCTTATGAAGTGGAAAGCCACTTGAACATGTGACATGTTTTGATGACTGGCCCTTTAAGAGGCAGACCCTAGAAGTGGACAAACCCTTGAAGAGGTGACAAATTTAGGGAATTATGTCCTTTAAGAGGTTGACCAGGGTTGTGTACAAACCCTCGAAACAACAGCATTTTAAGTGTACTGGCCCTTTAAGAGGTGGACCTGGGAAGCTTACAGACCTTTAAAATTGGCAATACTTTAAGGTGACTGGCCTATGAAGAGGATGACCATGGAAGTGGACAGTCCTTAAAGATGCATTATTGTGTGTGGGTGGCCTTCTAAGAGACAACCCTGGGAATGGACAGACCTTTGGAAATGTCAATGTGGCTTATGAAGTGGAAAGCCACTTGAACATGTGACATGTTTTGCGGACTGGCCCTTTAAGAGGCAGACCCTAGAAGTGGACAAACCCTTGAAGAGGTGACAAATTTAGGGAATTATGTCCTTTAAGAGGTTGACCAGGGTTGTGTACAAACCCTCGAAACAACAGCATTTTAAGTGTACTGGCCCTTTAAGAGGTGGACCTGGGAAGCTTACGGACCTTTAAAATTGGCAATACTTTAAGGTGACTGGCCTATGAAGAGGATGACCATGGAAGTGGACAGTCCTTAAAGATGCATTATTGTGTGTGGGTGGCCTTCTAAGAGACAACCCTGGGAATGGACAGACCTTTGGAAATGTCAATGTGGCTTATGAAGTGGAAATCCACTTGAACATGTGACGTGTTTTGATGACTGGCCCTTTAAGAGGCAGACCCTAGATATGGACAAACCCTTGAAGAGGTGACAAATTTAGGGAATTATGTCCTTTAAGAGGTTGACCAGGGTTGTGTACAAACCCTTGAAACAACAGTATTTTAAGTGTACTGGCCCTTTAAGAGGTGGACCTGGGAAGCTTACAGACCTTTAAAATTGGCAATACTTTAAGGTGACTGGCCTATGAAGAGGATGACCATGGAAGTGGACAGTCCTTAAAGATGCATTATTGTGTGTGGGTGGCCTTCTAAGAGACAACCCTGGGAATGGACAGACCTTTGGAAATGTCAATGTGGCTTATGACGTGGAAAGCCACTTGAACATGTGACATGTTTTGCGGACTGGCCCTTTAAGAGGCAGACCCTAGAAGTGGACAAACCCTTGAAGAGGTGACAAATTTAGGGAATTATGTCCTTTAAGAGGTTGACCAGGGTTGTGTACAAACCCTCAAAACAACAGCATTTTAAGTGTACTGGCCCTTTAAGAGGTGGACCTGGGAAGCTTACGGACCTTAAAAATTGGCAATACTTTAAGGTGACTGGCCTATGAAGAGGATGACCATGGAAGTGGACAGTCCTTAAAGATGCATTATTGTGTGTGGGTGGCCTTCTAAGAGACAACCCTGGGAATGGACAGACCTTTGGAAATGTCAATGTGGCTTATGAAGTGGAAAGCCACTTGAACATGTGACATGTTTTGATGACTGGCCCTTTAAGAGGCAGACCCTAGAAGTGGACAAACCCTTGAAGAGGTGACAAATTTAGGGAATTATGTCCTTTAAGAGGTTGACCAGGGTTGTGTACAAACCCTCGAAACAACAGCATTTTAAGTGTACTGGCCCTTTAAGAGGTGGACCTGGGAAGCTTACAGACCTTTAAAATTGGCAATACTTTAAGGTGACTGGCCTATGAAGAGGATGACCATGGAAGTGGACAGTCCTTAAAGATGCATTATTGTGTGTGGGTGGCCTTCTAAGAGACAACCCTGGGAATGGACAGACCTTTGGAAATGTCAATGTGGCTTATGAAGTGGAAAGCCACTTGAACATGTGACATGTTTTGCGGACTGGCCCTTTAAGAGGCAGACCCTAGAAGTGGACAAACCCTTGAAGAGGTGACAAATTTAGGGAATTATGTCCTTTAAGAGGTTGACCAGGGTTGTGTACAAACCCTCGAAACAACAGCATTTTAAGTGTACTGGCCCTTTAAGAGGTGGACCTGGGAAGCTTACGGACCTTTAAAATTGGCAATACTTTAAGGTGACTGGCCTATGAAGAGGATGACCATGGAAGTGGACAGTCCTTAAAGATGCATTATTGTGTGTGGGTGGCCTTCTAAGAGACAACCCTGGGAATGGACAGACCTTTGGAAATGTCAATGTGGCTTATGAAGTGGAAAGCCACTTGAACATGTGACATGTTTTGCGGACTGGCCCTTTAAGAGGCAGACCCTAGAAGTGGACAAACCCTTTAAGAGGTGACAAATTTAGGGAATTATGTCCTTTAAGAGGTTGACCAGGGTTGTGTACAAACCCTCGAAAAAACAGCATTTTAAGTGTACTGGCCCTTTAAGAGGTGGACCTGGGAAGCTTACGGACCTTTAAAATTGGCAATACTTTAAGGTGACTGGCCTATGAAGAGGATGACCATGGAAGTGGACAGTCCTTAAAGATGCATTATTGTGTGTGGGTGGCCTTCTAAGAGACAACCCTGGGAATGGACAGACCTTTGGAAATGTCAATGTGGCTTATGAAGTGGAAAGCCACTTGAACATGTGACATGTTTTGCGGACTGGCCCTTTAAGAGGCAGACCCTAGAAGTGGACAAACCCTTGAAGAGGTGACAAATTTAGGGAATTATGTCCTTTAAGAGGTTGACCAGGGTTGTGTACAAACCCTCGAAACAACAGCATTTTAAGTGTACTGGCCCTTTAAGAGGTGGACCTGGGAAGCTTACAGACCTTTAAAATTGGCAATACTTTAAGGTGACTGGCCTATGAAGAGGATGACCATGGAAGTGGACAGTCCTTAAAGATGCATTATTGTGTGTGGGTGGCCTTCTAAGAGACAACCCTGGGAATGGACAGACCTTTGGAAATGTCAATGTGGCTTATGAAGTGGAAATCCACTTGAACATGTGACGTGTTTTGATGACTGGCCCTTTAAGAGGCAGACCCTAGATATGGACAAACCCTTGAAGAGGTGACAAATTTAGGGAATTATGTCCTTTAAGAGGTTGACCAGGGTTGTGTACAAACCCTTGAAACAACAGTATTTTAAGTGTACTGGCCCTTTAAGAGGTGGACCTGGGAAGCTTACAGACCTTTAAAATTGGCAATACTTTAAGGTGACTGGCCTATGAAGAGGATGACCATGGAAGTGGACAGTCCTTAAAGATGCATTATTGTGTGTGGGTGGCCTTCTAAGAGACAACCCTGGGAATGGACAGACCTTTGGAAATGTCAATGTGGCTTATGACGTGGAAAGCCACTTGAACATGTGACATGTTTTGCGGACTGGCCCTTTAAGAGGTAGACCCTAGAAGTGGACAAACCCTTGAAGAGGTGACAAATTTAGGGAATTATGTCCTTTAAGAGGTTGACCAGGGTTGTGTACAAACCCTCAAAACAACAGCATTTTAAGTGTACTGGCCCTTTAAGAGGTGGACCTGGGAAGCTTACGGACCTTAAAAATTGGCAATACTTTAAGGTGACTGGCCTATGAAGAGGATGACCATGGAAGTGGACAGTCCTTAAAGATGCATTATTGTGTGTGGGTGGCCTTCTAAGAGACAACCCTGGGAATGGACAGACCTTTGGAAATGTCAATGTGGCTTATGAAGTGGAAAGCCACTTGAACATGTGACATGTTTTGATGACTGGCCCTTTAAGAGGCAGACCCTAGAAGTGGACAAACCCTTGAAGAGGTGACAAATTTAGGGAATTATGTCCTTTAAGAGGTTGACCAGGGTTGTGTACAAACCCTTGAAACAACAGCATTTTAAGTGTACTGGCCCTTTAAGAGGTGGACCTGGGAAGCTTACAGACCTTTAAAATTGGCAATACTTTAAGGTGACTGGCCTATGAAGAGGATGACCATGGAAGTGGACAGTCCTTAAAGATGCATTATTGTGTGTGGGTGGCCTTCTAAGAGACAACCCTGGGAATGGACAGACCTTTGGAAATGTCAATGTGGCTTATGAAGTGGAAAGCCACTTGAACATGTGACATGTTTTGATGACTGGCCCTTTAAGAGGCAGACCCTAGAAGTGGACAAACCCTTGAAGAGGTGACAAATTTAGGGAATTATGTCCTTTAAGAGGTTGACCAGGGTTGTGTACAAACCCTTGAAACAACAGCATTTTAAGTGTACTGGCCCTTTAAGAGGTGGACCTGGGAAGCTTACAGACCTTTAAAATTGGCAATACTTTAAGGTGACTGGCCTATGAAGAGGATGACCATGGAAGTGGACAGTCCTTAAAGATGCATTATTGTGTGTGGGTGGCCTTCTAAGAGACAACCCTGGGAATGGACAGACCTTTGGAAATGTCAATGTGGCTTATGAAGTGGAAAGCCACTTGAACATGTGACATGTTTTGATGACTGGCCCTTTAAGAGGCAGACCCTAGAAGTGGACAAACCCTTGAAGAGGTGACAAATTTAGGGAATTATGTCCTTTAAGAGGTTGACCAGGGTTGTGTACAAACCCTCGAAACAACAGCATTTTAAGTGTACTGGCCCTTTAAGAGGTGGACCTGGGAAGCTTACAGACCTTTAAAATTGGCAATACTTTAAGGTGACTGGCCTATGAAGAGGATGACCATGGAAGTGGACAGTCCTTAAAGATGCATTATTGTGTGTGGGTGGCCTTCTAAGAGACAACCCTGGGAATGGACAGACCTTTGGAAATGTCAATGTGGCTTATGAAGTGGAAAGCCACTTGAACATGTGACATGTTTTGATGACTGGCCCTTTAAGAGGCAGACCCTAGAAGTGGACAAACCCTTGAAGAGGTGACAAATTTAGGGAATTATGTCCTTTAAGAGGTTGACCAGGGTTGTGTACAAACCCTCGAAACAACAGCATTTTAAGTGTACTGGCCCTTTAAGAGGTGGACCTGGGAAGCTTACGGACCTTTAAAATTGGCAATACTTTAAGGTGACTGGCCTATGAAGAGGATGACCATGGAAGTGGACAGTCCTTAAAGATGCATTATTGTGTGTGGGTGGCCATCTAAGAGACAACCCTGGGAATGGACAGACCTTTGGAAATGTCAATGTGGCTTATGAAGTGGAAAGCCACTTGAACATGTGACATGTTTTGATGACTGGCCCTTTAAGAGGCAGACCCTAGAAGTGGACAAACCCTTGAAGAGGTGACAAATTTAGGGAATTATGTCCTTTAAGAGGTTGACCAGGGTTGTGTACAAACCCTCAAAACAACAGCATTTTAAGTGTACTGGCCCTTTAAGAGGTGGACCTGGGAAGCTTACGGACCTTTAAAATTGGCAATACTTTAAGGTGACTGGCCTATGAAGAGGATGACCATGGAAGTGGACAGTCCTTAAAGATGCATTATTGTGTGTGGGTGGCCTTCTAAGAGACACCCCTGGGAATGGACAGACCTTTGGAAATGTCAATGTGGCTTATGAAGTGGAAATCCACTTGAACATGTGACATGTTTTGATGACTGGCCCTTTAAGAGGCAGACCCTAGATATGGACAAACCCTTGAAGAGGTGACAAATTTAGGGAATTATGTCCTTTAAGAGGTTGACCAGGGTTGTGTACAAACCCTTGAAACAACAGTATTTTAAGTGTACTGGCCCTTTAAGAGGTGGACCTGGATAGCTTACAGACCTTTAAAATTGGCAATACTTTAAGGTGACTGGCCTATGAAGAGGATGACCATGAAAGTGGACAGTCCTTAAAGATGCATTATTGTGTGTGGGTGGCCTTCTAAGAGACAACCCTGGGAATGGACAGACCTTTGGAAATGTCAATGTGGCTTATGAAGTGGAAAGCCACTTGAACATGTGACATGTTTTGCGGACTGGCCCTTTAAGAGGCAGACCCTAGAAGTGGACAAACCCTTGAAGAGGTGACAAATTTAGGGAATTATGTCCTTTAAGAGGTTGACCAGGGTTGTGTACAAACCCTCGAAACAACAGCATTTTAAGTGTACTGGCCCTTTAAGAGGTGGACCTGGGAAGCTTACGGACCTTTAAAATTGGCAATACTTTAAGGTGACTGGCCTATGAAGAGGATGACCATGGAAGTGGACAGTCCTTAAATATGCATTATTGTGTGTGGGTGGCCTTCTAAGAGACAACCCTGGGAATGGACAGACCTTTGGAAATGTCAATGTGGCTTATGAAGTGGAAAGCCACTTGAACATGTGACATGTTTTGCGGACTGGCCCTTTAAGAGGCAGACCCTAGAAGTGGACAAACCCTTTAAGAGGTGACAAATTTAGGGAATTATGTCCTTTAAGAGGTTGACCAGGGTTGTGTACAAACCCTCGAAAAAACAGCATTTTAAGTGTACTGGCCCTTTAAGAGGTGGACCTGGGAAGCTTACGGACCTTTAAAATTGGCAATACTTTAAGGTGACTGGCCTATGAAGAGGATGACCATGGAAGTGGACAGTCCTTAAAGATGCATTATTGTGTGTGGGTGGCCTTCTAAGAGACAACCCTGGGAATGGACAGACCTTTGGAAATGTCAATGTGGCTTATGAAGTGGAAAGCCACTTGAACATGTGACATGTTTTGCGGACTGGCCCTTTAAGAGGCAGACCCTAGAAGTGGACACACCCTTGAAGAGGTGACAAATTTAGGGAATTATGTCCTTTAAGAGGTTGACCAGGGTTGTGTACAAACCCTCAAAACAACAGCATTTTAAGTGTACTGGCCCTTTAAGAGGTGGACCTGGGAAGCTTACGGACCTTTAAAATTGGCAATACTTTAAGGTGACTGGCCTATGAAGAGGATGACCATGGAAGTGGACAGTCCTTAAAGATGCATTATTGTGTGTGGGTGGCCATCTAAGAGACAACCCTGGGAATGGACAGACCTTTGGAAATGTCAATGTGGCTTATGAAGTGGAAAGCCACTTGAACATGTGACATGTTTTGATGACTGGCCCTTTAAGAGGCAGACCCTAGAAGTGGACAAACCCTTGAAGAGGTGACAAATTTAGGGAATTATGTCCTTTAAGAGGTTGACCAGGGTTGTGTACAAACCCTTGAAACAACAGCATTTTAAGTGTACTGGCCCTTTAAGAGGTGGACCTGGGAAGCTTACAGACCTTTAAAATTGGCAATACTTTAAGGTGACTGGCCTATGAAGAGGATGACCATGGAAGTGGACAGTCCTTAAAGATGCATTATTGTGTGTGGGTGGCCTTCTAAGAGACAACCCTGGGAATGGACAGACCTTTGGAAATGTCAATGTGGCTTATGAAGTGGAAAGCCACTTGAACATGTGACATGTTTTGATGACTGGCCCTTTAAGAGGCAGACCCTAGAAGTGGACAAACCCTTGAAGAGGTGACAAATTTAGGGAATTATGTCCTTTAAGAGGTTGACCAGGGTTGTGTACAAACCCTCAAAACAACAGCATTTTAAGTGTACTGGCCCTTTAAGAGGTGGACCTGGGAAGCTTACGGACCTTTAAAATTGGCAATACTTTAAGGTGACTGGCCTATGAAGAGGATGACCATGGAAGTGGACAGTCCTTAAAGATGCATTATTGTGTGTGGGTGGCCATCTAAGAGACAACCCTGGGAATGGACAGACCTTTGGAAATGTCAATGTGGCTTATGAAGTGGAAAGCCACTTGAACATGTGACATGTTTTGATGACTGGCCCTTTAAGAGGCAGACCCTAGAAGTGGACAAACCCTTGAAGAGGTGACAAATTTAGGGAATTATGTCCTTTAAGAGGTTGACCAGGGTTGTGTACAAACCCTCAAAACAACAGCATTTTAAGTGTACTGGCCCTTTAAGAGGTGGACCTGGGAAGCTTACGGACCTTTAAAATTGGCAATACTTTAAGGTGACTGGCCTATGAAGAGGATGACCATGGAAGTGGACAGTCCTTAAAGATGCATTATTGTGTGTGGGTGGCCATCTAAGAGACAACCCTGGGAATGGACAGACCTTTGGAAATGTCAATGTGGCTTATGAAGTGGAAAGCCACTTGAACATGTGACATGTTTTGATGACTGGCCCTTTAAGAGGCAGACCCTAGAAGTGGACAAACCCTTGAAGAGGTGACAAATTTAGGGAATTATGTCCTTTAAGAGGTTGACCAGGGTTGTGTACAAACCCTCAAAACAACAGCATTTTAAGTGTACTGGCCCTTTAAGAGGTGGACCTGGGAAGCTTACGGACCTTTAAAATTGGCAATACTTTAAGGTGACTGGCCTATGAAGAGGATGACCATGGAAGTGGACAGTCCTTAAAGATGCATTATTGTGTGTGGGTGGCCATCTAAGAGACAACCCTGGGAATGGACAGACCTTTGGAAATGTCAATGTGGCTTATGAAGTGGAAAGCCACTTGAACATGTGACATGTTTTGATGACTGGCCCTTTAAGAGGCAGACCCTAGAAGTGGACAAACCCTTGAAGAGGTGACAAATTTAGGGAATTATGTCCTTTAAGAGGTTGACCAGGGTTGTGTACAAACCCTCAAAACAACAGCATTTTAAGTGTACTGGCCCTTTAAGAGGTGGACCTGGGAAGCTTACGGACCTTTAAAATTGGCAATACTTTAAGGTGACTGGCCTATGAAGAGGATGACCATGGAAGTGGACAGTCCTTAAAGATGCATTATTGTGTGTGGGTGGCCTTCTAAGAGACAACCCTGGGAATGGACAGACCTTTGGAAATGTCAATGTGGCTTATGACGTGGAAAGCCACTTGAACATGTGACATGTTTTGCGGACTGGCCCTTTAAGAGGCAGACCCTAGAAGTGGACAAACCCTTGAAGAGGTGACAAATTTAGGGAATTATGTCCTTTAAGAGGTTGACCAGGGTTGTGTACAAACCCTCAAAACAACAGCATTTTAAGTGTACTGGCCCTTTAAGAGGTGGACCTGGGAAGCTTACGGACCTTAAAAATTGGCAATACTTTAAGGTGACTGGCCTATGAAGAGGATGACCATGGAAGTGGACAGTCCTTAAAGATGCATTATTGTGTGTGGGTGGCCTTCTAAGAGACAACCCTGGGAATGGACAGACCTTTGGAAATGTCAATGTGGCTTATGAAGTGGAAAGCCACTTGAACATGTGACATGTTTTGATGACTGGCCCTTTAAGAGGCAGACCCTAGAAGTGGACAAACCCTTGAAGAGGTGACAAATTTAGGGAATTATGTCCTTTAAGAGGTTGACCAGGGTTGTGTACAAACCCTTGAAACAACAGCATTTTAAGTGTACTGGCCCTTTAAGAGGTGGACCTGGGAAGCTTACAGACCTTTAAAATTGGCAATACTTTAAGGTGACTGGCCTATGAAGAGGATGACCATGGAAGTGGACAGTCCTTAAAGATGCATTATTGTGTGTGGGTGGCCTTCTAAGAGACAACCCTGGGAATGGACAGACCTTTGGAAATGTCAATGTGGCTTATGAAGTGGAAAGCCACTTGAACATGTGACATGTTTTGATGACTGGCCCTTTAAGAGGCAGACCCTAGAAGTGGACAAACCCTTGAAGAGGTGACAAATTTAGGGAATTATGTCCTTTAAGAGGTTGACCAGGGTTGTGTACAAACCCTAGAAACAACAGCATTTTAAGTGTACTGGCCCTTTAAGAGGTGGACCTGGGAAGCTTACAGACCTTTAAAATTGGCAATACTTTAAGGTGACTGGCCTATGAAGAGGATGACCATGGAAGTGGACAGTCCTTAAAGATGCATTATTGTGTGTGGGTGGCCTTCTAAGAGACAACCCTGGGAATGGACAGACCTTTGGAAATGTCAATGTGGCTTATGAAGTGGAAAGCCACTTGAACATGTGACATGTTTTGCGGACTGGCCCTTTAAGAGGCAGACCCTAGAAGTGGACAAACCCTTGAAGAGGTGACAAATTTAGGGAATTATGTCCTTTAAGAGGTTGACCAGGGTTGTGTACAAACCCTCGAAACAACAGCATTTTAAGTGTACTGGCCCTTTAAGAGGTGGACCTGGGAAGCTTACGGACCTTTAAAATTGGCAATACTTTAAGGTGACTGGCCTATGAAGAGGATGACCATGGAAGTGGACAGTCCTTAAAGATGCATTATTGTGTGTGGGTGGCCTTCTAAGAGACAACCCTGGGAATGGACAGACCTTTGGAAATGTCAATGTGGCTTATGAAGTGGAAAGCCACTTGAACATGTGACATGTTTTGCGGACTGGCCCTTTAAGAGGCAGACCCTAGAAGTGGACAAACCCTTTAAGAGGTGACAAATTTAGGGAATTATGTCCTTTAAGAGGTTGACCAGGGTTGTGTACAAACCCTCGAAAAAACAGCATTTTAAGTGTACTGGCCCTTTAAGAGGTGGACCTGGGAAGCTTACGGACCTTTAAAATTGGCAATACTTTAAGGTGACTGGCCTATGAAGAGGATGACCATGGAAGTGGACAGTCCTTAAAGATGCATTATTGTGTGTGGGTGGCCTTCTAAGAGACAACCCTGGGAATGGACAGACCTTTGGAAATGTCAATGTGGCTTATGAAGTGGAAAGCCACTTGAACATGTGACATGTTTTGATGACTGGCCCTTTAAGAGGCAGACCCTAGAAGTGGACAAACCCTTGAAGAGGTGACAAATTTAGGGAATTATGTCCTTTAAGAGGTTGACCAGGGTTGTGTACAAACCCTTGAAACAACAGCATTTTAAGTGTACTGGCCCTTTAAGAGGTGGACCTGGGAAGCTTACAGACCTTTAAAATTGGCAATACTTTAAGGTGACTGGCCTATGAAGAGGATGACCATGGAAGTGGACAGTCCTTAAAGATGCATTATTGTGTGTGGGTGGCCTTCTAAGAGACAACCCTGGGAATGGACAGACCTTTGGAAATGTCAATGTGGCTTATGAAGTGGAAAGCCACTTGAACATGTGACATGTTTTGATGACTGGCCCTTTAAGAGGCAGACCCTAGAAGTGGACAAACCCTTGAAGAGGTGACAAATTTAGGGAATTATGTCCTTTAAGAGGTTGACCAGGGTTGTGTACAAACCCTCGAAACAACAGCATTTTAAGTGTACTGGCCCTTTAAGAGGTGGACCTGGGAAGCTTACAGACCTTTAAAATTGGCAATACTTTAAGGTGACTGGCCTATGAAGAGGATGACCATGGAAGTGGACAGTCCTTAAAGATGCATTATTGTGTGTGGGTGGCCTTCTAAGAGACAACCCTGGGAATGGACAGACCTTTGGAAATGTCAATGTGGCTTATGAAGTGGAAAGCCACTTGAAAATGTGACATGTTTTGCGGACTGGCCCTTTAAGAGGCAGACCCTAGAAGTGGACAAACCCTTGAAGAGGTGACAAATTTAGGGAATTATGTCCTTTAAGAGGTTGACCAGGGTTGTGTACAAACCCTCGAAACAACAGCATTTTAAGTGTACTGGCCCTTTAAGAGGTGGACCTGGGAAGCTTACGGACCTTTAAAATTGGCAATACTTTAAGGTGACTGGCCTATGAAGAGGATGACCATGGAAGTGGACAGTCCTTAAAGATGCATTATTGTGTGTGGGTGGCCATCTAAGAGACAACCCTGGGAATGGACAGACCTTTGGAAATGTCAATGTGGCTTATGAAGTGGAAAGCCACTTGAACATGTGACATGTTTTGATGACTGGCCCTTTAAGAGGCAGACCCTAGAAGTGGACAAACCCTTTAAGAGGTGACAAATTTAGGGAATTATGTCCTTTAAGAGGTTGACCAGGGTTGTGTACAAACCCTCGAAAAAACAGCATTTTAAGTGTACTGGCCCTTTAAGAGGTGGACCTGGGAAGCTTACGGACCTTTAAAATTGGCAATACTTTAAGGTGACTGGCCTATGAAGAGGATGACCATGGAAGTGGACAGTCCTTAAAGATGCATTATTGTGTGTGGGTGGCCTTCTAAGAGACAACCCTGGGAATGGACAGACCTTTGGAAATGTCAATGTGGCTTATGAAGTGGAAAGCCACTTGAACATGTGACATGTTTTGATGACTGGCCCTTTAAGAGGCAGACCCTAGAAGTGGACAAACCCTTGAAGAGGTGACAAATTTAGGGAATTATGTCCTTTAAGAGGTTGACCAGGGTTGTGTACAAACCCTCAAAACAACAGCATTTTAAGTGTACTGGCCCTTTAAGAGGTGGACCTGGGAAGCTTACGGACCTTTAAAATTGGCAATACTTTAAGGTGACTGGCCTATGAAGAGGATGACCATGGAAGTGGACAGTCCTTAAAGATGCATTATTGTGTGTGGGTGGCCTTCTAAGAGACAACCCTGGGAATGGACAGACCTTTGGAAATGTCAATGTGGCTTATGAAGTGGAAAGCCACTTGAACATGTGACATGTTTTGCGGACTGGCCCTTTAAGAGGCAGACCCTAGAAGTGGACAAACCCTTGAAGAGGTGACAAATTTAGGGAATTATGTCCTTTAAGAGGTTGACCAGGGTTGTGTACAAACCCTTGAAACAACAGCATTTTAAGTGTACTGGCCCTTTAAGAGGTGGACCTGGGAAGCTTACAGACCTTTAAAATTGGCAATACTTTAAGGTGACTGGCCTATGAAGAGGATGACCATGGAAGTGGACAGTCCTTAAAGATGCATTATTGTGTGTGGGTGGCCTTCTAAGAGACAACCCTGGGAATGGACAGACCTTTGGAAATGTCAATGTGGCTTATGAAGTGGAAAGCCACTTGAACATGTGACATGTTTTGATGACTGGCCCTTTAAGAGGCAGACCCTAGAAGTGGACAAACCCTTGAAGAGGTGACAAATTTAGAGAATTATGTCCTTTAAGAGGTTGACCAGGGTTGTGTACAAACCCTTGAAACAACAGCATTTTAAGTGTACTGGCCCTTTAAGAGGTGGACCTGGGAAGCTTACAGACCTTTAAAATTGGCAATACTTTAAGGTGACTGGCCTATGAAGAGGATGACCATGGAAGTGGACAGTCCTTAAAGATGCATTATTGTGTGTGGGTGGCCTTCTAAGAGACAACCCTGGGAATGGACAGACCTTTGGAAATGTCAATGTGGCTTATGAAGTGGAAAGCCACTTGAACATGTGACATGTTTTGATGACTGGCCCTTTAAGAGGCAGACCCTAGAAGTGGACAAACCCTTGAAGAGGTGACAAATTTAGGGAATTATGTGCTTTAAGAGGTTGACCAGGGTTGTGTACAAACCCTCGAAACAACAGCATTTTAAGTGTACTGGCCCTTTAAGAGGTGGACCTGGGAAGCTTACAGACCTTTAAAATTGGCAATACTTTAAGGTGACTGGCCTATGAAGAGGATGACCATGGAAGTGGACAGTCCTTAAAGATGCATTATTGTGTGTGGGTGGCCTTCTAAGAGACAACCCTGGGAATGGACAGACCTTTGGAAATGTCAATGTGGCTTATGAAGTGGAAAGCCACTTGAACATGTGACATGTTTTGATGACTGGCCCTTTAAGAGGCAGACCCTAGAAGTGGACAAACCCTTGAAGAGGTGACAAATTTAGAGAATTATGTCCTTTAAGAGGTTGACCAGGGTTGTGTACAAACCCTTGAAACAACAGCATTTTAAGTGTACTGGCCCTTTAAGAGGTGGACCTGGGAAGCTTACAGACCTTTAAAATTGGCAATACTTTAAGGTGACTGGCCTATGAAGAGGATGACCATGGAAGTGGACAGTCCTTAAAGATGCATTATTGTGTGTGGGTGGCCTTCTAAGAGACAACCCTGGGAATGGACAGACCTTTGGAAATGTCAATGTGGCTTATGAAGTGGAAAGCCACTTGAACATGTGACATGTTTTGATGACTGGCCCTTTAAGAGGCAGACCCTAGAAGTGGACAAACCCTTGAAGAGGTGACAAATTTAGGGAATTATGTCCTTTAAGAGGTTGACCAGGGTTGTGTACAAACCCTCGAAACAACAGCATTTTAAGTGTACTGGCCCTTTAAGAGGTGGACCTGGGAAGCTTACGGACCTTTAAAATTGGCAATACTTTAAGGTGACTGGCCTATGAAGAGGATGACCATGGAAGTGGACAGTCCTTAAAGATGCATTATTGTGTGTGGGTGGCCATCTAAGAGACAACCCTGGGAATGGACAGACCTTTGGAAATGTCAATGTGGCTTATGAAGTGGAAAGCCACTTGAACATGTGACATGTTTTGATGACTGGCCCTTTAAGAGGCAGACCCTAGAAGTGGACAAACCCTTGAAGAGGTGACAAATTTAGGGAATTATGTCCTTTAAGAGGTTGACCAGGGTTGTGTACAAACCCTCAAAACAACAGCATTTTAAGTGTACTGGCCCTTTAAGAGGTGGACCTGGGAAGCTTACGGACCTTTAAAATTGGCAATACTTTAAGGTGACTGGCCTATGAAGAGGATGACCATGGAAGTGGACAGTCCTTAAAGATGCATTATTGTGTGTGGGTGGCCTTCTAAGAGACACCCCTGGGAATGGACAGACCTTTGGAAATGTCAATGTGGCTTATGAAGTGGAAATCCACTTGAACATGTGACATGTTTTGATGACTGGCCCTTTAAGAGGCAGACCCTAGATATGGACAAACCCTTGAAGAGGTGACAAATTTAGGGAATTATGTCCTTTAAGAGGTTGACCAGGGTTGTGTACAAACCCTTGAAACAACAGTATTTTAAGTGTACTGGCCCTTTAAGAGGTGGACCTGGGAAGCTTACAGACCTTTAAAATTGGCAATACTTTAAGGTGACTGGCCTATGAAGAGGATGACCATGGAAGTGGACAGTCCTTAAAGATGCATTATTGTGTGTGGGTGGCCTTCTAAGAGACAACCCTGGGAATGGACAGACCTTTGGAAATGTCAATGTGGCTTATGAAGTGGAAAGCCACTTGAACATGTGACATGTTTTGCGGACTGGCCCTTTAAGAGGCAGACCCTAGAAGTGGACAAACCCTTGAAGAGGTGACAAATTTAGGGAATTATGTCCTTTAAGAGGTTGACCAGGGTTGTGTACAAACCCTTGAAACAACAGCATTTTAAGTGTACTGGCCCTTTAAGAGGTGGACCTGGGAAGCTTACAGACCTTTAAAATTGGCAATACTTTAAGGTGACTGGCCTATGAAGAGGATGACCATGGAAGTGGACAGTCCTTAAAGATGCATTATTGTGTGTGGGTGGCCTTCTAAGAGACAACCCTGGGAATGGACAGACCTTTGGAAATGTCAATGTGGCTTATGAAGTGGAAAGCCACTTGAACATGTGACATGTTTTGATGACTGGCCCTTTAAGAGGCAGACCCTAGAAGTGGACAAACCCTTGAAGAGGTGACAAATTTAGGGAATTATGTCCTTTAAGAGGTTGACCAGGGTTGTGTACAAACCCTCAAAACAACAGCATTTTAAGTGTACTGGCCCTTTAAGAGGTGGACCTGGGAAGCTTACGGACCTTTAAAATTGGCAATACTTTAAGGTGACTGGCCTATGAAGAGGATGACCATGGAAGTGGACAGTCCTTAAAGATGCATTATTGTGTGTGGGTGGCCATCTAAGAGACAACCCTGGGAATGGACAGACCTTTGGAAATGTCAATGTGGCTTATGAAGTGGAAAGCCACTTGAACATGTGACATGTTTTGATGACTGGCCCTTTAAGAGGCAGACCCTAGAAGTGGACAAACCCTTGAAGAGGTGACAAATTTAGGGAATTATGTCCTTTAAGAGGTTGACCAGGGTTGTGTACAAACCCTCAAAACAACAGCATTTTAAGTGTACTGGCCCTTTAAGAGGTGGACCTGGGAAGCTTACGGACCTTTAAAATTGGCAATACTTTAAGGTGACTGGCCTATGAAGAGGATGACCATGGAAGTGGACAGTCCTTAAAGATGCATTATTGTGTGTGGGTGGCCATCTAAGAGACAACCCTGGGAATGGACAGACCTTTGGAAATGTCAATGTGGCTTATGAAGTGGAAAGCCACTTGAACATGTGACATGTTTTGATGACTGGCCCTTTAAGAGGCAGACCCTAGAAGTGGACAAACCCTTGAAGAGGTGACAAATTTAGGGAATTATGTCCTTTAAGAGGTTGACCAGGGTTGTGTACAAACCCTCAAAACAACAGCATTTTAAGTGTACTGGCCCTTTAAGAGGTGGACCTGGGAAGCTTACGGACCTTTAAAATTGGCAATACTTTAAGGTGACTGGCCTATGAAGAGGATGACCATGGAAGTGGACAGTCCTTAAAGATGCATTATTGTGTGTGGGTGGCCATCTAAGAGACAACCCTGGGAATGGACAGACCTTTGGAAATGTCAATGTGGCTTATGAAGTGGAAAGCCACTTGAACATGTGACATGTTTTGATGACTGGCCCTTTAAGAGGCAGACCCTAGAAGTGGACAAACCCTTGAAGAGGTGACAAATTTAGGGAATTATGTCCTTTAAGAGGTTGACCAGGGTTGTGTACAAACCCTCAAAACAACAGCATTTTAAGTGTACTGGCCCTTTAAGAGGTGGACCTGGGAAGCTTACGGACCTTTAAAATTGGCAATACTTTAAGGTGACTGGCCTATGAAGAGGATGACCATGGAAGTGGACAGTCCTTAAAGATGCATTATTGTGTGTGGGTGGCCTTCTAAGAGACAACCCTGGGAATGGACAGACCTTTGGAAATGTCAATGTGGCTTATGACGTGGAAAGCCACTTGAACATGTGACATGTTTTGCGGACTGGCCCTTTAAGAGGCAGACCCTAGAAGTGGACAAACCCTTGAAGAGGTGACAAATTTAGGGAATTATGTCCTTTAAGAGGTTGACCAGGGTTGTGTACAAACCCTCAAAACAACAGCATTTTAAGTGTACTGGCCCTTTAAGAGGTGGACCTGGGAAGCTTACGGACCTTAAAAATTGGCAATACTTTAAGGTGACTGGCCTATGAAGAGGATGACCATGGAAGTGGACAGTCCTTAAAGATGCATTATTGTGTGTGGGTGGCCTTCTAAGAGACAACCCTGGGAATGGACAGACCTTTGGAAATGTCAATGTGGCTTATGAAGTGGAAAGCCACTTGAACATGTGACATGTTTTGATGACTGGCCCTTTAAGAGGCAGACCCTAGAAGTGGACAAACCCTTGAAGAGGTGACAAATTTAGGGAATTATGTCCTTTAAGAGGTTGACCAGGGTTGTGTACAAACCCTTGAAACAACAGCATTTTAAGTGTACTGGCCCTTTAAGAGGTGGACCTGGGAAGCTTACAGACCTTTAAAATTGGCAATACTTTAAGGTGACTGGCCTATGAAGAGGATGACCATGGAAGTGGACAGTCCTTAAAGATGCATTATTGTGTGTGGGTGGCCTTCTAAGAGACAACCCTGGGAATGGACAGACCTTTGGAAATGTCAATGTGGCTTATGAAGTGGAAAGCCACTTGAACATGTGACATGTTTTGATGACTGGCCCTTTAAGAGGCAGACCCTAGAAGTGGACAAACCCTTGAAGAGGTGACAAATTTAGGGAATTATGTCCTTTAAGAGGTTGACCAGGGTTGTGTACAAACCCTAGAAACAACAGCATTTTAAGTGTACTGGCCCTTTAAGAGGTGGACCTGGGAAGCTTACAGACCTTTAAAATTGGCAATACTTTAAGGTGACTGGCCTATGAAGAGGATGACCATGGAAGTGGACAGTCCTTAAAGATGCATTATTGTGTGTGGGTGGCCTTCTAAGAGACAACCCTGGGAATGGACAGACCTTTGGAAATGTCAATGTGGCTTATGAAGTGGAAAGCCACTTGAACATGTGACATGTTTTGCGGACTGGCCCTTTAAGAGGCAGACCCTAGAAGTGGACAAACCCTTGAAGAGGTGACAAATTTAGGGAATTATGTCCTTTAAGAGGTTGACCAGGGTTGTGTACAAACCCTCGAAACAACAGCATTTTAAGTGTACTGGCCCTTTAAGAGGTGGACCTGGGAAGCTTACGGACCTTTAAAATTGGCAATACTTTAAGGTGACTGGCCTATGAAGAGGATGACCATGGAAGTGGACAGTCCTTAAAGATGCATTATTGTGTGTGGGTGGCCTTCTAAGAGACAACCCTGGGAATGGACAGACCTTTGGAAATGTCAATGTGGCTTATGAAGTGGAAAGCCACTTGAACATGTGACATGTTTTGCGGACTGGCCCTTTAAGAGGCAGACCCTAGAAGTGGACAAACCCTTTAAGAGGTGACAAATTTAGGGAATTATGTCCTTTAAGAGGTTGACCAGGGTTGTGTACAAACCCTCGAAAAAACAGCATTTTAAGTGTACTGGCCCTTTAAGAGGTGGACCTGGGAAGCTTACGGACCTTTAAAATTGGCAATACTTTAAGGTGACTGGCCTATGAAGAGGATGACCATGGAAGTGGACAGTCCTTAAAGATGCATTATTGTGTGTGGGTGGCCTTCTAAGAGACAACCCTGGGAATGGACAGACCTTTGGAAATGTCAATGTGGCTTATGAAGTGGAAAGCCACTTGAACATGTGACATGTTTTGATGACTGGCCCTTTAAGAGGCAGACCCTAGAAGTGGACAAACCCTTGAAGAGGTGACAAATTTAGGGAATTATGTCCTTTAAGAGGTTGACCAGGGTTGTGTACAAACCCTTGAAACAACAGCATTTTAAGTGTACTGGCCCTTTAAGAGGTGGACCTGGGAAGCTTACAGACCTTTAAAATTGGCAATACTTTAAGGTGACTGGCCTATGAAGAGGATGACCATGGAAGTGGACAGTCCTTAAAGATGCATTATTGTGTGTGGGTGGCCTTCTAAGAGACAACCCTGGGAATGGACAGACCTTTGGAAATGTCAATGTGGCTTATGAAGTGGAAAGCCACTTGAACATGTGACATGTTTTGATGACTGGCCCTTTAAGAGGCAGACCCTAGAAGTGGACAAACCCTTGAAGAGGTGACAAATTTAGGGAATTATGTCCTTTAAGAGGTTGACCAGGGTTGTGTACAAACCCTCGAAACAACAGCATTTTAAGTGTACTGGCCCTTTAAGAGGTGGACCTGGGAAGCTTACAGACCTTTAAAATTGGCAATACTTTAAGGTGACTGGCCTATGAAGAGGATGACCATGGAAGTGGACAGTCCTTAAAGATGCATTATTGTGTGTGGGTGGCCTTCTAAGAGACAACCCTGGGAATGGACAGACCTTTGGAAATGTCAATGTGGCTTATGAAGTGGAAAGCCACTTGAAAATGTGACATGTTTTGCGGACTGGCCCTTTAAGAGGCAGACCCTAGAAGTGGACAAACCCTTGAAGAGGTGACAAATTTAGGGAATTATGTCCTTTAAGAGGTTGACCAGGGTTGTGTACAAACCCTCGAAACAACAGCATTTTAAGTGTACTGGCCCTTTAAGAGGTGGACCTGGGAAGCTTACGGACCTTTAAAATTGGCAATACTTTAAGGTGACTGGCCTATGAAGAGGATGACCATGGAAGTGGACAGTCCTTAAAGATGCATTATTGTGTGTGGGTGGCCATCTAAGAGACAACCCTGGGAATGGACAGACCTTTGGAAATGTCAATGTGGCTTATGAAGTGGAAAGCCACTTGAACATGTGACATGTTTTGATGACTGGCCCTTTAAGAGGCAGACCCTAGAAGTGGACAAACCCTTTAAGAGGTGACAAATTTAGGGAATTATGTCCTTTAAGAGGTTGACCAGGGTTGTGTACAAACCCTCGAAAAAACAGCATTTTAAGTGTACTGGCCCTTTAAGAGGTGGACCTGGGAAGCTTACGGACCTTTAAAATTGGCAATACTTTAAGGTGACTGGCCTATGAAGAGGATGACCATGGAAGTGGACAGTCCTTAAAGATGCATTATTGTGTGTGGGTGGCCTTCTAAGAGACAACCCTGGGAATGGACAGACCTTTGGAAATGTCAATGTGGCTTATGAAGTGGAAAGCCACTTGAACATGTGACATGTTTTGATGACTGGCCCTTTAAGAGGCAGACCCTAGAAGTGGACAAACCCTTGAAGAGGTGACAAATTTAGGGAATTATGTCCTTTAAGAGGTTGACCAGGGTTGTGTACAAACCCTCAAAACAACAGCATTTTAAGTGTACTGGCCCTTTAAGAGGTGGACCTGGGAAGCTTACGGACCTTTAAAATTGGCAATACTTTAAGGTGACTGGCCTATGAAGAGGATGACCATGGAAGTGGACAGTCCTTAAAGATGCATTATTGTGTGTGGGTGGCCTTCTAAGAGACAACCCTGGGAATGGACAGACCTTTGGAAATGTCAATGTGGCTTATGAAGTGGAAAGCCACTTGAACATGTGACATGTTTTGCGGACTGGCCCTTTAAGAGGCAGACCCTAGAAGTGGACAAACCCTTGAAGAGGTGACAAATTTAGGGAATTATGTCCTTTAAGAGGTTGACCAGGGTTGTGTACAAACCCTTGAAACAACAGCATTTTAAGTGTACTGGCCCTTTAAGAGGTGGACCTGGGAAGCTTACAGACCTTTAAAATTGGCAATACTTTAAGGTGACTGGCCTATGAAGAGGATGACCATGGAAGTGGACAGTCCTTAAAGATGCATTATTGTGTGTGGGTGGCCTTCTAAGAGACAACCCTGGGAATGGACAGACCTTTGGAAATGTCAATGTGGCTTATGAAGTGGAAAGCCACTTGAACATGTGACATGTTTTGATGACTGGCCCTTTAAGAGGCAGACCCTAGAAGTGGACAAACCCTTGAAGAGGTGACAAATTTAGAGAATTATGTCCTTTAAGAGGTTGACCAGGGTTGTGTACAAACCCTTGAAACAACAGCATTTTAAGTGTACTGGCCCTTTAAGAGGTGGACCTGGGAAGCTTACAGACCTTTAAAATTGGCAATACTTTAAGGTGACTGGCCTATGAAGAGGATGACCATGGAAGTGGACAGTCCTTAAAGATGCATTATTGTGTGTGGGTGGCCTTCTAAGAGACAACCCTGGGAATGGACAGACCTTTGGAAATGTCAATGTGGCTTATGAAGTGGAAAGCCACTTGAACATGTGACATGTTTTGATGACTGGCCCTTTAAGAGGCAGACCCTAGAAGTGGACAAACCCTTGAAGAGGTGACAAATTTAGGGAATTATGTGCTTTAAGAGGTTGACCAGGGTTGTGTACAAACCCTCGAAACAACAGCATTTTAAGTGTACTGGCCCTTTAAGAGGTGGACCTGGGAAGCTTACAGACCTTTAAAATTGGCAATACTTTAAGGTGACTGGCCTATGAAGAGGATGACCATGGAAGTGGACAGTCCTTAAAGATGCATTATTGTGTGTGGGTGGCCTTCTAAGAGACAACCCTGGGAATGGACAGACCTTTGGAAATGTCAATGTGGCTTATGAAGTGGAAAGCCACTTGAACATGTGACATGTTTTGATGACTGGCCCTTTAAGAGGCAGACCCTAGAAGTGGACAAACCCTTGAAGAGGTGACAAATTTAGAGAATTATGTCCTTTAAGAGGTTGACCAGGGTTGTGTACAAACCCTTGAAACAACAGCATTTTAAGTGTACTGGCCCTTTAAGAGGTGGACCTGGGAAGCTTACAGACCTTTAAAATTGGCAATACTTTAAGGTGACTGGCCTATGAAGAGGATGACCATGGAAGTGGACAGTCCTTAAAGATGCATTATTGTGTGTGGGTGGCCTTCTAAGAGACAACCCTGGGAATGGACAGACCTTTGGAAATGTCAATGTGGCTTATGAAGTGGAAAGCCACTTGAACATGTGACATGTTTTGATGACTGGCCCTTTAAGAGGCAGACCCTAGAAGTGGACAAACCCTTGAAGAGGTGACAAATTTAGGGAATTATGTCCTTTAAGAGGTTGACCAGGGTTGTGTACAAACCCTCGAAACAACAGCATTTTAAGTGTACTGGCCCTTTAAGAGGTGGACCTGGGAAGCTTACGGACCTTTAAAATTGGCAATACTTTAAGGTGACTGGCCTATGAAGAGGATGACCATGGAAGTGGACAGTCCTTAAAGATGCATTATTGTGTGTGGGTGGCCATCTAAGAGACAACCCTGGGAATGGACAGACCTTTGGAAATGTCAATGTGGCTTATGAAGTGGAAAGCCACTTGAACATGTGACATGTTTTGATGACTGGCCCTTTAAGAGGCAGACCCTAGAAGTGGACAAACCCTTGAAGAGGTGACAAATTTAGGGAATTATGTCCTTTAAGAGGTTGACCAGGGTTGTGTACAAACCCTCAAAACAACAGCATTTTAAGTGTACTGGCCCTTTAAGAGGTGGACCTGGGAAGCTTACGGACCTTTAAAATTGGCAATACTTTAAGGTGACTGGCCTATGAAGAGGATGACCATGGAAGTGGACAGTCCTTAAAGATGCATTATTGTGTGTGGGTGGCCTTCTAAGAGACACCCCTGGGAATGGACAGACCTTTGGAAATGTCAATGTGGCTTATGAAGTGGAAATCCACTTGAACATGTGACATGTTTTGATGACTGGCCCTTTAAGAGGCAGACCCTAGATATGGACAAACCCTTGAAGAGGTGACAAATTTAGGGAATTATGTCCTTTAAGAGGTTGACCAGGGTTGTGTACAAACCCTTGAAACAACAGTATTTTAAGTGTACTGGCCCTTTAAGAGGTGGACCTGGGAAGCTTACAGACCTTTAAAATTGGCAATACTTTAAGGTGACTGGCCTATGAAGAGGATGACCATGGAAGTGGACAGTCCTTAAAGATGCATTATTGTGTGTGGGTGGCCTTCTAAGAGACAACCCTGGGAATGGACAGACCTTTGGAAATGTCAATGTGGCTTATGAAGTGGAAAGCCACTTGAACATGTGACATGTTTTGCGGACTGGCCCTTTAAGAGGCAGACCCTAGAAGTGGACAAACCCTTGAAGAGGTGACAAATTTAGGGAATTATGTCCTTTAAGAGGTTGACCAGGGTTGTGTACAAACCCTCGAAACAACAGCATTTTAAGTGTACTGGCCCTTTAAGAGGTGGACCTGGGAAGCTTACGGACCTGTAAAATTGGCAATACTTTAAGGTGACTGGCCTATGAAGAGGATGACCATGGAAGTGGACAGTCCTTAAAGATGCATTATTGTGTGTGGGTGGCCTTCTAAGAGACAACCCTGGGAATGGACAGACCTTTGGAAATGTCAATGTGGCTTATGAAGTGGAAAGCCACTTGAACATGTGACATGTTTTGCGGACTGGCCCTTTAAGAGGCAGACCCTAGAAGTGGACAAACCCTTTAAGAGGTGACAAATTTAGGGAATTATGTCCTTTAAGAGGTTGACCAGGGTTGTGTACAAACCCTCGAAAAAACAGCATTTTAAGTGTACTGGCCCTTTAAGAGGTGGACCTGGGAAGCTTACGGACCTTTAAAATTGGCAATACTTTAAGGTGACTGGCCTATGAAGAGGATGACCATGGAAGTGGACAGTCCTTAAAGATGCATTATTGTGTGTGGGTGGCCTTCTAAGAGACAACCCTGGGAATGGACAGACCTTTGGAAATGTCAATGTGGCTTATGAAGTGGAAAGCCACTTGAACATGTGACATGTTTTGCGGACTGGCCCTTTAAGAGGCAGACCCTAGAAGTGGACAAACCCTTGAAGAGGTGACAAATTTAGGGAATTATGTCCTTTAAGAGGTTGACCAGGGTTGTGTACAAACCCTCGAAACAACAGCATTTTAAGTGTACTGGCCCTTTAAGAGGTGGACCTGGGAAGCTTACAGACCTTTAAAATTGGCAATACTTTAAGGTGACTGGCCTATGAAGAGGATGACCATGGAAGTGGACAGTCCTTAAAGATGCATTATTGTGTGTGGGTGGCCTTCTAAGAGACAACCCTGGGAATGGACAGACCTTTGGAAATGTCAATGTGGCTTATGAAGTGGAAATCCACTTGAACATGTGACGTGTTTTGATGACTGGCCCTTTAAGAGGCAGACCCTAGATATGGACAAACCCTTGAAGAGGTGACAAATTTAGGGAATTATGTCCTTTAAGAGGTTGACCAGGGTTGTGTACAAACCCTTGAAACAACAGTATTTTAAGTGTACTGGCCCTTTAAGAGGTGGACCTGGGAAGCTTACAGACCTTTAAAATTGGCAATACTTTAAGGTGACTGGCCTATGAAGAGGATGACCATGGAAGTGGACAGTCCTTAAAGATGCATTATTGTGTGTGGGTGGCCTTCTAAGAGACAACCCTGGGAATGGACAGACCTTTGGAAATGTCAATGTGGCTTATGACGTGGAAAGCCACTTGAACATGTGACATGTTTTGCGGACTGGCCCTTTAAGAGGCAGACCCTAGAAGTGGACAAACCCTTGAAGAGGTGACAAATTTAGGGAATTATGTCCTTTAAGAGGTTGACCAGGGTTGTGTACAAACCCTCAAAACAACAGCATTTTAAGTGTACTGGCCCTTTAAGAGGTGGACCTGGGAAGCTTACGGACCTTAAAAATTGGCAATACTTTAAGGTGACTGGCCTATGAAGAGGATGACCATGGAAGTGGACAGTCCTTAAAGATGCATTATTGTGTGTGGGTGGCCTTCTAAGAGACAACCCTGGGAATGGACAGACCTTTGGAAATGTCAATGTGGCTTATGAAGTGGAAAGCCACTTGAACATGTGACATGTTTTGATGACTGGCCCTTTAAGAGGCAGACCCTAGAAGTGGACAAACCCTTGAAGAGGTGACAAATTTAGGGAATTATGTCCTTTAAGAGGTTGACCAGGGTTGTGTACAAACCCTTGAAACAACAGCATTTTAAGTGTACTGGCCCTTTAAGAGGTGGACCTGGGAAGCTTACAGACCTTTAAAATTGGCAATACTTTAAGGTGACTGGCCTATGAAGAGGATGACCATGGAAGTGGACAGTCCTTAAAGATGCATTATTGTGTGTGGGTGGCCTTCTAAGAGACAACCCTGGGAATGGACAGACCTTTGGAAATGTCAATGTGGCTTATGAAGTGGAAAGCCACTTGAACATGTGACATGTTTTGATGACTGGCCCTTTAAGAGGCAGACCCTAGAAGTGGACAAACCCTTGAAGAGGTGACAAATTTAGGGAATTATGTCCTTTAAGAGGTTGACCAGGGTTGTGTACAAACCCTTGAAACAACAGCATTTTAAGTGTACTGGCCCTTTAAGAGGTGGACCTGGGAAGCTTACAGACCTTTAAAATTGGCAATACTTTAAGGTGACTGGCCTATGAAGAGGATGACCATGGAAGTGGACAGTCCTTAAAGATGCATTATTGTGTGTGGGTGGCCTTCTAAGAGACAACCCTGGGAATGGACAGACCTTTGGAAATGTCAATGTGGCTTATGAAGTGGAAAGCCACTTGAACATGTGACATGTTTTGATGACTGGCCCTTTAAGAGGCAGACCCTAGAAGTGGACAAACCCTTGAAGAGGTGACAAATTTAGGGAATTATGTCCTTTAAGAGGTTGACCAGGGTTGTGTACAAACCCTTGAAACAACAGCATTTTAAGTGTACTGGCCCTTTAAGAGGTGGACCTGGGAAGCTTACAGACCTTTAAAATTGGCAATACTTTAAGGTGACTGGCCTATGAAGAGGATGACCATGGAAGTGGACAGTCCTTAAAGATGCATTATTGTGTGTGGGTGGCCTTCTAAGAGACAACCCTGGGAATGGACAGACCTTTGGAAATGTCAATGTGGCTTATGAAGTGGAAAGCCACTTGAACATGTGACATGTTTTGATGACTGGCCCTTTAAGAGGCAGACCCTAGAAGTGGACAAACCCTTGAAGAGGTGACAAATTTAGGGAATTATGTCCTTTAAGAGGTTGACCAGGGTTGTGTACAAACCCTCGAAACAACAGCATTTTAAGTGTACTGGCCCTTTAAGAGGTGGACCTGGGAAGCTTACAGACCTTTAAAATTGGCAATACTTTAAGGTGACTGGCCTATGAAGAGGATGACCATGGAAGTGGACAGTCCTTAAAGATGCATTATTGTGTGTGGGTGGCCTTCTAAGAGACAACCCTGGGAATGGACAGACCTTTGGAAATGTCAATGTGGCTTATGAAGTGGAAAGCCACTTGAACATGTGACATGTTTTGCGGACTGGCCCTTTAAGAGGCAGACCCTAGAAGTGGACAAACCCTTGAAGAGGTGACAAATTTAGGGAATTATGTCCTTTAAGAGGTTGACCAGGGTTGTGTACAAACCCTCGAAACAACAGCATTTTAAGTGTACTGGCCCTTTAAGAGGTGGACCTGGGAAGCTTACGGACCTTTAAAATTGGCAATACTTTAAGGTGACTGGCCTATGAAGAGGATGACCATGGAAGTGGACAGTCCTTAAAGATGCATTATTGTGTGTGGGTGGCCTTCTAAGAGACAACCCTGGGAATGGACAGACCTTTGGAAATGTCAATGTGGCTTATGAAGTGGAAAGCCACTTGAACATGTGACATGTTTTGCGGACTGGCCCTTTAAGAGGCAGACCCTAGAAGTGGACAAACCCTTTAAGAGGTGACAAATTTAGGGAATTATGTCCTTTAAGAGGTTGACCAGGGTTGTGTACAAACCCTCGAAAAAACAGCATTTTAAGTGTACTGGCCCTTTAAGAGGTGGACCTGGGAAGCTTACGGACCTTTAAAATTGGCAATACTTTAAGGTGACTGGCCTATGAAGAGGATGACCATGGAAGTGGACAGTCCTTAAAGATGCATTATTGTGTGTGGGTGGCCTTCTAAGAGACAACCCTGGGAATGGACAGACCTTTGGAAATGTCAATGTGGCTTATGAAGTGGAAAGCCACTTGAACATGTGACATGTTTTGCGGACTGGCCCTTTAAGAGGCAGACCCTAGAAGTGGACAAACCCTTGAAGAGGTGACAAATTTAGGGAATTATGTCCTTTAAGAGGTTGACCAGGGTTGTGTACAAACCCTCGAAACAACAGCATTTTAAGTGTACTGGCCCTTTAAGAGGTGGACCTGGGAAGCTTACAGACCTTTAAAATTGGCAATACTTTAAGGTGACTGGCCTATGAAGAGGATGACCATGGAAGTGGACAGTCCTTAAAGATGCATTATTGTGTGTGGGTGGCCTTCTAAGAGACAACCCTGGGAATGGACAGACCCTTGGAAATGTCAATGTGGCTTATGAAGTGGAAATCCACTTGAACATGTGACGTGTTTTGATGACTGGCCCTTTAAGAGGCAGACCCTAGATATGGACAAACCCTTGAAGAGGTGACAAATTTAGGGAATTATGTCCTTTAAGAGGTTGACCAGGGTTGTGTACAAACCCTTGAAACAACAGTATTTTAAGTGTACTGGCCCTTTAAGAGGTGGACCTGGGAAGCTTACAGACCTTTAAAATTGGCAATACTTTAAGGTGACTGGCCTATGAAGAGGATGACCATGGAAGTGGACAGTCCTTAAAGATGCATTATTGTGTGTGGGTGGCCTTCTAAGAGACAACCCTGGGAATGGACAGACCTTTGGAAATGTCAATGTGGCTTATGACGTGGAAAGCCACTTGAACATGTGACATGTTTTGCGGACTGGCCCTTTAAGAGGCAGACCCTAGAAGTGGACAAACCCTTGAAGAGGTGACAAATTTAGGGAATTATGTCCTTTAAGAGGTTGACCAGGGTTGTGTACAAACCCTCAAAACAACAGCATTTTAAGTGTACTGGCCCTTTAAGAGGTGGACCTGGGAAGCTTACGGACCTTAAAAATTGGCAATACTTTAAGGTGACTGGCCTATGAAGAGGATGACCATGGAAGTGGACAGTCCTTAAAGATGCATTATTGTGTGTGGGTGGCCTTCTAAGAGACAACCCTGGGAATGGACAGACCTTTGGAAATGTCAATGTGGCTTATGAAGTGGAAAGCCACTTGAACATGTGACATGTTTTGATGACTGGCCCTTTAAGAGGCAGACCCTAGAAGTGGACAAACCCTTGAAGAGGTGACAAATTTAGGGAATTATGTCCTTTAAGAGGTTGACCAGGGTTGTGTACAAACCCTTGAAACAACAGCATTTTAAGTGTACTGGCCCTTTAAGAGGTGGACCTGGGAAGCTTACAGACCTTTAAAATTGGCAATACTTTAAGGTGACTGGCCTATGAAGAGGATGACCATGGAAGTGGACAGTCCTTAAAGATGCATTATTGTGTGTGGGTGGCCTTCTAAGAGACAACCCTGGGAATGGACAGACCTTTGGAAATGTCAATGTGGCTTATGAAGTGGAAAGCCACTTGAACATGTGACATGTTTTGATGACTGGCCCTTTAAGAGGCAGACCCTAGAAGTGGACAAACCCTTGAAGAGGTGACAAATTTAGGGAATTATGTCCTTTAAGAGGTTGACCAGGGTTGTGTACAAACCCTTGAAACAACAGCATTTTAAGTGTACTGGCCCTTTAAGAGGTGGACCTGGGAAGCTTACAGACCTTTAAAATTGGCAATACTTTAAGGTGACTGGCCTATGAAGAGGATGACCATGGAAGTGGACAGTCCTTAAAGATGCATTATTGTGTGTGGGTGGCCTTCTAAGAGACAACCCTGGGAATGGACAGACCTTTGGAAATGTCAATGTGGCTTATGAAGTGGAAAGCCACTTGAACATGTGACATGTTTTGATGACTGGCCCTTTAAGAGGCAGACCCTAGAAGTGGACAAACCCTTGAAGAGGTGACAAATTTAGGGAATTATGTCCTTTAAGAGGTTGACCAGGGTTGTGTACAAACCCTTGAAACAACAGCATTTTAAGTGTACTGGCCCTTTAAGAGGTGGACCTGGGAAGCTTACAGACCTTTAAAATTGGCAATACTTTAAGGTGACTGGCCTATGAAGAGGATGACCATGGAAGTGGACAGTCCTTAAAGATGCATTATTGTGTGTGGGTGGCCTTCTAAGAGACAACCCTGGGAATGGACAGACCTTTGGAAATGTCAATGTGGCTTATGAAGTGGAAAGCCACTTGAACATGTGACATGTTTTGATGACTGGCCCTTTAAGAGGCAGACCCTAGAAGTGGACAAACCCTTGAAGAGGTGACAAATTTAGGGAATTATGTCCTTTAAGAGGTTGACCAGGGTTGTGTACAAACCCTTGAAACAACAGCATTTTAAGTGTACTGGCCCTTTAAGAGGTGGACCTGGGAAGCTTACAGACCTTTAAAATTGGCAATACTTTAAGGTGACTGGCCTATGAAGAGGATGACCATGGAAGTGGACAGTCCTTAAAGATGCATTATTGTGTGTGGGTGGCCTTCTAAGAGACAACCCTGGGAATGGACAGACCTTTGGAAATGTCAATGTGGCTTATGAAGTGGAAAGCCACTTGAACATGTGACATGTTTTGATGACTGGCCCTTTAAGAGGCAGACCCTAGAAGTGGACAAACCCTTGAAGAGGTGACAAATTTAGGGAATTATGTCCTTTAAGAGGTTGACCAGGGTTGTGTACAAACCCTCGAAACAACAGCATTTTAAGTGTACTGGCCCTTTAAGAGGTGGACCTGGGAAGCTTACAGACCTTTAAAATTGGCAATACTTTAAGGTGACTGGCCTATGAAGAGGATGACCATGGAAGTGGACAGTCCTTAAAGATGCATTATTGTGTGTGGGTGGCCTTCTAAGAGACAACCCTGGGAATGGACAGACCTTTGGAAATGTCAATGTGGCTTATGAAGTGGAAAGCCACTTGAACATGTGACATGTTTTGCGGACTGGCCCTTTAAGAGGCAGACCCTAGAAGTGGACAAACCCTTGAAGAGGTGACAAATTTAGGGAATTATGTCCTTTAAGAGGTTGACCAGGGTTGTGTACAAACCCTCGAAACAACAGCATTTTAAGTGTACTGGCCCTTTAAGAGGTGGACCTGGGAAGCTTACGGACCTTTAAAATTGGCAATACTTTAAGGTGACTGGCCTATGAAGAGGATGACCATGGAAGTGGACAGTCCTTAAAGATGCATTATTGTGTGTGGGTGGCCTTCTAAGAGACAACCCTGGGAATGGACAGACCTTTGGAAATGTCAATGTGGCTTATGAAGTGGAAAGCCACTTGAACATGTGACATGTTTTGCGGACTGGCCCTTTAAGAGGCAGACCCTAGAAGTGGACAAACCCTTTAAGAGGTGACAAATTTAGGGAATTATGTCCTTTAAGAGGTTGACCAGGGTTGTGTACAAACCCTCGAAAAAACAGCATTTTAAGTGTACTGGCCCTTTAAGAGGTGGACCTGGGAAGCTTACGGACCTTTAAAATTGGCAATACTTTAAGGTGACTGGCCTATGAAGAGGATGACCATGGAAGTGGACAGTCCTTAAAGATGCATTATTGTGTGTGGGTGGCCTTCTAAGAGACAACACTGGGAATGGACAGACCTTTGGAAATGTCAATGTGGCTTATGAAGTGGAAAGCCACTTGAACATGTGACATGTTTTGCGGACTGGCCCTTTAAGAGGCAGACCCTAGAAGTGGACAAACCCTTGAAGAGGTGACAAATTTAGGGAATTATGTCCTTTAAGAGGTTGACCAGGGTTGTGTACAAACCCTCGAAACAACAGCATTTTAAGTGTACTGGCCCTTTAAGAGGTGGACCTGGGAAGCTTACAGACCTTTAAAATTGGCAATACTTTAAGGTGACTGGCCTATGAAGAGGATGACCATGGAAGTGGACAGTCCTTAAAGATGCATTATTGTGTGTGGGTGGCCTTCTAAGAGACAACCCTGGGAATGGACAGACCTTTGGAAATGTCAATGTGGCTTATGAAGTGGAAATCCACTTGAACATGTGACGTGTTTTGATGACTGGCCCTTTAAGAGGCAGACCCTAGATATGGACAAACCCTTGAAGAGGTGACAAATTTAGGGAATTATGTCCTTTAAGAGGTTGACCAGGGTTGTGTACAAACCCTTGAAACAACAGTATTTTAAGTGTACTGGCCCTTTAAGAGGTGGACCTGGGAAGCTTACAGACCTTTAAAATTGGCAATACTTTAAGGTGACTGGCCTATGAAGAGGATGACCATGGAAGTGGACAGTCCTTAAAGATGCATTATTGTGTGTGGGTGGCCTTCTAAGAGACAACCCTGGGAATGGACAGACCTTTGGAAATGTCAATGTGGCTTATGACGTGGAAAGCCACTTGAACATGTGACATGTTTTGCGGACTGGCCCTTTAAGAGGCAGACCCTAGAAGTGGACAAACCCTTGAAGAGGTGACAAATTTAGGGAATTATGTCCTTTAAGAGGTTGACCAGGGTTGTGTACAAACCCTCAAAACAACAGCATTTTAAGTGTACTGGCCCTTTAAGAGGTGGACCTGGGAAGCTTACGGACCTTAAAAATTGGCAATACTTTAAGGTGACTGGCCTATGAAGAGGATGACCATGGAAGTGGACAGTCCTTAAAGATGCATTATTGTGTGTGGGTGGCCTTCTAAGAGACAACCCTGGGAATGGACAGACCTTTGGAAATGTCAATGTGGCTTATGAAGTGGAAAGCCACTTGAACATGTGACATGTTTTGATGACTGGCCCTTTAAGAGGCAGACCCTAGAAATGGACAAACCCTTGAAGAGGTGACAAATTTAGGGAATTATGTCCTTTAAGAGGTTGACCAGGGTTGTGTACAAACCCTTGAAACAACAGCATTTTAAGTGTACTGGCCCTTTAAGAGGTGGACCTGGGAAGCTTACAGACCTTTAAAATTGGCAATACTTTAAGGTGACTGGCCTATGAAGAGGATGACCATGGAAGTGGACAGTCCTTAAAGATGCATTATTGTGTGTGGGTGGCCTTCTAAGAGACAACCCTGGGAATGGACAGACCTTTGGAAATGTCAATGTGGCTTATGAAGTGGAAAGCCACTTGAACATGTGACATGTTTTGATGACTGGCCCTTTAAGAGGCAGACCCTAGAAGTGGACAAACCCTTGAAGAGGTGACAAATTTAGGGAATTATGTCCTTTAAGAGGTTGACCAGGGTTGTGTACAAACCCTCGAAACAACAGCATTTTAAGTGTACTGGCCCTTTAAGAGGTGGACCTGGGAAGCTTACAGACCTTTAAAATTGGCAATACTTTAAGGTGACTGGCCTATGAAGAGGATGACCATGGAAGTGGACAGTCCTTAAAGATGCATTATTGTGTGTGGGTGGCCTTCTAAGAGACAACCCTGGGAATGGACAGACCTTTGGAAATGTCAATGTGGCTTATGAAGTGGAAAGCCACTTGAACATGTGACATGTTTTGCGGACTGGCCCTTTAAGAGGCAGACCCTAGAAGTGGACAAACCCTTGAAGAGGTGACAAATTTAGGGAATTATGTCCTTTAAGAGGTTGACCAGGGTTGTGTACAAACCCTCGAAACAACAGCATTTTAAGTGTACTGGCCCTTTAAGAGGTGGACCTGGGAAGCTTACGGACCTTTAAAATTGGCAATACTTTAAGGTGACTGGCCTATGAAGAGGATGACCATGGAAGTGGACAGTCCTTAAAGATGCATTATTGTGTGTGGGTGGCCTTCTAAGAGACAACCCTGGGAATGGACAGACCTTTGGAAATGTCAATGTGGCTTATGAAGTGGAAATCCACTTGAACATGTGACGTGTTTTGATGACTGGCCCTTTAAGAGGCAGACCCTAGATATGGACAAACCCTTGAAGAGGTGACAAATTTAGGGAATTATGTCCTTTAAGAGGTTGACCAGGGTTGTGTACAAACCCTTGAAACAACAGTATTTTAAGTGTACTGGCCCTTTAAGAGGTGGACCTGGGAAGCTTACAGACCTTTAAAATTGGCAATACTTTAAGGTGACTGGCCTATGAAGAGGATGACCATGGAAGTGGACAGTCCTTAAAGATGCATTATTGTGTGTGGGTGGCCTTCTAAGAGACAACCCTGGGAATGGACAGACCTTTGGAAATGTCAATGTGGCTTATGACGTGGAAAGCCACTTGAACATGTGACATGTTTTGCGGACTGGCCCTTTAAGAGGCAGACCCTAGAAGTGGACAAACCCTTGAAGAGGTGACAAATTTAGGGAATTATGTCCTTTAAGAGGTTGACCAGGGTTGTGTACAAACCCTCAAAACAACAGCATTTTAAGTGTACTGGCCCTTTAAGAGGTGGACCTGGGAAGCTTACGGACCTTTAAAATTGGCAATACTTTAAGGTGACTGGCCTATGAAGAGGATGACCATGGAAGTGGACAGTCCTTAAAGATGCATTATTGTGTGTGGGTGGCCATCTAAGAGACAACCCTGGGAATGGACAGACCTTTGGAAATGTCAATGTGGCTTATGAAGTGGAAAGCCACTTGAACATGTGACATGTTTTGATGACTGGCCCTTTAAGAGGCAGACCCTAGAAGTGGACAAACCCTTGAAGAGGTGACAAATTTAGGGAATTATGTCCTTTAAGAGGTTGACCAGGGTTGTGTACAAACCCTTGAAACAACAGCATTTTAAGTGTACTGGCCCTTTAAGAGGTGGACCTGGGAAGCTTACAGACCTTTAAAATTGGCAATACTTTAAGGTGACTGGCCTATGAAGAGGATGACCATGGAAGTGGACAGTCCTTAAAGATGCATTATTGTGTGTGGGTGGCCTTCTAAGAGACAACCCTGGGAATGGACAGACCTTTGGAAATGTCAATGTGGCTTATGAAGTGGAAAGCCACTTGAACATGTGACATGTTTTGATGACTGGCCCTTTAAGAGGCAGACCCTAGAAGTGGACAAACCCTTGAAGAGGTGACAAATTTAGGGAATTATGTCCTTTAAGAGGTTGACCAGGGTTGTGTACAAACCCTCAAAACAACAGCATTTTAAGTGTACTGGCCCTTTAAGAGGTGGACCTGGGAAGCTTACGGACCTTTAAAATTGGCAATACTTTAAGGTGACTGGCCTATGAAGAGGATGACCATGGAAGTGGACAGTCCTTAAAGATGCATTATTGTGTGTGGGTGGCCATCTAAGAGACAACCCTGGGAATGGACAGACCTTTGGAAATGTCAATGTGGCTTATGAAGTGGAAAGCCACTTGAACATGTGACATGTTTTGATGACTGGCCCTTTAAGAGGCAGACCCTAGAAGTGGACAAACCCTTGAAGAGGTGACAAATTTAGGGAATTATGTCCTTTAAGAGGTTGACCAGGGTTGTGTACAAACCCTCAAAACAACAGCATTTTAAGTGTACTGGCCCTTTAAGAGGTGGACCTGGGAAGCTTACGGACCTTTAAAATTGGCAATACTTTAAGGTGACTGGCCTATGAAGAGGATGACCATGGAAGTGGACAGTCCTTAAAGATGCATTATTGTGTGTGGGTGGCCATCTAAGAGACAACCCTGGGAATGGACAGACCTTTGGAAATGTCAATGTGGCTTATGAAGTGGAAAGCCACTTGAACATGTGACATGTTTTGATGACTGGCCCTTTAAGAGGCAGACCCTAGAAGTGGACAAACCCTTGAAGAGGTGACAAATTTAGGGAATTATGTCCTTTAAGAGGTTGACCAGGGTTGTGTACAAACCCTCAAAACAACAGCATTTTAAGTGTACTGGCCCTTTAAGAGGTGGACCTGGGAAGCTTACGGACCTTTAAAATTGGCAATACTTTAAGGTGACTGGCCTATGAAGAGGATGACCATGGAAGTGGACAGTCCTTAAAGATGCATTATTGTGTGTGGGTGGCCATCTAAGAGACAACCCTGGGAATGGACAGACCTTTGGAAATGTCAATGTGGCTTATGAAGTGGAAAGCCACTTGAACATGTGACATGTTTTGATGACTGGCCCTTTAAGAGGCAGACCCTAGAAGTGGACAAACCCTTGAAGAGGTGACAAATTTAGGGAATTATGTCCTTTAAGAGGTTGACCAGGGTTGTGTACAAACCCTCAAAACAACAGCATTTTAAGTGTACTGGCCCTTTAAGAGGTGGACCTGGGAAGCTTACGGACCTTTAAAATTGGCAATACTTTAAGGTGACTGGCCTATGAAGAGGATGACCATGGAAGTGGACAGTCCTTAAAGATGCATTATTGTGTGTGGGTGGCCTTCTAAGAGACAACCCTGGGAATGGACAGACCTTTGGAAATGTCAATGTGGCTTATGACGTGGAAAGCCACTTGAACATGTGACATGTTTTGCGGACTGGCCCTTTAAGAGGCAGACCCTAGAAGTGGACAAACCCTTGAAGAGGTGACAAATTTAGGGAATTATGTCCTTTAAGAGGTTGACCAGGGTTGTGTACAAACCCTCGAAACAACAGCATTTTAAGTGTACTGGCCCTTTAAGAGGTGGACCTGGGAAGCTTACAGACCTTTAAAATTGGCAATACTTTAAGGTGACTGGCCTATGAAGAGGATGACCATGGAAGTGGACAGTCCTTAAAGATGCATTATTGTGTGTGGGTGGCCTTCTAAGAGACAACCCTGGGAATGGACAGACCTTTGGAAATGTCAATGTGGCTTATGAAGTGGAAATCCACTTGAACATGTGACGTGTTTTGATGACTGGCCCTTTAAGAGGCAGACCCTAGATATGGACAAACCCTTGAAGAGGTGACAAATTTAGGGAATTATGTCCTTTAAGAGGTTGACCAGGGTTGTGTACAAACCCTTGAAACAACAGTATTTTAAGTGTACTGGCCCTTTAAGAGGTGGACCTGGGAAGCTTACAGACCTTTAAAATTGGCAATACTTTAAGGTGACTGGCCTATGAAGAGGATGACCATGGAAGTGGACAGTCCTTAAAGATGCATTATTGTGTGTGGGTGGCCTTCTAAGAGACAACCCTGGGAATGGACAGACCTTTGGAAATGTCAATGTGGCTTATGACGTGGAAAGCCACTTGAACATGTGACATGTTTTGCGGACTGGCCCTTTAAGAGGCAGACCCTAGAAGTGGACAAACCCTTGAAGAGGTGACAAATTTAGGGAATTATGTCCTTTAAGAGGTTGACCAGGGTTGTGTACAAACCCTCAAAACAACAGCATTTTAAGTGTACTGGCCCTTTAAGAGGTGGACCTGGGAAGCTTACGGACCTTAAAAATTGGCAATACTTTAAGGTGACTGGCCTATGAAGAGGATGACCATGGAAGTGGACAGTCCTTAAAGATGCATTATTGTGTGTGGGTGGCCTTCTAAGAGACAACCCTGGGAATGGACAGACCTTTGGAAATGTCAATGTGGCTTATGAAGTGGAAAGCCACTTGAACATGTGACATGTTTTGATGACTGGCCCTTTAAGAGGCAGACCCTAGAAGTGGACAAACCCTTGAAGAGGTGACAAATTTAGGGAATTATGTCCTTTAAGAGGTTGACCAGGGTTGTGTACAAACCCTTGAAACAACAGCATTTTAAGTGTACTGGCCCTTTAAGAGGTGGACCTGGGAAGCTTACAGACCTTTAAAATTGGCAATACTTTAAGGTGACTGGCCTATGAAGAGGATGACCATGGAAGTGGACAGTCCTTAAAGATGCATTATTGTGTGTGGGTGGCCTTCTAAGAGACAACCCTGGGAATGGACAGACCTTTGGAAATGTCAATGTGGCTTATGAAGTGGAAAGCCACTTGAACATGTGACATGTTTTGATGACTGGCCCTTTAAGAGGCAGACCCTAGAAGTGGACAAACCCTTGAAGAGGTGACAAATTTAGGGAATTATGTCCTTTAAGAGGTTGACCAGGGTTGTGTACAAACCCTTGAAACAACAGCATTTTAAGTGTACTGGCCCTTTAAGAGGTGGACCTGGGAAGCTTACAGACCTTTAAAATTGGCAATACTTTAAGGTGACTGGCCTATGAAGAGGATGACCATGGAAGTGGACAGTCCTTAAAGATGCATTATTGTGTGTGGGTGGCCTTCTAAGAGACAACCCTGGGAATGGACAGACCTTTGGAAATGTCAATGTGGCTTATGAAGTGGAAAGCCACTTGAACATGTGACATGTTTTGATGACTGGCCCTTTAAGAGGCAGACCCTAGAAGTGGACAAACCCTTGAAGAGGTGACAAATTTAGGGAATTATGTCCTTTAAGAGGTTGACCAGGGTTGTGTACAAACCCTCGAAACAACAGCATTTTAAGTGTACTGGCCCTTTAAGAGGTGGACCTGGGAAGCTTACAGACCTTTAAAATTGGCAATACTTTAAGGTGACTGGCCTATGAAGAGGATGACCATGGAAGTGGACAGTCCTTAAAGATGCATTATTGTGTGTGGGTGGCCTTCTAAGAGACAACCCTGGGAATGGACAGACCTTTGGAAATGTCAATGTGGCTTATGAAGTGGAAAGCCACTTGAACATGTGACATGTTTTGATGACTGGCCCTTTAAGAGGCAGACCCTAGAAGTGGACAAACCCTTGAAGAGGTGACAAATTTAGGGAATTATGTCCTTTAAGAGGTTGACCAGGGTTGTGTACAAACCCTCGAAACAACAGCATTTTAAGTGTACTGGCCCTTTAAGAGGTGGACCTGGGAAGCTTACGGACCTTTAAAATTGGCAATACTTTAAGGTGACTGGCCTATGAAGAGGATGACCATGGAAGTGGACAGTCCTTAAAGATGCATTATTGTGTGTGGGTGGCCATCTAAGAGACAACCCTGGGAATGGACAGACCTTTGGAAATGTCAATGTGGCTTATGAAGTGGAAAGCCACTTGAACATGTGACATGTTTTGATGACTGGCCCTTTAAGAGGCAGACCCTAGAAGTGGACAAACCCTTGAAGAGGTGACAAATTTAGGGAATTATGTCCTTTAAGAGGTTGACCAGGGTTGTGTACAAACCCTCAAAACAACAGCATTTTAAGTGTACTGGCCCTTTAAGAGGTGGACCTGGGAAGCTTACGGACCTTTAAAATTGGCAATACTTTAAGGTGACTGGCCTATGAAGAGGATGACCATGGAAGTGGACAGTCCTTAAAGATGCATTATTGTGTGTGGGTGGCCTTCTAAGAGACACCCCTGGGAATGGACAGACCTTTGGAAATGTCAATGTGGCTTATGAAGTGGAAATCCACTTGAACATGTGACATGTTTTGATGACTGGCCCTTTAAGAGGCAGACCCTAGATATGGACAAACCCTTGAAGAGGTGACAAATTTAGGGAATTATGTCCTTTAAGAGGTTGACCAGGGTTGTGTACAAACCCTTGAAACAACAGTATTTTAAGTGTACTGGCCCTTTAAGAGGTGGACCTGGATAGCTTACAGACCTTTAAAATTGGCAATACTTTAAGGTGACTGGCCTATGAAGAGGATGACCATGAAAGTGGACAGTCCTTAAAGATGCATTATTGTGTGTGGGTGGCCTTCTAAGAGACAACCCTGGGAATGGACAGACCTTTGGAAATGTCAATGTGGCTTATGAAGTGGAAAGCCACTTGAACATGTGACATGTTTTGCGGACTGGCCCTTTAAGAGGCAGACCCTAGAAGTGGACAAACCCTTGAAGAGGTGACAAATTTAGGGAATTATGTCCTTTAAGAGGTTGACCAGGGTTGTGTACAAACCCTCGAAACAACAGCATTTTAAGTGTACTGGCCCTTTAAGAGGTGGACCTGGGAAGCTTACGGACCTTTAAAATTGGCAATACTTTAAGGTGACTGGCCTATGAAGAGGATGACCATGGAAGTGGACAGTCCTTAAATATGCATTATTGTGTGTGGGTGGCCTTCTAAGAGACAACCCTGGGAATGGACAGACCTTTGGAAATGTCAATGTGGCTTATGAAGTGGAAAGCCACTTGAACATGTGACATGTTTTGCGGACTGGCCCTTTAAGAGGCAGACCCTAGAAGTGGACAAACCCTTTAAGAGGTGACAAATTTAGGGAATTATGTCCTTTAAGAGGTTGACCAGGGTTGTGTACAAACCCTCGAAAAAACAGCATTTTAAGTGTACTGGCCCTTTAAGAGGTGGACCTGGGAAGCTTACGGACCTTTAAAATTGGCAATACTTTAAGGTGACTGGCCTATGAAGAGGATGACCATGGAAGTGGACAGTCCTTAAAGATGCATTATTGTGTGTGGGTGGCCTTCTAAGAGACAACCCTGGGAATGGACAGACCTTTGGAAATGTCAATGTGGCTTATGAAGTGGAAAGCCACTTGAACATGTGACATGTTTTGCGGACTGGCCCTTTAAGAGGCAGACCCTAGAAGTGGACACACCCTTGAAGAGGTGACAAATTTAGGGAATTATGTCCTTTAAGAGGTTGACCAGGGTTGTGTACAAACCCTCAAAACAACAGCATTTTAAGTGTACTGGCCCTTTAAGAGGTGGACCTGGGAAGCTTACGGACCTTTAAAATTGGCAATACTTTAAGGTGACTGGCCTATGAAGAGGATGACCATGGAAGTGGACAGTCCTTAAAGATGCATTATTGTGTGTGGGTGGCCATCTAAGAGACAACCCTGGGAATGGACAGACCTTTGGAAATGTCAATGTGGCTTATGAAGTGGAAAGCCACTTGAACATGTGACATGTTTTGATGACTGGCCCTTTAAGAGGCAGACCCTAGAAGTGGACAAACCCTTGAAGAGGTGACAAATTTAGGGAATTATGTCCTTTAAGAGGTTGACCAGGGTTGTGTACAAACCCTTGAAACAACAGCATTTTAAGTGTACTGGCCCTTTAAGAGGTGGACCTGGGAAGCTTACAGACCTTTAAAATTGGCAATACTTTAAGGTGACTGGCCTATGAAGAGGATGACCATGGAAGTGGACAGTCCTTAAAGATGCATTATTGTGTGTGGGTGGCCTTCTAAGAGACAACCCTGGGAATGGACAGACCTTTGGAAATGTCAATGTGGCTTATGAAGTGGAAAGCCACTTGAACATGTGACATGTTTTGATGACTGGCCCTTTAAGAGGCAGACCCTAGAAGTGGACAAACCCTTGAAGAGGTGACAAATTTAGGGAATTATGTCCTTTAAGAGGTTGACCAGGGTTGTGTACAAACCCTCAAAACAACAGCATTTTAAGTGTACTGGCCCTTTAAGAGGTGGACCTGGGAAGCTTACGGACCTTTAAAATTGGCAATACTTTAAGGTGACTGGCCTATGAAGAGGATGACCATGGAAGTGGACAGTCCTTAAAGATGCATTATTGTGTGTGGGTGGCCATCTAAGAGACAACCCTGGGAATGGACAGACCTTTGGAAATGTCAATGTGGCTTATGAAGTGGAAAGCCACTTGAACATGTGACATGTTTTGATGACTGGCCCTTTAAGAGGCAGACCCTAGAAGTGGACAAACCCTTGAAGAGGTGACAAATTTAGGGAATTATGTCCTTTAAGAGGTTGACCAGGGTTGTGTACAAACCCTCAAAACAACAGCATTTTAAGTGTACTGGCCCTTTAAGAGGTGGACCTGGGAAGCTTACGGACCTTTAAAATTGGCAATACTTTAAGGTGACTGGCCTATGAAGAGGATGACCATGGAAGTGGACAGTCCTTAAAGATGCATTATTGTGTGTGGGTGGCCATCTAAGAGACAACCCTGGGAATGGACAGACCTTTGGAAATGTCAATGTGGCTTATGAAGTGGAAAGCCACTTGAACATGTGACATGTTTTGATGACTGGCCCTTTAAGAGGCAGACCCTAGAAGTGGACAAACCCTTGAAGAGGTGACAAATTTAGGGAATTATGTCCTTTAAGAGGTTGACCAGGGTTGTGTACAAACCCTCAAAACAACAGCATTTTAAGTGTACTGGCCCTTTAAGAGGTGGACCTGGGAAGCTTACGGACCTTTAAAATTGGCAATACTTTAAGGTGACTGGCCTATGAAGAGGATGACCATGGAAGTGGACAGTCCTTAAAGATGCATTATTGTGTGTGGGTGGCCATCTAAGAGACAACCCTGGGAATGGACAGACCTTTGGAAATGTCAATGTGGCTTATGAAGTGGAAAGCCACTTGAACATGTGACATGTTTTGATGACTGGCCCTTTAAGAGGCAGACCCTAGAAGTGGACAAACCCTTGAAGAGGTGACAAATTTAGGGAATTATGTCCTTTAAGAGGTTGACCAGGGTTGTGTACAAACCCTCAAAACAACAGCATTTTAAGTGTACTGGCCCTTTAAGAGGTGGACCTGGGAAGCTTACGGACCTTTAAAATTGGCAATACTTTAAGGTGACTGGCCTATGAAGAGGATGACCATGGAAGTGGACAGTCCTTAAAGATGCATTATTGTGTGTGGGTGGCCTTCTAAGAGACAACCCTGGGAATGGACAGACCTTTGGAAATGTCAATGTGGCTTATGACGTGGAAAGCCACTTGAACATGTGACATGTTTTGCGGACTGGCCCTTTAAGAGGCAGACCCTAGAAGTGGACAAACCCTTGAAGAGGTGACAAATTTAGGGAATTATGTCCTTTAAGAGGTTGACCAGGGTTGTGTACAAACCCTCGAAACAACAGCATTTTAAGTGTACTGGCCCTTTAAGAGGTGGACCTGGGAAGCTTACAGACCTTTAAAATTGGCAATACTTTAAGGTGACTGGCCTATGAAGAGGATGACCATGGAAGTGGACAGTCCTTAAAGATGCATTATTGTGTGTGGGTGGCCTTCTAAGAGACAACCCTGGGAATGGACAGACCTTTGGAAATGTCAATGTGGCTTATGAAGTGGAAATCCACTTGAACATGTGACGTGTTTTGATGACTGGCCCTTTAAGAGGCAGACCCTAGATATGGACAAACCCTTGAAGAGGTGACAAATTTAGGGAATTATGTCCTTTAAGAGGTTGACCAGGGTTGTGTACAAACCCTTGAAACAACAGTATTTTAAGTGTACTGGCCCTTTAAGAGGTGGACCTGGGAAGCTTACAGACCTTTAAAATTGGCAATACTTTAAGGTGACTGGCCTATGAAGAGGATGACCATGGAAGTGGACAGTCCTTAAAGATGCATTATTGTGTGTGGGTGGCCTTCTAAGAGACAACCCTGGGAATGGACAGACCTTTGGAAATGTCAATGTGGCTTATGACGTGGAAAGCCACTTGAACATGTGACATGTTTTGCGGACTGGCCCTTTAAGAGGCAGACCCTAGAAGTGGACAAACCCTTGAAGAGGTGACAAATTTAGGGAATTATGTCCTTTAAGAGGTTGACCAGGGTTGTGTACAAACCCTTGAAACAACAGCATTTTAAGTGTACTGGCCCTTTAAGAGGTGGACCTGGGAAGCTTACAGACCTTTAAAATTGGCAATACTTTAAGGTGACTGGCCTATGAAGAGGATGACCATGGAAGTGGACAGTCCTTAAAGATGCATTATTGTGTGTGGGTGGCCTTCTAAGAGACAACCCTGGGAATGGACAGACCTTTGGAAATGTCAATGTGGCTTATGAAGTGGAAAGCCACTTGAACATGTGACATGTTTTGATGACTGGCCCTTTAAGAGGCAGACCCTAGAAGTGGACAAACCCTTGAAGAGGTGACAAATTTAGGGAATTATGTCCTTTAAGAGGTTGACCAGGGTTGTGTACAAACCCTCGAAACAACAGCATTTTAAGTGTACTGGCCCTTTAAGAGGTGGACCTGGGAAGCTTACGGACCTTTAAAATTGGCAATACTTTAAGGTGACTGGCCTATGAAGAGGATGACCATGGAAGTGGACAGTCCTTAAATATGCATTATTGTGTGTGGGTGGCCTTCTAAGAGACAACCCTGGGAATGGACAGACCTTTGGAAATGTCAATGTGGCTTATGAAGTGGAAAGCCACTTGAACATGTGACATGTTTTGCGGACTGGCCCTTTAAGAGGCAGACCCTAGAAGTGGACAAACCCTTTAAGAGGTGACAAATTTAGGGAATTATGTCCTTTAAGAGGTTGACCAGGGTTGTGTACAAACCCTCGAAAAAACAGCATTTTAAGTGTACTGGCCCTTTAAGAGGTGGACCTGGGAAGCTTACGGACCTTTAAAATTGGCAATACTTTAAGGTGACTGGCCTATGAAGAGGATGACCATGGAAGTGGACAGTCCTTAAAGATGCATTATTGTGTGTGGGTGGCCTTCTAAGAGACAACCCTGGGAATGGACAGACCTTTGGAAATGTCAATGTGGCTTATGAAGTGGAAAGCCACTTGAACATGTGACATGTTTTGCGGACTGGCCCTTTAAGAGGCAGACCCTAGAAGTGGACACACCCTTGAAGAGGTGACAAATTTAGGGAATTATGTCCTTTAAGAGGTTGACCAGGGTTGTGTACAAACCCTCAAAACAACAGCATTTTAAGTGTACTGGCCCTTTAAGAGGTGGACCTGGGAAGCTTACGGACCTTTAAAATTGGCAATACTTTAAGGTGACTGGCCTATGAAGAGGATGACCATGGAAGTGGACAGTCCTTAAAGATGCATTATTGTGTGTGGGTGGCCATCTAAGAGACAACCCTGGGAATGGACAGACCTTTGGAAATGTCAATGTGGCTTATGAAGTGGAAAGCCACTTGAACATGTGACATGTTTTGATGACTGGCCCTTTAAGAGGCAGACCCTAGAAGTGGACAAACCCTTGAAGAGGTGACAAATTTAGGGAATTATGTCCTTTAAGAGGTTGACCAGGGTTGTGTACAAACCCTTGAAACAACAGCATTTTAAGTGTACTGGCCCTTTAAGAGGTGGACCTGGGAAGCTTACAGACCTTTAAAATTGGCAATACTTTAAGGTGACTGGCCTATGAAGAGGATGACCATGGAAGTGGACAGTCCTTAAAGATGCATTATTGTGTGTGGGTGGCCTTCTAAGAGACAACCCTGGGAATGGACAGACCTTTGGAAATGTCAATGTGGCTTATGAAGTGGAAAGCCACTTGAACATGTGACATGTTTTGATGACTGGCCCTTTAAGAGGCAGACCCTAGAAGTGGACAAACCCTTGAAGAGGTGACAAATTTAGGGAATTATGTCCTTTAAGAGGTTGACCAGGGTTGTGTACAAACCCTCAAAACAACAGCATTTTAAGTGTACTGGCCCTTTAAGAGGTGGACCTGGGAAGCTTACGGACCTTTAAAATTGGCAATACTTTAAGGTGACTGGCCTATGAAGAGGATGACCATGGAAGTGGACAGTCCTTAAAGATGCATTATTGTGTGTGGGTGGCCATCTAAGAGACAACCCTGGGAATGGACAGACCTTTGGAAATGTCAATGTGGCTTATGAAGTGGAAAGCCACTTGAACATGTGACATGTTTTGATGACTGGCCCTTTAAGAGGCAGACCCTAGAAGTGGACAAACCCTTGAAGAGGTGACAAATTTAGGGAATTATGTCCTTTAAGAGGTTGACCAGGGTTGTGTACAAACCCTCAAAACAACAGCATTTTAAGTGTACTGGCCCTTTAAGAGGTGGACCTGGGAAGCTTACGGACCTTTAAAATTGGCAATACTTTAAGGTGACTGGCCTATGAAGAGGATGACCATGGAAGTGGACAGTCCTTAAAGATGCATTATTGTGTGTGGGTGGCCATCTAAGAGACAACCCTGGGAATGGACAGACCTTTGGAAATGTCAATGTGGCTTATGAAGTGGAAAGCCACTTGAACATGTGACATGTTTTGATGACTGGCCCTTTAAGAGGCAGACCCTAGAAGTGGACAAACCCTTGAAGAGGTGACAAATTTAGGGAATTATGTCCTTTAAGAGGTTGACCAGGGTTGTGTACAAACCCTCAAAACAACAGCATTTTAAGTGTACTGGCCCTTTAAGAGGTGGACCTGGGAAGCTTACGGACCTTTAAAATTGGCAATACTTTAAGGTGACTGGCCTATGAAGAGGATGACCATGGAAGTGGACAGTCCTTAAAGATGCATTATTGTGTGTGGGTGGCCATCTAAGAGACAACCCTGGGAATGGACAGACCTTTGGAAATGTCAATGTGGCTTATGAAGTGGAAAGCCACTTGAACATGTGACATGTTTTGATGACTGGCCCTTTAAGAGGCAGACCCTAGAAGTGGACAAACCCTTGAAGAGGTGACAAATTTAGGGAATTATGTCCTTTAAGAGGTTGACCAGGGTTGTGTACAAACCCTCAAAACAACAGCATTTTAAGTGTACTGGCCCTTTAAGAGGTGGACCTGGGAAGCTTACGGACCTTTAAAATTGGCAATACTTTAAGGTGACTGGCCTATGAAGAGGATGACCATGGAAGTGGACAGTCCTTAAAGATGCATTATTGTGTGTGGGTGGCCTTCTAAGAGACAACCCTGGGAATGGACAGACCTTTGGAAATGTCAATGTGGCTTATGACGTGGAAAGCCACTTGAACATGTGACATGTTTTGCGGACTGGCCCTTTAAGAGGCAGACCCTAGAAGTGGACAAACCCTTGAAGAGGTGACAAATTTAGGGAATTATGTCCTTTAAGAGGTTGACCAGGGTTGTGTACAAACCCTCGAAACAACAGCATTTTAAGTGTACTGGCCCTTTAAGAGGTGGACCTGGGAAGCTTACAGACCTTTAAAATTGGCAATACTTTAAGGTGACTGGCCTATGAAGAGGATGACCATGGAAGTGGACAGTCCTTAAAGATGCATTATTGTGTGTGGGTGGCCTTCTAAGAGACAACCCTGGGAATGGACAGACCTTTGGAAATGTCAATGTGGCTTATGAAGTGGAAATCCACTTGAACATGTGACGTGTTTTGATGACTGGCCCTTTAAGAGGCAGACCCTAGATATGGACAAACCCTTGAAGAGGTGACAAATTTAGGGAATTATGTCCTTTAAGAGGTTGACCAGGGTTGTGTACAAACCCTTGAAACAACAGTATTTTAAGTGTACTGGCCCTTTAAGAGGTGGACCTGGGAAGCTTACAGACCTTTAAAATTGGCAATACTTTAAGGTGACTGGCCTATGAAGAGGATGACCATGGAAGTGGACAGTCCTTAAAGATGCATTATTGTGTGTGGGTGGCCTTCTAAGAGACAACCCTGGGAATGGACAGACCTTTGGAAATGTCAATGTGGCTTATGACGTGGAAAGCCACTTGAACATGTGACATGTTTTGCGGACTGGCCCTTTAAGAGGCAGACCCTAGAAGTGGACAAACCCTTGAAGAGGTGACAAATTTAGGGAATTATGTCCTTTAAGAGGTTGACCAGGGTTGTGTACAAACCCTTGAAACAACAGCATTTTAAGTGTACTGGCCCTTTAAGAGGTGGACCTGGGAAGCTTACAGACCTTTAAAATTGGCAATACTTTAAGGTGACTGGCCTATGAAGAGGATGACCATGGAAGTGGACAGTCCTTAAAGATGCATTATTGTGTGTGGGTGGCCTTCTAAGAGACAACCCTGGGAATGGACAGACCTTTGGAAATGTCAATGTGGCTTATGAAGTGGAAAGCCACTTGAACATGTGACATGTTTTGATGACTGGCCCTTTAAGAGGCAGACCCTAGAAGTGGACAAACCCTTGAAGAGGTGACAAATTTAGGGAATTATGTCCTTTAAGAGGTTGACCAGGGTTGTGTACAAACCCTTGAAACAACAGCATTTTAAGTGTACTGGCCCTTTAAGAGGTGGACCTGGGAAGCTTACAGACCTTTAAAATTGGCAATACTTTAAGGTGACTGGCCTATGAAGAGGATGACCATGGAAGTGGACAGTCCTTAAAGATGCATTATTGTGTGTGGGTGGCCTTCTAAGAGACAACCCTGGGAATGGACAGACCTTTGGAAATGTCAATGTGGCTTATGAAGTGGAAAGCCACTTGAACATGTGACATGTTTTGATGACTGGCCCTTTAAGAGGCAGACCCTAGAAGTGGACAAACCCTTGAAGAGGTGACAAATTTAGGGAATTATGTCCTTTAAGAGGTTGACCAGGGTTGTGTACAAACCCTCGAAACAACAGCATTTTAAGTGTACTGGCCCTTTAAGAGGTGGACCTGGGAAGCTTACAGACCTTTAAAATTGGCAATACTTTAAGGTGACTGGCCTATGAAGAGGATGACCATGGAAGTGGACAGTCCTTAAAGATGCATTATTGTGTGTGGGTGGCCTTCTAAGAGACAACCCTGGGAATGGACAGACCTTTGGAAATGTCAATGTGGCTTATGAAGTGGAAAGCCACTTGAACATGTGACATGTTTTGATGACTGGCCCTTTAAGAGGCAGACCCTAGAAGTGGACAAACCCTTGAAGAGGTGACAAATTTAGGGAATTATGTCCTTTAAGAGGTTGACCAGGGTTGTGTACAAACCCTCGAAACAACAGCATTTTAAGTGTACTGGCCCTTTAAGAGGTGGACCTGGGAAGCTTACGGACCTTTAAAATTGGCAATACTTTAAGGTGACTGGCCTATGAAGAGGATGACCATGGAAGTGGACAGTCCTTAAAGATGCATTATTGTGTGTGGGTGGCCATCTAAGAGACAACCCTGGGAATGGACAGACCTTTGGAAATGTCAATGTGGCTTATGAAGTGGAAAGCCACTTGAACATGTGACATGTTTTGATGACTGGCCCTTTAAGAGGCAGACCCTAGAAGTGGACAAACCCTTGAAGAGGTGACAAATTTAGGGAATTATGTCCTTTAAGAGGTTGACCAGGGTTGTGTACAAACCCTCAAAACAACAGCATTTTAAGTGTACTGGCCCTTTAAGAGGTGGACCTGGGAAGCTTACGGACCTTTAAAATTGGCAATACTTTAAGGTGACTGGCCTATGAAGAGGATGACCATGGAAGTGGACAGTCCTTAAAGATGCATTATTGTGTGTGGGTGGCCTTCTAAGAGACACCCCTGGGAATGGACAGACCTTTGGAAATGTCAATGTGGCTTATGAAGTGGAAATCCACTTGAACATGTGACATGTTTTGATGACTGGCCCTTTAAGAGGCAGACCCTAGATATGGACAAACCCTTGAAGAGGTGACAAATTTAGGGAATTATGTCCTTTAAGAGGTTGACCAGGGTTGTGTACAAACCCTTGAAACAACAGTATTTTAAGTGTACTGGCCCTTTAAGAGGTGGACCTGGATAGCTTACAGACCTTTAAAATTGGCAATACTTTAAGGTGACTGGCCTATGAAGAGGATGACCATGAAAGTGGACAGTCCTTAAAGATGCATTATTGTGTGTGGGTGGCCTTCTAAGAGACAACCCTGGGAATGGACAGACCTTTGGAAATGTCAATGTGGCTTATGAAGTGGAAAGCCACTTGAACATGTGACATGTTTTGCGGACTGGCCCTTTAAGAGGCAGACCCTAGAAGTGGACAAACCCTTGAAGAGGTGACAAATTTAGGGAATTATGTCCTTTAAGAGGTTGACCAGGGTTGTGTACAAACCCTCGAAACAACAGCATTTTAAGTGTACTGGCCCTTTAAGAGGTGGACCTGGGAAGCTTACGGACCTTTAAAATTGGCAATACTTTAAGGTGACTGGCCTATGAAGAGGATGACCATGGAAGTGGACAGTCCTTAAATATGCATTATTGTGTGTGGGTGGCCTTCTAAGAGACAACCCTGGGAATGGACAGACCTTTGGAAATGTCAATGTGGCTTATGAAGTGGAAAGCCACTTGAACATGTGACATGTTTTGCGGACTGGCCCTTTAAGAGGCAGACCCTAGAAGTGGACAAACCCTTTAAGAGGTGACAAATTTAGGGAATTATGTCCTTTAAGAGGTTGACCAGGGTTGTGTACAAACCCTCGAAAAAACAGCATTTTAAGTGTACTGGCCCTTTAAGAGGTGGACCTGGGAAGCTTACGGACCTTTAAAATTGGCAATACTTTAAGGTGACTGGCCTATGAAGAGGATGACCATGGAAGTGGACAGTCCTTAAAGATGCATTATTGTGTGTGGGTGGCCTTCTAAGAGACAACCCTGGGAATGGACAGACCTTTGGAAATGTCAATGTGGCTTATGAAGTGGAAAGCCACTTGAACATGTGACATGTTTTGCGGACTGGCCCTTTAAGAGGCAGACCCTAGAAGTGGACACACCCTTGAAGAGGTGACAAATTTAGGGAATTATGTCCTTTAAGAGGTTGACCAGGGTTGTGTACAAACCCTCAAAACAACAGCATTTTAAGTGTACTGGCCCTTTAAGAGGTGGACCTGGGAAGCTTACGGACCTTTAAAATTGGCAATACTTTAAGGTGACTGGCCTATGAAGAGGATGACCATGGAAGTGGACAGTCCTTAAAGATGCATTATTGTGTGTGGGTGGCCATCTAAGAGACAACCCTGGGAATGGACAGACCTTTGGAAATGTCAATGTGGCTTATGAAGTGGAAAGCCACTTGAACATGTGACATGTTTTGATGACTGGCCCTTTAAGAGGCAGACCCTAGAAGTGGACAAACCCTTGAAGAGGTGACAAATTTAGGGAATTATGTCCTTTAAGAGGTTGACCAGGGTTGTGTACAAACCCTTGAAACAACAGCATTTTAAGTGTACTGGCCCTTTAAGAGGTGGACCTGGGAAGCTTACAGACCTTTAAAATTGGCAATACTTTAAGGTGACTGGCCTATGAAGAGGATGACCATGGAAGTGGACAGTCCTTAAAGATGCATTATTGTGTGTGGGTGGCCTTCTAAGAGACAACCCTGGGAATGGACAGACCTTTGGAAATGTCAATGTGGCTTATGAAGTGGAAAGCCACTTGAACATGTGACATGTTTTGATGACTGGCCCTTTAAGAGGCAGACCCTAGAAGTGGACAAACCCTTGAAGAGGTGACAAATTTAGGGAATTATGTCCTTTAAGAGGTTGACCAGGGTTGTGTACAAACCCTCAAAACAACAGCATTTTAAGTGTACTGGCCCTTTAAGAGGTGGACCTGGGAAGCTTACGGACCTTTAAAATTGGCAATACTTTAAGGTGACTGGCCTATGAAGAGGATGACCATGGAAGTGGACAGTCCTTAAAGATGCATTATTGTGTGTGGGTGGCCATCTAAGAGACAACCCTGGGAATGGACAGACCTTTGGAAATGTCAATGTGGCTTATGAAGTGGAAAGCCACTTGAACATGTGACATGTTTTGATGACTGGCCCTTTAAGAGGCAGACCCTAGAAGTGGACAAACCCTTGAAGAGGTGACAAATTTAGGGAATTATGTCCTTTAAGAGGTTGACCAGGGTTGTGTACAAACCCTCAAAACAACAGCATTTTAAGTGTACTGGCCCTTTAAGAGGTGGACCTGGGAAGCTTACGGACCTTTAAAATTGGCAATACTTTAAGGTGACTGGCCTATGAAGAGGATGACCATGGAAGTGGACAGTCCTTAAAGATGCATTATTGTGTGTGGGTGGCCATCTAAGAGACAACCCTGGGAATGGACAGACCTTTGGAAATGTCAATGTGGCTTATGAAGTGGAAAGCCACTTGAACATGTGACATGTTTTGATGACTGGCCCTTTAAGAGGCAGACCCTAGAAGTGGACAAACCCTTGAAGAGGTGACAAATTTAGGGAATTATGTCCTTTAAGAGGTTGACCAGGGTTGTGTACAAACCCTCAAAACAACAGCATTTTAAGTGTACTGGCCCTTTAAGAGGTGGACCTGGGAAGCTTACGGACCTTTAAAATTGGCAATACTTTAAGGTGACTGGCCTATGAAGAGGATGACCATGGAAGTGGACAGTCCTTAAAGATGCATTATTGTGTGTGGGTGGCCATCTAAGAGACAACCCTGGGAATGGACAGACCTTTGGAAATGTCAATGTGGCTTATGAAGTGGAAAGCCACTTGAACATGTGACATGTTTTGATGACTGGCCCTTTAAGAGGCAGACCCTAGAAGTGGACAAACCCTTGAAGAGGTGACAAATTTAGGGAATTATGTCCTTTAAGAGGTTGACCAGGGTTGTGTACAAACCCTCAAAACAACAGCATTTTAAGTGTACTGGCCCTTTAAGAGGTGGACCTGGGAAGCTTACGGACCTTTAAAATTGGCAATACTTTAAGGTGACTGGCCTATGAAGAGGATGACCATGGAAGTGGACAGTCCTTAAAGATGCATTATTGTGTGTGGGTGGCCTTCTAAGAGACAACCCTGGGAATGGACAGACCTTTGGAAATGTCAATGTGGCTTATGACGTGGAAAGCCACTTGAACATGTGACATGTTTTGCGGACTGGCCCTTTAAGAGGCAGACCCTAGAAGTGGACAAACCCTTGAAGAGGTGACAAATTTAGGGAATTATGTCCTTTAAGAGGTTGACCAGGGTTGTGTACAAACCCTCAAAACAACAGCATTTTAAGTGTACTGGCCCTTTAAGAGGTGGACCTGGGAAGCTTACGGACCTTAAAAATTGGCAATACTTTAAGGTGACTGGCCTATGAAGAGGATGACCATGGAAGTGGACAGTCCTTAAAGATGCATTATTGTGTGTGGGTGGCCTTCTAAGAGACAACCCTGGGAATGGACAGACCTTTGGAAATGTCAATGTGGCTTATGAAGTGGAAAGCCACTTGAACATGTGACATGTTTTGATGACTGGCCCTTTAAGAGGCAGACCCTAGAAGTGGACAAACCCTTGAAGAGGTGACAAATTTAGGGAATTATGTCCTTTAAGAGGTTGACCAGGGTTGTGTACAAACCCTTGAAACAACAGCATTTTAAGTGTACTGGCCCTTTAAGAGGTGGACCTGGGAAGCTTACAGACCTTTAAAATTGGCAATACTTTAAGGTGACTGGCCTATGAAGAGGATGACCATGGAAGTGGACAGTCCTTAAAGATGCATTATTGTGTGTGGGTGGCCTTCTAAGAGACAACCCTGGGAATGGACAGACCTTTGGAAATGTCAATGTGGCTTATGAAGTGGAAAGCCACTTGAACATGTGACATGTTTTGATGACTGGCCCTTTAAGAGGCAGACCCTAGAAGTGGACAAACCCTTGAAGAGGTGACAAATTTAGGGAATTATGTCCTTTAAGAGGTTGACCAGGGTTGTGTACAAACCCTCGAAACAACAGCATTTTAAGTGTACTGGCCCTTTAAGAGGTGGACCTGGGAAGCTTACAGACCTTTAAAATTGGCAATACTTTAAGGTGACTGGCCTATGAAGAGGATGACCATGGAAGTGGACAGTCCTTAAAGATGCATTATTGTGTGTGGGTGGCCTTCTAAGAGACAACCCTGGGAATGGACAGACCTTTGGAAATGTCAATGTGGCTTATGAAGTGGAAAGCCACTTGAACATGTGACATGTTTTGCGGACTGGCCCTTTAAGAGGCAGACCCTAGAAGTGGACAAACCCTTGAAGAGGTGACAAATTTAGGGAATTATGTCCTTTAAGAGGTTGACCAGGGTTGTGTACAAACCCTCGAAACAACAGCATTTTAAGTGTACTGGCCCTTTAAGAGGTGGACCTGGGAAGCTTACGGACCTTTAAAATTGGCAATACTTTAAGGTGACTGGCCTATGAAGAGGATGACCATGGAAGTGGACAGTCCTTAAAGATGCATTATTGTGTGTGGGTGGCCTTCTAAGAGACAACCCTGGGAATGGACAGACCTTTGGAAATGTCAATGTGGCTTATGAAGTGGAAAGCCACTTGAACATGTGACATGTTTTGCGGACTGGCCCTTTAAGAGGCAGACCCTAGAAGTGGACAAACCCTTTAAGAGGTGACAAATTTAGGGAATTATGTCCTTTAAGAGGTTGACCAGGGTTGTGTACAAACCCTCGAAAAAACAGCATTTTAAGTGTACTGGCCCTTTAAGAGGTGGACCTGGGAAGCTTACGGACCTTTAAAATTGGCAATACTTTAAGGTGACTGGCCTATGAAGAGGATGACCATGGAAGTGGACAGTCCTTAAAGATGCATTATTGTGTGTGGGTGGCCTTCTAAGAGACAACCCTGGGAATGGACAGACCTTTGGAAATGTCAATGTGGCTTATGAAGTGGAAAGCCACTTGAACATGTGACATGTTTTGATGACTGGCCCTTTAAGAGGCAGACCCTAGAAGTGGACAAACCCTTGAAGAGGTGACAAATTTAGGGAATTATGTCCTTTAAGAGGTTGACCAGGGTTGTGTACAAACCCTCGAAACAACAGCATTTTAAGTGTACTGGCCCTTTAAGAGGTGGACCTGGGAAGCTTACAGACCTTTAAAATTGGCAATACTTTAAGGTGACTGGCCTATGAAGAGGATGACCATGGAAGTGGACAGTCCTTAAAGATGCATTATTGTGTGTGGGTGGCCTTCTAAGAGACAACCCTGGGAATGGACAGACCTTTGGAAATGTCAATGTGGCTTATGAAGTGGAAAGCCACTTGAACATGTGACATGTTTTGATGACTGGCCCTTTAAGAGGCAGACCCTAGAAGTGGACAAACCCTTGAAGAGGTGACAAATTTAGGGAATTATGTCCTTTAAGAGGTTGACCAGGGTTGTGTACAAACCCTCGAAACAACAGCATTTTAAGTGTACTGGCCCTTTAAGAGGTGGACCTGGGAAGCTTACAGACCTTTAAAATTGGCAATACTTTAAGGTGACTGGCCTATGAAGAGGATGACCATGGAAGTGGACAGTCCTTAAAGATGCATTATTGTGTGTGGGTGGCCTTCTAAGAGACAACCCTGGGAATGGACAGACCTTTGGAAATGTCAATGTGGCTTATGAAGTGGAAAGCCACTTGAACATGTGACATGTTTTGCGGACTGGCCCTTTAAGAGGCAGACCCTAGAAGTGGACAAACCCTTTAAGAGGTGACAAATTTAGGGAATTATGTCCTTTAAGAGGTTGACCAGGGTTGTGTACAAACCCTCGAAAAAACAGCATTTTAAGTGTACTGGCCCTTTAAGAGGTGGACCTGGGAAGCTTACGGACCTTTAAAATTGGCAATACTTTAAGGTGACTGGCCTATGAAGAGGATGACCATGGAAGTGGACAGTCCTTAAAGATGCATTATTGTGTGTGGGTGGCCTTCTAAGAGACAACCCTGGGAATGGACAGACCTTTGGAAATGTCAATGTGGCTTATGAAGTGGAAAGCCACTTGAACATGTGACATGTTTTGATGACTGGCCCTTTAAGAGGCAGACCCTAGAAGTGGACAAACCCTTGAAGAGGTGACAAATTTAGGGAATTATGTCCTTTAAGAGGTTGACCAGGGTTGTGTACAAACCCTTGAAACAACAGCATTTTAAGTGTACTGGCCCTTTAAGAGGTGGACCTGGGAAGCTTACAGACCTTTAAAATTGGCAATACTTTAAGGTGACTGGCCTATGAAGAGGATGACCATGGAAGTGGACAGTCCTTAAAGATGCATTATTGTGTGTGGGTGGCCTTCTAAGAGACAACCCTGGGAATGGACAGACCTTTGGAAATGTCAATGTGGCTTATGAAGTGGAAAGCCACTTGAACATGTGACATGTTTTGCGGACTGGCCCTTTAAGAGGCAGACCCTAGAAGTGGACAAACCCTTTAAGAGGTGACAAATTTAGGGAATTATGTCCTTTAAGAGGTTGACCAGGGTTGTGTACAAACCCTCGAAAAAACAGCATTTTAAGTGTACTGGCCCTTTAAGAGGTGGACCTGGGAAGCTTACGGACCTTTAAAATTGGCAATACTTTAAGGTGACTGGCCTATGAAGAGGATGACCATGGAAGTGGACAGTCCTTAAAGATGCATTATTGTGTGTGGGTGGCCTTCTAAGAGACAACCCTGGGAATGGACAGACCTTTGGAAATGTCAATGTGGCTTATGAAGTGGAAAGCCACTTGAACATGTGACATGTTTTGATGACTGGCCCTTTAAGAGGCAGACCCTAGAAGTGGACAAACCCTTGAAGAGGTGACAAATTTAGGGAATTATGTCCTTTAAGAGGTTGACCAGGGTTGTGTACAAACCCTTGAAACAACAGCATTTTAAGTGTACTGGCCCTTTAAGAGGTGGACCTGGGAAGCTTACAGACCTTTAAAATTGGCAATACTTTAAGGTGACTGGCCTATGAAGAGGATGACCATGGAAGTGGACAGTCCTTAAAGATGCATTATTGTGTGTGGGTGGCCTTCTAAGAGACAACCCTGGGAATGGACAGACCTTTGGAAATGTCAATGTGGCTTATGAAGTGGAAAGCCACTTGAACATGTGACATGTTTTGATGACTGGCCCTTTAAGAGGCAGACCCTAGAAGTGGACAAACCCTTGAAGAGGTGACAAATTTAGGGAATTATGTCCTTTAAGAGGTTGACCAGGGTTGTGTACAAACCCTCGAAACAACAGCATTTTAAGTGTACTGGCCCTTTAAGAGGTGGACCTGGGAAGCTTACAGACCTTTAAAATTGGCAATACTTTAAGGTGACTGGCCTATGAAGAGGATGACCATGGAAGTGGACAGTCCTTAAAGATGCATTATTGTGTGTGGGTGGCCTTCTAAGAGACAACCCTGGGAATGGACAGACCTTTGGAAATGTCAATGTGGCTTATGAAGTGGAAAGCCACTTGAACATGTGACATGTTTTGCGGACTGGCCCTTTAAGAGGCAGACCCTAGAAGTGGACAAACCCTTTAAGAGGTGACAAATTTAGGGAATTATGTCCTTTAAGAGGTTGACCAGGGTTGTGTACAAACCCTCGAAAAAACAGCATTTTAAGTGTACTGGCCCTTTAAGAGGTGGACCTGGGAAGCTTACGGACCTTTAAAATTGGCAATACTTTAAGGTGACTGGCCTATGAAGAGGATGACCATGGAAGTGGACAGTCCTTAAAGATGCATTATTGTGTGTGGGTGGCCTTCTAAGAGACAACCCTGGGAATGGACAGACCTTTGGAAATGTCAATGTGGCTTATGAAGTGGAAAGCCACTTGAACATGTGACATGTTTTGATGACTGGCCCTTTAAGAGGCAGACCCTAGAAGTGGACAAACCCTTGAAGAGGTGACAAATTTAGGGAATTATGTCCTTTAAGAGGTTGACCAGGGTTGTGTACAAACCCTTGAAACAACAGCATTTTAAGTGTACTGGCCCTTTAAGAGGTGGACCTGGGAAGCTTACAGACCTTTAAAATTGGCAATACTTTAAGGTGACTGGCCTATGAAGAGGATGACCATGGAAGTGGACAGTCCTTAAAGATGCATTATTGTGTGTGGGTGGCCTTCTAAGAGACAACCCTGGGAATGGACAGACCTTTGGAAATGTCAATGTGGCTTATGAAGTGGAAAGCCACTTGAACATGTGACATGTTTTGATGACTGGCCCTTTAAGAGGCAGACCCTAGAAGTGGACAAACCCTTGAAGAGGTGACAAATTTAGGGAATTATGTCCTTTAAGAGGTTGACCAGGGTTGTGTACAAACCCTCAAAACAACAGCATTTTAAGTGTACTGGCCCTTTAAGAGGTGGACCTGGGAAGCTTACGGACCTTTAAAATTGGCAATACTTTAAGGTGACTGGCCTATGAAGAGGATGACCATGGAAGTGGACAGTCCTTAAAGATGCATTATTGTGTGTGGGTGGCCTTCTAAGAGACACCCCTGGGAATGGACAGACCTTTGGAAATGTCAATGTGGCTTATGAAGTGGAAATCCACTTGAACATGTGACATGTTTTGATGACTGGCCCTTTAAGAGGCAGACCCTAGATATGGACAAACCCTTGAAGAGGTGACAAATTTAGGGAATTATGTCCTTTAAGAGGTTGACCAGGGTTGTGTACAAACCCTTGAAACAACAGTATTTTAAGTGTACTGGCCCTTTAAGAGGTGGACCTGGATAGCTTACAGACCTTTAAAATTGGCAATACTTTAAGGTGACTGGCCTATGAAGAGGATGACCATGGAAGTGGACAGTCCTTAAAGATGCATTATTGTGTGTGGGTGGCCTTCTAAGAGACAACCCTGGGAATGGACAGACCTTTGGAAATGTCAATGTGGCTTATGAAGTGGAAAGCCACTTGAACATGTGACATGTTTTGCGGACTGGCCCTTTAAGAGGCAGACCCTAGAAGTGGACAAACCCTTGAAGAGGTGACAAATTTAGGGAATTATGTCCTTTAAGAGGTTGACCAGGGTTGTGTACAAACCCTCGAAACAACAGCATTTTAAGTGTACTGGCCCTTTAAGAGGTGGACCTGGGAAGCTTACGGACCTTTAAAATTGGCAATACTTTAAGGTGACTGGCCTATGAAGAGGATGACCATGGAAGTGGACAGTCCTTAAATATGCATTATTGTGTGTGGGTGGCCTTCTAAGAGACAACCCTGGGAATGGACAGACCTTTGGAAATGTCAATGTGGCTTATGAAGTGGAAAGCCACTTGAACATGTGACATGTTTTGCGGACTGGCCCTTTAAGAGGCAGACCCTAGAAGTGGACAAACCCTTTAAGAGGTGACAAATTTAGGGAATTATGTCCTTTAAGAGGTTGACCAGGGTTGTGTACAAACCCTCGAAAAAACAGCATTTTAAGTGTACTGGCCCTTTAAGAGGTGGACCTGGGAAGCTTACGGACCTTTAAAATTGGCAATACTTTAAGGTGACTGGCCTATGAAGAGGATGACCATGGAAGTGGACAGTCCTTAAAGATGCATTATTGTGTGTGGGTGGCCTTCTAAGAGACAACCCTGGGAATGGACAGACCTTTGGAAATGTCAATGTGGCTTATGAAGTGGAAAGCCACTTGAACATGTGACATGTTTTGCGGACTGGCCCTTTAAGAGGCAGACCCTAGAAGTGGACACACCCTTGAAGAGGTGACAAATTTAGGGAATTATGTCCTTTAAGAGGTTGACCAGGGTTGTGTACAAACCCTCAAAACAACAGCATTTTAAGTGTACTGGCCCTTTAAGAGGTGGACCTGGGAAGCTTACGGACCTTTAAAATTGGCAATACTTTAAGGTGACTGGCCTATGAAGAGGATGACCATGGAAGTGGACAGTCCTTAAAGATGCATTATTGTGTGTGGGTGGCCATCTAAGAGACAACCCTGGGAATGGACAGACCTTTGGAAATGTCAATGTGGCTTATGAAGTGGAAAGCCACTTGAACATGTGACATGTTTTGATGACTGGCCCTTTAAGAGGCAGACCCTAGAAGTGGACAAACCCTTGAAGAGGTGACAAATTTAGGGAATTATGTCCTTTAAGAGGTTGACCAGGGTTGTGTACAAACCCTTGAAACAACAGCATTTTAAGTGTACTGGCCCTTTAAGAGGTGGACCTGGGAAGCTTACAGACCTTTAAAATTGGCAATACTTTAAGGTGACTGGCCTATGAAGAGGATGACCATGGAAGTGGACAGTCCTTAAAGATGCATTATTGTGTGTGGGTGGCCTTCTAAGAGACAACCCTGGGAATGGACAGACCTTTGGAAATGTCAATGTGGCTTATGAAGTGGAAAGCCACTTGAACATGTGACATGTTTTGATGACTGGCCCTTTAAGAGGCAGACCCTAGAAGTGGACAAACCCTTGAAGAGGTGACAAATTTAGGGAATTATGTCCTTTAAGAGGTTGACCAGGGTTGTGTACAAACCCTCAAAACAACAGCATTTTAAGTGTACTGGCCCTTTAAGAGGTGGACCTGGGAAGCTTACGGACCTTTAAAATTGGCAATACTTTAAGGTGACTGGCCTATGAAGAGGATGACCATGGAAGTGGACAGTCCTTAAAGATGCATTATTGTGTGTGGGTGGCCATCTAAGAGACAACCCTGGGAATGGACAGACCTTTGGAAATGTCAATGTGGCTTATGAAGTGGAAAGCCACTTGAACATGTGACATGTTTTGATGACTGGCCCTTTAAGAGGCAGACCCTAGAAGTGGACAAACCCTTGAAGAGGTGACAAATTTAGGGAATTATGTCCTTTAAGAGGTTGACCAGGGTTGTGTACAAACCCTCAAAACAACAGCATTTTAAGTGTACTGGCCCTTTAAGAGGTGGACCTGGGAAGCTTACGGACCTTTAAAATTGGCAATACTTTAAGGTGACTGGCCTATGAAGAGGATGACCATGGAAGTGGACAGTCCTTAAAGATGCATTATTGTGTGTGGGTGGCCATCTAAGAGACAACCCTGGGAATGGACAGACCTTTGGAAATGTCAATGTGGCTTATGAAGTGGAAAGCCACTTGAACATGTGACATGTTTTGATGACTGGCCCTTTAAGAGGCAGACCCTAGAAGTGGACAAACCCTTGAAGAGGTGACAAATTTAGGGAATTATGTCCTTTAAGAGGTTGACCAGGGTTGTGTACAAACCCTCAAAACAACAGCATTTTAAGTGTACTGGCCCTTTAAGAGGTGGACCTGGGAAGCTTACGGACCTTTAAAATTGGCAATACTTTAAGGTGACTGGCCTATGAAGAGGATGACCATGGAAGTGGACAGTCCTTAAAGATGCATTATTGTGTGTGGGTGGCCATCTAAGAGACAACCCTGGGAATGGACAGACCTTTGGAAATGTCAATGTGGCTTATGAAGTGGAAAGCCACTTGAACATGTGACATGTTTTGATGACTGGCCCTTTAAGAGGCAGACCCTAGAAGTGGACAAACCCTTGAAGAGGTGACAAATTTAGGGAATTATGTCCTTTAAGAGGTTGACCAGGGTTGTGTACAAACCCTCAAAACAACAGCATTTTAAGTGTACTGGCCCTTTAAGAGGTGGACCTGGGAAGCTTACGGACCTTTAAAATTGGCAATACTTTAAGGTGACTGGCCTATGAAGAGGATGACCATGGAAGTGGACAGTCCTTAAAGATGCATTATTGTGTGTGGGTGGCCTTCTAAGAGACAACCCTGGGAATGGACAGACCTTTGGAAATGTCAATGTGGCTTATGAAGTGGAAAGCCACTTGAACATGTGACATGTTTTGCGGACTGGCCCTTTAAGAGGCAGACCCTAGAAGTGGACAAACCCTTGAAGAGGTGACAAATTTAGGGAATTATGTCCTTTAAGAGGTTGACCAGGGTTGTGTACAAACCCTCGAAACAACAGCATTTTAAGTGTACTGGCCCTTTAAGAGGTGGACCTGGGAAGCTTACAGACCTTTAAAATTGGCAATACTTTAAGGTGACTGGCCTATGAAGAGGATGACCATGGAAGTGGACAGTCCTTAAAGATGCATTATTGTGTGTGGGTGGCCTTCTAAGAGACAACCCTGGGAATGGACAGACCTTTGGAAATGTCAATGTGGCTTATGAAGTGGAAATCCACTTGAACATGTGACATGTTTTGATGACTGGCCCTTTAAGAGGCAGACCCTAGATATGGACAAACCCTTGAAGAGGTGACAAATTTAGGGAATTATGTCCTTTAAGAGGTTGACCAGGGTTGTGTACAAACCCTTGAAACAACAGTATTTTAAGTGTACTGGCCCTTTAAGAGGTGGACCTGGGAAGCTTACAGACCTTTAAAATTGGCAATACTTTAAGGTGACAGGCCTATGAAGAGGATGACCATGGAAGTGGACAGTCCTTAAAGATGCATTATTGTGTGTGGGTGGCCTTCTAAGAGACAACCCTGGGAATGGACAGACCTTTGGAAATGTCAATGTGGCTTATGACGTGGAAAGCCACTTGAACATGTGACATGTTTTGCGGACTGGCCCTTTAAGAGGCAGACCCTAGAAGTGGACAAACCCTTGAAGAGGTGACAAATTTAGGGAATTATGTCCTTTAAGAGGTTGACCAGGGTTGTGTACAAACCCTCAAAACAACAGCATTTTAAGTGCACTGGCCCTTTAAGAGGTGGACCTGGGAAGCTTACGGACCTTAAAAATTGGCAATACTTTAAGGTGACTGGCCTATGAAGAGGATGACCATGGAAGTGGACAGTCCTTAAAGATGCATTATTGTGTGTGGGTGGCCTTCTAAGAGACAACCCTGGGAATGGACAGACCTTTGGAAATGTCAATGTGGCTTATGAAGTGGAAAGCCACTTGAACATGTGACATGTTTTGATGACTGGCCCTTTAAGAGGCAGACCCTAGAAGTGGACAAACCCTTGAAGAGGTGACAAATTTAGGGAATTATGTCCTTTAAGAGGTTGACCAGGGTTGTGTACAAACCCTTGAAACAACAGCATTTTAAGTGTACTGGCCCTTTAAGAGGTGGACCTGGGAAGCTTACAGACCTTTAAAATTGGCAATACTTTAAGGTGACTGGCCTATGAAGAGGATGACCATGGAAGTGGACAGTCCTTAAAGATGCATTATTGTGTGTGGGTGGCCTTCTAAGAGACAACCCTGGGAATGGACAGACCTTTGGAAATGTCAATGTGGCTTATGAAGTGGAAAGCCACTTGAACATGTGACATGTTTTGATGACTGGCCCTTTAAGAGGCAGACCCTAGAAGTGGACAAACCCTTGAAGAGGTGACAAATTTAGGGAATTATGTCCTTTAAGAGGTTGACCAGGGTTGTGTACAAACCCTTGAAACAAAAGCATTTTAAGTGTACTGGCCCTTTAAGAGGTGGACCTGGGAAGCTTACAGACCTTTAAAATTGGCAATACTTTAAGGTGACTGGCCTATGAAGAGGATGACCATGGAAGTGGACAGTCCATAAAGATGCATTATTGTGTGTGGGTGGCCTACTAAGAGACAACCCTGGGAATGGACAGACCTTTGGAAATGTCAATGTGGCTTATGAAGTGGAAAGCCACTTGAACATGTGACATGTTTTGATGACTGGCCCTTTAAGAGGCAGACCCTAGAAGTGGTCAAACCCTTGAAGAGGTGACAGATTTAGGGAATTATGTCCTTTAAGAGGTTGACCAGGGTTGTGTACAAACCCTCGAAACAACAGCATTTTAAGTGTACTGGCCCTTTAAGAGGTGGACCTGGGAAGCTTACAGACCTTTAAAATTGGCAATACTTTAAGGTGACTGGCCTATGAAGAGGATGACCATGGAAGTGGACAGTCCTTAAAGATGCATTATTGTGTGTGGGTGGCCTTCTAAGAGACAACCCTGGGAATGGACAGACCTTTGGAAATGTCAATGTGGCTTATGAAGTGGAAAGCCACTTGAACATGTGACATGTTTTGATGACTGGCCCTTTAAGAGGCAGACCCTAGAAGTGGACAAACCCTTGAAGAGGTGACAAATTTAGGGAATTATGTCCTTTAAGAGGTTGACCAGGGTTGTGTACAAACCCTCGAAACAACAGCATTTTAAGTGTACTGGCCCTTTAAGAGGTGGACCTGGGAAGCTTACGGACCTTTAAAATTGGCAATACTTTAAGGTGACTGGCCTATGAAGAGGATGACCATGGAAGTGGACAGTCCTTAAAGATGCATTATTGTGTGTGGGTGGCCATCTAAGAGACAACCCTGGGAATGGACAGACCTTTGGAAATGTCAATGTGGCTTATGAAGTGGAAAGCCACTTGAACATGTGACATGTTTTGATGACTGGCCCTTTAAGAGGCAGACCCTAGAAGTGGACAAACCCTTGAAGAGGTGACAAATTTAGGGAATTATGTCCTTTAAGAGGTTGACCAGGGTTGTGTACAAACCCTTGAAACAACAGTATTTTAAGTGTACTGGCCCTATAAGAGGTGGACCTGGGAAGCTTACAGACCTTTAAAATTGGCAATACTTTAAGGTGACTGGCCTATGAAGAGGATGACCATGGAAGTGGACAGTCCTTAAAGATGCATTATTGTGTGTGGGTGGCCTTCTAAGAGACAACCCTGGGAATGGACAGACCTTTGGAAATGTCAATGTGGCTTATGAAGTGGAAAGCCACTTGAACATGTGACATGTTTTGCGGACTGGCCCTTTAAGAGGCAGACCCTAGAAGTGGACAAACCCTTGAAGAGGTGACAAATTTAGGGAATTATGTCCTTTAAGAGGTTGACCAGGGTTGTGTACAAACCCTCGAAACAACAGCATTTTAAGTGTACTGGCCCTTTAAGAGGTGGACCTGGGAAGCTTACAGACCTTTAAAATTGGCAATACTTTAAGGTGACTGGCCTATGAAGAGGATGACCATGGAAGTGGACAGTCCTTAAAGATGCATTATTGTGTGTGGGTGGCCTTCTAAGAGACAACCCTGGGAATGGACAGACCTTTGGAAATGTCAATGTGGCTTATGAAGTGGAAAGCCACTTGAACATGTGACATGTTTTGATGACTGGCCCTTTAAGAGGCAGACGCTAGAAGTGGACAAACCCTTGAAGAGGTGACAAATTTAGGGAATTATGTCCTTTAAGAGGTTGACCAGGGTTGTGTACAAACCCTTGAAACAACAGCATTTTAAGTGTACTGGCCCTTTAAGAGGTGGACCTGGGAAGCTTACGGACCTTTAAAATTGGCAATACTTTAAGGTGACTGGCCTATGAAGAGGATGACCATGGAAGTGGACAGTCCTTAAAGATGCATTATTGTGTGTGGGTGGCCATCTAAGAGACAACCCTGGGAATGGACAGACCTTTGGAAATGTCAATGTGGCTTATGAAGTGGAAAGCCACTTGAACATGTGACATGTTTTGATGACTGGCCCTTTAAGAGGCAGACCCTAGAAGTGGACAAACCCTTGAAGAGGTGACAAATTTAGGGAATTATGTCCTTTAAGAGGTTGACCAGGGTTGTGTACAAACCCTCAAAACAACAGCATTTTAAGTGTACTGGCCCTTTAAGAGGTGGACCTGGGAAGCTTACGGACCTTTAAAATAGGCAATACTTTAAGGTGACTGGCCTATGAAGAGGATGACCATGGAAGTGGACAGTCCTTAAAGATGCATTATTGTGTGTGGGTGGCCTTCTAAGAGACAACCCTGGGAATGGACAGACCTTTGGAAATGTCAATGTGGCTTATGAAGTGGAAAGCCACTTGAACATGTGACATGTTTTGATGACTGGCCCTTTAAGAGGCAGACCCTAGAAGTGGACAAACCCTTGAAGAGGTGACAAATTTAGGGAATTATGTCCTTTAAGAGGTTGACCAGGGTTGTGTACAAACCCTCAAAACAACAGCATTTTAAGTGTACTGGCCCTTTAAGAGGTGGACCTGGGAAGCTTACGGACCTTTAAAATTGGCAATACTTTAAGGTGACTGGCCTATGAAGAGGATGACCATGGAAGTGGACAGTCCTTAAAGATGCATTATTGTGTGTGGGTGGCCTTCTAAGAGACACCCCTGGGAATGGACAGACCTTTGGAAATGTCAATGTGGCTTATGAAGTGGAAATCCACTTGAACATGTGACATGTTTTGATGACTGGCCCTTTAAGAGGCAGACCCTAGATATGGACAAACCCTTGAAGAGGTGACAAATTTAGGGAATTATGTCCTTTAAGAGGTTGACCAGGGTTGTGTACAAACCCTTGAAACAACAGTATTTTAAGTGTACTGGCCCTTTAAGAGGTGGACCTGGGAAGCTTACAGACCTTTAAAATTGGCAATACTTTAAGGTGACTGGCCTATGAAGAGGATGACCATGGAAGTGGACAGTCCTTAAAGATGCATTATTGTGTGTGGGTGGCCTTCTAAGAGACAACCCTGGGAATGGACAGACCTTTGGAAATGTCAATGTGGCTTATGAAGTGGAAAGCCACTTGAACATGTGACATGTTTTGCGGACTGGCCCTTTAAGAGGCAGACCCTAGAAGTGGACAAACCCTTGAAGAGGTGACAAATTTAGGGAATTATGTCCTTTAAGAGGTTGACCAGGGTTGTGTACAAACCCTCGAAACAACAGCATTTTAAGTGTACTGGCCCTTTAAGAGGTGGACCTGGGAAGCTTACGGACCTTTAAAATTGGCAATACTTTAAGGTGACTGGCCTATGAAGAGGATGACCATGGAAGTGGACAGTCCTTAAAGATGCATTATTGTGTGTGGGTGGCCATCTAAGAGACAACCCTGGGAATGGACAGACCTTTGGAAATGTCAATGTGGCTTATGAAGTGGAAAGCCACTTGAACATGTGACATGTTTTGATGACTGGCCCTTTAAGAGGCAGACCCTAGAAGTGGACAAACCCTTGAAGAGGTGACAAATTTAGGGAATTATGTCCTTTAAGAGGTTGACCAGGGTTGTGTACAAACCCTCGAAACAACAGCATTTTAAGTGTACTGGCCCTTTAAGAGGTGGACCTGGGAAGCTTACGGACCTTTAAAATTGGCAATACTTTAAGGTGACTGGCCTATGAAGAGGATGACCATGGAAGTGGACAGTCCTTAAAGATGCATTATTGTGTGTGGGTGGCCATCTAAGAGACAACCCTGGGAATGGACAGACCTTTGGAAATGTCAATGTGGCTTATGAAGTGGAAAGCCACTTGAACATGTGACATGTTTTGATGACTGGCCCTTTAAGAGGCAGACCCTAGAAGTGGACAAACCCTTGAAGAGGTGACAAATTTAGGGAATTATGTCCTTTAAGAGGTTGACCAGGGTTGTGTACAAACCCTCGAAACAACAGCATTTTAAGTGTACTGGCCCTTTAAGAGGTGGACCTGGGAAGCTTACAGACCTTTAAAATTGGCAATACTTTAAGGTGACTGGCCTATGAAGAGGATGACCATGGAAGTGGACAGTCCTTAAAGATGCATTATTGTGTGTGGGTGGCCTTCTAAGAGACAACCCTGGGAATGGACAGACCTTTGGAAATGTCAATGTGGCTTATGAAGTGGAAAGCCACTTGAACATGTGACATGTTTTGCGGACTGGCCCTTTAAGAGGCAGACCCTAGAAGTGGACAAACCCTTGAAGAGGTGACAAATTTAGGGAATTATGTCCTTTAAGAGGTTGACCAGGGTTGTGTACAAACCCTCGAAACAACAGCATTTTAAGTGTACTGGCCCTTTAAGAGGTGGACCTGGGAAGCTTACGGACCTTTAAAATTGGCAATACTTTAAGGTGACTGGCCTATGAAGAGGATGACCATGGAAGTGGACAGTCCTTAAAGATGCATTATTGTGTGTGGGTGGCCTTCTAAGAGACAACCCTGGGAATGGACAGACCTTTGGAAATGTCAATGTGGCTTATGAAGTGGAAAGCCACTTGAACATGTGACATGTTTTGCGGACTGGCCCTTTAAGAGGCAGACCCTAGAAGTGGACAAACCCTTTAAGAGGTGACAAATTTAGGGAATTATGTCCTTTAAGAGGTTGACCAGGGTTGTGTACAAACCCTCGAAAAAACAGCATTTTAAGTGTACTGGCCCTTTAAGAGGTGGACCTGGGAAGCTTACGGACCTTTAAAATTGGCAATACTTTAAGGTGACTGGCCTATGAAGAGGATGACCATGGAAGTGGACAGTCCTTAAAGATGCATTATTGTGTGTGGGTGGCCTTCTAAGAGACAACCCTGGGAATGGACAGACCTTTGGAAATGTCAATGTGGCTTATGAAGTGGAAAGCCACTTGAACATGTGACATGTTTTGCGGACTGGCCCTTTAAGAGGCAGACCCTAGAAGTGGACACACCCTTGAAGAAGTGACAAATTTAGGGAATTATGTCCTTTAAGAGGTTGACCAGGGTTGTGTACAAACCCTCAAAACAACAGCATTTTAAGTGTACTGGCCCTTTAAGAGGTGGACCTGGGAAGCTTACGGACCTTTAAAATTGGCAATACTTTAAGGTGACTGGCCTATGAAGAGGATGACCATGGAAGTGGACAGTCCTTAAAGATGCATTATTGTGTGTGGGTGGCCATCTAAGAGACAACCCTGGGAATGGACAGACCTTTGGAAATGTCAATGTGGCTTATGAAGTGGAAAGCCACTTGAACATGTGACATGTTTTGATGACTGGCCCTTTAAGAGGCAGACCCTAGAAGTGGACAAACCCTTGAAGAGGTGACAAATTTAGGGAATTATGTCCTTTAAGAGGTTGACCAGGGTTGTGTACAAACCCTCAAAACAACAGCATTTTAAGTGTACTGGCCCTTTAAGAGGTGGACCTGGGAAGCTTACGGACCTTTAAAATTGGCAATACTTTAAGGTGACTGGCCTATGAAGAGGATGACCATGGAAGTGGACAGTCCTTAAAGATGCATTATTGTGTGTGGGTGGCCTTCTAAGAGACAACCCTGGGAATGGACAGACCTTTGGAAATGTCAATGTGGCTTATGAAGTGGAAAGCCACTTGAACATGTGACATGTTTTGCGGACTGGCCCTTTAAGAGGCAGACCCTAGATATGGACAAACCCTTGAAGAGGTGACAAATTTAGGGAATTATGTCCTTTAAGAGGTTGACCAGGGTTGTGTACAAACCCTCGAAACAACAGCATTTTAAGTGTACTGGCCCTTTAAGAGGTGGACCTGGGAAGCTTACAGACCTTTAAAATTGGCAATACTTTAAGGTGACTGGCCTATGAAGAGGATGACCATGGAAGTGGACAGTCCTTAAAGATGCATTATTGTGTGTGGGTGGCCTTCTAGGAGACAACCCTGGGAATGGACAGACCTTTGGAAATGTCAATGTGGCTTATGACGTGGAAAGCCACTTGAACATGTGACATGTTTTGCGGACTGGCCCTTTAAGAGGCAGACCCTAGAAGTGGACAAACCCTTGAAGAGGTGACAAATTTAGGGAATTATGTCCTTTAAGAGGTTGACCAGGGTTGTGTACAAACCCTCAAAACAACAGCATTTTAAGTGTACTGGCCCTTTAAGAGGTGGACCTGGGAAGCTTACGGACCTTAAAAATTGGCAATACTTTAAGGTGACTGGCCTATGAAGAGGATGACCATGGAAGTGGACAGTCCTTAAAGATGCATTATTGTGTGTGGGTGGCCTTCTAAGAGACAACCCTGGGAATGGACAGACCTTTGGAAATGTCAATGTGGCTTATGAAGTGGAAAGCCACTTGAACATGTGACATGTTTTGATGACTGGCCCTTTAAGAGGCAGACCCTAGAAGTGGACAAACCCTTGAAGAGGTGACAAATTTAGGGAATTATGTCCTTTAAGAGGTTGACCAGGGTTGTGTACAAACCCTCAAAACAACAGCATTTTAAGTGTACTGGCCCTTTAAGAGGTGGACCTGGGAAGCTTACGGACCTTTAAAATTGGCAATACTTTAAGGTGACTGGCCTATGAAGAGGATGACCATGGAAGTGGACAGTCCTTAAAGATGCATTATTGTGTGTGGGTGGCCTTCTAAGAGACACCCCTGGGAATGGACAGACCTTTGGAAATGTCAATGTGGCTTATGAAGTGGAAATCCACTTGAACATGTGACATGTTTTGATGACTGGCCCTTTAAGAGGCAGACCCTAGATATGGACAAACCCTTGAAGAGGTGACAAATTTAGGGAATTATGTCCTTTAAGAGGTTGACCAGGGTTGTGTACAAACCCTTGAAACAACAGTATTTTAAGTGTACTGGCCCTTTAAGAGGTGGACCTGGGAAGCTTACAGACCTTTAAAATTGGCAATACTTTAAGGTGACTGGCCTATGAAGAGGATGACCATGGAAGTGGACAGTCCTTAAAGATGCATTATTGTGTGTGGGTGGCCTTCTAAGAGACAACCCTGGGAATGGACAGACCTTTGGAAATGTCAATGTGGCTTATGAAGTGGAAAGCCACTTGAACATGTGACATGTTTTGCGGACTGGCCCTTTAAGAGGCAGACCCTAGAAGTGGACAAACCCTTGAAGAGGTGACAAATTTAGGGAATTATGTCCTTTAAGAGGTTGACCAGGGTTGTGTACAAACCCTCGAAACAACAGCATTTTAAGTGTACTGGCCCTTTAAGAGGTGGACCTGGGAAGCTTACGGACCTTTAAAATTGGCAATACTTTAAGGTGACTGGCCTATGAAGAGGATGACCATGGAAGTGGACAGTCCTTAAAGATGCATTATTGTGTGTGGGTGGCCATCTAAGAGACAACCCTGGGAATGGACAGACCTTTGGAAATGTCAATGTGGCTTATGAAGTGGAAAGCCACTTGAACATGTGACATGTTTTGATGACTGGCCCTTTAAGAGGCAGACCCTAGAAGTGGACAAACCCTTGAAGAGGTGACAAATTTAGGGAATTATGTCCTTTAAGAGGTTGACCAGGGTTGTGTACAAACCCTCGAAACAACAGCATTTTAAGTGTACTGGCCCTTTAAGAGGTGGACCTGGGAAGCTTACGGACCTTTAAAATTGGCAATACTTTAAGGTGACTGGCCTATGAAGAGGATGACCATGGAAGTGGACAGTCCTTAAAGATGCATTATTGTGTGTGGGTGGCCATCTAAGAGACAACCCTGGGAATGGACAGACCTTTGGAAATGTCAATGTGGCTTATGAAGTGGAAAGCCACTTGAACATGTGACATGTTTTGATGACTGGCCCTTTAAGAGGCAGACCCTAGAAGTGGACACACCCTTGAAGAAGTGACAAATTTAGGGAATTATGTCCTTTAAGAGGTTGACCAGGGTTGTGTACAAACCCTCAAAACAACAGCATTTTAAGTGTACTGGCCCTTTAAGAGGTGGACCTGGGAAGCTTACGGACCTTTAAAATTGGCAATACTTTAAGGTGACTGGCCTATGAAGAGGATGACCATGGAAGTGGACAGTCCTTAAAGATGCATTATTGTGTGTGGGTGGCCATCTAAGAGACAACCCTGGGAATGGACAGACCTTTGGAAATGTCAATGTGGCTTATGAAGTGGAAAGCCACTTGAACATGTGACATGTTTTGATGACTGGCCCTTTAAGAGGCAGACCCTAGAAGTGGACAAACCCTTGAAGAGGTGACAAATTTAGGGAATTATGTCCTTTAAGAGGTTGACCAGGGTTGTGTACAAACCCTCAAAACAACAGCATTTTAAGTGTACTGGCCCTTTAAGAGGTGGACCTGGGAAGCTTACGGACCTTTAAAATTGGCAATACTTTAAGGTGACTGGCCTATGAAGAGGATGACCATGGAAGTGGACAGTCCTTAAAGATGCATTATTGTGTGTGGGTGGCCTTCTAAGAGACAACCCTGGGAATGGACAGACCTTTGGAAATGTCAATGTGGCTTATGAAGTGGAAAGCCACTTGAACATGTGACATGTTTTGCGGACTGGCCCTTTAAGAGGCAGACCCTAGATATGGACAAACCCTTGAAGAGGTGACAAATTTAGGGAATTATGTCCTTTAAGAGGTTGACCAGGGTTGTGTACAAACCCTCGAAACAACAGCATTTTAAGTGTACTGGCCCTTTAAGAGGTGGACCTGGGAAGCTTACAGACCTTTAAAATTGGCAATACTTTAAGGTGACTGGCCTATGAAGAGGATGACCATGGAAGTGGACAGTCCTTAAAGATGCATTATTGTGTGTGGGTGGCCTTCTAGGAGACAACCCTGGGAATGGACAGACCTTTGGAAATGTCAATGTGGCTTATGACGTGGAAAGCCACTTGAACATGTGACATGTTTTGCGGACTGGCCCTTTAAGAGGCAGACCCTAGAAGTGGACAAACCCTTGAAGAGGTGACAAATTTAGGGAATTATGTCCTTTAAGAGGTTGACCAGGGTTGTGTACAAACCCTCAAAACAACAGCATTTTAAGTGTACTGGCCCTTTAAGAGGTGGACCTGGGAAGCTTACGGACCTTAAAAATTGGCAATACTTTAAGGTGACTGGCCTATGAAGAGGATGACCATGGAAGTGGACAGTCCTTAAAGATGCATTATTGTGTGTGGGTGGCCTTCTAAGAGACAACCCTGGGAATGGACAGACCTTTGGAAATGTCAATGTGGCTTATGAAGTGGAAAGCCACTTGAACATGTGACATGTTTTGATGACTGGCCCTTTAAGAGGCAGACCCTAGAAGTGGACAAACCCTTGAAGAGGTGACAAATTTAGGGAATTATGTCCTTTAAGAGGTTGACCAGGGTTGTGTACAAACCCTCAAAACAACAGCATTTTAAGTGTACTGGCCCTTTAAGAGGTGGACCTGGGAAGCTTACGGACCTTTAAAATTGGCAATACTTTAAGGTGACTGGCCTATGAAGAGGATGACCATGGAAGTGGACAGTCCTTAAAGATGCATTATTGTGTGTGGGTGGCCTTCTAAGAGACACCCCTGGGAATGGACAGACCTTTGGAAATGTCAATGTGGCTTATGAAGTGGAAATCCACTTGAACATGTGACATGTTTTGATGACTGGCCCTTTAAGAGGCAGACCCTAGATATGGACAAACCCTTGAAGAGGTGACAAATTTAGGGAATTATGTCCTTTAAGAGGTTGACCAGGGTTGTGTACAAACCCTTGAAACAACAGTATTTTAAGTGTACTGGCCCTTTAAGAGGTGGACCTGGGAAGCTTACAGACCTTTAAAATTGGCAATACTTTAAGGTGACTGGCCTATGAAGAGGATGACCATGGAAGTGGACAGTCCTTAAAGATGCATTATTGTGTGTGGGTGGCCTTCTAAGAGACAACCCTGGGAATGGACAGACCTTTGGAAATGTCAATGTGGCTTATGAAGTGGAAAGCCACTTGAACATGTGACATGTTTTGCGGACTGGCCCTTTAAGAGGCAGACCCTAGAAGTGGACAAACCCTTGAAGAGGTGACAAATTTAGGGAATTATGTCCTTTAAGAGGTTGACCAGGGTTGTGTACAAACCCTCGAAACAACAGCATTTTAAGTGTACTGGCCCTTTAAGAGGTGGACCTGGGAAGCTTACGGACCTTTAAAATTGGCAATACTTTAAGGTGACAGGCCTATGAAGAGGATGACCATGGAAGTGGACAGTCCTTAAAGATGCATTATTGTGTGTGGGTGGCCATCTAAGAGACAACCCTGGGAATGGACAGACCTTTGGAAATGTCAATGTGGCTTATGAAGTGGAAAGCCACTTGAACATGTGACATGTTTTGATGACTGGCCCTTTAAGAGGCAGACCCTAGAAGTGGACAAACCCTTGAAGAGGTGACAAATTTAGGGAATTATGTCCTTTAAGAGGTTGACCAGGGTTGTGTACAAACCCTCGAAACAACAGCATTTTAAGTGTACTGGCCCTTTAAGAGGTGGACCTGGGAAGCTTACGGACCTTTAAAATTGGCAATACTTTAAGGTGACTGGCCTATGAAGAGGATGACCATGGAAGTGGACAGTCCTTAAAGATGCATTATTGTGTGTGGGTGGCCATCTAAGAGACAACCCTGGGAATGGACAGACCTTTGGAAATGTCAATGTGGCTTATGAAGTGGAAAGCCACTTGAACATGTGACATGTTTTGATGACTGGCCCTTTAAGAGGCAGACCCTAGAAGTGGACAAACCCTTGAAGAGGTGACAAATTTAGGGAATTATGTCCTTTAAGAGGTTGACCAGGGTTGTGTACAAACCCTCGAAACAACAGCATTTTAAGTGTACTGGCCCTTTAAGAGGTGGACCTGGGAAGCTTACAGACCTTTAAAATTGGCAATACTTTAAGGTGACTGGCCTATGAAGAGGATGACCATGGAAGTGGACAGTCCTTAAAGATGCATTATTGTGTGTGGGTGGCCTTCTAAGAGACAACCCTGGGAATGGACAGACCTTTGGAAATGTCAATGTGGCTTATGAAGTGGAAAGCCACTTGAACATGTGACATGTTTTGCGGACTGGCCCTTTAAGAGGCAGACCCTAGAAGTGGACAAACCCTTGAAGAGGTGACAAATTTAGGGAATTATGTCCTTTAAGAGGTTGACCAGGGTTGTGTACAAACCCTCGAAACAACAGCATTTTAAGTGTACTGGCCCTTTAAGAGGTGGACCTGGGAAGCTTACGGACCTTTAAAATTGGCAATACTTTAAGGTGACTGGCCTATGAAGAGGATGACCATGGAAGTGGACAGTCCTTAAAGATGCATTATTGTGTGTGGGTGGCCTTCTAAGAGACAACCCTGGGAATGGACAGACCTTTGGAAATGTCAATGTGGCTTATGAAGTGGAAAGCCACTTGAACATGTGACATGTTTTGCGGACTGGCCCTTTAAGAGGCAGACCCTAGAAGTGGACACACCCTTGAAGAAGTGACAAATTTAGGGAATTATGTCCTTTAAGAGGTTGACCAGGGTTGTGTACAAACCCTCAAAACAACAGCATTTTAAGTGTACTGGCCCTTTAAGAGGTGGACCTGGGAAGCTTACGGACCTTTAAAATTGGCAATACTTTAAGGTGACTGGCCTATGAAGAGGATGACCATGGAAGTGGACAGTCCTTAAAGATGCATTATTGTGTGTGGGTGGCCATCTAAGAGACAACCCTGGGAATGGACAGACCTTTGGAAATGTCAATGTGGCTTATGAAGTGGAAAGCCACTTGAACATGTGACATGTTTTGATGACTGGCCCTTTAAGAGGCAGACCCTAGAAGTGGACAAACCCTTGAAGAGGTGACAAATTTAGGGAATTATGTCCTTTAAGAGGTTGACCAGGGTTGTGTACAAACCCTCAAAACAACAGCATTTTAAGTGTACTGGCCCTTTAAGAGGTGGACCTGGGAAGCTTACGGACCTTTAAAATTGGCAATACTTTAAGGTGACTGGCCTATGAAGAGGATGACCATGGAAGTGGACAGTCCTTAAAGATGCATTATTGTGTGTGGGTGGCCTTCTAAGAGACAACCCTGGGAATGGACAGACCTTTGGAAATGTCAATGTGGCTTATGAAGTGGAAAGCCACTTGAACATGTGACATGTTTTGCGGACTGGCCCTTTAAGAGGCAGACCCTAGATATGGACAAACCCTTGAAGAGGTGACAAATTTAGGGAATTATGTCCTTTAAGAGGTTGACCAGGGTTGTGTACAAACCCTCGAAACAACAGCATTTTAAGTGTACTGGCCCTTTAAGAGGTGGACCTGGGAAGCTTACAGACCTTTAAAATTGGCAATACTTTAAGGTGACTGGCCTATGAAGAGGATGACCATGGAAGTGGACAGTCCTTAAAGATGCATTATTGTGTGTGGGTGGCCTTCTAGGAGACAACCCTGGGAATGGACAGACCTTTGGAAATGTCAATGTGGCTTATGACGTGGAAAGCCACTTGAACATGTGACATGTTTTGCGGACTGGCCCTTTAAGAGGCAGACCCTAGAAGTGGACAAACCCTTGAAGAGGTGACAAATTTAGGGAATTATGTCCTTTAAGAGGTTGACCAGGGTTGTGTACAAACCCTTGAAACAACAGTATTTTAAGTGTACTGGCCCTTTAAGAGGTGGACCTGGGAAGCTTACAGACCTTTAAAATTGGCAATACTTTAAGGTGACTGGCCTATGAAGAGGATGACCATGGAAGTGGACAGTCCTTAAAGATGCATTATTGTGTGTGGGTGGCCTTCTAAGAGACAACCCTGGGAATGGACAGACCTTTGGAAATGTCAATGTGGCTTATGAAGTGGAAAGCCACTTGAACATGTGACATGTTTTGCGGACTGGCCCTTTAAGAGGCAGACCCTAGAAGTGGACAAACCCTTGAAGAGGTGACAAATTTAGGGAATTATGTCCTTTAAGAGGTTGACCAGGGTTGTGTACAAACCCTCGAAACAACAGCATTTTAAGTGTACTGGCCCTTTAAGAGGTGGACCTGGGAAGCTTACGGACCTTTAAAATTGGCAATACTTTAAGGTGACTGGCCTATGAAGAGGATGACCATGGAAGTGGACAGTCCTTAAAGATGCATTATTGTGTGTGGGTGGCCATCTAAGAGACAACCCTGGGAATGGACAGACCTTTGGAAATGTCAATGTGGCTTATGAAGTGGAAAGCCACTTGAACATGTGACATGTTTTGATGACTGGCCCTTTAAGAGGCAGACCCTAGAAGTGGACAAACCCTTGAAGAGGTGACAAATTTAGGGAATTATGTCCTTTAAGAGGTTGACCAGGGTTGTGTACAAACCCTCGAAACAACAGCATTTTAAGTGTACTGGCCCTTTAAGAGGTGGACCTGGGAAGCTTACAGACCTTTAAAATTGGCAATACTTTAAGGTGACTGGCCTATGAAGAGGATGACCATGGAAGTGGACAGTCCTTAAAGATGCATTATTGTGTGTGGGTGGCCTTCTAAGAGACAACCCTGGGAATGGACAGACCTTTGGAAATGTCAATGTGGCTTATGAAGTGGAAAGCCACTTGAACATGTGACATGTTTTGCGGACTGGCCCTTTAAGAGGCAGACCCTAGAAGTGGACAAACCCTTGAAGAGGTGACAAATTTAGGGAATTATGTCCTTTAAGAGGTTGACCAGGGTTGTGTACAAACCCTCGAAACAACAGCATTTTAAGTGTACTGGCCCTTTAAGAGGTGGACCTGGGAAGCTTACGGACCTTTAAAATTGGCAATACTTTAAGGTGACTGGCCTATGAAGAGGATGACCATGGAAGTGGACAGTCCTTAAAGATGCATTATTGTGTGTGGGTGGCCTTCTAAGAGACAACCCTGGGAATGGACAGACCTTTGGAAATGTCAATGTGGCTTATGAAGTGGAAAGCCACTTGAACATGTGACATGTTTTGCGGACTGGCCCTTTAAGAGGCAGACCCTAGAAGTGGACACACCCTTGAAGAAGTGACAAATTTAGGGAATTATGTCCTTTAAGAGGTTGACCAGGGTTGTGTACAAACCCTCAAAACAACAGCATTTTAAGTGTACTGGCCCTTTAAGAGGTGGACCTGGGAAGCTTACGGACCTTTAAAATTGGCAATACTTTAAGGTGACTGGCCTATGAAGAGGATGACCATGGAAGTGGACAGTCCTTAAAGATGCATTATTGTGTGTGGGTGGCCATCTAAGAGACAACCCTGGGAATGGACAGACCTTTGGAAATGTCAATGTGGCTTATGAAGTGGAAAGCCACTTGAACATGTGACATGTTTTGATGACTGGCCCTTTAAGAGGCAGACCCTAGAAGTGGACAAACCCTTGAAGAGGTGACAAATTTAGGGAATTATGTCCTTTAAGAGGTTGACCAGGGTTGTGTACAAACCCTCAAAACAACAGCATTTTAAGTGTACTGGCCCTTTAAGAGGTGGACCTGGGAAGCTTACGGACCTTTAAAATTGGCAATACTTTAAGGTGACTGGCCTATGAAGAGGATGACCATGGAAGTGGACAGTCCTTAAAGATGCATTATTGTGTGTGGGTGGCCTTCTAAGAGACAACCCTGGGAATGGACAGACCTTTGGAAATGTCAATGTGGCTTATGAAGTGGAAAGCCACTTGAACATGTGACATGTTTTGCGGACTGGCCCTTTAAGAGGCAGACCCTAGATATGGACAAACCCTTGAAGAGGTGACAAATTTAGGGAATTATGTCCTTTAAGAGGTTGACCAGGGTTGTGTACAAACCCTCGAAACAACAGCATTTTAAGTGTACTGGCCCTTTAAGAGGTGGACCTGGGAAGCTTACAGACCTTTAAAATTGGCAATACTTTAAGGTGACTGGCCTATGAAGAGGATGACCATGGAAGTGGACAGTCCTTAAAGATGCATTATTGTGTGTGGGTGGCCTTCTAGGAGACAACCCTGGGAATGGACAGACCTTTGGAAATGTCAATGTGGCTTATGACGTGGAAAGCCACTTGAACATGTGACATGTTTTGCGGACTGGCCCTTTAAGAGGCAGACCCTAGAAGTGGACAAACCCTTGAAGAGGTGACAAATTTAGGGAATTATGTCCTTTAAGAGGTTGACCAGGGTTGTGTACAAACCCTCAAAACAACAGCATTTTAAGTGTACTGGCCCTTTAAGAGGTGGACCTGGGAAGCTTACGGACCTTAAAAATTGGCAATACTTTAAGGTGACTGGCCTATGAAGAGGATGACCATGGAAGTGGACAGTCCTTAAAGATGCATTATTGTGTGTGGGTGGCCTTCTAAGAGACAACCCTGGGAATGGACAGACCTTTGGAAATGTCAATGTGGCTTATGAAGTGGAAAGCCACTTGAACATGTGACATGTTTTGATGACTGGCCCTTTAAGAGGCAGACCCTAGAAGTGGACAAACCCTTGAAGAGGTGACAAATTTAGGGAATTATGTCCTTTAAGAGGTTGACCAGGGTTGTGTACAAACCCTTGAAACAACAGCGTTTTAAGTGTACTGGCCCTTTAAGAGGTGGACCTGGGAAGCTTACAGACCTTTAAAATTGGCAATACTTTAAGGTGACTGGCCTATGAAGAGGATGACCATGGAAGTGGACAGTCCTTAAAGATGCATTATTGTGTGTGGGTGGCCTTCTAAGCGACAACCCTGGGAATGGACAGACCTTTGGAAATGTCAATGTGGCTTATGAAGTGGAAAGCCACTTGAACATGTGACATGTTTTGATGACTGGCCCTTTAAGAGGCAGACCCTAGAAGTGGACAAACCCTTGAAGAGGTGACAAATTTAGGGAATTATGTCCTTTAAGAGGTTGACCAGGGTTGTGTACAAACCCTTGAAACAACAGCATTTTAAGTGTACTGGCCCTTTAAGAGGTGGACCTGGGAAGCTTACAGACCTTTAAAATTGGCAATACTTTAAGGTGACTGGCCTATGAAGAGGATGACCATGGAAGTGGGCAGTCCTTAAAGATGCATTATTGTGTGTGGGTGGCCTTCTAAGAGACAACCCTGGGAATGGACAGACCTTTGGAAATGTCAATGTGGCTTATGACGTGGAAAGCCACTTGAACATGTGACATGTTTTGCGGACTGGCCCTTTAAGAGGCAGACCCTAGAAGTGGACAAACCCTTGAAAAGGTGACAAATTTAGGGAATTATGTCCTTTAAGAGGTTGACCAGGGTTGTGTACAAACCCTCAAAACAACAGCATTTTAAGTGTACTGGCCCTTTAAGAGGTGGACCTGGGAAGCTTACGGACCTTAAAAATTGGCAATACTTTAAGGTGACTGGCCTATGAAGAGGATGACCATGGAAGTGGACAGTCCTTAAAGATGCATTATTGTGTGTGGGTGGCCTTCTAAGAGACAACCCTGGGAATGGACAGACCTTTGGAAATGTCAATGTGGCTTATGAAGTGGAAAGCCACTTGAACATGTGACATGTTTTGATGACTGGCCCTTTAAGAGGCAGACCCTAGAAGTGGACAAACCCTTGAAGAGGTGACAAATTTAGGGAATTATGTCCTTTAAGAGGTTGACCAGGGTTGTGTACAAACCCTTGAAACAACAGCATTTTAAGTGTACTGGCCCTTTAAGAGGTGGACCTGGGAAGCTTACAGACCTTTAAAATTGGCAATACTTTAAGGTGACTGGCCTATGAAGAGGATGACCATGGAAGTGGACAGTCCTTAAAGATGCATTATTGTGTGTGGGTGGCCTTCTAAGAGACAACCCTGGGAATGGACAGACCTTTGGAAATGTCAATGTGGCTTATGAAGTGGAAAGCCACTTGAACATGTGACATGTTTTGATGACTGGCCCTTTAAGAGGCAGACCCTAGAAGTGGACAAACCCTTGAAGAGGTGACAAATTTAGGGAATTATGTCCTTTAAGAGGTTGACCAGGGTTGTGTAGAAACCCTTGAAACAACAGCATTTTAAGTGTACTGGCCCTTTAAGAGGTGGACCTGGGAAGCTTACAGACCTTTAAAATTGGCAATACTTTAAGGTGACTGGCCTATGAAGAGGATGACCATGGAAGTGGACAGTCCTTAAAGATGCATTATTGTGTGTGGGTGGCCTTCTAAGAGACAACCCTGGGAATGGACAGACCTTTGGAAATGTCAATGTGGCTTATGAAGTGGAAAGCCACTTGAACATGTGACATGTTTTGATGACTGGCCCTTTAAGAGACAGACCCTAGAAGTGGACAAACCCTTGAAGAGGTGACAAATTTAGGGAATTATGTCCTTTAAGAGGTTGACCAGGGTTGTGTACAAACCCTTGAAACAACAGCATTTTAAGTGTACTGGCCCTTTAAGAGGTGGACCTGGGAAGCTTACAGACCTTTAAAATTGGCAATACTTTAAGGTGACTGGCCTATGAAGAGGATGACCATGGAAGTGGACAGTCCTTAAAGATGCATTATTGTGTGTGGGTGGCCTTCTAAGAGACAACCCTGGGAATGGACAGACCTTTGGAAATGTCAATGTGGCTTATGAAGTGGAAAGCCACTTGAACATGTGACATGTTTTGATGACTGGCCCTTTAAGAGGCAGACCCTAGAAGTGGACAAACCCTTGAAGAGGTGACAAATTTAGGGAATTATGTCCTTTAAGAGGTTGACCAGGGTTGTGTACAAACCCTTGAAACAACAGCATTTTAAGTGTACTGGCCCTTTAAGAGGTGGACCTGGGAAGCTTACAGACCTTTAAAATTGGCAATACTTTAAGGTGACTGGCCTATGAAGAGGATGACCATGGAAGTGGACAGTCCTTAAAGATGCATTATTGTGTGTGGGTGGCCTTCTAAGAGACAACCCTGGGAATGGACAGACCTTTGGAAATGTCAATGTGGCTTATGAAGTGGAAAGCCACTTGAACATGTGACATGTTTTGATGACTGGCCCTTTAAGAGGCAGACCCTAGAAGTGGACAAACCCTTGAAGAGGTGACAAATTTAGGGAATTATGTCCTTTAAGAGGTTGACCAGGGTTGTGTACAAACCCTCGAAACAACAGCATTTTAAGTGTACTGGCCCTTTAAGAGGTGGACCTGGGAAGCTTACAGACCTTTAAAATTGGCAATACTTTAAGGTGACTGGCCTATGAAGAGGATGACCATGGAAGTGGACAGTCCTTAAAGATGCATTATTGTGTGTGGGTGGCCTTCTAAGAGACAACCCTGGGAATGGACAGACCTTTGGAAATGTCCATGTGGCTTATGAAGTGGAAAGCCACTTGAACATGTGACATGTTTTGATGACTGGCCCTTTAAGAGGCAGACCCTAGAAGTGGACAAACCCTTGAAGAGGTGACAAATTTAGGGAATTATGTCCTTTAAGAGGTTGACCAGGGTTGTGTACAAACCCTCGAAACAACAGCATTTTAAGTGTACTGGCCCTTTAAGAGGTGGACCTGGGAAGCTTACGGACCTTTAAAATTGGCAATACTTTAAGGTGACTGGCCTATGAAGAGGATGACCATGGAAGTGGACAGTCCTTAAAGATGCATTATTGTGTGTGGGTGGCCATCTAAGAGACAACCCTGGGAATGGACAGACCTTTGGAAATGTCCATGTGGCTTATGAAGTGGAAAGCGACTTGAACATGTGACATGTTTTGATGACTGGCCCTTTAAGAGGCAGACCCTAGAAGTGGACAAACCCTTGAAGAGGTGACAAATTTAGGGAATTATGTCCTTTAAGAGGTTGACCAGGGTTGTGTACAAACCCTCAAAACAACAGCATTTTAAGTGTACTGGCCCTTTAAGAGGTGGACCTGGGAAGCTTACGGACCTTTAAAATTGGCAATACTTTAAGGTGACTGGCCTATGAAGAGGATGACCATGGAAGTGGACAGTCCTTAAAGATGCATTATTGTGTGTGGGTGGCCTTCTAAGAGACACCCCTGGGAATGGACAGACCTTTGGAAATGTCAATGTGGCTTATGAAGTGGAAATCCACTTGAACATGTGACATGTTTTGATGACTGGCCCTTTAAGAGGCAGACCCTAGATATGGACAAACCCTTGAAGAGGTGACAAATTTAGGGAATTATGTCCTTTAAGAGGTTGACCAGGGTTGTGTACAAACCCTTGAAACAACAGTATTTTAAGTGTACTGGCCCTTTAAGAGGTGGACCTGGGAAGCTTACAGACCTTTAAAATTGGCAATACTTTAAGGTGACTGGCCTATGAAGAGGATGACCATGGAAGTGGACAGTCCTTAAAGATGCATTATTGTGTGTGGGTGGCCTTCTAAGAGACAACCCTGGGAATGGACAGACCTTTGGAAATGTCAATGTGGCTTATGAAGTGGAAAGCCACTTGAACATGTGACATGTTTTGCGGACTGGCCCTTTAAGAGGCAGACCCTAGAAGTGGACAAACCCTTGAAGAGGTGACAAATTTAGGGAATTATGTCCTTTAAGAGGTTGACCAGGGTTGTGTACAAACCCTCGAAACAACAGCATTTTAAGTGTACTGGCCCTTTAAGAGGTGGACCTGGGAAGCTTACGGACCTTTAAAATTGGCAATACTTTAAGGTGACTGGCCTATGAAGAGGATGACCATGGAAGTGGACAGTCCTTAAAGATGCATTATTGTGTGTGGGTGGCCTTCTAAGAGACAACCCTGGGAATGGACAGACCTTTGGAAATGTCAATGTGGCTTATGAAGTGGAAAGCCACTTGAACATGTGACATGTTTTGCGGACTGGCCCTTTAAGAGGCAGACCCTAGAAGTGGACAAACCCTTTAAGAGGTGACAAATTTAGGGAATTATGTCCTTTAAGAGGTTGACCAGGGTTGTGTACAAACCCTCGAAAAAACAGCATTTTAAGTGTACTGGCCCTTTAAGAGGTGGACCTGGGAAGCTTACGGACCTTTAAAATTGGCAATACTTTAAGGTGACTGGCCTATGAAGAGGATGACCATGGAAGTGGACAGTCCTTAAAGATGCATTATTGTGTGTGGGTGGCCTTCTAAGAGACAACCCTGGGAATGGACAGACCTTTGGAAATGTCAATGTGGCTTATGAAGTGGAAAGCCACTTGAACATGTGACATGTTTTGCGGACTGGCCCTTTAAGAGGCAGACCCTAGAAGTGGACAAACCCTTGAAGAGGTGACAAATTTAGGGAATTATGTCCTTTAAGAGGTTGACCAGGGTTGTGTACAAACCCTCGAAACAACAGCATTTTAAGTGTACTGGCCCTTTAAGAGGTGGACCTGGGAAGCTTACAGACCTTTAAAATTGGCAATACTTTAAGGTGACTGGCCTATGAAGAGGATGACCATGGAAGTGGACAGTCCTTAAAGATGCATTATTGTGTGTGGGTGGCCTTCTAAGAGACAACCCTGGGAATGGACAGACCTTTGGAAATGTCAATGTGGCTTATGAAGTGGAAATCCACTTGAACATGTGACGTGTTTTGATGACTGGCCCTTTAAGAGGCAGACCCTAGATATGGACAAACCCTTGAAGAGGTGACAAATTTAGGGAATTATGTCCTTTAAGAGGTTGACCAGGGTTGTGTACAAACCCTTGAAACAACAGTATTTTAAGTGTACTGGCCCTTTAAGAGGTGGACCTGGGAAGCTTACAGACCTTTAAAATTGGCAATACTTTAAGGTGACTGGCCTATGAAGAGGATGACCATGGAAGTGGACAGTCCTTAAAGATGCATTATTGTGTGTGGGTGGCCTTCTAAGAGACAACCCTGGGAATGGACAGACCTTTGGAAATGTCAATGTGGCTTATGACGTGGAAAGCCACTTGAACATGTGACATGTTTTGCGGACTGGCCCTTTAAGAGGCAGACCCTAGAAGTGGACAAACCCTTGAAGAGGTGACAAATTTAGGGAATTATGTCCTTTAAGAGGTTGACCAGGGTTGTGTACAAACCCTCAAAACAACAGCATTTTAAGTGTACTGGCCCTTTAAGAGGTGGACCTGGGAAGCTTACGGACCTTAAAAATTGGCAATACTTTAAGGTGACTGGCCTATGAAGAGGATGACCATGGAAGTGGACAGTCCTTAAAGATGCATTATTGTGTGTGGGTGGCCTTCTAAGAGACAACCCTGGGAATGGACAGACCTTTGGAAATGTCAATGTGGCTTATGAAGTGGAAAGCCACTTGAACATGTGACATGTTTTGATGACTGGCCCTTTAAGAGGCAGACCCTAGAAGTGGACAAACCCTTGAAGAGGTGACAAATTTAGGGAATTATGTCCTTTAAGAGGTTGACCAGGGTTGTGTACAAACCCTTGAAACAACAGCATTTTAAGTGTACTGGCCCTTTAAGAGGTGGACCTGGGAAGCTTACAGACCTTTAAAATTGGCAATACTTTAAGGTGACTGGCCTATGAAGAGGATGACCATGGAAGTGGACAGTCCTTAAAGATGCATTATTGTGTGTGGGTGGCCTTCTAAGAGACAACCCTGGGAATGGACAGACCTTTGGAAATGTCAATGTGGCTTATGAAGTGGAAAGCCACTTGAACATGTGACATGTTTTGATGACTGGCCCTTTAAGAGGCAGACCCTAGAAGTGGACAAACCCTTGAAGAGGTGACAAATTTAGGGAATTATGTCCTTTAAGAGGTTGACCAGGGTTGTGTACAAACCCTTGAAACAACAGCATTTTGAGTGTACTGGCCCTTTAAGAGGTGGACCTGGGAAGCTTACAGACCTTTAAAATTGGCAATACTTTAAGGTGACTGGCCTATGAAGAGGATGACCATGGAAGTGGACAGTCCTTAAAGATGCATTATTGTGTGTGGGTGGCCTTCTAAGAGACAACCCTGGGAATGGACAGACCTTTGGAAATGTCAATGTGGCTTATGAAGTGGAAAGCCACTTGAACATGTGACATGTTTTGATGACTGGCCCTTTAAGAGGCAGACCCTAGAAGTGGACAAACCCTTGAAGAGGTGACAAATTTAGGGAAATATTTCCTTTAAGAGGTTGACCAGGGTTGTGTACAAACCCTTGAAACAACAGCATTTTAAGTGTACTGGCCCTTTAAGAGGTGGACCTGGGAAGCTTACAGACCTTTAAAATTGGCAATACTTTAAGGTGACTGGCCTATGAAGAGGATGACCATGGAAGTGGACAGTCCTTAAAGATGCATTATTGTGTGTGGGTGGCCTTCTAAGAGACAACCCTGGGAATGGACAGACCTTTGGAAATGTCAATGTGGCTTATGAAGTGGAAAGCCACTTGAACATGTGACATGTTTTGATGACTGGCCCTTTAAGAGGCAGACCCTAGAAGTGGACAAACCCTTGAAGAGGTGACAAATTTAGGGAATTATGTCCTTTAAGAGGTTGACCAGGGTTGTGTACAAACCCTTGAAACAACAGCATTTTAAGTGTACTGGCCCTTTAAGAGGTGGACCTGGGAAGCTTACAGACCTTTAAAATTGGCAATACTTTAAGGTGACTGGCCTATGAAGAGGATGACCATGGAAGTGGACAGTCCTTAAAGATGCATTATTGTGTGTGGGTGGCCTTCTAAGAGACAACCCTGGGAATGGACAGACCTTTGGAAATGTCAATGTGGCTTATGAAGTGGAAAGCCACTTGAACATGTGACATGTTTTGATGACTGGCCCTTTAAGAGGCAGACCCTAGAAGTGGACAAACCCTTGAAGAGGTGACAAATTTAGGGAATTATGTCCTTTAAGAGGTTGACCAGGGTTGTGTACAAACCCTCGAAACAACAGCATTTTAAGTGTACTGGCCCTTTAAGAGGTGGACCTGGGAAGCTTACGGACCTTTAAAATTGGCAATACTTTAAGGTGACTGGCCTATGAAGAGGATGACCATGGAAGTGGACAGTCCTTAAAGATGCATTATTGTGTGTGGGTGGCCTTCTAAGAGACAACCCTGGGAATGGACAGACCTTTGGAAATGTCAATGTGGCTTATGAAGTGGAAAGCCACTTGAACATGTGACATGTTTTGCGGACTGGCCCTTTAAGAGGCAGACCCTAGAAGTGGACAAACCCTTGAAGAGGTGACAAATTTAGGGAATTATGTCCTTTAAGAGGTTGACCAGGGTTGTGTACAAACCCTCGAAAAAACAGCATTTTAAGTGTACTGGCCCTTTAAGAGGTGGACCTGGGAAGCTTACGGACCTTTAAAATTGGCAATACTTTAAGGTGACTGGCCTATGAAGAGGATGACCATGGAAGTGGACAGTCCTTAAAGATGCATTATTGTGTGTGGGTGGCCTTCTAAGAGACAACCCTGGGAATGGACAGACCTTTGGAAATGTCAATGTGGCTTATGAAGTGGAAAGCCACTTGAACATGTGACATGTTTTGCGGACTGGCCCTTTAAGAGGCAGACCCTAGAAGTGGACACACCCTTGAAGAGGTGACAAATTTAGGGAATTATGTCCTTTAAGAGGTTGACCAGGGTTGTGTACAAACCCTCAAAACAACAGCATTTTAAGTGTACTGGCCCTTTAAGAGGTGGACCTGGGAAGCTTACGGACCTTTAAAATTGGCAATACTTTAAGGTGACTGGCCTATGAAGAGGATGACCATGGAAGTGGACAGTCCTTAAAGATGCATTATTGTGTGTGGGTGGCCATCTAAGAGACAACCCTGGGAATGGACAGACCTTTGGAAATGTCAATGTGGCTTATGAAGTGGAAAGCCACTTGAACATGTGACATGTTTTGATGACTGGCCCTTTAAGAGGCAGACCCTAGAAGTGGACAAACCCTTGAAGAGGTGACAAATTTAGGAAATTATGTCCTTTAAGAGGTTGACCAGGGTTGTGTACAAACCCTTGAAACAACAGTATTTTAAGTGTACTGGCCCTTTAAGAGGTGGACCTGGGAAGCTTACAGACCTTTAAAATTGGCAATACTTTAAGGTGACTGGCCTATGAAGAGGATGACCATGGAAGTGGACAGTCCTTAAAGATGCATTATTGTGTGTGGGTGGCCTTCTAAGAGACAACCCTGGGAATGGACAGACCTTTGGAAATGTCAATGTGGCTTATGAAGTGGAAAGCCACTTGAACATGTGACATGTTTGCGGACTGGCCCTTTAAGAGGCAGACCCTAGAAGTGGACAAACCCTTGAAGAGGTGACAAATTTAGGGAATTATGTCCTTTAAGAGGTTGACCAGGGTTGTGTACAAACCCTCGAAACAACAGCATTTTAAGTGTACTGGCCCTTTAAGAGGTGGACCTGGGAAGCTTACAGACCTTTAAAATTGGCAATACTTTAAGGTGACTGGCCTATGAAGAGGATGACCATGGAAGTGGACAGTCCTTAAAGATGCATTATTGTGTGTGGGTGGCCTTCTAAGAGACAACCCTGGGAATGGACAGACCTTTGGAAATGTCAATGTGGCTTATGAAGTGGAAATCCACTTGAACATGTGACGTGTTTTGATGACTGGCCCTTTAAGAGGCAGACCCTAGATATGGACAAACCCTTGAAGAGGTGACAAATTTAGGGAATTATGTCCTTTAAGAGGTTGACCAGGGTTGTGTACAAACCCTTGAAACAACAGTATTTTAAGTGTACTGGCCCTTTAAGAGGTGGACCTGGGAAGCTTACAGACCTTTAAAATTGGCAATACTTTAAGGTGACTGGCCTATGAAGAGGATGACCATGGAAGTGGACAGTCCTTAAAGATGCATTATTGTGTGTGGGTGGCCTTCTAAGAGACAACCCTGGGAATGGACAGACCTTTGGAAATGTCAATGTGGCTTATGACGTGGAAAGCCACTTGAACATGTGACATGTTTTGCGGACTGGCCCTTTAAGAGGCAGACCCTAGAAGTGGACAAACCCTTGAAGAGGTGACAAATTTAGGGAATTATGTCCTTTAAGAGGTTGACCAGGGTTGTGTACAAACCCTCAAAACAACAGCATTTTAAGTGTACTGGCCCTTTAAGAGGTGGACCTGGGAAGCTTACGGACCTTAAAAATTGGCAATACTTTAAGGTGACTGGCCTATGAAGAGGATGACCATGGAAGTGGACAGTCCTTAAAGATGCATTATTGTGTGTGGGTGGCCTTCTAAGAGACAACCCTGGGAATGGACAGACCTTTGGAAATGTCAATGTGGCTTATGAAGTGGAAAGCCACTTGAACATGTGACATGTTTTGATGACTGGCCCTTTAAGAGGCAGACCCTAGAAGTGGACAAACCCTTGAAGAGGTGACAAATTTAGGGAATTATGTCCTTTAAGAGGTTGACCAGGGTTGTGTACAAACCCTTGAAACAACAGCATTTTAAGTGTACTGGCCCTTTAAGAGGTGGACCTGGGAAGCTTACAGACCTTTAAAATTGGCAATACTTTAAGGTGACTGGCCTATGAAGAGGATGACCATGGAAGTGGACAGTCCTTAAAGATGCATTATTGTGTGTGGGTGGCCTTCTAAGAGACAACCCTGGGAATGGACAGACCTTTGGAAATGTCAATGTGGCTTATGAAGTGGAAAGCCACTTGAACATGTGACATGTTTTGATGACTGGCCCTTTAAGAGGCAGACCCTAGAAGTGGACAAACCCTTGAAGAGGTGACAAATTTAGGGAATTATGTCCTTTAAGAGGTTGACCAGGGTTGTGTACAAACCCTTGAAACAACAGCATTTTAAGTGTACTGGCCCTTTAAGAGGTGGACCTGGGAAGCTTACAGACCTTTAAAATTGGCAATACTTTAAGGTGACTGGCCTATGAAGAGGATGACCATGGAAGTGGACAGTCCTTAAAGATGCATTATTGTGTGTGGGTGGCCTTCTAAGAGACAACCCTGGGAATGGACAGACCTTTGGAAATGTCAATGTGGCTTATGAAGTGGAAAGCCACTTGAACATGTGACATGTTTTGATGACTGGCCCTTTAAGAGGCAGACCCTAGAAGTGGACAAACCCTTGAAGAGGTGACAAATTTAGGGAAATATTTCCTTTAAGAGGTTGACCAGGGTTGTGTACAAACCCTTGAAACAACAGCATTTTAAGTGTACTGGCCCTTTAAGAGGTGGACCTGGGAAGCTTACAGACCTTTAAAATTGGCAATACTTTAAGGTGACTGGCCTATGAAGAGGATGACCATGGAAGTGGACAGTCCTTAAAGATGCATTATTGTGTGTGGGTGGCCTTCTAAGAGACAACCCTGGGAATGGACAGACCTTTGGAAATGTCAATGTGGCTTATGAAGTGGAAAGCCACTTGAACATGTGACATGTTTTGATGACTGGCCCTTTAAGAGGCAGACCCTAGAAGTGGACAAACCCTTGAAGAGGTGACAAATTTAGGGAATTATGTCCTTTAAGAGGTTGACCAGGGTTGTGTACAAACCCTTGAAACAACAGCATTTTAAGTGTACTGGCCCTTTAAGAGGTGGACCTGGGAAGCTTACAGACCTTTAAAATTGGCAATACTTTAAGGTGACTGGCCTATGAAGAGGATGACCATGGAAGTGGACAGTCCTTAAAGATGCATTATTGTGTGTGGGTGGCCTTCTAAGAGACAACCCTGGGAATGGACAGACCTTTGGAAATGTCAATGTGGCTTATGAAGTGGAAAGCCACTTGAACATGTGACATGTTTTGATGACTGGCCCTTTAAGAGGCAGACCCTAGAAGTGGACAAACCCTTGAAGAGGTGACAAATTTAGGGAATTATGTCCTTTAAGAGGTTGACCAGGGTTGTGTACAAACCCTCGAAACAACAGCATTTTAAGTGTACTGGCCCTTTAAGAGGTGGACCTGGGAAGCTTACGGACCTTTAAAATTGGCAATACTTTAAGGTGACTGGCCTATGAAGAGGATGACCATGGAAGTGGACAGTCCTTAAAGATGCATTATTGTGTGTGGGTGGCCTTCTAAGAGACAACCCTGGGAATGGACAGACCTTTGGAAATGTCAATGTGGCTTATGAAGTGGAAAGCCACTTGAACATGTGACATGTTTTGCGGACTGGCCCTTTAAGAGGCAGACCCTAGAAGTGGACAAACCCTTGAAGAGGTGACAAATTTAGGGAATTATGTCCTTTAAGAGGTTGACCAGGGTTGTGTACAAACCCTCGAAAAAACAGCATTTTAAGTGTACTGGCCCTTTAAGAGGTGGACCTGGGAAGCTTACGGACCTTTAAAATTGGCAATACTTTAAGGTGACTGGCCTATGAAGAGGATGACCATGGAAGTGGACAGTCCTTAAAGATGCATTATTGTGTGTGGGTGGCCTTCTAAGAGACAACCCTGGGAATGGACAGACCTTTGGAAATGTCAATGTGGCTTATGAAGTGGAAAGCCACTTGAACATGTGACATGTTTTGCGGACTGGCCCTTTAAGAGGCAGACCCTAGAAGTGGACACACCCTTGAAGAGGTGACAAATTTAGGGAATTATGTCCTTTAAGAGGTTGACCAGGGTTGTGTACAAACCCTCAAAACAACAGCATTTTAAGTGTACTGGCCCTTTAAGAGGTGGACCTGGGAAGCTTACGGACCTTTAAAATTGGCAATACTTTAAGGTGACTGGCCTATGAAGAGGATGACCATGGAAGTGGACAGTCCTTAAAGATGCATTATTGTGTGTGGGTGGCCATCTAAGAGACAACCCTGGGAATGGACAGACCTTTGGAAATGTCAATGTGGCTTATGAAGTGGAAAGCCACTTGAACATGTGACATGTTTTGATGACTGGCCCTTTAAGAGGCAGACCCTAGAAGTGGACAAACCCTTGAAGAGGTGACACATTTAGGAAATTATGTCCTTTAAGAGGTTGACCAGGGTTGTGTACAAACCCTTGAAACAACAGTATTTTAAGTGTACTGGCCCTTTAAGAGGTGGACCTGGGAAGCTTACAGACCTTTAAAATTGGCAATACTTTAAGGTGACTGGCCTATGAAGAGGATGACCATGGAAGTGGACAGTCCTTAAAGATGCATTATTGTGTGTGGGTGGCCTTCTAAGAGACAACCCTGGGAATGGACAGACCTTTGGAAATGTCAATGTGGCTTATGAAGTGGAAAGCCACTTGAACATGTGACATGTTTTGCGGACTGGCCCTTTAAGAGGCAGACCCTAGAAGTGGACAAACCCTTGAAGAGGTGACAAATTTAGGGAATTATGTCCTTTAAGAGGTTGACCAGGGTTGTGTACAAACCCTCGAAACAACAGCATTTTAAGTGTACTGGCCCTTTAAGAGGTGGACCTGGGAAGCTTACGGACCTTTAAAATTGGCAATACTTTAAGGTGACTGGCCTATGAAGAGGATGACCATAGAAGTGGACAGTCCTTAAAGATGCATTATTGTGTGTGGGTGGCCTTCTAAGAGACAACCCTGGGAATGGACAGACCTTTGGAAATGTCAATGTGGCTTATGAAGTGGAAAGCCACTTGAACATGTGACATGTTTTGCGGACTGGCCCTTTAAGAGGCAGACCCTAGAAGTGGACACACCCTTGAAGAGGTGACAAATTTAGGGAATTATGTCCTTTAAGAGGTTGACCAGGGTTGTGTACAAACCCTCAAAACAACAGCATTTTAAGTGTACTGGCCCTTTAAGAGGTGGACCTGGGAAGCTTACGGACCTTTAAAATTGGCAATACTTTAAGGTGACTGGCCTATGAAGAGGATGACCATGGAAGTGGACAGTCCTTAAAGATGCATTATTGTGTGTGGGTGGCCATCTAAGAGACAACCCTGGGAATGGACAGACCTTTGGAAATGTCAATGTGGCTTATGAAGTGGAAAGCCACTTGAACATGTGACATGTTTTGATGACTGGCCCTTTAAGAGGCAGACCCTAGAAGTGGACAAACCCTTGAAGAGGTGACAAATTTAGGAAATTATGTCCTTTAAGAGGTTGACCAGGGTTGTGTACAAACCCTTGAAACAACAGTATTTTAAGTGTACTGGCCCTTTAAGAGGTGGACCTGGGAAGCTTACAGACCTTTAAAATTGGCAATACTTTAAGGTGACTGGCCTATGAAGAGGATGACCATGGAAGTGGACAGTCCTTAAAGATGCATTATTGTGTGTGGGTGGCCTTCTAAGAGACAACCCTGGGAATGGACAGACCTTTGGAAATGTCAATGTGGCTTATGAAGTGGAAAGCCACTTGAACATGTGACATGTTTTGCGGACTGGCCCTTTAAGAGGCAGACCCTAGAAGTGGACAAACCCTTGAAGAGGTGACAAATTTAGGGAATTATGTCCTTTAAGAGGTTGACCAGGGTTGTGTACAAACCCTCGAAACAACAGCATTTTAAGTGTACTGGCCCTTTAAGAGGTGGACCTGGGAAGCTTACGGACCTTTAAAATTGGCAATACTTTAAGGTGACTGGCCTATGAAGAGGATGACCATGGAAGTGGACAGTCCTTAAAGATGCATTATTGTGTGTGGGTGGCCTTCTAAGAGACAACCCTGGGAATGGACAGACCTTTGGAAATGTCAATGTGGCTTATGAAGTGGAAAGCCACTTGAACATGTGACATGTTTTGCGGACTGGCCCTTTAAGAGGCAGACCCTAGAAGTGGACAAACCCTTTAAGAGGTGACAAATTTAGGGAATTATGTCCTTTAAGAGGTTGACCAGGGTTGTGTACAAACCCTCGAAAAAACAGCATTTTAAGTGTACTGGCCCTTTAAGAGGTGGACCTGGGAAGCTTACGGACCTTTAAAATTGGCAATACTTTAAGGTGACTGGCCTATGAAGAGGATGACCATGGAAGTGGACAGTCCTTAAAGATGCATTATTGTGTGTGGGTGGCCTTCTAAGAGACAACCCTGGGAATGGACAGACCTTTGGAAATGTCAATGTGGCTTATGAAGTGGAAAGCCACTTGAACATGTGACATGTTTTGCGGACTGGCCCTTTAAGAGGCAGACCCTAGAAGTGGACAAACCCTTGAAGAGGTGACAAATTTAGGGAATTATGTCCTTTAAGAGGTTGACCAGGGTTATGTACAAACCCTCGAAACAACAGCATTTTAAGTGTACTGGCCCTTTAAGAGGTGGACCTGGGAAGCTTACAGACCTTTAAAATTGGCAATACTTTAAGGTGACTGGCCTATGAAGAGGATGACCATGGAAGTGGACAGTCCTTAAAGATGCATTATTGTGTGTGGGTGGCCTTCTAAGAGACAACCCTGGGAATGGACAGACCTTTGGAAATGTCAATGTGGCTTATGAAGTGGAAATCCACTTGAACATGTGACGTGTTTTGATGACTGGCCCTTTAAGAGGCAGACCCTAGATATGGACAAACCCTTGAAGAGGTGACAAATTTAGGGAATTATGTCCTTTAAGAGGTTGACCAGGGTTGTGTACAAACCCTTGAAACAACAGTATTTTAAGTGTACTGGCCCTTTAAGAGGTGGACCTGGGAAGCTTACAGACCTTTAAAATTGGCAATACTTTAAGGTGACTGGCCTATGAAGAGGATGACCATGGAAGTGGACAGTCCTTAAAGATGCATTATTGTGTGTGGGTGGCCTTCTAAGAGACAACCCTGGGAATTGACAGACCTTTGGAAATGTCAATGTGGCTTATGACGTGGAAAGCCACTTGAACATGTGACATGTTTTGCGGACTGGCCCTTTAAGAGGCAGACCCTAGAAGTGGACAAACCCTTGAAGAGGTGACAAATTTAGGGAATTATGTCCTTTAAGAGGTTGACCAGGGTTGTGTACAAACCCTCAAAACAACAGCATTTTAAGTGTACTGGCCCTTTAAGAGGTGGACCTGGGAAGCTTACGGACCTTAAAAATTGGCAATACTTTAAGGTGACTGGCCTATGAAGAGGATGACCATGGAAGTGGACAGTCCTTAAAGATGCATTATTGTGTGTGGGTGGCCTTCTAAGAGACAACCCTGGGAATGGACAGACCTTTGGAAATGTCAATGTGGCTTATGAAGTGGAAAGCCACTTGAACATGTGACATGTTTTGATGACTGGCCCTTTAAGAGGCAGACCCTAGAAGTGGACAAACCCTTGAAGAGGTGACAAATTTAGGGAATTATGTCCTTTAAGAGGTTGACCAGGGTTGTGTACAAACCCTTGAAACAACAGCATTTTAAGTGTACTGGCCCTTTAAGAGGTGGACCTGGGAAGCTTACAGACCTTTAAAATTGGCAATACTTTAAGGTGACTGGCCTATGAAGAGGATGACCATGGAAGTGGACAGTCCTTAAAGATGCATTATTGTGTGTGGGTGGCCTTCTAAGAGACAACCCTGGGAATGGACAGACCTTTGGAAATGTCAATGTGGCTTATGAAGTGGAAAGCCACTTGAACATGTGACATGTTTTGATGACTGGCCCTTTAAGAGGCAGACCCTAGAAGTGGACAAACCCTTGAAGAGGTGACAAATTTAGGGAATTATGTCCTTTAAGAGGTTGACCAGGGTTGTGTACAAACCCTTGAAACAACAGCATTTTAAGTGTACTGGCCCTTTAAGAGGTGGACCTGGGAAGCTTACAGACCTTTAAAATTGGCAATACTTTAAGGTGACTGGCCTATGAAGAGGATGACCATGGAAGTGGACAGTCCTTAAAGATGCATTATTGTGTGTGGGTGGCCTTCTAAGAGACAACCCTGGGAATGGACAGACCTTTGGAAATGTCAATGTGGCTTATGAAGTGGAAAGCCACTTGAACATGTGACATGTTTTGATGACTGGCCCTTTAAGAGGCAGACCCTAGAAGTGGACAAACCCTTGAAGAGGTGACAAATTTAGGGAATTATGTCCTTTAAGAGGTTGACCAGGGTTGTGTACAAACCCTTGAAACAACAGCATTTTAAGTGTACTGGCCCTTTAAGAGGTGGACCTGGGAAGCTTACAGACCTTTAAAATTGGCAATACTTTAAGGTGACTGGCCTATGAAGAGGATGACCATGGAAGTGGACAGTCCTTAAAGATGCATTATTGTGTGTGGGTGGCCTTCTAAGAGACAACCCTGGGAATGGACAGACCTTTGGAAATGTCAATGTGGCTTATGAAGTGGAAAGCCACTTGAACATGTGACATGTTTTGATGACTGGCCCTTTAAGAGGCAGACCCTAGAAGTGGACAAACCCTTGAAGAGGTGACAAATTTAGGGAATTATGTCCTTTAAGAGGTTGACCAGGGTTGTGTACAAACCCTTGAAACAACAGCATTTTAAGTGTACTGGCCCTTTAAGAGGTGGACCTGGGAAGCTTACAGACCTTTAAAATTGGCAATACTTTAAGGTGACTGGCCTATGAAGAGGATGACCATGGAAGTGGACAGTCCTTAAAGATGCATTATTGTGTGTGGGTGGCCTTCTAAGAGACAACCCTGGGAATGGACAGACCTTTGGAAATGTCAATGTGGCTTATGAAGTGGAAAGCCACTTGAACATGTGACATGTTTTGATGACTGGCCCTTTAAGAGGCAGACCCTAGAAGTGGACAAACCCTTGAAGAGGTGACAAATTTAGGGAATTATGTCCTTTAAGAGGTTGACCAGGGTTGTGTACAAACCCTCGAAACAACAGCATTTTAAGTGTACTGGCCCTTTAAGAGGTGGACCTGGGAAGCTTACGGACCTTTAAAATTGGCAATACTTTAAGGTGACTGGCCTATGAAGAGGATGACCATGGAAGTGGACAGTCCTTAAAGATGCATTATTGTGTGTGGGTGGCCTTCTAAGAGACAACCCTGGGAATGGACAGACCTTTGGAAATGTCAATGTGGCTTATGAAGTGGAAAGCCACTTGAACATGTGACATGTTTTGCGGACTGGCCCTTTAAGAGGCAGACCCTAGAAGTGGACAAACCCTTTAAGAGGTGACAAATTTAGGGAATTATGTCCTTTAAGAGGTTGACCAGGGTTGTGTACAAACCCTCGAAAAAACAGCATTTTAAGTGTACTGGCCCTTTAAGAGGTGGACCTGGGAAGCTTACGGACCTTTAAAATTGGCAATACTTTAAGGTGACTGGCCTATGAAGAGGATGACCATGGAAGTGGACAGTCCTTAAAGATGCATTATTGTGTGTGGGTGGCCTTCTAAGAGACAACCCTGGGAATGGACAGACCTTTGGAAATGTCAATGTGGCTTATGAAGTGGAAAGCCACTTGAACATGTGACATGTTTTGCGGACTGGCCCTTTAAGAGGCAGACCCTAGAAGTGGACACACCCTTGAAGAGGTGACAAATTTAGGGAATTATGTCCTTTAAGAGGTTGACCAGGGTTGTGTACAAACCCTCAAAACAACAGCATTTTAAGTGTACTGGCCCTTTAAGAGGTGGACCTGGGAAGCTTACGGACCTTTAAAATTGGCAATACTTTAAGGTGACTGGCCTATGAAGAGGATGACCATGGAAGTGGACAGTCCTTAAAGATGCATTATTGTGTGTGGGTGGCCATCTAAGAGACAACCCTGGGAATGGACAGACCTTTGGAAATGTCAATGTGGCTTATGAAGTGGAAAGCCACTTGAACATGTGACATGTTTTGATGACTGGCCCTTTAAGAGGCAGACCCTAGAAGTGGACAAACCCTTGAAGAGGTGACAAATTTAGGAAATTATGTCCTTTAAGAGGTTGACCAGGGTTGTGTACAAACCCTCAAAACAACAGCATTTTAAGTGTACTGGCCCTTTAAGAGGTGGACCTGGGAAGCTTACGGACCTTTAAAATTGGCAATACTTTAAGGTGACTGGCCTATGAAGAGGATGACCATGGAAGTGGACAGTCCTTAAAGATGCATTATTGTGTGTGGGTGGCCTTCTAAGAGACAACCCTGGGAATGGACAGACCTTTGGAAATGTCAATGTGGCTTATGAAGTGGAAAGCCACTTGAACATGTGACATGTTTTGCGGACTGGCCCTTTAAGAGGCAGACCCTAGATATGGACAAACCCTTGAAGAGGTGACAAATTTAGGGAATTATGTCCTTTAAGAGGTTGACCAGGGTTGTGTACAAACCCTCAAAACAACAGCATTTTAAGTGTACTGGCCCTTTAAGAGGTGGACCTGGGAAGCTTACAGACCTTTAAAATTGGCAATACTTTAAGGTGACTGGCCTATGAAGAGGATGACCATGGAAGTGGACAGTCCTTAAAGATGCATTATTGTGTGTGGGTGGCCTTCTAAGAGACAACCCTGGGAATGGACAGACCTTTGGAAATGTCAATGTGGCTTATGACGTGGAAAGCCACTTGAACATGTGACATGTTTTGCGGACTGGCCCTTTAAGAGGCAGACCCTAGAAGTGGACAAACCCTTGAAGAGGTGACAAATTTAGGGAATTATGTCCTTTAAGAGGTTGACCAGGGTTGTGTACAAACCCTTGAAACAACAGCATTTTAAGTGTACTGGCCCTTTAAGAGGTGGACCTGGGAAGCTTACAGACCTTTAAAATTGGCAATACTTTAAGGTGACTGGCCTATGAAGAGGATGACCATGGAAGTGGACAGTCCTTAAAGATGCATTATTGTGTGTGGGTGGCCTTCTAAGAGACAACCCTGGGAATGGACAGACCTTTGGAAATGTCAATGTGGCTTATGAAGTGGAAAGCCACTTGAACATGTGACATGTTTTGATGACTGGCCCTTTAAGAGGCAGACCCTAGAAGTGGACAAACCCTTGAAGAGGTGACAAATTTAGGGAATTATGTCCTTTAAGAGGTTGACCAGGGTTGTGTACAAACCCTTGAAACAACAGCATTTTAAGTGTACTGGCCCTTTAAGAGGTGGACCTGGGAAGCTTACAGACCTTTAAAATTGGCAATACTTTAAGGTGACTGGCCTATGAAGAGGATGACCATGGAAGTGGACAGTCCTTAAAGATGCATTATTGTGTGTGGGTGGCCTTCTAAGAGACAACCCTGGGAATGGACAGACCTTTGGAAATGTCAATGTGGCTTATGAAGTGGAAAGCCACTTGAACATGTGACATGTTTTGATGACTGGCCCTTTAAGAGGCAGACCCTAGAAGTGGACAAACCCTTGAAGAGGTGACAAATTTAGGGAATTATGTCCTTTAAGAGGTTGACCAGGGTTGTGTACAAACCCTCAAAACAACAGCATTTTAAGTGTACTGGCCCTTTAAGAGGTGGACCTGGGAAGCTTACGGACCTTTAAAATTGGCAATACTTTAAGGTGACTGGCCTATGAAGAGGATGACCATGGAAGTGGACAGTCCTTAAAGATGCATTATTGTGTGTGGGTGGCCTTCTAAGAGACAACCCTGGGAATGGACAGACCTTTGGAAATGTCAATGTGGCTTATGAAGTGGAAAGCCACTTGAACATGTGACATGTTTTGCGGACTGGCCCTTTAAGAGGCAGACCCTAGAAGTGGACAAACCCTTTAAGAGGTGACAAATTTAGGGAATTATGTCCTTTAAGAGGTTGACCAGGGTTGTGTACAAACCCTCGAAAAAACAGCATTTTAAGTGTACTGGCCCTTTAAGAGGTGGACCTGGGAAGCTTACGGACCTTTAAAATTGGCAATACTTTAAGGTGACTGGCCTATGAAGAGGATGACCATGGAAGTGGACAGTCCTTAAAGATGCATTATTGTGTGTGGGTGGCCTTCTAAGAGA